>NC_092137.1:48524278-49149278 GCF_043159975.1 Macaca nemestrina
TTCTCCTGCCTCAGCCTCCCAAATAGCTGGGACTACAGGTGCCTGCCACCACACCCGGTTAATTTTTTTGTATTTTTCACTAGAGACGGAGTTTCACCGTGTTAGCCAGGATGGTCTAGATCTCCTGACCTCGTGATCCGCCAACCTCGTGATCCGCCTCCCTCTGCCTCCCAAAGTGCTGGGATTACAGGTGTGAGCCACTGTGCCTGGCCCCAGTACTTCTTGTCTTAATATCTACTTAATTTAGCTATTCTAGCGTCCTTTTGGTAATTTTGCATGGTTTACTTTTTTCCTATTTTTTACTTTCAAACTTTCTGTATTTTTATATTCTAGATTATGTCCCTTGTAAACAGCATGTGGTTGGGTTTTTATTTTTGCCCAGTTTGACAATCTGTGGTAGTTGGTTACATCAATTGGTGGCCCCAGGTTCATCCCACTTTCTAGTATTTACACCCTTATGTGGTTTCCTCCTGACTCTAGGCCTGTTATTTCCTTTATCTGATAGAATGTAACAGAAGTGACAGTGTGTTAGTTCCAAGCCTAATCTTCTTGGGAACTCTGAGCTTGCATGTAAGAAGTCTGCTATCTTTCTGGAGAGGCTACATGGATTTGCCATGTGGAAAAGAAGTCCTAGAACTACTTGTAGAAAAACGAAAGAATCCAATCAATTGTGAGAACCAAGGCCCCACATATATGATATCAGTCAAGCTGTTCTAACCCCTGGCCATTGGAGCCATCCTAGCTAGGTGCTAGACAAAGAAGTAAAGAAGCTATCTAGAACATTTCAGCCCCAGTGGACATCACCCAGAGAAGAGAGAACCTTCTCCATTATGCCCTGTTGAAATTTCTGACCCATAGAATCTGGAAAAATAATAAAATGGTTTTGATTTTAAGCTACTAATTTTTTTTTCTTTTTTTGGAGACAGGGTCTTGCTATGTTGCCCAGGCTGGAGTACAGTGGCGCCATCTCGGCTTACTGCAACTTCCACCTCGTGCCTCATCCTCCTGAGTAGCTGGGACTACAGGTGGGTGAAACCACATTTGGCTAACTTTTTTGCATTTTTAGTAGAGATGAGGTTTCGCCATGTTAGCTAGGCTGGTCTCAAACTCCTGACCTCAAGTGATCCACCTGCCTCAGGCTCCCAAAGTGCTGGGATTACAGGTGTAATCCCACCGTGCCAGGCCTAAGCTACTAAACTTTGGGGTAGTTTGTTACATAACAATAGGAAACATAAACAATCTTTGTCATTAAATTAGGATCTATTTTCATTTAGTGTAATTAGTGATATTTGGGTTTATGTCTATCATCTTATAACAACTTTCTATTTGTTCTATCATACATTCTTATTTGTCTTCTATCTTGCATTTAGATTATTTTTTATTACTCCATTTCCTCATACCCTCAAATTAGATTGGAAATTGCATAGTGTCATGGTTTATTTTATGAATCAACTGCCAGTGCCACTGGTGTACAAATGTTCGGTCAGACACGATTCTAAATGTTTCTGTGAAGGTATTTTTTGGATGAGATTAACATTTAAATCCATAGACTTTAATAAAGCAGATTACCTTCCATAAGGTGGGTGGATCTATCCAATGCCTTAATAGAACAAAGATCTATCTTCCACGGGCAAGAAGGAATTCTGCTAGCGACTGCTTTTGGACTCAAACTGCAACTCTTCCTTGGGTCTCTAGCCTGTTGTTCTACCTTACAGATTTTAGGCTACTAAGGCTCCACTTATATTTCTCTGAAGAATCCTGACTAATACACAGTTTCTTACTGTTTTCTCAGTGATTATTCTAGAGTTCATAAGATGCATTCTTGACTTACCAGAGTCTAATACTAACTATAACTTCTTCCATACTTCTAGAAAATGCACAGATTTTAGAACACTTGATTCCATTTACCTTCTCCTGACATATACCATTATTTCATGTGTGTGTGTGTGTGTGTGTCTTAAGAGGGTCTCTGTCACTCAGGCTAGAGCGCAGCTCAGTGGTGCAATCATGGCTTACAGGGCTCAAGCAATCTTCCCACCTCAGCTTCCCAAGAAGCTTTCCACTACAGGAATGTGCCACTGTGCCTGGCTAATTTTTAAATTTTATGTACAGATGGGGTCTCATTATGTTGCCCAGGCTTGTCTCTAACTGCTGGGCTCAAGTCCTCCTGCCTCAGCCTCCCAAAGTGCTGGGATTACAGACATGAACCACCACACCCAGCCTATTGCATATTTTCAAATACAGAAGACAAGACTATTATAGTCTTATATAGTCAGTATCAATATTCATTTAGACTTACCTATATATTTATCATTTTTCTTGATCTTTATTTCCTACCACATCTATGACCTTATAACTGGGATCATTTACTTCCTGCCTATGGAATGCCACTGTGAATACTGTTTTGCTACTTTGGAAATTCCTTAATTTTACTTTCTTTCTTAAAAAATATTTGTTTCAGCCCTTTAAAGTGATCATTCCATCATTTTCTGGCTTCAGCTATTTCTGTTAAAAAGTCAACTGCAAGTCTAATTTTCTTTTTTTTTTTTTTTAAGTCCTCTCTTTTCTCTGGCTGCTCTTAAAGATTTTTCTTTTGGTCTTCAGATTTTAGCAATTTTTTCATGATGTGTCTATATATCAGCTGTGTGGATTAAAAAAAAATCCTGACGGAGATTCACTGGTTCAAATATCATTTAGGCTGAACACCTTTTCCTTTCCTTTTGGAATGTCATTTATGTTCATATTAAACTTCCTTACTATATCTTCTATCTGTTCTATACTTTCCATCTTTTTCCCTTTTTGTGCTTCATTCTGAATATTTTCTTCTGACTTACCTTCCAGTTCACTAATTCTATCTTTATCTGTGCCTAATATGCTCTTATACCCATCATTGAGTCTTTATTTTCAGTTAGTAATTTTTGTTCCAAAATTTTCATCTGGCTCTTTTTTCAAGTTTCTAGTTGTCTACCCAAATATTTAATCTTGTGTTTGATTTATTGGAACATAGTAGGCATTGTTATTTTTACATCTGTACCTGATAATTTCACTATCTGACCCCTTTTGGGTCTGTCTTTGTTCTCTGTTGTTTCTGCTATATTTTTCTTATTTCCTTATGTAACTGATTTTAAAAAATTGTGTACAAGGCATTGTGGTTTCAATATTATCATAGAAATTATTTGAGGCCTAGAATGATATTATTTTGCTCTGGAAAGGATTTTAGTTTGCTTCTGCCAAGTGCTTGTGGGCATGAGCTCAAAGGAATTATCCTAATCCAGTTTCAAGGTTGAGGTGATCTGAAAACGAGCTACAGACCTTTTACTTTTATGATGGAGCCCTTTGAATTCCTAGTCCAAAGCAAGGGGCCTTCAACAGAGTTCACCTCTTTCTCCCTTAGTATGCCCTGAATTCAAACCTCTGTCCCCCATTCCTGCTCATCCTCTCAGCAGCCCTCTATGGAATGGACCTCCATCATTCTCCAGATCATGGCCTGGTAATTCCTCATTAACTTTTTAGCTTTCTCATGGCTTCAAGCTGACATCTTTCATATTTTGTTGAAGATTCATCCAAATTGCTGTTAATACCAAGGATTACAAAAATGTAGATATCATTAAATATAGGTAGTTGCTTTTAAAAAATGCATTGAAAACGATCCTTCAGGAAAAAAAAAATTAGACTTTTATTCATAATTCTAACCTTTTAGCCCAAGTGGCAGACCAGTATTTAGGAATATTATATACTAGTTCTGGTATCGTAAAATTTGAGATTACTTACTTATTTTATTGACAAACATTACTGAACATCACCACTGTACCCGAAACTCTTCTAAGAAATTAGATTATAGAAAAACATGGTTCTTGACCTCAAGGGGCTTGAAGTCTAGACTCCCTATTGACAAACTGGTTTTTTTAGAATCATCAATTCATGATCAGAAAGTCTTCTGTTAAATTTATGTAGCATTATACAATGATAAATACATTTAAAACATAAACAAATATTTGAGCTTCTGTCACTTTTTAGCCTAAGCACGGGGGGCATTTTAAACAATATATTTTCTAATGCATTTGTCTTCCAGTAAAGTTTATCACTGAATATGTTTCTTTGAGATATTTTGGAGACAGAAGAATAGTAAGCTTCACAAGAGATCTTAAATCCAGGATCATCTTTTTCCTAGAGTTCACTTCTTGTTTCCTAGCCTTTTTACTATTGCAAACTCCCGGGAAAAGCTATTCACTCTGACTCGTCATTATCTTTAATCAGGGCTTTTCCTTGGCAGATGTTCAAAGTCCTCTAAAACAATCTGTAGGTATACAAGTATCCCTGGACTCTAAACTAAAGGCATAACAGATTTGCTGAGACCTCAGTCTTACTCACAAAGATTATTTAAATATGTCCAGACTTTCTGGGTTGAACCAGTCGGTAAGAGGATTAGGAGAGGGAATTTAGGGAATGAGGGTGTAGTAGATTCATCATTTGATCTTGGACAAATTACATAACTTTTCTGGATTTGTTTTCTCATGATAGATTGAGTTCCTGGATGATACATCTCTGAAGTATCTTCCAGCTCTCAAATTCTGTGATTCTTCTACCGTTAAAGAGGACTGCTTAGCTTAGCCACTTGATTTTAAAATAGATGGATGGCACGGTGCAGTGGCTCATGCCTGTAATTCCAGCACTTTGGGAGGCTGAGACAGGGAGATCACCTGACCTCAGGAGTTTGAGACCAGCCTGGCCAACATAGTGAAATCTTATCTCTACTAAAATTACAAAAATTAGCTGGGCATGTTGGCGCACGCCTGTAATCCCAGCTACTCCGGAGGCTGAGGCATGAGAATCGCTTGAACCCGGGTGGCGGAGGTTGCAGGGAGACGAGATTGCGCCACTGCACTCCAGCCTGCGCGACACAGCGACAGACTGTCTCAAAAAAATAAAAAATAAAATAAATAAATAAATAAATAGACGGAGTAAGAGCAATGAGGAGAAAGATAATTAAAGTTCAATATATCAAGATATTAGTAAAATAATTTGTAAGAAGATTAAGATATATTATGTGAGTAGCCACCACAACAATGGCTGGCAGAGATAAAACAAGACTGAGGTGTGAGGAAGCTGTGGCTCCTTTGTGGTTCTTTCCATCTTCCCTTCGTTCTTTCCCCTGCTCCCTCTCTACTACACCCTCCTTCCAAGAATTTCCTTCAGTATGTCCACATGAGTGGGCAACAGTGATTGCTTCGAAGGGAGAAGGCACAGCAACTCCTGCTCCAATTGAAGGATGCTGTACATTTGCCTTGTGGCCTCCGAATGCAGCTGTGAGGCCCTTCAGGACAGTGCAAGGAAAGACAAATGGAACTGGTAGATGACTAAACAAATTATACAAATGTAGCAGCGTTCCATCTGTGGAATGACGGGATCAAATGTTTACATTTTAAAAATATATTCTGATGTCCATAATTCTTCTGTAGTTGTCAGCCCCACAGCCTGACTTGTTTTAGTGTCAGCAGGTAGCTTGTTTCATACACAGCTCACCTTCTACTCAGAGCCTGCACACGCAGTGAACATGCTCAGTCAGTATCCAGGCTTCGTATACCTTTTCTTTTAGTCTACTTAACACCTTTGTGAGATAGGTATCACTACTCTAGTTTTTGAAGATATTGATAAAGAAACTCAGAGATTTAATTATCAGGATCATATTCGCAGCAAACGAGAGCCTTAGTGCTGCCACTTCTCATACATTTGACGGGTCATTTTTCTAAGTCTCAGTTTCCATATCTGTAAAGTTTCCACTTCTAAGCCTCAGTTTCAGTATCTGTAAACTTTCCATGAGTTAGATAGGGTTCTCAGATTTAGTAACACAAACCAAAACAAACAGGAAGTATATTCCAAACGGGATGTACTTATATTTAAAAAAAAAAAATCTCCAATTATATGAAATTCAGGTTTAAATGGGCACTCCTGTATTTCATGTGGCAAGGCTATGTTATTATTGTGGATATGACAATGCATGTGAAGTCCTCAGCTTCTGTAAATGCTATGCATACTAAATTTTGGTTGATCCCTAAGTCTTTTTTTCCCTACCGCAAACACACTGACTTGTTTTCACAGAACATTTCAGTCAAGCAAGAGTAACACTATTTCAAGTCACAGCAATGCTTTACCGTTCCTAAAGCGCTTTCAAAGCCTGGGCAATAGCGGAAGGCTCTTGCGGAAACCCACGTAACTTGGGGTGTCGAGGCCGGTCTAAGCAGTCGGGGCACAGTCAGCGAGGGCCGTCCTGCCCTGCGGTAACCTAGCCCCGCCCCGCGCCTCCTCGGCCACTCAGCGGCCGCGCCGCGCCGCCGCCGCACTCCTATAGGTCCTTCCTCGGACAGGCGAGGCCTTTCCATTTTCCCGCTTTCCCCTACCCTGCTCAGCCCGAAACCCACACCGGCCTACAGCGCCTCCGCCCTACTTTCCGTGTGAGCCCCGCCCTTCCGGACCCTGCATTTCACCCCCACCCCAGCCGCCGTGCCGGGCAGCCAGCCGGATCCCAGACCCGTCCCTTCGGTAGGAGGTGGGCGGGAACCAGGAGCGGTCGGCCGAGCCCCCTTCCTCGGGGTCCCGGGAGGCGGGACTGGAGGGAGAGGCGGGGCTAATCTCCTTGGCGCCGCGTTGCCATGGCAGCGGGGAAGGGGAAGGGGAAGGGGAGGGAAGGGGAAGGGGAGGGAGGGGGAGGAAGCGAGCGGGAGGGGGATGTGGTGCTGCCGGAGCCGCCACTGCAGCTGCTGCTGCCTGCTCGTGGCCGCGTCTTCCCGGAGGCGACTGCTGGAAGCTTTAGGGAGCAGCTGCGGTGCTCTGCCATATTGTGTCTTCCCTGGCCGGTCCCTTGCCTCCCGGCCGGTCGGCCGAGCTGACGGTGAGTCCCGAGCGGAGCCGTGCCTTCCTGGGTCGGCGCCGCCCGCGGTCGGCGCTCCCCGCCTCAGCCCGCGGCGCAGCTCCCGGGCGCGGAGGCAGCGCGAGCGACCCGCGCCAGGCGTGGGGCGCGTAGGCGGCTGTCCCGTGACGCGCCCGGACATTTTTGTCCCATGAGGAATTTGCGCCGGCGCGGGGGTGTCCCCGGCGCGCGTATCGGGTGGTGTGTGGGCTCCGGGGGATGTCGAACTGAGGGGAGTGTGGCTTGTGAGGAGTTAGGAGTTTTTCCTGAGAGGTAATGACCTCCCGGGAGGGGCTGTCGCGCGGCGGAAACCGCGGCGAAGGGTGTCGTCTCTCCGGGAAGGGGTGGAGGGGGTCCCGAGGACCCTCAGGGCTCGGCTTGGGACTGGAATCTGCTGTTAGGAAAGTACCCGGAGCACCTCGGAGCCTTTGCAACGCCCCCTCCTCTGGCTTGAAGTGGAGCGAGACGTGCCGGGCTCGGAGTCCTCGTCCGGCCCCAGTTGGGACTGGGTGGGCCCCGCCAAGTAGTGCCCGGGGAGGTGCCCGGGGCGGCCGGGCGTTGTGGTGGGCAGAGGCGGGTTCTGGGTGTGTGTGTAGGGGGGGCGACCCCAGCACCCTCTCGCCCCTCCACCGCCTCTTGGGGGCCTCCGAGGGTGGCTGTCTTGAGAGGGAGGTAATGTTTCAGTGCTGCAATATGGACACTTTCTGATCGCCGCCTCCTTTGGGGCCGTGGTTACCTTTGCCTTTCAGTCCTCTCTTTCCTGGCAAGGTGAGAGGTCTGCGGTGGGAGAGGCCCTTCAGCCTTCCGAGTTTGCCCCACTGCAGCAGCAGCCTGTGTGGAACCCGGCAGGACGGTGGTAGTTAGGGGAAAGCAGCCCAGGTCCATGTGTTCCGTGCTCCATCCTCCACTCCTGCTTAACTCCACCCGCTTTTGCACCTTTGCAAAATGCCTCTGTTCCCACCGCAGCTCTCGGGAGTTGGGGTGTCTGCTTCGCTGAGGAGCCAGAAGCAGCCACACTCTCGCGGTGTTCTTGCACTGGATTTCTGCTTTAAAGTCTCTTTACAGCAGTCTCTGAACTTCATTTTCTTCCTACTGGGAAAAGAGTTTTAGCGTGCAAAGAAATGACACAGACTTTCTTCCACCCCAACTCCGAGGTGAGGGGAGGAGGGCGGTTAAGTATTTCCAGGTTAGTTGAAGCTGTTTCTCATATCTTTTTTCTGATTGTGACAGCCACGTGGTCGGCTGAGTGTAATAAGAGTGCACTGGCGGCACTAGGGGCTGAGGTTTCTCTGGTAGCCAGGGGCTTTGTAACTGTGCTGTCGCTTTGCTTGTACATTTATCTTGGTGCTTTCTTAGATGGCGAAGAGGAGGAAGCTGAGCCATTAATGCCTGTACCTGTTCCATCCGAATCTTAAGACTTACCTCTGTTTCCTTGCAGGACTTCTAAGGTGTATACTGACGTTTTTTTGCCATTCTCTGCTGTTTTGATGATCCATCTTTAAAACCTCAGCATTATTAGGTACCATCATAGAGTGATGGGGAATAGTAGAATAGTGCATTATGGAGTTTGCCAACTTTGGGAAAAAATATTACTTGAATTTCAAAACCATTAATGAGAGATTCTAATGTAATCAGAAATAATTGCATTATCTGGAGGATTTCTTTTTGATAGTTTTAGAAATATCTCAGGTTTTTTTTTTCTTTTTACATAAAAATTGTGATCCAAACATACGTAAATAACATTACCAGTGAAAATACTTTTTTAGGGATGAAGTAGTGATTTGATTGGTGTATATGTATACTTTTTAAGGCTTTTTTTGAAAAAATGTGAAGTTAATATGAATGTTAACATGAACTGATTTTAAGAGAATAAAATATAGTTTTTAGACTATATAAAAGTAGAAGGTCAAAGAGTTGGAGATAAAAAATAAACTTTTGGAGAGTTTGGAAAATTTTTGAATTTAAGGACAGTCCTTGTTTACTAATGCATCGTTTCATTTTGTGAATGCTTTGATAGATTTGAATTATTTCTGTAATGTATGTTTTTATTTGAATCAGTTTTACTTGAAGAATGTTAAACCACAGGAACCATTTAAAATCTGCGCAAGAAGAACTGTATAGAGAAGTTATAGCAACATCATTTTATTGGAATTTTAATTACCCCATAACGATGGTGCTCAATCAGAGAAAATAGATAAAGATATTGAAGTGGTATCTAGGCCTCAGGGCAGAAAAGACAATACAATTGAGAAATAAGTATATGTGCTAACCACTAAGAGCAATTTTTAGTTGAGAAAGAAAAGTAAATGAGGTCATAAAATACTTAAAGACTAAGGCAGGAGGATCTCCTGAGATCAGGAGTTCAATTCCAGCCTGGACAATGTAGCCAGGCTCTCATCTCTTGAAAAAAGGATTGCTTAACTCGTGCCTGTAATCCCAGCACTTTGGGAGGCTGAGATAGGAGGATCACCTGAGGTTAGGAGTTTGAGACCAGCCTGGCCAACATGGCAAAACCCTGTCTCTACCAAAAATGCAAAAATTAGCTGGGCCTCATGGGGCATGCCTGTAGTCCCAGCTACTCGGGAAGCTGAGGCAGGAGAATCGCTTGAACCTAGGAGGTGGAGGTTTCAGTGAGCTGAGATCATGCTACTGCACTCCAGTGTGGGCAACGGAGCGAGACTCCGTCTCACACAAAAAAAGAATTTTTGAAGGGTTGAGAACAAAGATTGATGCTTTGGAAAACTAACATTTAAAGGAGCTTTTGCTTTGGTCATATGTGACTTCAAAATTCATACTACAGATACGTGCAATGCATATAGTATTGCTGGAGTGCAGTGGCGCGATCTCGGCTCACTGCAGCCTCCACCTCCCGGATTCAAGTGATTCTCCTGTCTCAGCCTCCAGAGTAGCTGGGATTACAGGCGCCCACGCCTGGCTGATTTTTGTATTTTTAGTAGATACCGAGTTTCATCATGTTGGCCAGGCTGGTCTCCAACTCCTGATCTCAGGTGTCCCCCTGCCTCAGCCTCCCAAAGTGTTGGAATTATAGGCGGGAGCCACCACGCCTGGCTTATGGTATCGTTTTATTAGTAATTTTATTTCATAAATGAGAATGCTATCCCTATCCTTTCACTAAAGATAAAGGAATCAAAAGAACGTTTATTTTTATTTGCTTCTAAGGGATTTTGATTCATATATACTTTATTTCCCTTACCCTAACTTTTCTATTTAAATAAACTTTTTATTTTAGAATAGTTTTATAGTTACAGAAAAGTTGCAAGCTAGTAGACAGAGTATACCTCACCCAGTTTCTCCTGTTCAATTTCCTACATTGCAATGGTACATTTGTCACAATTAAGGAAACAAAATTGTTACAGTAGTATTAACTAGACTACATACTTTATTCCAATTTCACTAATTTTTCCCTAATGTCTTTTTTTGTTGTTCCAGAATTTCACTTTCTGTGACTTTTCTTTGTTTTGATGACTATGACAGTTTTAAGAAGTACTTGTCAGACATTTTATAGAATATCCCTCAATTGAGATTTATCTGGTATTTTTCTGATGATTAGACTGGGATTATGAGTTTTAGGGAGGAAGATAACAGAGATGAAGTGCCAACCTCATCACATCATATCAATGATACAAACTAACAACATGATAAAACTGATGATAATTACCTTGATCACATGGTTGAGGTCTTTGTGGAGTTTCGCCCACTTTCCTGCCTCCTTCCAATCTACTCTTTTGGAAGCAAGTCGCTAAGTACGTGCCATACTCAAAAGCCTTAACCTAATTTTGATTCATGTATTTTTTAATTTCCCTCAACCTAATTTTCCTTTCTATAAACGAATATTTAAAGTTGGACAGATATTTATTTAGTATCTATTGTATGTAGTTGCTAAGAATACAGTGGTGAGCAAGAGAGACATTTCTCTTCTTCTGGAGCCTGCCTGATTTAAATATCACATAGGATATGTCTACTAGGTCCTGATTTCGTTGACAGTTTATAAACATAAAATTACTAAAGCCCTAAAAGGCTAAATAATAAAAGCTCTTGAGTAAACATTTAGAATATATGCTATTAGCATAAAGGTTAAATAGACGTACCATAAAAATAGACATCTCTTTGCTCCCAGCACAGATAATGGAAAATTACTTTGATTCTTCCCAAGTAGATATATTACTGTTAAATGACTGGGATAGTTTAATTACTATTAACTATCTTCCTATCTTAAAAATGTCTACAGGTGTTAGAAGAAAATTCTTGCCGCCTTGCTAGTATTTTTACAGGTATTGGTGCTTCTGCTACTCAAAAGCTTTTTTTTTTTTTATGAGAAGTTTTTTGAAAGGTGTGTTGGAGAAAACACATGGGGAAAACAACAGGGACCCTGGTCTCTCTATGAGAAGCCATGCTTATTTATTTATGGAAAAAGAAAATGAGGCTGAGGAAATAAAAAACATTAACCAAAGTTTTCAAAGTGATAATAAACATTTTTGGAGGGAATTTACTGTATATTTAATAGAAGAGTAGAACAGTGCTGCCATCCTAACATTAGAAATGTTTTTGGGAATGTTTTTAACCAAATAATACCAATTTTATTGGAGAATAAAATTTTATTAAAGACTTATTAAGTAAAGATTCCAGTTAATATTTTTCTGGTAAACTGGGTTAACTACAAAACACTCTTACGTTGAACTCTTAATTGAAATTCTTTCTAAAATATGTCATTAATACACTTTAAATTGTATAGCCCATTGAACAGAATTTTTATATATTTAAAATCTTTTTTTTTTTTTTGAGGCAGGGTCACACTCCCCAACCCTGATGGAGTGCAGTGGTACAATCACAGTGCACTGCAACTTCCACCTCTTAGGCTCAAGTTACCTCCTGCCTCACCTACCAAGTAGCTGGGACCACAGGGATGCTCCACCACCCCTGGCTAATTTTTTAATTTTTCTTTTTTTTTTTTTTTTGTAGAGGGGAGGTCTGACTATGTTGCCCAGGCTCTTCTCAAACTCCTGGGTTCAAGGGATCCTCCTACCTCAGCCTCCCAAAGCGCTGGGATTTTAAGCATGAGCCACCTCATCGGGCCAATATTTACATTCAAATTTTGCATTGATACTGGGTTAGTGTGGTTATTCTGAGTTTTGTATATAACTTTGGAGATAGAGAATTGTGGAAATTGACACATTTACATCCTTGTAGTTTTTTTCTTTTCCTTACAAGAGGAAATAGGAAAAAAAAGAGAAGAGATTTCTTATAATTAAGATTTTACTGATCCTTTTAACTGCACCATGCCTTTGTCCAACCCTTCCATCCTTAAAAATTCAGTTTAAATACTACCTCTTTCTATGCTGATTGAACAATGATTATTAATAATCATAGCAACAACTGCAGTCTTTATTGTGTCTGCTGTGTACTGGCATGGTTATACTAGACACATGAGTATATAATTTAATTTTTTTTTGAGATGGAGTTGTGCTCTGTTGCCCATGTTGGAGTGCAGTGAGTGGCTCCATCTCGGCTTGAACGCCTCCCGGGTTCAAGCAATTCTCCAGCCTCAACCTCCCGAGTAGCTGGGACTACAGGCATACACCACCGTGCCTGGCTAATTTTTGTATTTAGTAGAGATGAGGTTTTACCATGTTGGCCAGGCTGGTCTTGAACTCCTGACCTCAAGTGATCTGCCCACCTCAACCTCCCAAAGTGCTGGAATTACAAGTATGAACCACTACACCTGGCCATAATTTAATTATCAATAATGCTGTAAGGAGTGTCATATTCTCATAAACAGATAATGAGAAATTGTGTAAATGCAATACTGGGTATTTACCCAAATCTCTCAGACTTGAAAAAAATCATTAATCTTTGTATTACAATCTGAAGTCTTTAAAAAAATGAGTATTTGTTAGGATGAGATGCTTACATCTTGATCTGTTCCTAAGAAGGAGTAGGGAAGAATTCAAGGTAGGGAGAGAAACTAATATTTATAGAATGCTTACTCTGTGGCAGGAATGTTGGTACTTTATTGTTTTAGCAAGTTAAGTAAGTGGTATTATTCCCTGGGACTCAAGGAGGTTAGGTCATTTGTCAGAGATTGCGTAAGTATGTTGGTGGCTGGTCCGTCAATTTGACTTGAGAGCCTTTCTGTTTCACGTTTCTCTTTTTTTTTTTTTTAACTTGCCCCAAAGCAATGAAGATACCGTTTCAGTTCTCTAGTACAGCATCTACTATATTTATTCATTCATTTAAACATTTAAATGTCCACTACATGTTATGGTCTGTACTAGAGCATACAAATGAATGTATTGAGTTCTGCCAACAAGGATTTAGACTCTAGTGTAGTATTTCTTAAATGGGTGACTGAATTGGGGTGGAAAATTGTGACCAGCTTTTCTTAAAAAACAATCTAAAAAAATTTTGATACATTTTATGTGGTAAGGGTAGAAGTATTGTTTCATGAAATTGTGACCAGCTTTTATTAAAAAACAATCTAAATAAATTTTAGTACATTATATATGGTAAGGGTAAAAGTATTATTTCATGAAATTTTTGTTTTAGTTATATATGTATGTATATTGTGGGTCTCCATGAAAAAAATACATTTCTTATTGTGGGATAACATTGAAAGTTTGAGAACTACAGGTCTAGTGGCTGAGATAGAACTGTAAGCAAATAATTATACATAATTATAATAGCAAGTAAGTTCCTTTTTTATTTTGAGACGGAGTCTTGCTTTGTTGCCCATCCTGGAGTGCAGTGGCGTGATCTCGGCTCACTGCAATCTCCGCCTCTGGGGTTCAAGCAATTCTGCCTCAGCCTTGGGAGTAGCTGGGACTACAGGAATGAGCTACCACGCCTGGCTAATTTTTTCATATTTTTAGTAGAGATGGGTTTCACCATGTTGGCCAGGCTGGTCTCGAACTCCTGACCTCAGGTGATCTGCCTACCTCGGTCTCCCAAAGTGCCTGTATTACAGGTGTGAGCTGCTGTGCCTGGACTAGAGGTAGTTTTAAATTAATGTCAGCAGCAGTTTATTTTCCTAAATTCTTTTTTTTTTTTTGTAATTATAAAGTGAAACAAATGCAGAAAACCACACTAAACAAATGTGTAACTTAGTGAATTATAAGGCTAGCACCTGTGTAACCCTGTCCTTTAAAAGGTAACCACTGTCCTGGTTTTTCTGAAAATGAATTACGTTTTTGGTTTTATTATTCAAGTATGTATCCCTAGATGCTATAGTTAAGCCTGCTTTCTTGCTCATGTTCACACTCATGCAGATTCTTGCACTCCCCCCTCCTTTTTTTATTTTTTATTAAGCTTTCTTTCTTTACACCTTCTGTTTCTCTAAGATTTTATCCAATACATTTTTTCTCGTAATCCTTTAAGTCTTCGTTTCTGAAATGATTTTTTCTCTTTTATTTTAAATTCTTTCTTGAGCACCTCATTTCTTCTGAGCTTTTCTAATTCTGATATATTTGATATATATATAATACTATGTATATCTGATATATGTATTTCTCATATAATTTTTTTTAAGTTTGCTTTGAAATAGGAGTTCATTTTTATCTCTTCTATGAGTATCTCTTTCAGACTTGCTTTTATTGTTTATAGAGATGTTATTTTATTCTCTGTTTTTTTTTAGTTGTAACTTTGGGATTCAATCTCTTGAAAGTATGAATGCTTTCATTTATACTGTGCTAGGAATAAGATGCATGTAAGTAAATAATTGCATTATGAGACATATTCTTCTAAACATACATTAAAGGGTATTATGAGAACACAGAGTAGGAACTTACTTTCCCCAAAGTGTAGGGATTGGATGAGGTGGACTTTAGTCATAATGGAGGTTTATTATTGGTATATCAATATTTTAAAAATATTCTGTTTTTTTCTTTTTTATAATTGATATATTTTTCAGGGTACATGTGATATTTTGGTACAACATATAATGATCAAATTAAGGTAATTAGAATTCTCTGTTACCGGAAACATCATGGTAGTTCTGATTTTAGTTTTTGAGGAACCTCTATACGGTTTTTTGTAATGGCTGTATTACTTCACATTCCCAACAGTATATGCTCATTCCCCCTTTCTCCACATCCTTGCCAGCTTTGTTATTTTTTGTCTTTTTGATAAATAGCTTTTCTGACTGGTGGAAGATGGTATCTCATAGTAGTTTTAATTTGCATTTCTCTGATGATTAGTGATGTTGAGCATGTTTTTCATGTTTGTTGACTGCTTTATGTCTTGAAAAGTAACTGATCATGCCCTTTGCCCGCTTTTTGATAAAGTTGTGTTTTTCTTGTTGAGTGTCTTGTAAGTTCTGGATATTAGTCCTTTGTCACATGTATAGTTTGCTAATATTTTCTCCCATTCTGTGGGTTGTCTCTTTATTGATTATTTCTTTTGCTGTGCAGAAGCTTTTTAGCAGATTAAGTCTCATTTGTCTGTTTTTGGTTTTGTTGCAGTTGCTTTTGAGTTCTTAGTCATAAATTCTTTGTTTAGGCCAATGTTCAGAAGAGTTTTTCCTAGGTTTGCTTCTAGGATTTTTATAGTATAGTTTGAGGTCTTACATTTAAGTCTTTTCTATAGCTAATTTTTCTGTGTGGTGAGAGATGGGTCCAGTTTCATTCTTTTGCATATGGCTATCAAATTTAGTAGTGCTTTTTATACAAATTAATTTACTGTTGACTTCCTTCAATTACTGCTTTGAAATACTGTTCAGATGGAATTAAAATCATATTTTAAAAGTTTTCTTTTGCTATACTATTGTCAGATATCATCAACTATCTCTTAAGTAGAGACCTGAAATTTAGAAAGTGAAAAGATCACAAAATAGAACGGAAAACATAGTATAATGTATAGTATTCTGTATGTGAATGATAAATTGCTCAGTAATTTTTTATTTATTTATTTATTTTTGCGACAGAGTTTCACTCTGTCAGCCAGGCTGGAGTACAGTGGCACGGTCTTGCTTACTGCAACCTCCTCCTCCTGGGTTCAAGCGAGTCTCCTGCCTCAGCCTCCCAAGTAGCTGGGATTACAGGCACCCACCACCTTGCCCGGCTAATTTTTGTATTTTTAGTAGAGACGGGTTTTGCCATTTTGGCCAGGTCTTGAACTCCTGACCTCAAGCGATTTGCCTGCCTTGGCCTCCCAAAGTGCCTGGATCAGTAAATATTTGAATGAATATCATATTTCATCCTTCAATTTTTTTTTTGTTTCATGTAGTTTGATTAAAATGGCTTCTTTGATTAGTTAAAACAAAACTTAATGATGTGGTATGGTTTGGGTATAATTTTCCCTTTCTATTCAAATTGGCAGCAAGTTAGAGCCAGGTTGTGCTTGCTTTTGAAGTACTCTGTTTAGGGATATTGAGTCCATTGTTTTCTATTTTCTTTCTTTGGTTAACAATACTTTTGACTTGGTGTGTATTAAGTATCTTATAAAATAACTTTAGTGTTTATGAAGTGATCTCATGTCTATTGTTTCTTTTGCTCTCTTAACATAAATAATTACAGTAAAAAGAAGAAATGTAAATGCAGTTGGAACACGGAGAGATTTAAAGACTCTTAACAGAAAAAAGCTGGGGGTGGGAATTATGTGGAGGAGTTGTTACTAGGCCTTAAATATTAGGGTTTGACTGAATGATGATAGGGAAGGTAGACAATCCAGTTGTTAGAATATGAAAAGCAAGCATGTAGAGAAATGTATTTGAACAGGATTAGTATAGTTTGGACTGACTTCTAATACAGAAGCATTAGCTTGAGGATGTAGATACTGAATCATATATTGATTTTTGCTTGTTTGTTTGTTTTTGGTCTTTGGTACTTATAAAGCAATCTAGGCAGGATGTCAGGCTAGTGTAGTAGTGAATAGTGTGAACTCTAGAGCCGTACTTCCAGTTTGGAGCACACTGTTTAACCTTTCTCTGTATGTGTTTCTGCATATAAAATAGACACTAATAATGGCAACTACTTGATAGGGTTGTTATGAGTAAGATTAAAAGAGTTAATACTAGTAAAGTATTTACAACAATACCTGTTACCAATAAGCATTCAATGAGTTTTTTTTAATTTATGAAAGTGCTAGCTCTTTCATTCTCTGTGTGTGTGTATTTGTAATGTACACATACATCTGTAAATATGTATGGAATATAACGTGAGTGTATGTGGAATAGATACAGAGGGGAAATGTAGATCTCACGTGTATGTATCTATAGGAAATCTAGTAATATTTGAATTTCAGTTTTGATTAGAATTTATATTATTATTATAAAGTCTAACATCTCATTTTACAGATGACAAAATTACGTACTAGCAGAACTAGAGCCAAGATTTGCCAGACAACAAATATTTGAGCAATAAACAAAACAGACAACTAGCTCTGCCCTTATCAAGCTTTCAGTTAGTCAAGAAAGATATGTATTAAACCATCTCAGGTGTGGCAATTGTTATCAAAAAGAGCACTGTGGGAGAGTAGAACTGGGGCTCCTCCATACTCTGGGATTTTAGAGAATTCTTCCCCCAAGATTTCTTTTTTTTTGAGACGGAGTCTTCCTCTGTCACCCATGCTGGAGTGCAGTGGCGCGATTTTGGCTCACTGCAACCTGTGTCTCCCAGGTTCAGATGATTCTCATGCCTCAGCCTCCCAACTAGCTGGGATTAGAGGCACACACCACCATGCCCAGCTAATATTTGTATTTTTAGTATAGATGGGGTTTTTGCCATATTGGCCAGGCCAGTCTCAAACTTCTGGCCTCAAATGATCTGCCTGCCTTGGCTTCCCAGATTGCTGGGATTACAGACATGAGCCACCGTGCCCGGCCTTCTTCTCCCAAGATTTCCAAGCTGAGGTGCGAGTAATAAATAGCAGTTAGCCAGGGTTAGGTGGAATGAAGAGTGTTCCAGGCAGGAGTAGGATGTGTATAGGCTCTGAGAGAGGAGAAAGCATGGTCTATTCAGATATATGAAATGAAAAGAACAAGGAAAAGGGTGGCAAAAAATGTGTCCTGAAAGGTTAGAGCATGGCTAAAATACGCAGGGTCTTGTATACAAGGTTAAGGATTTTGACCTAAGGGTCCCCATGATGGATTAAGCAGGAAAGGGACATTGCTAGATTTGCATTCTGCAGTATTACATTAGCTATATTACAGATAACAAATTAAGAGAGAGTCTGGCATAAGTGTAGGGAGACTTAATTTAGGAAGATACTGTAGGAGCTACTGTGTGTGGTTGTGCAGAACACACCATAGGGGTTTCCATTCTTGTATACTGGTTGAGCATCACTAAAGCAAAAACCCAAAATCTGAAATGCTCCAAAATCTGAAGTTTTTTGAGTGCCAACATGATGCCACAAGTGGAAGATTCCATCCCTGACCTAATGTGATGGTTTGTAGTCAAAATGCAGGTGCATGGTTTATTCAAACCAACACATGGTTTATTCAGCATCTCTAAGGGAAAAATAAAATTACCTTCAGGCTGTTTGCATAAGATATATATGAAACAAATGAATATTATGTTTGGACTTAGGTCTCATCCGTAAAGTATCTCATCATATATATACAAATAAATATTCCAAAGTCCCCAAAAATCCCAAATCCAAAGCATTCTGGTCTCAAGAATTTCTGATAAGGAGTGAGTATTCAACCTATACTACCTTTGCAGTGGTCTGGATGAAAGATAATGTTGACCTAGGGTATAGTTGTGACAGTGAAAATGGAGAAAAGTGGACAGATTTGAGAGATACTTCAGATTTAATGACTCCAAAAGTTATCTCCAGACCAGACCTCTTTCCTGAACTTTAGATCGTGTATATCCCAAATGCCTGTCCTACTTGGATATCTCACAAACATCTCAAACTCAACAGGTTTTTAAAAAAAAAAAAAAAAAAGCAAAACAAAATACTGCAAACATTAATCTGTCTCCAAAAAGAAAAAAAAAATAGTCATTTTCTTTTCCAGTATTTATAGTAGCAAATAGAACTAACATCCACTCACTTGCTAACCATGTCTGCTAGTAGTGACCACTAGACTACTTAGCTATATGTAGCTGCAGTTGATAATGGCTTTTTAGAATTTAGGTTATATTCCATGTAAGTTTATTTAGAAACATTTATTTTAGAAAGTATTACTTTCTAAAATGATCTAGATATAGTCTTTTTTTTTTTTTTTTGAGACGGAGTTTCACTCTTGTTGCCCAGGCTAGAGTGCAATGGCGCGATCTTGGCTCACCGCAAACTCTGCCTGCTGGATTCAAGCAATTCTCCTGCCTCAGCCTCCCAAGTAGCTGGGATTACAGGCATGCGCCACCACACCTAATTTTGTATTTTTAGTAGAGACGTGGTTTCTCATGTTGGTCAGGCTGGTCTCAAACTCCCCACCTCAGGTGATCCACCTGCCTTGGCCTCCCGAAGTGCTGTGCTGGTATTACAGGTGTGAGCCACCGTGCCCAGCTGGAGATAGTCTTTAATAACATGAATATCTTTAATAATTTTTTAGCATAAATATATTTTTAAGTCAGGGTACGTATGAGGTTAATGTAACCCTATTTAAAATCAACTTAATTTTGTGTTAATTATATTTTTGCTTTTAGAATTACATATAAAATCAATATATTAAACCAATCAGTATAGAGTCCTAAGTTTTACTCTTGCTTTCCAAATTTGACATTAGGGCTGTTAGTAAGATATTGTCTGCATTTATTAGATTTATTTCTGATCACGAATATACTTTTAAAAGATGCTTCTTTTCAGTGGAGCAATTCAATTGGCTATAGATGATTTACTGCATGACTATGACATATATTCAAGGCATTGAAATATTATACATAAACAAATTTTGATGACAAGACTGCTTGTTTGTATTCAAATGCCAATCAAATTTGTCCTTTAGGACATTAGATCTGTTGACTTGTTAGGTTTCTATAACTTTGTTCCTTTCAGTGTTGTTTTTCAAGTCAATATAGTCATCCCTTGATATCATGGGGGATTGATTCTGGGACCTCCTGAAGATAGCAAAATCCACAGATGCTCAAGTTTCTTGTATTACTTGGTGTAGTATTTGCATATAACCTACCCACTTCCTTCCATATACTGTACTTTAAGTCTCTGGATTACTTATAATACCTAATACAATGTAAATCCTACATAAATAGTTGTTATACTGTATTGTTTAGGGAATAATGACAAGAAAAAAAAGTCTATATCTGTTCGTTACAGATACAACCAACCTTTTTTTCCCCCCAAATATTTCTGATGTGCAGTTGGTTGAATCCATGGATACAGAACCCACTGATGGAGAGGGCTGACTGTACAAGTCTGTCAAAAAACCAAAGTGCTGGTTGGCTAATAATTGGTCACTGTATGACTTATAGTACAGGTGATATTACTTCTGATTCTAGATGGTAAGTATATTTTTATCCTTATATTTTTGTTCTTTGATTTCTGTGCTGTCATTTTTTTTCTGCTTTTAACTTAGTTGTGTTTAGATGTGGCATTGATAGCAATCCTGAAGTTTAAGTAGATGGGTTTTCTAAGTCAGATTTACTCTAAGAGCTAGTAGTGGTTCTTTTTTGTCATATTTAGTAACGTGTAGGGTATGTAAGTGCTATGTTTGAGATAATAGAAGTTTATGAATTATTTAGTCACCAATTTTTTTAACATTTATTAAAAATAACCATTTTTCTTAAAACAGTTTTCACTCAATTTAGATCTTTTGTGGTACTGCTTTTTGAAATCGGTGTTTCTGTGAAAGGGAGGAGGATTATGTGCTAGGGACTCATTTTAATGTATTTGGTCTTTATGCAGAAAATATCAGGTTTGTAGGTTATTGGTTCATTTTAACTTCCCCAAGAAAGGGACGAATGACTACACTTTTCTTTTTGAGACAAATACTGCAACATTGTGTAGAGAAAGTCTATATACTATGTACAATTGACAGAAAATTATTAATATTTAAATAGAAGTGGCATCTAAACACATGGTTTACAAATTGAATCTGGGCAAGTTAGTATAGGAGAAAAGTGAATTCAGTGGAAGTTTGCCACACATATTTTTTTTTATTTTGTTTTAGTTTTAAGGGTATCTGCTTTTAGTATGAGTTGGAGAAAGGTTTCCCCCCACTCACTTTTATTTCATTTTTTACTCTCATTTGAGAAGCAATTTCTCCACGAGACAGATCTTTGACCCTTTTGTATTCTGCACTCCCATCCCCCTTGACTAGAAAATGCAGCTGCACACATTTTTTGTTTAGAGACAATGGATCACATGCTGTGTCACCTAAATCTATGACCAAGAGGCAGTTTTATCCCTAAGAGACCATAATGCTTCAGTTCTCCTGGATGCATGACATCATGTAGCATTATAATCAAATATACATCTTTTTGCAGTACATTTGGGATTTGATTTTACCCTGTAATCTCAGTATTGGATTTTATGGGGATAGACATTATTTATAATGGAGAATCTTAATCAAAACAAAAATGTATTGTTAAATCAGTAGGAAAGGTTGTGAGTTCCTTCCTTTTATATGCCTTTTTTTTTTCTTACATGAGGTTTACCAATGTTTTTAGATATTCTGAGATTATGGAATATCTTTAAAGCTGTAGTGGCTGTTAAGTTTATTACACAGTGCATTGCAGATAATGTGCGTTCAGTAAATGCTAGACTTTATTTTTGCTACTGACTCGACAAATTAACAGGAAGAAAATTGTTTTCCTTTTTTGAGTGAGAACCAACCTTAATTACAAGGAAAAAAAATAAAAAATTGTTTTCCTTTTTAAAAATGAGGAAATCTTCAGATTTAGAAAATATTAGTATCTATAAACTGCTAAAATATATTATGTCAAGTTTATTGTAATCTGATTATACTTTTGAATAAATCTGGGAAATACAATGCTGTGGCTTCCAGGCTTGAGAAATGGTACCTTGTTATAATTAATAAATATGGTTCATTCCTAAGAATATTGGAGGTGAGGAAAGGAGAGGAAAATTGAATGGAAATTTATTTGATTATATATTAAATCTTAGTGGCAAAGCTTAAATAAATTGCAGTGAAGAATTGAACTAATTGCTAGGCAGTTTCCATAAAATTGACAAACATTTGGATTTCTGGGCTTTGCCATAGCTCTGTAGTAGACATTTCTTTTTCTGTGAAAAACATTGTTTAGTGATCTGAATTCAGTGAATGACTATCTCTTTCCCTTTAGTAGGGTTATCTTAGCCTAAGTCAATTTGTTTTTTTAATATTGGTTACTTGAGAGTGATTGGATAAGAAAGCCACAAATCTGAGATGATGCCTGCTTTCTGGTTGCTCTTTTGACATTTGTGAAATTGATTTATATGCTGATGACATGCAGTTAAAGTTTCCAAATATCTTAAGACCACCTAAAAAGAATTAGAGATTGTAAACTTTTAAATTAAGTGTAACCAAAAAATCCTATTTTTATATGCTTCAGGATTCACATGTTTAAGTATTTAATGGGACTGATTTTAAGTAAGAAGCTGGAGTAGTAGGGTCAAAATGGTGAGAAACAATTTTGTCTGTAGGCTAGATACAGCCATATAGTTTGAGGTTAATTATTTCTTGCTTAAAGCCTGGGACTGACTACAGTCTTCCTCAGGCCTCTTGGTACAGTTTATTCAAGTGTTGGTTTCAACTTCTTTCCAGTTCTAGTAGAAATAACAGATGGCATGGTTCTTTTTCACTCCATGTAGTAAAGCTTATTAGAAACAGCACAACTGATGTTCTTCATTACCCAAAGAGGTAATAAGGAAAGATATTCAGTGACTGGCCCAAGGGTACAAGGAAACACTAAATTTGCCTAAGTTTGCTTTGGGCTATCAAGAATTGACTATCGTATTTTGTTTTGATCTGAGTCTTTTCTCAGTGCTATATTTTATTTCCCAGTAAGAATTGTTAGACAATATAATGGATGAAATATACATTTTAAAAAATTAAACAATTATTTAGAAACAACATAGATTTAGGACCCTAAGAACTATAGTATACGTAAGATAGAAACTTAAATAAAATTGAAAATGTGGCATGAAGAGATTCAATAATAAACCTTTAAAAGCACTTTTTAAAGGTATTGAACCCATAATTAATCGAACCGAGTTAATTGCAGCTATGCTTTATTTGCTGTGGACCTATGTAAGTTATTAAAGAGTACACTAAAAATCATTTATGTTGGCCAGGCACAGTGTTTCACACCTGTAATCCTTACAATTAGGGAGGAGCCAAGGCAGGAGGATCCTTGAGCACAGGAGTTTGAGACCAGCCTGAGCAACATAGGGAGACCCTGCCTCTACAGAAATAAGAATATTAGCTGAGTGTGGTGACACACGCCTATTGTCCCAGCTACTCAGGGAGCTGAGGTGGGAGGATCACTTGAGCCCAAGAGCTTGAGGTTGCAGTGAGCTATGATCATGCCACCGCACTCCAGCCTGGGTGACAGAACCAGAAGAAAACCCAGAACCTTTATGTTCATGAGAATTTCTTAACTGAGCTGGATTTTTTTTGGTCATTAAATAAATTTTATATTCGTATACCTGTATTTTTAATGTACTGTAGTTGCTAGGCTGGAATTAACCATGTTATTTATATATTTTTCTTAGATCTGCCTCATTTGTTAAAAGTATTATCTCAAAAATGGATAGAAAATTATTATTTTGTGTATTTTAACTTAAGAATTCTGAAACAGAATAGTACATTCTAAATTAGTTGGATACAAATGAATGTAACTAGGAGATATTTATATTCTTGTCCAGTTTTGATGATGCCATTACATTTGTTGCTGTGTCTTTTCTTTTTATTATTGAGAATGGCATTAATAGTGAAAACTCATGATTATTTCAGAGGTAGTATAGTTATTTTTATTGTTCATAAATTCTTTTGTGTGTGTGTGAGAATGTTGGCATCAGACAAAGCTGTTAATAAAGTAATTTAGACCTTTCTTGGCCATTAATAACAAAATATTAAAAGTTTATGTATTTTAAGTTCTTTTGGATTATTTAAACTACAAGGATTAGAAGAAGGGTTCTATCATGTTGCATGATTGGCAAAATATCTGCAAGCAAAGTGCATGGAGACAAATATAATAAGGAAGTGAAAGTGGAATAATAAAGAAAATTATGAAACACATATTGTGGCACTCTTCCAAGAAGTCCTGATCTCATTTGGCCACCTCGTCAGTGGATATCATTGGTCGGTGAGGGAGATCTATCCTTAACACTAGACAAATATTTTTTTAATTTCAAAACTTCAAAATATAAATCCTTGTTACTGATTTTGTACCCTAAGTTTTATATTTGGAGGTTATAATATTTATACATCTACTTTAGGAAGAAAGCTAATAATTTTAAAATTTATAGTAGTAATAACCATCATTACTATCTCTGCAGCTAGTATTCATTGTATACTTACTCTGTACCTCTGTTCTAAGTGCTTTATTTTTGTTGTTTAATTTGTACTAAGAATCTTATGAAAGTAAGTAGTAGTATAATTCTAAATTGATAAGTCTCATAGCTTAGTGAAAGGCAGGGCTGGGATTTGAACCCAAGCAGTATTTCTTCACAGCTCATGCTGATAATCCCTTGCTTCACTGTCTCCAGATGTAATTAATACCAAGATAAATGATTTAGATTTTACTTTTCGAATTTTTAAATTAATGGAGTTCCTTATCCTTCACAATTTCAACTTCAAATGTATTGCCTCCTCAAGTTTCTGCCCAATATCTCCTAGTATTATGTATGTTAATTTCTTTCTAAAGGAAGAAGACTTTCATTTTATAAATTATGTAATATTTACCATAGACTCTAACTATGACAACAGAGCCATGCATGTAGTAGATGCAAGAAGTTTCTGATTTGAAGTCTCTTAGAAAAGAACCAGAAGAGGTTCTTCTGAATAGTATATCTCTTATACATCTCTTTCTGTACCTTTTATCTACATTGCTAGATGCAGAGATACTATAATCATGGTCCAATATAGCTAATACTTTATCTTTAGCATTTAAAATTCCTATATACATTTTATATAGATTTAAATTTCTATATTTAAAATTCCTATGTACATTTAGGTACTTCTGACATTATAGTAATTCATAATACATTTCCTTACCAGGAGGTTACTTACTCTGTATCCTCAACTGTTAAACCACAGATAGACAAAAAAGAGACTTATAAGTATTTGTGGGGGTGGGGGAATCAGAAAGTTTATGCATTAAATTCATGTCCCTTAAGGTGAGCTCTTTACCATTATTAAGATTTTATTCAGATCTGTGGTGGTATGTGAAATTCTAATGAGTTTTACCTGGCTTTCCATTCTGTAACAGGTAATAAATCGGTAAGTCCATTTCCATGATTTAGAAATCCAAAATCCTCCGGAAACCAAAAGTTTTCTTAACCCTTATAGTGGTAAAACATGATCTGAGTGGATATAAGGGTATTGGTGGTCTTTACCCCCTTCTTAGTGTGAATATACATTTTGCCACAGAAATATTAACATATTTATTTTGGGGTATTGCCTTAGACTTCACTAGGATGTGAGAGAAATATATGTATATATATAGATACCGTATTACCTTTCTGAAATCCAAAATAGTTCTGAATTTTGAAATATATTTGGCCCTAAGGTTTTTAGATAAGGAATTGCAGACCTGTATAATCAGGTACATTGACTACATACAGTACCATTGAGGACTAAGATATGGAAGTAAGGTTTGTTTGGTAACTTAAATATAGCAATGTGAGACCTTTCAGTATGGAGCAGTGCCTCTCTCAAATAATATGGATCTCTTTTAAAGAAAAAAAAAATCTCATTTTGAGAATCTGCAACTTTAGTTCTTAGAGCAGTTTTCTTTAAAAATATCTCTCACTTTTCTCTTTGAAAATGGCAAAATACATTTTTTATTATTGAAATGAAAGCACAAAATGAAAATTTGCAACACTTGTGACCTGTAGAATGTATCCATTAATCATTTACCTCCAGGGATATGTACTTTACCTACTTCCGATTGGGATTCGTTGTCATAATGAGCAACTCTTGCTAGAAGTATGTCAAACTTCTCAAGTGTGCTGAGGCAGAAAGGAAAACATAAGAAATTATGTGCTAAAATAAAGGATAATGTACTTTAGTGACACTGTCATCAGAAATTAATGTAAATATCTGTTTCCAGCAGCATGGTGAACCATGTACCTGGATCAAGGTACCAAGTACCTTCAGCTTTCTGCTGAAAACAACCTAAAATGCTGGATAAAATAAAATCTTAAATGCATCAGTGCTCTGGCGCAAAGGGGAGAGTACTTAGGGCAAGCTGAGTTCTGAACCTGGCTATTGCCTTGAGGATATTTGCCATACAGGTGAGCTTCTCTGTTCTTGGCTTTGTGGGGCTCAGGGATCAGGAAGCAAAGCCTAGACCCAATCAGGGTGGAGCATTTAGCAGGAAATAGTCTTCCTCATTAATTTGGAGCCCCATTGTACTGCACTTTTGTAAGAGTGATATAGAAATTCTTTCCCTTTATGCCCCCAGGGTTTCTACAGGTAAATTTTTTTCTTGAATATTGCTGTAAATCGAAAAAATGTCACTGAAAATGTGCTACCACAAACCAGTTCTCACACTAGTTGCAGCATGAATTCACACTAAACCTTAAGAATTTAAAATGATCCTGGGCTGTTACTACTCCCAAGGGCCTGATAAAACCTAACGTGTAATCATCATTATCAAAGAATTCCCTTTGGTAAAGTTCTAATGAAAATAAGTGGCTTATAATAAAAACTGCAGACCATCCAAGAAAAAAGGCACAATATAAGAGAATCATTTGAGTCAGATCTGCAAATAGTTCACATTTTGGAATTATCAGATGGAAAATAGAAAATAAATACATTTAATATGTTCAGTAAGAGGCTTAAAAACAAAAAGAGCAAACATGTTGAAACAGAAACAGAAGTTCTGGAAATGAAAATAGTAATTGAAATTAAAATTCAGTGAATAGGTATAAAAGCAAATATATTGAAAAGTTAGCATAATGAAAGGTAAATCTTAGGAAATTTAGAGCACAATATAGACAAGAAATTGGAAAATACAAAGAGGTTAATAAAGGGAACATTTTTAAGAGAAAAGACATTGCTTCCAAAGGATTATCAGGCTTCGATAACAGTAATGGAAATAGTAATGGACTATGAAATGATATGTGAGACAAAATAACAGTGTAGAATTCTATAGCAAAAACATCTTTCAAGATCATGGACAAAATAAAGACATTTCATACAAACAAAATGTGAAAGTTCACTGACAGACTATTTTTTAAGCAGAAGTGAATGATCATAGGTAGAAAATCTGAGATTTAAGAAGAAACGATGAAAGAGAGTGACAATTATATGGGTGAATAAAAATGGACTGCATAAATAGTAATAGCATCTTATGAAGTTAAGAAAAAGCTGTATTGGGTGGGCGCGGTGGCTCACGCCTATAATCCCAGCACTTTGGGAGGCCGAGGCGGGTGGATCACGAGGTCAGGAGATCGAGACCATCCTGGCAAACACGGTGAAACCCCGTCTCTACTAAAAATACAAAAAAATTAGCTGGGCATCGTGGCAGGTGCCTGCGGTCCCAGCTCCTCAGGAGGCTGAGACAGGAGAATGGCATGAACCTGGTGGGGGGCAGAGCTTGCAGTGAGCGAACATCGTGCCACTGCGCTCCAGCCTGGGCAACAGAGCAAGACTCCGTCTCGAAAAAGAAAAAGCTATATTATATTATAAACAAGGAGAAGGTGATTGGCGCTATCACGTAAAGATCTTTTTATTGTTGCTGGGCACAGTGGCTCACGCCTGTGATCCCAGCACTTTGGGAGGCCGAGGTGGGCAGATCACTTGAGGTCAGGAGTTCGAGACCAGCCTGGCCAACATGGTGAAATCCAGTCTCTACCAAAAATATTTTTGAAAAAAAGCCGGATGTGGTGGTGCACGCCTGTAGTATCAGCTACTCAGGAGGCCGAGGCAGGAGAATCACTTGAACTCGGGAGGCGGAGGTTGCTGTGAGCTGAGATTGTGCCACTGCACTCCAGCCTGGGTGACAGAGCAAGACTCTGTTTCAAAAAAAGAAAAAAAAAAAAATATATATATATATATATATGTGTATATATATTGTTATTTATTGTTTAGGAGCAGACTAAAGATAACTGGAATTTTAGAAGTATATATCAAAAATTATAAGGTAACATTTCAATGATAGAAGTATGTATATAACTTCCACACTAATAGAGGATTAAAAGAAATGGAATGAGAAAAAAGAATCATACCAAAGAAGGCAAGAAAAGAAAGATAAAAATTAACATGGAAAGAGTGGGATACCAAAAAGGATGGTGGTAGAAGTAAATCCAAATACATGCATGCCTTTAAAAACAATATTCATTTATATGGGATATAGAATAGAGACTACAAGAAAACAAAAATGTTGAAAGTAAAATGATGGAAAAACATACACCTCGCAATTTTTTTTTTATTTTTTTAAATTTTAGTGTGTACATAGTAGGTGTATATATTTATGGGGTACGTGAGATGTTTTGATACAGGTATGCGATGTGAAATAAGCACCTCCTGGGAAATGGGGTATCCATCCTTTCAAGCATTTATCCTTTGAGTTACAGATAATCTAATTACATTCTTTAAGTTATTTAAAAATATACAAATAAGTTATTATTGATTATAGTCACCCTATTGTGCTATCAAATAGTAGGTCTTATTCTTTTTTTTTTTTTGTACTCATTAACCACCCCCACCTCCCTCCCACTAATCCCCCACTACCTTTGCCAGCCTCTGGTAGCTGTCCTTCTACTCTTATGTTCATGATTTCAATTCATTTGATTTTTAGATCCTACAAATAAGTGAGAACATGTGATGTTTGTCTTTCTGTGCCTGGCTTATTTCACTTAACATAATGATCTCCAGTTCCATCCACGTTGTTGCAAATGATTGGGTCTCTCTCTTTTTTTTATGAGACTGAGTTGTCTCCCTTTGTTGCCTAGGCCGGTGTGCAGTGGTGTGATCTCAACTCGCTGTAACCTCACTTCCCAGGTTCAAGCGATTCTCCTGCGTCATCTTCCCAAGTAGCTGGGACCACAGGCACACACCACCATGCCCCACTAATTTTTGTGGTTTTTTTTTTTTTTTTGGTGCAGATGGGGTTTCACCATGTTGGCCAGGCTGATTTTGAACTGCTGACCTCAAATGACCCGCCCACCTCTGCCTCCCAAAGTGCTAGGATTACAGGCGTGAGCCACCACCCCTGGCCTGATCTCATTCTTTTTCATGGCTGAAGAGTACTCCATTGTGTATAAGTACCACATCCATTCCTTTCGTTGATGGACACTTAGGTTGCTGCCTGGCTAATATTAATGGGAAGAAAGCTAGTACATCATTTCAAATAGACTTAAAGACAAAAAGAATTGATACATAATGGGAAATGGCTAATTTGGTAGGAGTATATATGTTTTAAAGTTACATGCAATTAATAACCATAGCCACAAAATGAAGCAAAAAGTTAACAGATGTACAAGGAAAAAATTGAAAAATTTTACCAGTATAGCAGGAGATTGTAATATATCTGCCTAAGTATTTGATGTAGAAAGCAGATCCCAAAAAAAGATAAGTAGGAATATAGAAAATTTAAACAGTGCGGTTAACAAGCTTCATCCAATGGACTTACATTTCATCCACACACCATAGAAACATCAAGTGAATCATTATGAAAATTAATCATGTACTGGGCCATGAAACAAGTTTCAACAAATTTTAGAGATTGATACCTTATACACTATTGTAATACCAACTCAGTTAGATTAGAAATAGGTAACCAAAAAAAAACTTTTTTAATCACATGGAAATTTAAAAAATTTTTTTTCTCAGTATCTCATGGATGAGAGAAGAGATGTTGGAAGTTGGCCTGTTCTTTAGTAGGAGATGTTAAATCATACCTCAGGTTTGCTTGCAGCGGACAAAAATTGAGAAATGGCCCAGATAAAAGGCCTTGCATTCTTAACAGATGAGAGTGTGCAGGGACGCTAAGGACTGATGGTGGATTGGTTCTTCTAACAGGAAGAATGAATTTTTTTTTTTTTTTTTTGAGACGGAATCTCAGAATCTTGCTCTGTTGCGGGGGCTGGAGTGCAGCAGCTCGATCTCGGCTCACTGCACGCTCCGCCTCCTGGGTTCACGCCATTCTCCTTCCTCAGCCTCCCAAGCATCTGGGACCACAGGCGCCCGCCACCACGCCCGGCTAATTTTTTGTATTTTTAGTAGAGAGAGGCTAGCCAGGATGGTGTCGATCTCCTGACCTCGTGATCCGCCCGCCTTGGCCTCCCAGAGTGCTGGGCTTACAGGCGTGAGCCACCACGCTCGGCCTGAAGTTTTTAATAAATGGTGCTGGAACAATTTTATGTTTATATGTGAAAGATGAAATTGGATAAAAAATACGCGTATACATTTTTGGTCTGTTGAGGAGGCAAAAACTATAAAACAAACTGCAGACCATAAAGAAAAGGGTTAATAAATTCCACCATATGAAAGTAAAGAAGTTTCTTATTAAAAGACAACTAGTAAAGAGATTGAAAAGACAGGTCATCTACTGGGGAGAGATATTTGTATCACATATAAGTATTAGTATCCACACATTACAAATCATTAAGAAAACTCATAGAAAAATAGGCACAAGGCTTCAATAGATGCTTTATGGAAGAGGAAACCCAAATGGTATATAGATAGGTATATATTCATAGCTGTATGTTCGTATATATCTATATATTCATATTCTATATATCCATATACAGATATAAATGAATGAAAAGGTATTCCACCCTGTTACTAATCTGGGAAATGCAAATTAAAACTACAAGGAGATAGAGTTTCATAGTTGATATGGTCTGGCTTTGAGTCCCCACCCAGATCTCATCTTTAATTGTAATCCGAATTGTAACCCCCACGTGTTGAGGAGAGACCTTATGGTAGGTGATTAGATCATGGGGGTGGTCCCTTCAAGCTGTTCTTGTGATAGTGAGTTCTCACGAGATCTGGTGGTTTTACAAGGGGCTTTTCCCCAGTTTGCTCAGCACTTCTCTTTCCTGCCACCATTTGAAGAAGAATGTTTTTGCTTCCCCTTCTGCCATGATTGTAAGTTTCCTGAGGCCTCTCCAGCCGTGCAGAACTGTGAGCCAATTAAACCTCTTTCCATTATAAATTACTCAGTCTCTGATATGTCCCTCTAGCAGCTTAAGAACGGACTAATACAGTAGTCATCAGATTGGCAAAAAACAATTTTGGCAAGTACATGAAGCATTTGGTATATACATTCCTGGTTAGTGGTAACTGATTCAGCATTTTTTTGGTAAGCAGTTGGTCATCAATTAAAGTTGAAGACTATTCTGTGACCAAATAATTCTGCTTCTTGACATATGTTCAACTTTTAGATGTATACTCGAGAAATTTTTGGCACTTGTATTCCAGGTGATATGAACAAAGACTTCTATAACAATAGTACTTGTAGTAGTCCCAAACATAAACAATTAAATGTTCCTTAAGACTATAAGAAATTATTGAATATTCATAAAATGGAATACTAGTCTCCCTAAAAATGAATTACTGCTGCAATAATGTTAATGAATTTGATGAGAGGAAAAACAAGTCTCGGAATGTCTTCCATGTAATTTTATTTTACATGATGTTTAAATGTGGAAGGCTAGATAACGTTTAAGGGTTCTAACATCTGGAAAAATATAAAGAAAAAACCTTTTGTTAACTCAGTCTTTAATATAATCAGTTAAAAGTGTAGAAAAATAAGTCAAAATTCTGTTTGGTTAAACCAACGTTTTGTGTTTAGTAGGTTTCTTAGTTATTTTGGTCAAAAAAGGCTATCACTGTGACACATCTAATTCTCTGTAATGCAGCATATTGTGTTTTAGGTAATGCTGAAAATTCTGTGGCTTTGTTTCCCTTTTCTTATGTAGTCTCTGAAGCATTTCTCTCTTACCGATGTTAATACCGACCTAAGCAAAAATGCTCTTCTATGACCTTTTGGGAAACGCTCAGAGAATTCCAATATGTAATTTTATTTTTCTTATCCTAGAGTAGGGTATCACTATAACATTGAACATAATACGCAGATGTGCAGATCTCTGTTAGACACCTTCGGAGATGCATGAGCTGCACAACGGTGGAAAAAAAAATAGTACATTTAAATCCCAGGCCTTCTTCTCAAGATACCGCCATGGCAGGCACACAATCAAGCTCTAGATGGGTTCCAGAGTGATTGTACTGGGTTGGTTTGAACTCTCCACTTTTATTTTTATTTATTTTTCATATTTTATTTGTTTGTTTATGTCTCCATAGAGACTATCAAAAATTGCCAGTGCTGACTATATTGCAAGTAATTGCAGTGGGGTATTGGGAAAAGTTTCCAGTTAGCAATAATTGTGCTCAGATAAACCTCATTGGCTGCGATACTGCCACTGCACAAAGCTTTAACTCTCCACTTTTAAAAATCTCCTTGTGAATAATTCTTTTTCTTTTTTAGAATATAGAAGATGGGAGCCTTAACACAAATTTGTACTTTGCTAAAGTGTATAGTCCATTTATCTACTTTTTTGGATAGCAGTGTCTTGGCTTTAGAAATTTGTTTATTAGTGGTTGTATTAGTTACTTGGATTAAGCTAGTTATACTCCTAAAAATTAGAATATATTTTTTAAATCCCACATCATATTATTTTGGCTTTTTTTAAAGTAATATTTGTTATGTACCACAATTTTATATGGTTCGTTGAAATACTGTTCTTAAAGGAGTAATAAAATGTTATGTTACAAGCCCAGGTTTCCTTCTATTTATGCATTTGGCTTTATGAAGCAAATTGACCATGCATATTATTAATGCTCTGCTAGTGAATGGTTTCAGTTCATTTTAAGATGCAGTTTCTCATAAGACTATAATTTTTAAAATAAATAAAATTGACAGTTTTCTTGATTTTATTGTGAAATATACAGATCTTTTTGTAGTAATAATGCATATTTATATATTCCTGAAAACACTAAAATTGTGCTCAGCTGATGGGCCAACTCACTCAAAAGTGAAAAATATGCAGCTTTGTATCCAGAATACTAACAAAAAAATCTTAATGAGAATACTAGAATATGTTAAAACATATATGAAATTTGTCACAAATAAGGAATATGGTCAGTTTAGGATTTTTAAAAGAAGATGAACACGGTGTGAGGAAGGGTTGAAGCTACAGGATTATGAAGGCCAGGGTAAAATGCATAAAGATTTGGAAAGAAGAGCTCATTAAACACTTGCAAGAAAGAGCATGTGGCCAAACTGTGCCAAGAAGAAGAACATGGGTTGAATGAGAATTGTGTACCATACTGTCTTTTCAGCAGCTTGCTGCTTTCCACTGTGTTAGCCTATTTTGGGTTCAGCTGTTGTTATTTGGTAGTACAAAAACATAGGCTGAGAAGAATCATGTACAAACCAATGTGACTTACATTGTACTAAAATCATTCCTTTATTTACCAATGGGCTAATTCGTATTATGTAAGATTTGTAACAGAACAGGCTGTACTAAGAATACAAGAGGTGGCTTCTGTTTTTGACTTGAGCTCTCTGATAAGTCCATGACCTTTTTAAGATTTGATTTTTGTGTGTGAAATGGAAATACTAGAACTAAAAATAATGTAGCACAGCCTTTTCTCCCTTGAGCTTATTGTTTTAATTTTAAACTATAATAAGCACATTAAAGAAAAACTGGAAAACAGAACAACAAAGACAAAGATTACTGTTAGTAATATAAACCTCTGTTTTCTTTTTTGTATGTATTTTTTTACTTTTTCACCAGTTTTTAATTTATTCACATTCTTCAAGTCAGTCATTTTTAATGGCTACTAAATATTAGATTGAATAGATGGGCTTTAGTTTACCATTTCTCTGTTATAGAAAATGTAAGTTGTTTATAGTTTTCCATTATCTTTAATAATTTTTGGATGAATATCTCTGTGTCCCTCCACACATCGTGGGCTGCGAAGGGAGTATCTTTTTCCCTACATAAGATTATTTCACAAAAGTGACACATTTGGAATTGTTGGTTCAAAGAATGAAATTTTTAATAATTCTTGATACACATTTCCAGTTAGCTTTCCAAAATGGCCCTAGGTCCTTGCCCAAAATTGTTTATAATTTTTAAAATAAGTTTTTTATATAATTTTTAAATTTATATATTTGTTTGCTATTTGTATTTAATATGTGAGAAAAGATCATTTGGCTATTTATCCATTGTGGTGGACTTAGTATTCTAAGTGGGTAGTGCTCTGTCTACAGTCGTAGCACCCTGAACATGTCTGATCTCATCTAAATGGATAGTGCTCTAAAGTGCTATATAAGGATAGTTTAGAAACAGCTTTTTTTCCTCCTTGCAAACACAATGACAGTTCAAACCTTACTAAGATGATGTCAGTACTTGGTTTTTAATAATGTCAGTACTTGGTTTTTTAAACTTTGCTTGGATTAACACTCTGTAACTCTTTGGCATATTTGTTGCCATACTATTTCTTTACATCTTAAAGTAATGAAATTTTATTATAAACTTGTAATTCAGAGGAATAACATACTTGCAACCATTTAAATTACTTATGAGAAAATTTAGTCAAAAGAAACTGATTTTTTGAGTATGTTACGTTAATAAAACGCACTATTTCTGTTTTAAGCAGTATTGCTAAAAATGTAAGTTACTTGAGCAATTGAGAGTGACTGTAATGGCCAGAAATTTGAATATTGAACTTAGCCTTGTTTATAATTTTGGCTCTGCTTTTTATTAGCTTTAGTACCTTAGGGAAATGGCTTACTTCATTTCCATTTCCTTATTCTTAACAATGAATTTCAGTTTTTTTTATTGTTACCACTTAGGATGTTTCCTACCATTAAGCATTCATTTCTAAAATAAATTAACTCTTAAAGGCAGTTAGTGCAGCATTTTATAGAATAGACATACAATTTGTATTATGAGTTCATTTCCGTCTGAAATAATTATGATTTGAGTGTCTACTCATACTCAACATTTTGATAAGATTCATTAGGAATACAAAAGTAAAAGACTCTTATCCCAGCTGGGCATGGTGGGTCATGCCTGTAATCCCAAAACTTTGGGAAGCTGAGGAGGGAGGATTGCTTGAGGCCAATTGTTTGAGACCAGCCTGGGCAACCATAGCAAGACTTTGTTTCTATAAAAAATTTAAAAATTAGCTGGGCATGGTGGTGTGCGCCTGTAGTCCCAGCTACTTGGGAGGCTGGCGCAGGAGGATCGCTTGAACCTAGGAGGTGGAGGTTACAGTGAGCCATGATACCGCCACTATACTACAACCTGGGTGACAGAGTGAGACCCTGTCTCTTAAAAAAAAAAAAAAAAGACTTACTCCTCATGGAATTCACAGTTGGAAAGGAAGGACATATATTGAACTAAGGAGTAGTTCAGAGTAAGTAGAGATGATGCATTTTAAAGCCTATGACATAGAATCTGTAATGTAGTAAAATCTCAGCAAATGTTAGCCACTGCTGTTTGGTACTTTCTAATTTCTAGATGTAATGACAGATGAATGGAGATTTAAGTGACAAGGCAAAAGTGAAACATTAGAAATTAATCACTCCCTTCTTTAATTGAACACTGGGTACACCAAAGAGTGGGTTTTTTTGTTTGTTTTTTAAGGAAGCAAGACACTATTCAACCAATTCTCATTCATCATGTTTTAAAGTCCCTATGAATAGAGAGACTTTGGTGATAAAATGAATAATTTGATCACTTATATAGTACAGGATATCAGTTCTGAAATACATTGTGTGCTCATATATGTGAATGCTTATGTATGTGGTTTTCATAAGAGATTGAAACAGAAACCAAATGTGTTATCGTTTGATCTTTTCCTTTTTACAGTGTCGTGATGTTTCAAGTTATGGGTGCACAGGAGAGAGATAAGAACTGGATATGGAAAGAATGCTGTTAAGATTTAAAATGAATAGGATTTGAGTCATTGGTGCTCATAGGTGTTGTGTACATACTGTTGCCAGCACATATTGTGGTTAGAATTTTGTTTCTGGAGTCAGTCTGTCTGGTTTTAAATTCTGACAGTTCCACTTATGCTTAACCTCTCTGATTAATTTTCCTCATCAATAAAGTTGAATTAATAATAGTGCCTACCTTATAGGATTTAATTGACAGTTAATTGAGATATCATATGTAAATTGTTTAGCAGAATGCCTGGGCGCTAAAGTATTATCTAAGGCTGTTGCTAATGGAGTGCTCTGAGGCTAACTACTTCTGGTGGTAGCTCCCAGAATTCAGATAAACTGTTCTACATCTAAAATTAACCAGTTTTCTCTTTTACATAACTGACATAAAAAATAGAAATAAAATTAGCCGGTTTTCAGAATTCTTGAAGTAACCTGCCATCTATGTTCTAAGCAAAATAAAACTCTGGAGGTACCCCCTCCCCCCAATTATTTCAGTTACACAAGCATAAGTGGGTTGAATAGGATAATAGTTGGTTTTTCACTGAGTTTAGAAATGAGTTATCTTTGTGAGCCATTGAAAATTAATTAAATAGCACATTAGCCTATTGCTTTCTTCTCTGGTCTGTTATTCTCTCATGATAAAGTTTTTGAATAGAACGGTGTTTAAAATGCAAAACAAAAATCATTTGAGAAAATAGAAATGAAAAAAGAATAGTAACAGCTATTTTTCGCTCTCCTTGAAAGTACAGGGACAGTTCAGACTTTACTAAGAGAATGTCAGCCTTGAAATGTCAGTACTTGAGATGATATAGAATGCAGAGTTTAAAAGTACTGGAATTTTAAAAAGAAATGATAAACTTATAGTGAATTTAATTTAGCTAATAATAAATTTAGTGAATAAGAAATGTTATCTTGTTAGACTTACAGAAGTATAGAATAGAATGGTTGCTAACCAGATATGGGTGGTGGGGGTAGGAGGAGGGTGTAGGGAAAGGGGAAATGTTAGTCAGAGATTACAAAGTTATGGTTACACAAGAGGAGTAAGTTCTAGTGACCTATTGCATAGCATGGTGACTATAGTTAATAATAATGTATATTTCAAAATTCCTAAAAGAACATTTAAAATATTCTCACCACAAAGAGAAATAAGTATGTGAGGTGATGGATATATTAATTAGCCTGAGCTAATCATTTCACAATATATACATGTATCATAATATCACATTGTACCCCATATGTATAATTATTGTCAATGAAAAATAAATAATGAAATAAAAATGTTATCTCTTTTTAGTATGATATGCTGTAAAAATAGTATACATAGTTTCTTTTTATAGTAAATTGTTGAGATTTGAGGAAAGGGTTTATTTTAAAATATTGCTTAAATAATATTTCAAATGTATTATTTTCAGGATTCAACTATTTGTAAAATCATAGATTTTTAAGATACATATGAAGTCTTATAATTCAAAGAAATAGCCTGTCAGTTTTAAGTAATAATAGCCACTTCCTATTAGGCGATTAGTGTGGGCTAGGTGCTTAAGTACTAAGTATTTAAAATGCATTATTTAATTGTGTTACTATCACCCATACACCTGGTCCTATAAAGCTGCACTTTATTTACAGCCATTTCAACTAATATAAGTTATTTTCCTTGTTTTATAACCAGTAGTATCTTCATTATACAAATGTGATGCTTAAATATTATGTGGGATAATTGATAGCAAAATTTCTCTGATTTGGGGATATTTACATGTGTATTTTCTTTTTCCCAGAGTTTAAGATTCTAAGGTATTACATTGATAATTGTTTCCTTTGTTGCAGAACTATAAGAGTAAATGGGTCCAGTAATTGGAATGACTCCAGATAAGAGAGCTGAAACCCCAGGAGCTGAAAAGATTGCAGGATTAAGCCAGATTTACAAAATGGGAAGCTTGCCTGAAGCTGTTGATGCTGCCAGGCCAAAGGCCACTCTAGTGGACAGTGAGTCAGCAGATGATGAGCTCACAAACTTGAACTGGCTTCATGAAAGTACTAATCTTCTAACAAACTTCAGCCTCGGAAGTGAGGGTCTTCCAATTGTTAGTCCATTGTATGACATAGAGGGAGATGATGTGCCATCCTTTGGACCAGCTTGCTACCAGAACACAGAAAAAAAATCAGCAACTTCAAAGCCCCCATACTCCTTTAGTCTTCTCATTTATATGGCTATTGAGCACTCTCCAAATAAATGTTTGCCTGTCAAAGAAATTTATAGCTGGATTCTGGACCATTTTCCATATTTTGCTACTGCACCAACAGGCTGGAAGAATTCTGTTCGACATAATCTGTCCCTGAATAAATGTTTTCAGAAAGTGGAAAGAAGCCATGGCAAGGTCAGTGTTTATGAATTATATTTGGGAAGTGGGGGAACTAATTAACATGGAGCCCTTAAAATATCTGCAAACCGGGGAGACAAAAAGTAGTCAAGTCAAATCACTTCAGCTGAACTGAATTATATTAGTTCATCATTTATTTTTGCTTGAGATGTTTTAAAATTTCTTAAATATTGATATAAATTTAGCAGAATTATGTTTTGTCTACTATAGGTACCTAGATTAGTCTTTTTATCATTTTAGCTCTTTGTTTCTAGTTTCTGTAGTGTTCCTATAACTATCAGTATTTGATTCTTTATTCAATATGATAACCTCTGCCTTATAATCAAAGTATAGACCATTCAAATTAATGAAATTGATATGGTTGGGTTTAAATCTATCACCTTGCTATTCATTTGATTTTCTTTTCCACTTTTCCTGCCTTTATTGGGTTGAGGTATTCTTCATTTTGGGTTTTGGTTTTTTGGTGGGTTTCTTTGTTGTTTTTTTGGTTTTTTTTTGAGACAGTCTCGATCTGTCGCCCAGCCTCAAGTGCAGTGGCGCGATCTCCGCTCACTACAACCTCCACCTCCTGGGTTCCAGCGATTCTTATGCCTCAGCATCCAGAATAGCTGGGACTACAGTTGTGTGCCACCATGAGCAGCTAATTTTTGTATTTTTAGTAGAGATGGGGTTTTGCATGTTGCCCAGACTGGTTTTGGAACTCCTGACCTCAAGCACCACCCACCTTGACCTCCCAAAGTGTTGGGATTACAAGTTTGAGCCACTGTGCCCGGCCAGAGTGTTTTGTGTGTGTGTGTGTGTGTGTGTGTGTGTGTTTTATGCTTCAATTTTATCTCTACTATTGGCTTATTATTTATTTATTTATTTTAGTGGTTGCTATATGGTTTTCAGTATACATCTTTAATTTATCATTGGTCCACCTTCAAATAATATTACACCATTTCACTTAACTGGCTCTTTACAGAAAAGGTTGCTCGGCACCTGATGCCCTACTGGATTAATTCCTTTTGCCTGGAGAAGTTTATTTAAAATTTCTCATTATTCAGTTTTGCTGGCAATGGTTATTTTAAACTTTTTTTGTGGTGTACGAGTTTAGAATTTAGGTTAACATTTTTTTATTCTGTGTATTTTAAAGATGATTTGTTGTCTTCTGGCTCCCATAGTTTCTGATGAGAAGTCTGCTGTCATTCCTATTTTTGTTCTCTGTATGTAATGTTTCTTTTTTTAATTGCTGTCTTCAATATTTTTTCTTTATCTCTTTATCACTGCTTTTCAGCAGTTTGATTGTAATGGGCCTAGTTGTGGTGTTCTTTATTTTTATCTCGCTTTGGTTTCTCAGTGGTTCTTAAATATATGGTTTATTGCCTGTCATTAAATTTAGGAAATTTTTGCTCATTATCTCTTCAAATATTTCTTTTGCCTCACTCTTACTTTTAGGACTCCAAGTAAAAATATATTAGACCATTTGCTAGTTGTCTTACTTCTTGATTGCTTTGCCCTTCCCCGACTCTTTCTCTCTTAGTTTGGATAGTTTTTACTGATTTTTCTATGGGTTCACCCTTTTTCTTCATTGTGTTCATTCTGCTGATAAGCCCCAGTGAAGGACTTCTTCACATTTTTAATTTCTAATGTTTTCATTTTCCTTTTAAGAAAGTTTCTGTCTCTGATAAAATTCCCCACTAGATCCATAAACATATGAATAATAGTTATTATGTAATGTCTGTCAGTTTCAATATCTGGTCTGTCTCTGGGTCTGGTTTTATTGACTGTTTTAATCTCTTGTTTTTGTATGTGTTTTATAATTTTGGAATGAATATCAGACATTGTAAAAGAATGGCAGGGACGGAAGTACATAATATTTCTACCCAGAAATAGGCATGCCTCTACTTCTGTCAGGGTGTTAGTGTGAACAGGTATTGGTCAGTCTAGTTAGTAATTGAGAAGAGTTTTGAGTGTTTGTGGTTGCAGTAATTACCATCGGTACACCACAATCTTCAGACTCTTACAGAGATGGACTGCCAATACTTTGTGTTTAAAAGCGAGGTTTGGAGTAATACGATTTTTTTGTTTCGGCATTACTGCTCCAACTTCATCTTCCAGCTTGTGCCACATTTGAGGGTGGGAGAGAGGTAAGATAGTTCTCCCTGTTGCCCTTCCTACAGCATTAGATTGCTATTGCTTGTTACTTGGAGCAAGGCTTTTGGAGGGGGCAGAGTGGGATCCTTGGTTCTTCTCCGGCATTAGTCTTAAACAGGCTCAGGATGCCTGTGCTTCAGGTGTGAGTCTTTCTCTGCCTCCCCCAGGAGCAGATAGTCTCTCCATCTACTTAGTATAGAGTCTAGAGCTGCATTCTTCAGTAGCAAAACGTAAACTGTTTCATGCCAGGACCATCTTACCACTGCACTTCAGCCTGGGCAATAAAGGGAGACTCTGTCTCACAAGACAAAACAAAAAACAATGGATTCAACTTTGGCCAAGTGCAGTGGCTCACACCTGTAATCCCAGCACTTTGGGAGGCTGCGACAGGTGGATCACTTGAGCCCAGGAGTTTGAGACCAGCCCGGGCAACGTGGCAAAACCCTGTCTCTACTAAAATTAGAAAAAATTAGCTGGGCGTGGTGGTACACGCCTGTAGTCCCAGCTACTCAGGAAATGGAGGTAGGAGGATTGCTGGAACCCCCAGAGATTGCAGTGGGCCAAGACTGTGCCACTGCACTCCAGCCTTGATGACAAAGTGAGACTCTGTCTCAAAATAAAAAAATAATCCGGGCGTGGTGACTCGCACCTGTAATCCCAGCACTTTGGGAGGCTGAGAGGGCGGATCACCTGAGGTTGGGAGTTCAAGACCAGCCAGACCAACGTGGAGAAACCCCATCTCTACTAAAAATACAAAAAATTAACCAGGCGTAGTGGCGCATGCCTGTAATCCCAGCTACTGGGGAGGCTGAGGCAGGAGAATCGCTTGAACCTAGGAGGCGGAGGTTGTGGTGAGCCTAGATTGTGTCATTGCACTCCGGCCTGGGCAACAAGGGTGAAACTCTATCTCAAAAAAATAAATAAATAAAAATAAAAATAATAAAATGTGACAGGCTCCATCCTGTGAGGTGAGATGTAATATATGAACTCTTACCTTTGGCAGAGCACGGAAATGGCAGTCGTGCTCTGCCTTTCTTCTAGTGCACATGGCACATTGCCTTATTAAATATGGGGATAGCTAGGTTTTATACTTTTCTTTTAGCAACAGCCATCCTTTGCCTGGGACTAAAGTGGGCGAAGGATTTTGCCTCTTCCTCAGTGGCAGACAGCTTTTGCTTTGTATTAGAGAGGAATCTGGAATATAGGCAGATTTGTGTCTATTCTACAATACCACCTAATCTTCACCTTGTGCTTGTTCAAGGTCTAGAACATGGATGATCTTTGCCTAAACTTTGGCAGATTCTGTACATCTGTCTTCATCCATAAGGGTTTCTCTCTTAGGCTTCCTGGCCTGCCTGCAGTCTTCCTCTGGAGCACCAGATGGAGTCCAGTGGAAAAAGACCTTGCCTAGTGGAGGCAGACCCTTCTTCTGGGAATGTCAGGGATTCTCAGCTGTCATGCTAGCTCACATTTGGTCTTAAATAATCTGAATTAAAATTTGCGTGGTTTTTTTCTTACATTTTTTTACTACTGCCATTTCTGTACTCTGCCAAAGGTAAGCGTTCATATGTTACATCTCACCTCACAGGATGGACCCTGTCACAATTTATTTTATTTTTTTATTTTAAGACAGGGTCTCACTTTGTCATCAAGGCTGGAGTGCAGTGGCACAGTCTTGGCTCACTGCAACCTCCGGGGATTCAAGCAATCCTCTTATCTCCATTTCCTGAGTAGCTGGGACTACAGGCATGTACCACCACACCCAGGTAACTTTTTCTAATTTTAGTAGAGACAGGGTTTTGCCATGTTGCCCGGGCTGGTCTCGAACTCCTGGGTTCAAGTGATTCCCTGTCTCAGCCTCCCAAAGTGCTAGGATTACAGGTGTGAGCCTACTCGGCCAAAGTTGAATCCAGTGTTTTTTGTTTTGTTTTGTAAGACAGAGTCTCCCTCTATTGCCCAGGCTGAAGTGCAGTGGTGAGATGGTTCCTGGCATGGAGTTTCAGTTTTAAAAAGTAAGGAGGCAAACAGTTAATCATAATACAAAATAGAAAGAAATATAATAATAGTAACATGAACAAAGTCAGAGAGGAGTTGATTAATTACTACCTAGTACAGTGGTCCCCAAACTTTTTGGCAGTATGGACTGGTTTTGTGGAAGACAGTTTTTCTGCAGCCTGAGGTGGGGGCATGGGATACGGTTTTGGGATGAAACTGTTCCACCTCAGATCATCAGGCATTAGATTCTCATAAAGAACGCACAACCTAGATCCCCTCACATGTGCAGTTCACAATGTGGTTCCAGCTCCTGTGAGAATCTAATGTACGGGCTGATCTGACAGGAGGCAGAGCTCAGGTGGTAATGCTTCTCAACTTCCACTCTCCTCCTGCCCCATGACCTGTTTCCTAAGATGCCACGGACCTGTACCGGTCTGCAGCCTGGAGGTTGGGGACCCCTAACCTAAAAGATTTGGGAAATTTTTGTGGAAAAGTTTGCCTTTGAAGCGTGCTTTGTGAAAAAAAGAACAGGTTTTAGAAGGGTAACATATGCCAAAGGGCAATGGTACATTCTGCTGGGAGTTTGGGGCAGTAGGCATATTCTCTGTGGGTGAGGAATGTATGAAAGCAGGGTGGAAAAGCAGAGTGATCCAGAATAGAAGTGTGGTGAATATCATGCTAAATTGTTTGGACTTCAGTTTTGAGAGCAAACCAGTGAGAGTTTTCAAGCCAGGAGCATGATAGAGTTTCCCTGTATTTGACTTGTGACAGTGTGAATGATAGAGCAATGTATTATCTTAAACAATATCTGAATTCATTTGCCAAAGGAATGTCACAGTTACTAGTACCATGCAAATGGAGATAGTTTCAGTGAAGATGTGGGATTTGAACACTTTATAATCACTGCCCTCCTTATGTCTAAATCCACTGACTTCTTTTCTGTTCTTATTTAACCTGAAACTGCATTATATGATATGATTAGCTCTGGGAATTCATCTTTTCTTTGATTTGTATAACACTGTGCTTAGTTCTTTGTTTACTTGCCTGACTCTCCATCTTTTTCTTCTACCACTTGCCATTTAAACTTTAGTGTTCACTATTTTGTCTTTTTTGTTGATTTAGTGTTTTCTTAAATAATCTCATTAATTCCCATGGCTTAATATGTCATCTGTAATCTAATGACTTCTAGATCTTTCTCCTGAAGCCCAGACCTGAATTTGCAACTAATTATTAGATCTGGAGGTATCTCAAATTCAGTGTGTCCAAAATTGGACTTTATTCCTCTTTCTTCTCCTAGGATCTCTCTGGGTCTCAGCTAGAAATCTGACTCATCTTGGGTACCTGCTCTTTGCAATGCCTAAGTTATTTGAATGTCAAATTTGAAAGGATTGTAGATATTATCCTGATGAACTTCCTTATTTTATAACAAAAAAGTGAGATAGGTGGTATTAATTGATCCTGGTCTACAAAGCCTGTCAAAGTCAGGGGTTAGACTCTAGAAAAAACAGTGTCTAGTAGCATCTGTAAATACCTACAAGTTGCTTTCTGATTCTGGCCATTTTTTTTAGTTTCTACCATAACATTAGCCTTAGTTCAGGTCTTCCCCTCATTTCTCATCGAATTGAACTATTATGTAAGTTGAGGAGTCAGCATGAAGGATTGGGTTCAGTTATGTTCCTAGATCCAGATAGATGTGTGACTTGGTAAAGATAGACTCTGAGCCTCATTTTTACTTCAGTTTTTGTAACTAGTAGACTTTAGTAAATATGATATACTAAATAAAAGCCAGACTTGTTAATATGGTTTTCAAGACCCTCCCCAGTTTGGCCTCTGCCTGTCTTTGCAGCTTTTTTTCTTCACTACTCCATGATCTGCCCCCACATGACTACTTGCTATTGCAGTATACTATAAATAGTCCTTGTTTATTTTGTTCCTCTATCTACACTGCATTTTCGTAATTCACTGTCAGTGGAGATAACACTTCCTCAAAGCCCAGCTCAGAAGTCACCTCTCAAGCATTTCCTGCTTTTGTGTACTCATTTTGTGTTTTTATAGCATTCTGTTTGTTATCTTTATAATATCCATATCCCAGTTATGTATAGATTTGCTTCTCCCGCTAGGGAGGATATGAGATCTCTCTGAGGTCAAGGCCTTAGTAGAATAGTCACGTGTGTGTGTGTGTGTGTGTGTCAGAAAGAGAGAGAAAGGGGAGAGTGATATTATTTAATAACCTTTTAAAAGCTCAGCGTCTTTTTTTTCATCTTAATGCATAATTCTCTTTAATTGTGATGTGGATGAACATTTAGGTTTCTAATTTTTTTTTTTTTTTTTGGAGACAGTCTCACTGTGTCGCACACGCTAGAGTACAGTGGCGCAATCTTGGCTCACTGCCAGCTCTGCCTCCCAGGTTCATGCCATTCTTCTGCCTCAGCTTCCTGAGTAGCTGGGACCACAAGTGCCCACCACCACGCCCGGCTAATTTTTTGTATTTTTTTAGTAGAGACAGGGTTTCACTGTGTTAGCCAGGAAGGTCTCAATCTCCTGACCTTGTGATCCACCCACTTCGGCCTCCCAAAGTGCTGGGATCACAGGCGTGAGCCACCACACCTGGCTGGTTTCTAATTTTTTGTTATAAACACTGCTACAGTGAAAATCATCTCCCTATCCTTCATTCTCTTTGCCTTCTTTGAAATTGATCCCCCTTTTATTATTTTCCTCTATTACTTTGGTATTGTTATCCTCTTTTTTTTTAAACACTATACATATTTCATAATTATTTTATGTAGTCTCTGTTTAAATTTACCCTTATAGTTACCAGTGTCATTGTTTGCTATTGTTTACGCATTTAGAATTTCCTTAGTGATTTTGTTCTTGAATTGTGTCACTTAATTCTTTTATACTTTTAGGACTATTGTGTTTATACTTATGATGGTACATAAAAGGTAACCATCTACTAGGTACTTAGAAATATAGGCAGGGATAGAGGTGATGTGGCGAGATTACAGCTCTAAGTTTGGAATTTATCAGCATTGCTTCTGAGTGGAAGAATCTAGGAAAAGCATGGTGTAATGAAGCCAAGGAAGCTAAGCTTAAGTGTGAATAGCCAAGGGTGTCAAATATTACAGAACACTTGAAAATGATTGGCTAAGTTGTTGAAAAAGTAGCAGCCAACAGATTAGGATTCAAAATACATAGTAAGTGCTGTGCTGGTCAGGCGCAGTGACTCACGCCTGTAATCCCAGCACTTTTGGAGGCCGAGGCGGGTGGATCACAAGGTCAGGAGGTCAAGTCCAGCCTGGCCAACATGGTGAAACCCCATCTGTATTAAAAATACAAAAGTTATCCGGGCGTGGTGGTGCGTGCCTGTAATCCCAGCTACTTGGGAGACTGCGGCAGGAGAATCGCTTGAACCCAGGAGGCAGAGGTTGCAGTGAGCCAAGACTGCGCCACTGCACTCCAGCCTGGCAACAGAGTGAGACTCCGTCTCAAAAAAGAAAAAAAGTGCTGTGCTGATAAATGTTTTAACAACTGTCTAGGGATGGGCTGTTTAGCTTTTGCAGATTTCCATAGTATAATATTTCCATCATGGCCAATTTCAAACTACCAACATCATATCATTAAATGTGGAGTTGAGAAGCGATGTTTACTAACAACAGTATACCATTACATAGAAGACACTCATAATTCAATAAGAAAATGAAAATCTAATAGAAAAATGGGCAAGTATATGAATAGGCAGTTCACAGAGGAGGAAACAAATAGGCAATAAATGTAAATAAAGATGTTTATCTTACTAGTAATATGTGTAAGAGACATACAAATTAAAAACAAAAAAATGCTTTTTTATCAGAATTCAAAAATTTTAAATATTTGATAATATCAAATCAGATGGGGACATGAGTAAATATTGATACTTTCACACCATTGATAGGAGTATGTTAATATGGCCATTCTTGAGGGCACCCTGGCAGTAGTTACTAGAATTAGAAATGGGCTCTCCTTTGATCTAGCAGATCATATTCTGATTTCTCCTCTAGAGTAGCATTCATACTTGCACACAAGAAGATGTGTGTGAAAATATTCACAGTGGTATTATTTTTAGTAAAATTTACAAAACCATATGTCCAATGGTATGATTTGTGGTAGTACTCAAAAGGGAATTGGTTGCGTCCATAATTTTTAAATGTGTACATTTTTAATGTAATTAACCTGAGTGTTTTGAATTTTCAGAGAAAGGAAGAAATTAAGGAAGTAAGAGCTAGAGAATGGGAAAGGATATAGTCCAGAGTATAGGTAGAATTTGATAAAGAAAAGGAGAGAAATCGTCTTATAATTTTAAAAAAGGGATAAATATGGAAATGGTAATATATTGGCATAAAAATTGGCAAGCTGTCACCACAAGTCAGGGTCGGGGGGAAGGAACTTGTAAATCGTCTTCAAAGAAATCAGTTAACTATTTTGCCTAAATGTCTGAGTTTTAGACAGAAAGAGATACATTCAAGTAAATATGGGAATGCATGTGGATTTTTTTTTTTTTTTTTTTTTTTTTTTTGGTGAAACGTTTCTTGGGTCAGTGACAGAATGACAGTATTTTTCTTCCAATCTGTGGAAGTCAAATAAATTATACTTAGTTGCATTAAATGTTAGAATTGGATTTGGCAAGCTTGACAACACTTTTCTGATGAATGGCTGTTATCTAGAGATGATAATCCCAATCGAAGGTAGAGTGGCAAGGTCTAGATCAAACTATGAAGTGGTAAATGATACTCAGCCAGCTGATACAGCTGCTGTTTAGTTTTTTTTCTCCCTATCATCAGTACCATTTTTACTCCTCTGAAAAGACAATCTAATAATACTGGTTTGGTATTTATTGGTCTCTGGATTTTAAATTTCTTAAAGTTACATATGGTTGTCTTTTGGTTCAGCTTGCTTTGGTTGGGGCTTTATGTTTTAAATGTTAACATCTGGCTGGGCACAGTGGCACGTACACCTGTAATTCCAGCACTCTGGGAGGCTGAGACACGAGAATCACTTGAACCTGAAGGCAGAGGTTGCAGTGAGCCAAGATCGTGCCACTGCATTCCAGCCTGGATGACAGAGCAAGACTCTGTCTCAAATTTAAAAAATAAATAAAAATAAAAATAAAAATTGGCCAGTCGTGGTGGCTCACACCTGTAATCCCAACACTTTGAGAGGCTGAGGCAGGTGGATCACTTGAGGTCAGGAGTTCGAGATCAGCCTGGCCAACATGGTGAAACCCCATCTCTACTAAAAATACAAAAATTAGCCAGGAATGGTGGTGCGCACCTGTAATCCCAGTTACTTGGGAGGCTGAGGCAAGAGAATTGCCTGAACCTGGGAGGCGGAGGTTGCAGTGAGCTGAGATCATGCCACTGCACCCCAGCCTGGGTGACAGAGCAAGACTCTTGTCTCAAAAAAAAAAAAAAAAAAAGTTAACATCCAAGTCTTGTATGTACTCTTCTAAATTTTTATAAAGTCCAACTTAAACATTATTACTGTGAGATTTTAGCTGGGAAACATGGAATTAAATTTTTTCCTAGTGTGGTAAAATTTTAATCAGTTAATTATTTTTAACTCAGAGGTTCTAAAAGCCACTGAAAATCATTACCACTTTATAATTTTGTCGAGGCCTTGCCATTTTGCCTTCTTTTTGGTATTAGACAAGGTGAGCAACTCTATTAAAATACACAGATATAATGAACGTTGCCTCTTCTCCCAATCTAGTCTTTACAACTTCTGTTAAGATAAGTCTTTTCAAAGTTCACCTTTTAGTATATTCAAAATTTCTTCAAAACCTTTAGCAGTTCTCTACTAAGTAAGTTCAGAAGTCTTAGAGTTCTAAAATGCGAAATAATAAAATGAGAGAATGCTCATTTCCTGTTTCCGTTGCACAGAAGACCATTTTGTTACAGGCAAATTTAGTTTTAAACAGTACTTCTAAAACTTTTATTATTTGTATTCTTTCATCTAAGCTCAGTAATATAGGAGCAAAGGTTTTAAGTGGAAAATTAGTTAAAAATAAGTTTCTTTTTGCTGTGGACTCTAAAATGTAGATTAGCAAATACAGAGTTTTATCTCTTGTTCATGATAGTTCATGAACAGACCCAGTGAAAGGAAGTGCTGCCATGGTAACATAAACCAGACTGTTACTTGAGACCATACTCAAGATACTTAACTGCCCTGAAACTGCGCGTTTTCAATACCAGTTTTTCCAATTTGCTATTTCAAGGAAGTAGCAACTCTACTGTGATCAAAACAGTTTGCAGTCCCCTCACAGTAGAATTTGTAAAGTAGACTTGAACTAAACAATTTCTAGGAGTGTAATCTCAGGAATTCCAAGGTAGAGCATGGCTAGCATTATTGAAATAATTGTCTTGGTCTGTGTATGAAAAGTAACGCATGCGTATCTTTTGTATATGAAACTGAATTGGCTTTGGGGCAAAAGGGTTATAGGTGCTAACAAAAGGTGTTATAGATGCTAACTTTTTAATTCTTTTTTTTTTTTTTTTTTTTTTTTTAAAGACACTGTTTCCCTCTGTCACCCAGACTGGCCTCAGCCTCCTGAATAGCTGAGACTATAGGCACACACCACCACACCAGGCTAATTTTTCTATTTTTGTAGAGACAGAGTTTTGCCATGTTGCTTATGCTGGTCTTGAACTCCTGAGCACAAGCAATCATCTGCACCGGCTTCCCAAAGTGCTAGGATTACAGACGTTAGCCACCACACCTGGCCTGGTGCTAACATTTTCCCTGTCATCAAAACACATTCATCATTTGGTCCAGGTGACTGAACATATAGCTAAGTGAAGTTTCATTTAATCCAAAAATACATTTGTAAAACTTGTCTTTTCTTGAAAAAGAAAAAAAAGAAAATGTCAAATACTTGTTCAGTATAGTTAATGTGATATCTTGCTGCTAAACACCAGAGAAAAGTTTCTGCTGATAATCTGGTGTGTTTCTTTCCTTATGACAGTGTGGTATGACAGCCATGGTTTTTCTCTTTCTTCATGACAGTGTGGTATGACAGCCATGGTTTTTCTGTTTATAGACATTGCCAGCATGGTAAAAAACTGCCTTACACTCAATTGCTACACCTTTCCACAGGCAAAAGGTTTTATTCTCTCCTAAATTTATTTTATCCCTTGTTTTTTTACCATCTAACTTTTGCCTTTTTTTCAGAACTAATTGATTTTTTCTTATTGTTGATTTTTTTTCAAAATTCCCTCCTCTGTGGAAAGTAAAGGAGTAGGAATATACCATTATTCAACCAATATGCCGCAAACCTTTACGTATGTCACTTTCAGAATGGCCCCTTAATATTCACCTATTTTGCAGCTATGTGTCTCTTGCGGATAAATCCTCTTATTTGAATCTCATTACAATTCAGTGAAGTGGACTGCATTGTTGTTTTACTTTACGGGTAAAATGTAAATGAGAAGTCTGACTCTCAAAAATTAAATGATTTGCCCAATATCACGTAGCCAGTCAATAAGTAGGGATCGGGACCTCGGTTTTTGAACCTATATAACAGTGTTCTTTCATTTTGCCATTCAGCTATAAAAATTATGACACAATATTCAGAGATAAAAGAGCCTCAGTAATGGACTAATGTTACCTTGAAAAAGACTGTGGGAAATGGAAGGACTCTGGAGATCATCACATTAAATCTTAATAGCAATCATAATAGCTTATATCATAGGAGATTTCATACACGCAAAAAGGAGTGTGAGAATGAGAAACAAGTAAATTTTGTTGTTATCTAAATCATTGTTAATGTAGTCGTAAAGGTAATTTAAATTTTGAGGAAGAGTTTTTGAAGTAGAAAAGGCATAATATAAAACCAGAAACTAATAACATTTGAACCTCACTAATCTTGTGAGTTAGAGGAAGGTGACTTTTAGTCGCTACAGTGCACACATAACAAGCTCACTTCAACCTTAGTTTCATACTCGAAAGGTACTAGAGATTATTTCCCCCTGCACGTTTATTTAAAACATTTAGACACTGACTGTTTATGTATAAAAGTTCCTAGTTATTCTTGTCCATTTTATTCTAGGTTAATGGAAAAGGTTCCTTATGGTGTGTTGATCCGGAATATAAACCCAATCTTATCCAGGCACTGAAGAAGCAACCTTTTTCTTCAGCATCTTCGCAAAAGTAAGGATCTTCCATATAACTGTCAGTGGTAATTTATAGGATTTCATTGTGTGAGACGGAGAAACTTAAAGGTCTAGGGTATTTTGTTTCTGTTTTTTTATTGTATAAAGAAGTATTTATGTTTTATTTAGTTTTTAGTTTTTGTTTCTGTTTTTGTTTTTGTTGTTTTGTGAGACCAAGTCTTACTCTGTCACCTAGGCTAGAGTGCAGTAGCGAGATCTCGGCTCACTTTAACCTCTGTCTCCCAGGTTCAGGTGATCCTCCCGCCTTGGCCTCCCTATTAGCTGGGACTAAAGGCACGCACCACCACTCCCAGCTAATCTTTGTCTTTTTAGTAGAGACGGGGTTTCACCATGTTGACCTAGCTAGGCTCCAACTCCTGACCTCAAGTGATCTCCCACCTCTGCCTCCCAAAGTGCTGGGATTACAGGCATGAGCCACCATCCTTGACCTGTTGTTTCTTTTCTTTTCTTTTTTTTTTAAGAAGTCTTTATGGATAAGACATTAGCCTAAGTTAGTTTTCCTTATGGTCTAATTTGTGCTTCTAGAAAACAGGAAATTGGTTAGTTGAGAACATACACTCTGGGAAATATAGTCAGTACTGAATATGTTATAAGTAAACCCTAAAGAAAGTTGTAATATAATTTCAGCTACAAACAGATCAGATCATTTTAATTGTCTGCAATACTAATGCTAACCTAAAAATGAAGGAAATTAAAAATATATTTAAAATTTTTTAATAAGATGATTAAGTTTGTCATAACATTTTATATACATATGTAGGTTTCTTTTTCTATTTTAGGGTTTTTTTTCATAGTACTTATAATATTTGAAAAGTATGTTCAAGTCTAAAATTTTTAAATGTTTGGCAAATAAAATAAAGCTTTGAACTTTGTTTTTATTTTTTCTGGTAAATATAATTGTACTGTATTTGCTTATAATTTTCCTTGGCTTTGTTTTCAATCCCAGTAACCCCTATTGATCTTCTAGCTTCCTCATTTTAAGTTAAATCTGAAAATACCCTGACCTTCTTAAATCTGATTTTTGTTTCCTTTTTCTTTTTTTTTTTTTTTTTTTTTTTTTTGAGACGGAGTCTCGCTCTGTTGCCCAGGCTGGAGTGCAGTGGCCGGATCTCAGCTCACTGCAAGCTCCGCCTCCCGGGTTCACGCCATTCTCCTGCCTCAGCCTCCCAAGTAGCTGGGACTACAGGTGTCCGCCACATCACCCGGCTAGTTTTTTGTATTTTTTAGTAGAGACGGAGTTTCACCGTGTTAGCCAGGATAGTCTCGATCTCCTGACCTCGTGATCCACCCGTCTCGGCCTCCCAAAGTGCTGGGATTACAGGCTTGAGCCACCGCGCCCGGCCTTTGTTTCCTTTTTCTAAAGCAGACTTTAGAGTCTTCTACAATTTATTATCTACCTTCATTTGAATTGAAAGTCCCAGATTTGGTTAAAATACTTTTAAGGGTAGTTTATAATGGCTAACTTGTTTTTTGAAAAATTTGAAAAGATTTTTAATAAAGTAATAAATGGAAATTTTTAAACATATGCACAAAAGTAGAGAGAAAGTTATAATGAACTGCCAGCTGCAGCAATCATCAACATTTCATATAGTGGTTAATTTGAATTATTAAAGTATCATTAGATAACTTGCAGAGGAGTGGTTGTAGCTGAAATACAGTAAATAAGTGGGAAAGCTAAAGTTGAAATATCAGTAATATATTCACTCACTAGATTTTAAGCTTCTTTACCATATTTGTAGATTAGATGGATCATTATCAAAAGAATAACTGAGGATTTATCTTTATGAAATGAAACCTAGAAAAGAAGTTACCAGATTTTATATTCTCATTTGGAAATTGATATCTTTATTAATTAATTTTGGTTATTATGAGGTATTCTAAATAATAATTTAGAAACTAATGGTAAGTTCTATTGATGTTCACCTATGTGTTTTACTTAGCTGTGTTGGTTTTTTCTTTAACTGAAGATTAAGCCTGGGCAACATGGCGAAACCCTGTCTCTACCAAAAATACAAAAATTAGCTGGGCGTGGGTAGTGCACACGTGTGGTCCCAGCTACTCAGGAGGGTGAGGTGGGAGGATCGTTTAAGCCTGGGACGCAGAGGTTGCAGTGAGCCAAGATGGTGCCACTGTACTGCAGCCTGGGTGACAGACTGAGACCCCATCTCAAAAAAAAAAAGATTATATGAAAGAATTGGCACCATTTTTTCTAAACCATCACAAATATATTTTGCTGTCTTTGATATATTGCATTTTCATGTTTCTTTTAGCCTTAATTATAAGTTTAAATGTTAAAAGTGATCTTGTGGCTTTAAAACAAGATAAAAACTATGGTTGGGCGAGGTGGCTCAAGCCTATAATCCCAGCACTTTGGTAGGCTGAGGCCAGTGGATCACCTGAGATTGAGAGTTTGAGACCAGCCTGGCCAACATGGTGAAACCCTGTCTCTACTAAAAATACAAAAATCAGCTGGATATGGTGGCACGCGCCTGTAATCCCAGCTACTCGGGAGGCTGAGGCAGGAGAATTGGCTTGAACCCAGGAGGCAGAGGTTGTAGTGAGCCGAGATGGCGCCACTGTACTCCAACCTAGGCAACAGAACGAGACTCTGTGTCAAAAAAAAAAGATAAAAACGACATCATAAGGGTTATATATAACCGTTGACTTTAAACCCTTAATATAAAATGAAACCTTTTCCCCTTTATGTTGTTTGGCAAAATAATAGTTCCATCTGACATGCTTTTGTGTAGCCTTGCATATAAGAATTTGTAAGTCTGAGGAAAAGAGTGAGATACAGTATATGTAAAACTATGAATAGGAAATAAACTTTTAAGTTAGTTAACAAATAGATTTTTTCATACTATCATAAATTCCAAAGAAGAGAAGTAGTTTTTCCCAAAAATATTTTAATTCCTGGATTTAAAAAAGAACTGTTGATGTCTTCCCATGAATATAGAAAGTTTAATTTTATATTTATTAATAAAACCAGGAACATACCTGTTTGCTATCAGTACCAAGTGTTCCTTAACCATGTGTTTTGGTAAATGCTTTTATTTCTGTGGTAATACCTATATTAGTATTATATCAAACTTAAGCATCCAATACAAAACCAAACAGTAACTATCATGTATTATCTATTGTTCCAGGCATTTTAAATGCATTATTCTTATTTAATTATCACAACAGCCTGCGTGGGAGATTTAATTATTCCTGTTTTACAGATGAAAAAACTAAGAGATTAATTATTTTGCCTAAGAACATCCAAATAGTTGTGATTTAATTTTGGCTCCTATGCTCTTTCTGCTTTGTCAGACTTTCTAAATTGAGTAGTATTAGCAAAGAAAACAAGGTAATAGTTTGTTTTTTATAGTACAAATTAGCTGTATTTGTGACTAAGTTGTATTACAAGTGAAATAGTTGGGTGCGAGTGGCTCACGCCTGTAATCCCAGCACTTTAGGAGGCCAAGGCAGGTAGACTGAATGAGCCCAGGAGTTTGAGACAGTTTGCACAACATGGTAAAACCCTTTCTCTACCAAAAAAAAATACAAAAATTAGCCATACATGGTGGTGCATGCTTGTGGTCCCAGCTACTCAGGCAGCTAAGGTGGGAGGATCACCTGAGCCCAGAAAGTCAAGGCTTCAGTGATCTAAAATCACGCCACTGCACTCCAGCCTGGGCAACAGAGTGAGAGAGAACCTGTCAAAAATTAGGGGGGGGAAAGTGAAATAAAAATTTTTATAAGCACATTTGCTTTTCTGTTTGTTTTTCAGTGGTTCTTTATCACCTCACTATTTAAGCTCTGTACTCAAGCAGAACCAGATGCGAACCCTCAGAGGTATGTGTGAATATCAGTACAGTCAAGCACCACACAACAATCTTTTGGTCAACAGTGGGCTGTGCATATGATGGTGGTCCCCTAAGATTATAATGGAGCTGAAAAATTTCTGTTGCCTGGTGACCTGGTAGCTTGTTGTAACATTGTGGCACATTTACTGAAGTTTTTACTTCAGTAAAATGCATTTACTGAAGTTTGTGGTGATGCTGGTGCAAGCAGACTCACTGCACTGCTAGTCATGTAAAAGTATAGCATGTAGTTATGTACATACATTAATACTTGATAATGGTAATAAACAACTGTGTCACTAGTTTGTGTATTTACTATACTTTTTACTGTTATTTTTTAGTATACCCCTTCCACTAATTAAAAAAAGTTAACTCTAAAAGAGCCTCACACAGGTCCTTCAGGAGGTATTGTAGAAGAAGGTATTGTTATAGAAAGATGACAGCTCCATGTGTTTATTGTCCCTAAAGACCTTCCAGTGGGACAAAATGTAGAGGCAGAAGACAGTGATATTGATGATCTTGACCCTATGTATGCTCAGGTTAACGTGTGTATTTGTGTCTTTGTTTTTAATTAAAAAGTTAAAAAAATGTTAATTTAAAAATAGAAAAAAGCTTATAGGTTATAAGTAAAATATTTTTATACAGCTGTATTATGTATTTTATGCTGTTATTACAAAAGAGTAAAGTTTAAAAAATTAAAAAGTTTATAAAGTAAAAGGTTACAGTAAACTAAGGTTAATGTATTGTTGAAGAAAGAAAATCAGTTTAGTGCAGCCTAAGTGTATAGTGTTTATAAAGTCTACAGTAGTGTACAGTAATGTCCTAGGCCTCTACATTCACTCACCACTCACACTCTCTGACTCACCCAGAGCAATTCCGGTCCTTCAAGCTTCATTCATGGTAAGTACCCTATACAGGTGTACCATTTTAAATATTTATGTAGTGTTTTTGTTGTACCCCCTTTTTTGTCCCCTGGCAGAAACTAATAGAGCATTTACTGTACCTTTTCTATGTTTAGAGACACAAATACCATTTGTGATACAATTGCCAATAGTATTCAGTACAGTAACATGGTGTACAATTTTGTGGCTCAGGAGCAATCCTAGGTGTGTAGTAGGCTATACCATTTAGGTTTGTGTTAAGCACACTCTAGGATGTTCACACAATGACAAAATCACATAACAGTACATTTCTCAGAACATATTCCCTTCATTAAACAAAGCATGACTGCATTTTTTTTTTTTTTTAAGAGATGGCGTCTTGCCATATTGCCCACACTGGTCTTGAATGCCTGGGCTCAAGTGATCTCCTGCCTAAGCCTCCCAAGTAGGTGGGACTACAGGCACACATGACTGTATTTTAAATCATAAAAAATTCAGATAAAAATTCAGGGTATTTTGTTGTTGCCGTTTAACATTTTTCTATTTTAAAAGATATTATATATTTATTATAGGAGATTTGGGCAATAAAAACATTTATAAAAGAGAAAGTAAAGTCATTTATACCATTGTTAATATTTTGTTTTATTTTTATTTATTTATTTATTTTGAGACAAGTTCTCACTCTGTCACCCAGGCCAGAGGGCAGTGGCACAGTCCATGACTCACCACAGCCTCAAAATCCTGGGCTCAAGCCATCCTCCCACCTCAGCCTCCCAAGTAGCCAGGACTACAGGTGCCATCACACCTGGCTAATTTTATTGTTAACATTTTGATATAGTTCCTTTGGGGGTTTTTTAATGCCATATATGTAAATAGATACATTTGCATGTATGTATGTACAGGGACACATACATAAACACACACATACTTTTTCTCCAAATACTAGATTCACACTGTGTGTATAGTTTTATATCCCATTTCCATTTATTTTTATGTGTATTTTTCATTGAAAATAGGATTGAATTTTTTAGTAATATCAGTAGAGTTATTACCTTTTCAGGTCTATCTTAGACTAGAATAGGGGTTGGCAAACTATGGCCATGGCCATGTCTGGCCTGCCATCTGTTTTTGGGTGTCCCATGAGCTAAGGATGGTTTTACATTTGTAAAATGGTTGGAGAAAACAAAATCAAATAACAGTAACATTTCAAGACTATGAAAATTCGTTGCAACAGAGACCTACATATTATATCCTGGGTTTTGCCTCTTAGCCTGCAAAGCCTAAAATGTTTACCTTCTGACCCTTTACTGAAGAAGTTTGTCATCCCTTGAATTAGAATATACTTGAAGATATTTCTCCTATAGGTTATTTAATCTGAAGAACTTTAATTTTAAAAGGTAGTAAGTTGACTTTTTAAAAGTATATCAAAAGTCTGAATTAGTGGGGTTTTTTCTTCTTGTAGATTAGTAATACAGTAAAATCAGTTTTTCTAGTGTTGCTTTGGAGCCTAGAGACATTTTCATAACCTTTACAAATAGAAAATTTCGGATGAAAACCTTTCTGTGTATCAGAAATTTTTTGGCTCTTTGGAACTATACTAAACTGAGCCTCAGAAGCAGTGTGCTGATATCTTTTAAAATAAAGGAGGAAAAGAATATGAAAAAGTTCTAGAGAACCCTGCAAAGAAGTTAAATGGATAGGGGATCTGTTTCAGATAATGTTGTGTCTTAACATAAGACAAATATCTGTGTTCCTGTTACCGACATCAGTAAATGTAGTTTCTCTTTACATTTAGGTATTGCCAAAACGCCTTTATCTTTGTATTGCCTCAATAAAGTCTGACACTTATTCTCTAAAACTCAGTTTATATACATATTTTGAGAACATTTTCTTTGTGAATTCTGGATTTTACTTAAAATTTTTTCTTCCTCTTGTTCTATTCTATCCAAATTCTTTCTTTGGGGAACAGACATTTCCACGAGTTTCTCCTGCTAATTTCAGCTGCATGTTTTTCATTATTAGGGCACAGGTACTTCTTCTTCATCTAATGACTTATACATGTTATGCATCATCTCTCTCATGCTACCAGCACCTTACCTCCATTCCTATATGCATGGGTCTTAGGCCTGTTCCTCTAGTAATAATTAACTTAGTAGGGAGGTGGTTGGTATTCTAGGTTAAAACAAATGCACATCTGTCCTGGAATATAATACAAAATTCTCCATGAATTTTAAGGGGAAAAAACACAAAACCTCACAAATTTAGGAAATTTTATTTTTGAACTTGGTTGTTTTGGGGTATATTTCTGAGGAAATTTTCTCTTGCCTCTTTATATTATTTCTAGAGAGAAGTTTAAAAAACACCAAGTGGATTAGACATTCATTGCAGCTAATACTGTTGAGCCTCCTGCCAGACTCCTTGTGCCAGAAACTGTTGTAGGTTCCTTGGGATATGCATAGATGAGGCCTGCTCTTAGAAAATGTATACTTTGGCTGGGCACAGTGGCTCATGCCTATAATCCCAGCACTTTGGGAGGCCAAGGTAGGTGGATCACATGAGGTCAAGAGTTCGAGACCAGTCTGGCCAACATGGTGAAACCCTGTCTCTCCCCATCTCTACATGTGGTGGCACATGCCTGTAATCCCAGCTGCTCGGGAGGCTGAGGCAGGAGAATCACTTCAACTCAGGAGGCGGAGATTGCAAGGAGTGGAGATCGCACCACTGCACTCCAGCCTAGGCAACAGAGTGAGACTCCATCTCAAAAAAAAAAAAAATTGGTGGAGAACACCTGATTATCAATGATTTGTCCAAGATACAACCTCAAACTCTGTGCAACAAAAGTTCTCCCTGGCAGAGAAAATCATAACAATAGAGAAAGTTGTCTGGCAGTTGCTAGGAATCTGTCTGGCATGTTGATATAGACCAGGTAGATGTGGTCATTAGCCCATGTTGATGTAGACCAGGTAGATGTGGTCATTAGTGTGGCAAAGCAAATATAGAAGTTTAAGAGCTTATTTAGCATAATAAGGACTTTGAACATCGTCCTCTGCCTAGAACAATTAATAAGCCTTAAGTTGCTTACTTGATGCTTTGCATGCATTATCTAATTTAATCCTTAAAACAACCTTCTGAGATATTGCTGCCCCTCTTTTACAAATAAGCAAACTGAAGTTCGGGGAGATTAAGTAACTTCTCAAGGTCACACAACTAGTAAGTGGCAAAGAAGGATTCAGATTCAATAATTCTAATTTCAAAGGCTGACTCCTACTAGATAAGTGGCACTGGGAGACCTACTGAAGAACTTTAAATGTGAGTTTTATGTTTTATAAAGATCACTTAGGTGTTATTGTTGGCCTCCAATATTAAAACATATATTCATCTAACACTTCACAGAATCATTTACTGGTCATTATATTAGAGCTACCTTTAGACATATAAGACTAAGGCGAGAGATTAGGCTTAGAACTCCAGAAACTGCTATCAGCCTAAACAGATGCAGCAGTGTGTTTGTTGCCTCTTGATCAACTTATAATGACTAATTTTATGTGACAATATCAGTGTTACAGCATTGTATAATAGATAGCAGGAGACACAGGATTCTCATATTGAGATAGCAGAACAAAATTTTTTTTGGTTAATAGTTTGGTTTGGTGTGTATTTAGAGTAAATTCACCTGTTTAAAAATATTACTGAGCTGTTCTAGACACCAAGGTACATCAGTGAACAAAGCAGACAAAAATGGAACTCACATTCCAGTTAGTAAATTTTAGTAGTTATGCTAACTACTAAAAGCATCTGGTATACTACAAACAGATATAAAATTAAGGTAGTTGATGGTGATATTAGGGCTACATGTAAATCTAAGATTTGTGTCTTATTGAAATGAAACTAAACCAGTGGTCCAGAGAGCTTAAAGTGTTGGTAATTTATTGAAACTGTTCTTCTGCTTCAGAGAATTACAAGAGACAGCTTCTCCATCTGGATGCTCTGCAAATGTATATATTAATTTTGATAGAGACAATAAATCCTTTTTTAGTTACTACAAAGCTTATACCATTTAAATTATTTCTATAATTCTCATATCATTCCTTACACAAATGGACTGAGAATCAAACAACAGAAATATGCTCGACTTATAACTTTACTCTCATATGGCTAAAACTGGTGTCTTTTAATTGTTTTAATTATTTTTAATAATTTCCCAACATCAAGGTTAAGGAAATAAAGATCAACAGGCACAAATTAACAGGTTTTTTAAATTGTTGTTTATTTTTTGTTTTTTGAAACGGAGTCTCGCTCTGTCATCCAGGCTGTAAGTGCAGTGGCACGATCTCCGCTCGCTGTAACCTCCACTTGCTAGGTTCAAGTGATTCTCCTGCCTCAGCCTCCCAAGTAGCTGGGATTACAGTCACATACGACCTCACCCGGCTAATTTTTGTATTTTTAGTAGAGACAGGGTTTCACCATATTAGCCAGGCTGGTCTCAAACTCCTGACCTCAAGTGATCCACCCACCTCAGCCTCCCAAAGTGCTGGGATTACAGGCCTGAGCCACCCTGCTTAGCCAAATTCACAGTTTTGACACGGTTTTGTTTGAACCAGTTATGAAATCAGTAGCATGTTTGAAACTACCAAATTTTGGTTCCTTGTGAACTGGATATGTTAGATAATACGGCTAATAGTGTTATTGTTTTTAAAAACAGAGCCACCTTTAAAATAGCATAAAGTACTTTATCAATGAAAAAATACCATTATGAAGTGTTTTCAAATGTGACAATAAACAAATGAGTCTTCAGTTTAAATTTAATAGCAAAATTGACTGAGCACGGTGGTTCATGCTCGTAATCCCAGCACTTTGGGAGGCCGAGACAGATCCCTCAGGAGTTCAAGACCAGCCTGGGCAACATGGTGAAACCCCATATCTACAAAAAATATGAAAATTAGCTGGGCGTGGTGGTGCACACCTGTGGTTCCAGCTACACGAGAGGCTGAGGTGGGCAGATCACTTGAACCTGGGAGGTGGAGGTTGCAGTGAGCCATGATTGCACCATCGCACTCCAGCTTGGACAACAGAATGAGACCCTGTTGATAAACAACAAACCAGTCAACAAAAACAGATTGGGTACTATAATTAAAAATTGTTCGTAAGTTCTACTCAGAGAATTTTTATTCCCTTTGTTCTACAAAGTTCAATATTGTACCTTGGACAAATCATTGATAATCAGGTGTTCTCAATTATGATGGTGTTTTGGGTTATTTCTCTATTGCTTATTTTTAATGTTGAAGTTAAACTTTTTTTCACAGTTAATTGGCAAGGCATTGTAGGAAGCATATTTATAAATGTTTTAAATAAGATACAGGCAAATTTTTTTTTTTTTTTTTTTTTTTTTTTTTTTTTTACAAAGCTACTTTTAATACTTTGGGTTGAGCCCCACAGGAATAAAAGACACTGGGAAGGGGTAACCCCCTCACCCCCGGGAGTGGCCCAGCGGGAGAGAGGCTACGTGAGGGGAAGGAAGCACAAAAAGGACCTGCTGCAGACTCAGGGCAAAGGGAATGCTATTGGTGCTGGGACCTGTGAGCACTACAGGAGGAAAGGCGAGCGTGGTGGGACTGGCTCCAGGCACACAGGAGAAGGGCAAGAGGGTTGGACACGAAGCCACAAAGCTACTTGGGTTCCTCCTTCTCATTTGCCTTTTTCTGCTTCTGCTGCATGATCTCCGAGTCCCTCGGCTTGCGGGCGGCAGCAGAAAGCCCGTCATCTCGGCGCTTTCCCTTAACCGAGTCGCTCTGCTTTTTCATATTCTTCTGGCGGGCGAGCTCACGCTGGTTACCGTGGGTCATGGCGACGGCAGCGGCTCCGACCTGCCTCCGTTACGTCCCCTCGTTCTGTCCCGCAAAATTCTTTTGTAAAGAAGTGTTTGGTTTCACAAAGTTAATTTCATGTTGGATAATTCAAATTAATTTGGCTGTATAAGTTATTTACAATAAATAAATACATTTAAGGAGTATTTTTCGTACCATTCTACTGTTATAGAAACAGTACTTAATTTTGTTATCGCTTTAAAATATTCAGAAATGGTGTTCATGTAGCTTTCTTATGTTATCAGGATAAGCCTCTTAATCAGTTTTAGGTGTTGTGTTTCAAAAATATGTTCCTTGAATCATAATGGATGCTTGTTAAAAGAAGTCAAGTTAGGCGGGGCAGGGGGCTCATGCCTGTAATCCCAGCACTTTGGGAGGCCAAGGTGGGTGGATCATCTGAGGTCAGGAGTTCGAGACCAACCTGACCAACATGATGAAACCCCATCTCTACTAAAAATACAGAAATTAGCTGGCATGGTGGTAAGTGCCTGTAATCCCAGCTACTCAGGAGGCTGAGGCAGGAGAATCACTTGAACCCAAGTGGCGGAGGTTGCAGACAGCCGAAATGGCTCCGTTGCACTCCAGCCTAGACGACAAGAGTGAAACTCCATCTCAAAAAAAAGAAGTCAAGTTAGAGATACACTAATTTTTTAGTAAGTAGATTTTATAGGTGCTTCATTTATAAGACAAAGTTTCTGTAAGTGGTTTCTCATTATAATGCATTTCCTTGTTAGATTATTTTACCATCACCTTCCTCTTTTATAAAATTGGAAACAAGGTAGATCCTTTTTTATTAAAAAGAAGAATTAGGCTGGACACGGTGGCTCACACCTGTAATCCCAGCACTTTGGGAACCTGAGGCGGGAGGATCAGTTGAGCTCAGGAAACATAGTAAAACCGTATCTCTACAAAAAATAAAAATAAAAATTAGCCAGGTGTGGTGGTACATGCCTGTGGTCCCAGCTACTTGGGAAGCTAAGGTGGAAGTATCGTTTGAGCCCTGGAGGTTGAGGCTACAGTGAGCCATGATTGTGCCACTACACTCCAGCCTGGGTAACAGAGGAGACCTTATGTCTTGAGAAAATAAAAGAAAAAAAAAAAGAAAAATTAGTTTATGGAGAAGTAATCTCTCTGTTGGGGCTTTTGCATAACGCCATGCATGTTGTACCCTTTGCAAGTTCGCCTGGCTTAAGACAGTGAGTGGGGCCTGAAATTCAGCCCACATTCCATTCTTCTAGCTGTGTGCCTTGAATAGGGAACCATTCACCTAGAGGAAGATTTGCCTTTTTTCCAACTCACACAGAGACACATTATGGGCTAGTGGCTGCATCTTTTCTTCTTCAGATGTGATAGAATACTGAACTCAGAACAAATTGTCTCAGCCTTCATCCTAAAAAACAGGAATTGGAGAGGTCATTTTTTTTGCTAATCTCTTGAATGTGGCATGTGGGCATCATTGATTCAAATCCTTTGTACTTGCTCTTCTTTCTGCCTAATACTCTTTTCCCTCAGATATCATTCTTTCCCTCCCTGAGGTCTTTGCCCAACTGTAGCCTACCTTCTCCTTCAGGATTTCTCTGACCTCTGTATTTAAAATTGTAACCACTTTCCCTAACACTCTATTTCCCGTTCCTCTTAATTTTTTTAAATTTCTTGGCCATTTGTATGTCTTCTTTTGAGCAATGTCTGTTCTGATAATTTGCCCATTTTGAAATTAGAGGGTTTTGGTTTGTTTGTTTTCCTGTTGAGATGCTTGAGTTCCTTTTGTATTATAGATGTTAATCCCCTGTCAGAGTAGTAGTTTGCATGTATTTTATCACATTCTGTAGATTGTCATTTCACTGTTGATTGTTTCCTTTGCTGTGCAGAAGCTTTTTAGTTTGATACAATTCCGTTTATTTTTGCTTTTGTTACCTGAGTTTTTGAGGTCTCATTCATAAAATCTTTTCGCAGACCAATGTTGTGAAGTGTTTCATCTTTGTTTTCTCCTGGTAGTTTTATTGTTTCAGTTCTTACATTTAGGTCTTTGATCCATTTTGAGCTGATTTTTGTATAGGGTGAGAGGTGGGAGTCTCGTTTCATTCTTCTGCATATAGATATATATTCAATTTCCTTTGTATCATTTATTGAAGAAACTGTCTTTCCCCCAGGAAGCGTTCTTGGCACCTTTGTCAAAAATCACTCCGCTGGGGTGGGCACGGTGGCTCATGCCTGTAATCTCAGGACTTTGGGAGGCCAAGGCAGGCAGATCACTTGAGGCCAGGAGTTTGAGACCAGTGTGGCCAACATGGTGAAATTCCATCTCTACTAAAAACACAAAAATTAGCCAAGTATGGTGGCACACCTCTGTAATCCTAGCTATTCAGGAGGCTGAGCACAAGAATCACTTGAATCTGGGAGATGGAGATTGCAGTGACCCAAGAACACTCCTCTGCCCTCCAGCCTGGGTGACAGAGTAAGACTCTGTCTCCAAGAAAATACATATTTAAAAAAAATTAGTTGGCTGTAAATATGTGAATTAATGTCCAGGTTCTCTATTCTGTTCCATTGATCTATGTGTCTTATTTTTATGCCAGTACCATGCGTTTTTGGTTACTACAACTTTGTAGTATATTTTGAGGTCTGTTAGTATTTTGCCTCCAGTTTTGTTCTTTTTGCTCAAGACTGTTTTGCCTATTTGGGGTCTTTTGTAGTTCCATACAACTTTTAGGATTATTTTATATTTCTGTGAAGGATATCATTGGTATTTTGATAGAATTTATAGATTGCTTTGGGAGTAGTATTGTCATTTTAACAATACTAATTCTTCCTATCCATGAGTATGGGATGTCTATTTGTATTGTCTTCAACTTTTTTGTAAGTATTTTAATTTTATTTTTTGTAGCTATTGTGAATGAGATTACCATCTTGATTTCTTTTTCAGCTAGTTTGTTGTTTTGTGTATAGAGATATTACTGATTTTTGTGTATTAATTTTGTACCTTGCAACTTTACTGAATTTATCAGTTCTAAGAGTTTTTTGGTAGAATCTTTAGTTTTTTCTATATATAAGATCCTGTTGTCTGCAAACAGGGACATTTGACTTCCTGTCTTCCAACATGGATGCCTTTTATTTCTTTCTCTTACCTAATTGCTCTGGCTAGGGCTTCCAGTACTATGTTGACTAAGAGTGGTGAGAGTGAGCATCCTTTTCTTGTTCCAGTTCTTAGAGGAAACGCTTTCAGCTTCTCCCCATTCAGTAAGATGTTAGCTGTGGATCGTGAGGTCTCATTTTACTTGGGGAAAAAGAGGTATAGTATTATGTGCTGTCTCATAGCAGCAAACATCTGATTTACTTAAGCCTGGATAACAATAGCATTTCCTGCTTAAGAGAGTTTATGGTCTAGTTGGAGAGAAAACAAGTCAATATCTTCATGGCTTTATTATCTACAATACCTTTTAAATTAGACATTGAAAGTAAATAGGAAATCTTTATGCTAATAAAAATTTCCACCTTTGAGATATAGATTACAAATTTCATATCTGAGTCTTATTTTAAATGTCTTTTTGTAAGCTAAAATGTATAAATATTTTCTAACTTTTCTAATTATTAATGGTGTAATTTAGATTATACCATTTTATTTTTCTTTAGTTACTCAGATGAATATATCACCAAGATGAAGAACTTACAGCAGTAAATATAAGTAGATGTGAGAGCATAACTTTATCTGTTGTAGAACCTGCTGGTTTTACCAGTCTTTTAAAGCCCATTTTTAATGGAGTATCCATTTGACTTCATGAATATTATATTTATTTGTGGTACTTGCAGGCTTGTGTATAATTATGACTAAAACAATACTAATTGTTTTTGTTTCTGCATATTCACTTAGCATTTATAGGTTTACATGATCTAGACTGACGAATTACATATTTTTATCTCCTGCAACTGACATGTAATTAACACAGTACTTCATAACTGCAGATATGCATAGGTAATGATAGTATTCAAGGTAAAAATGCAAAAAATAAATAAATAAAAGGAGTAATGATGTACATTCTTAGCTAATTTAGTCTGTTTAAGGGGAAACCTTACTGAAATAACAGTTTAAGTTTTCGTTTTTATTGTGAATAATTAAAGAAGAGAACTTGTATTATTTCTGGTACCTTTCCATTTCTTTTATACAGTGCTGTTCGCAAAACTGTTTCATGATTTTAAGTGAACAAAATCAGACTTCAGAATAATATATAATATCCCATTTTTAATGTATGTTTATGCTTTCTTAGAATATACACCAAAATTGTAACACTGGTTATCTTTGGGTGCATGCAAATACTTACAATAGCCTCTCTTTTATAAAGAACATTAATATTATTACTTTTTCCCTTTTCAGAATCTGATATCGATGCTGCTGCTGCAATGATGCTTTTAAATACTTCTATAGAACAAGGAATTTTAGAATGTAAGCAATTGTGCCTTTTTTAAAAAAAAATTTTAGTGCCTTTTCAAATTTAACCTAGACTATAAAATAACTATTACAAAATTACTTCTTTCCAACCAAATTTTATTTTGATCTAAGTAACTCAGTTTCTGTTTTATTATACTTTCATTAATTTATGTGAGCAATTGAGAGATTGAAGTTAATGCTGTGATTTTTCTTACATTGACCAAGAAATGAAGAAAAATATATTTAGAAAAATGAGCTCGACGAGCTAAAAGTAAAAATGAAAACTATAAACAAGAAAATATAGTAAGTAAAGTATATTTATGAACTTGGACTAGGAAAAACTTTAAGATACAAAATGCAAAATCTATAAAGGAAAAAAATGGGTAAATTTAATAAAACATCAAAATTTTAGCATCTGGTAAGGCATGGTGGCTCACGTCTGTAATCCTCGCACTTTTGGGAGGACAAGGCAGGTGGATCACTTGAGACCAGGAATTCCAGACCAGCCTGGGCAACGTGGCAAAACTGTCTCTACAAGAAATACAAAAATTAGCCAGATGTGGTGGTGCATGCCTGTAGTCCCAGTGACTCAGGAGGCTGAAGTAGGAGAATTGCTTGAACCTGGGAGGTGGAGGTTGCAGTGAGCCATGGGCACACCACTGCACTCCAGCCTGGGTGACAGAGTGAGACTCTGTCTCAAAAAAAAAAAAAAAAGAAAAAAGCATCTGACAACAAAATACGTCCAAGAAAAGTGACATAAAATGCTGGAGACGTGTTTTTTCCTTATATAACAAAGGATTAATATCAAGTATATACATAAAAGGATTCTACAAGTAAGAAATAAGAAAACAGTTCAACCGAAAAGTCAGCAAAATGTATGACTAGGTGGATCTTAGAAGAGGAAATATATGTGGGCAATACACATGTGAAAAGATGTGCAACTTCTCTAGAAATTGGGGAAACACAAAATGAAATAATACTGAGATAACTTTTTTGTCCATAAAATTATAAAAAATTTAAGTAATTGAGAATGGTGTTAAGTAGGGAATAAGCTCTATCATACACTGTTGGGAGTAAAACCATTTTGGATGGCAATTTGAGAATACCAATTATAATTTTAAATGTGTATATCCCTTAGCAATTTTTTCATATCTCTTTTAAAAAATTACTTGCATACATTCAAGAAAAGGCATCCAGAAGGATTTGTATTGCAGCATGATTTATACTAATGAAAAATTGGAAACAGGCTAAATATTAACACAGAAGTGATTAAACAGTGGTACATTCATATTGAGGCATTCTTTGTAAGCAATTCAAAATATATGTTCTATGGAAAAGTCAAGACATTGTTAAATTTTTTTTTTAATGTTTCAGATTAATGCTTGCAGAATGATGTCATCTGGGTAAAAAAATAAAAAATCTACAAAGCATCGTTAATCTAAAACATTTACTGCTCAAGAGTAATGTAGTAGTTTAAAATTGGTCTGTTTTTGCAACCAAACACATTTGACCTATTGATGGAACTTTTATTTTCCACAGGTGAGAAACCTCTTCCTCTTAAAACAGCATTGCAAAAAAAGAGGAGTTACGGCAATGCATTTCATCATCCCAGTGCTGTACGATTACAAGAGAGTGATTCTTTAGCCACCAGCATTGATCCAAAAGAAGATCACAATTACAGTGCAAGTAGCATGGCAGCACAGCGTTGTGCATCCAGGTCTAGCGTGTCTTCCCTGTCTTCTGTAGATGAGGTATATGAATTTATCCCAAAGAATAGCCATGTGGGAAGTGATGGCAGTGAAGGATTTCACAGTGAAGAAGATACAGATGTTGATTATGAAGATGATCCTCTTGGAGACAGTGGCTATGCATCACAGCCTTGTGCAAAAATCTCTGAAAAAGGGCAGTCAGGCAAAAAGATGCGAAAACAGACATGTCAAGAAATTGATGAGGAGCTCAAAGAAGCAGCTGGATCTCTGCTCCACCTTGCTGGAATTCGTACATGTTTAGGTTCCCTAATAAGTACTGCAAAGACTCAAAATCAAAAGCAACGGAAAAAATAGAAATACTTAAAGTGTGGCAATACTCTTTCACTTAATTCTTTACAAGGGATATCAAAGCCATAATGGACTTCATTAGTTTTAGGGTAGGGAAGGGATACGAATTACTTATTTCTTTCAAAACATTTTTGGTTTTTGGTTTTTAAAATTTTTATTAAACAATTGCTGTTAGGATCATGCCTGATCAGAAATATATGATGTGAAGTCCTGAAAGCATAATTTTTGTGGTAAGTGTCTCCAAGATTTGGAAATTTTTGTATAAGAAAATCCCCAGCCTCTGTCTTAAACTTGTGGGACAAAAATCCTTTCTTCTGTTAATATGTCAGAATGTAAGATTTGGCAACTCCATAAATTTTTTTCATTTTCTTTTCCAATCTGTAACTATAGTTACTGAGCCAGCTAAAAATTTTGCTAATGTACTTTTCATATACTTCTCTCCTGACACACAATCCGGTAACATAAGATTGAAATTTTTTTACTTTGTTTTAATTTGTTTTTAATTTTTTGTTGTTGTTGTGGTGTGGGCAAAGACAAACATAAATTGAAAAACATCCTGATGTTTAGAAAAAGTTTCTTTTGGTTACATAGGTAGAGAATGCAACAAAGAGTTCTAAGGTTTAGAAAAGACAATTTTGTGGTGTTATTTCATCCAAGAACACTCCCAATTCCTATTACATTGGTAGCTTTGAAGTGTTTTTACTTCACAGATACTGCATAGCATTTATTGGGGCCTTTTATTCTTGCCCAAAGTGCTTTGCAAACATTAAGTTTTAGCCACTAGCTGCCTTTGTTGAGTATAAGTTATCCAATGAGAGGATATAGCCAATTAAGTGTGTTATGGAGTACACCCATTTTGACACACTTGTAATAAGAGAATCTTTCATTTGCCTGCCACATGTACTGCATTCTGAGAATCTTGTAATAGGAATGGAGTGTAATGAAACATTCTGAATACTAATTGCATATGTATCATAAAGTAGGTCATTTAGGAAAAAACTTCTGTCCAAGCTTTGTATGAATTAAATTTATAACAAATTAAATCTTAATAGATTTAATGCAATTTTGCAAACAAAATTACCTTCATGAATTTCAAAATTCATATAAAATTAGATCTTATGCAATACACCCTTTTGAGGAGGCAGTGTAATAACCTATAGTGCCATTGATCCATGAGAAAAAGATTTTCTGGTACTACTACAAAAGTGCTTTGACTGAGTATCTTATTTGAACAGTCTGCTTATATGAGACAGTTTTTCATAGTATCATTTGTATAATTTGATTAGATTATTCAGAAACAACAGGATGCTAAACTACACTTATTCATTGTATCTTTTTTTTTTTTTTTTTACAATGATGGAAGCAACTTTCCAGAAGTTCAGTCTTATGCTACATCCTAAGTCATAGACAATGACCTTGTTTTCATCATTCTGATAGATTGTATACATATGTACACATACATATACACACATGCACAGTCAAGGTCATGATGTTGATTTGCTGTTTTCAGCTGTTTCTATGATTATAAAGCATTTTTTAAGAGACAGATATTTTAACTTTTAATTTTTATTTTGGCAAAACTGTCAAATGAGAAAAATGATTTTAAAAACTTTTTTTTTCAATTGACAAGACTTTAAGTCAGGGATAACAGTATTAATGTTCTCTGTTCCGTTTCCATGTTTAATTTAACCTGGATAGCCACATTAATGAATTGGTGCTATCAAAATATAGTAATTTTTAAATTTGTTAATAATGAAAAATAACCCTTAAGCATGCAGGATGAGGTATTTGGGTTTTTTCTTTATATCGATCACATCTACAGAAAATGGCTAAACCAAGTTAACTTTTATTATAGTCAGTGAATAAAACACCAAAAACCCAAAAATGCTTTAACCACAGTGTAAATAATAAAGAGATTACACACATCATTTTAATAACTGTTTTTAAGTTTTTACCATAGCCTTCTGGATAGACCTTAGGAACAGTGTTTCAGTAATCTGGCACCAATTTATTTTGTTCTGCTGAAATTCTGTATCACAAATGTGCTACCTGGTTTCTGTCCATAAGATAATTACTCCTTCTTTATAAGAAAAGGAAAGTGATCTAAGAGAAGCAGAGTTAGTTCCAGCTCTAATAGGGATCTTCAAAGTTATTTTGATGTATGTAACAGTAATTCTTTACATCTTTTGATTTTTCTCTTCCTTTTTATTCACTCTTCCCACGAATTTACATGTTTAAGTTATATTCATCACTAGCAAGGATGATAAACACTTCTGCACTGAAAGCTAACAGGGAGAGATTACACAATATTTTACAGTTTCTTAAACTTAATTTAGTGCATCACCTTCCACTTGCTAACATACCAAGCCAGTTATTTTCCAGGGGAAGCACCTTTTAAATTGTGGTCCTCCAGTTACTACTTCCATTGAGATCATGCTCTCATTCCTCAGGTGTTTTGAGAAACATGACTAATAACCATATAATTAAGTAGAATCATTCCAAGTCCTATGGCCTGGAAATTGTATTCCCGATAATACACAAGTTTTCCTGTAATAAAGTCAATTTAGAAACTTCAAGGTGATTACATGTTTTCCAACACATCCTAAAACTGTGATATAAGCTAACATATATTTTGCCTTACGTCAAAAGAATATGTTTTGTTGCAGCTGATTCCAGTTTATAATAGATCCCTAGTAAAAAGCTTTGATTCAGCACGATTGTTCATCTTCACATCCCAAACAGAATCAGTGTTCTTGAATATATATTTTTGAAGTTTTTTGTGCAATATATTACTAAATCAGTTATTATTTTACTTTTCAAATTCAGAGAAAGAAAACAGATTACCTGAATTCATGGAAAAGGTGGATCACCTCCCTTTTTCCACCTTCAAAGCTTTTCCTGTCCTCATAGCCAGCATGACTTCTTTTAACTTGGATTCATTTGTATATAGTAAAGTTTAGTATATATATTTTTTCTTTTGCTACTTTTGGAGGCATTATGTAAAGGGCTCATACTAGATATTCAGTTAAATATGCTTTAGCACAAAGTCAAACTAGAGAATGTGTTAAGGAGGGAATGTATGTGTCTTGGTAGACCAGGAGGCCTTTCCCAGCAATTTAAGCAACAGATGTGAATACTTCACAAAGCTGTAAAGACCATTGTCTTAAATACTGCAACAACTTAACACCCTTTTGTGAAGATCATAGCATTTATCTAAGAAACTTTGAGGCTTTCTGGTTTACATATATCTTACAGGTTTTTTTTTTTTTTTTAGTTTGAAATGTGTAAGCTTTGATTTAAACCAAGTTTACTTCAGTATGTTAATGATGTAGTAAAAATATTTATTGAAAGGCGAATTAGAGTATTTTAATGTTATACCTGCCATTTTTTTTCTTAAAGCATATTCTTTGCATCTAACTGCCAGTGCCATTGTCAAAACTTATTTTTTAAATCGTTGTACATTTCTTATTAAACTAAGTGCTTAATTTTAAAGTATTATGTTGCCATCATATAGTGTATAAAAATGTATAATTGCCAATTGATTGTTAACTATTATTTATTTTTAAATGAAAGTGTAAGAATGCTTTCTGATTCAACAAATTTGTTATCAAACTGTTTCCTTATCCTCTTTTCTGATGTAGCATAAAAATTGTTCCCGTTTGAGTTATAACTGCCAGTAGATGACCAGTCACAAGTGAACCACTTTTCAGTTGCCAGTCTTTGCTCATATTAAAAACAACTTACAAATGCTTAGTTTTTGTATCTAATCTCTGATTATTAAAATGTTTATAAAGTTTATTTTTACCAAAGAGATGCAATTCATTATGACAAAGTATTGCATAATAAATTTGTTTTATAACATTTTTTTGTGCTCTGATCTTTTGTAGGATAGGGTGGGGACAGGAGAAGGGTGGTAGGGCAGATGTGATGGCTTATACTTCTACACACACTTTCCATCCAAATTGGAGTCAGGGAAATGAAAAGTACAGTTAAATTTCAAAAAAAATTTTTTAAGTTTTTTTTTTTATGGTTTTTAGATGTTATCTTAATTATTGAAAGCTAAAACAACATTAATTAAATTACTATCTTCCTAAAGCTGAACTTCTTTTCCTGTTAATTTACATGTATCTGAAATATTTTGAAATATAACTGGGAAAAATGGAGTAGAATATGAAACCAGCCTGGCCAATGTGATGAAACCCATCTCTACTAAAAATACAAAAATCAGCCAGGTATAGTGGTGAACGCCTGTAATCCCATCTACTCAGGAGGCCGCGGCATGAGAATTACTTGAACCCGGGAGGCGGAGGTCGCAGTGACCTGAGATCCCACCACTGCACTCCAGTCTATGTGACAAAGTGAGACTCTGTCTCAAAAACAAAAAAAGTCATCAAGAGCTTTATGCCAATAAATTCAACCACTTCGGTGAATTAAAAGGCAACAATAAGAAAACCCAATCTAAAAATGGGCAAAATACCTGAACAGACACCTCACCAGAAAAGATAACAGATCACACTCATTGATACTTACCCAAATGAGTTGAAAACATGTCTAAACAAAAACCTGCACACAATTGTTATAGCAGCATTGTTCATAATTGCCAAAACTTGGAAGCAAATCAGAAGTCCTTCAGTAGGCAAATGTATAGACTGGTACATCCAGACAGCAGACTATTATACAGCAATTTTTTAAAAAGCTATCGACATCCCAAAGAAGATATACAAATGGCCAAAAAGAACATCAAAAGATCCTCAACGTCGCTAATTATTAGGGAAATGCAAATTAAAATCACAATGAGATACCACCTCATATCCATTAGAGTGGCTACTATTAAAAGGTTAAAAACACCACCAAAACTAAATGACAAGTGTTGGCAAGGATTGGAACACTTGTGCAGCCACTACAGAAAGCAGTATGGAATTCAAAATAGTACAGTCACTGAAAAGCAGTATGGAGGTTCCTCAAGAAATTAAAAATAGACCAACAATTTTACTTCTGGGCACATACCCAAAAGAATTGAAAGGTTCTCAAAGAGATATTTGTCTACCCATGTTTAGAGCAGCATTATTCACAATAACCAAAAGGTGGAAGGTACACAAATTTTCATCAATAGATGAATGAATAAAATATGGCACATACAATGGATTATTATTTCACCTCAAAAGGGAAGGGAATTTTGACGCAAGCTTTACAACATGGATGAAACTTGAAGACATTATTCTAAGTGAAACCAGTCAGAAAAAGAAAAATGCTGTATGGTACCTACAGTAGTCACACTGATAGAAACAGAAAGGAGAAAGATGTTTGCCAGGGGCTGGAGGAAAAGGGGAATGGGGAGTTGTTTAATGGGCATGGAATTTTGAGTTTTGCAAAATGAAAGAGATGTAGAGATAGTTTGCACAACAGTGTGAATATACTTAACACTATTGAACTGTACACACAAAAATAGTAAATGTTGTATATATTTTACCACAATTAAAAAAACAAAAACGAAAAAATGAGACATCAAGCTATGATGGAAATTTAAACACGTATTACTAAGTGAAAGAAGCCAATCTTTGACTTAGTTGAAAGGTTCACTTACTGAGCCTTAGAAGGCTCATTTCTGTGATTCCAACTACAATCTTATATCGCTTACCAACAGGAATACCTTCTGAGAAAAGTGTCAGGCCATTTTCTTATTGTGGGAACATCATAGGGTGTACTTACACAAACTTAGGTGGTATGGCCTACTACACAACTAGACTCTATAGTAGACAGCCTATAGCCCATAGGCTACAAATCTATGCAACATGTTACTGCCCAAATACTGTAGACAGTGGTAACGCAATGGTATTTGTGTATCTTAACCATATCTACACATAGAAAAGACACAGTAAAAACACAGTATAAAAGATAAAACATGGTACACCTATATAGGGAACTTACCATGAATGGAGCTTGCAGGACTGGAAGTTGCTCTGGGTGAATCAGTGAGTGTGAGTGGTGAATGTGAAGACCTAGGACATTACTGTACACTACTGTAGACTTTATAAACACTACTCTTAGGCTATACTAAATTCATTTGAAAATTTTTTCTTCAATGGTAAATTAACATTAGCTTACTGTAACTTTATAAACTTTAAATTTTTTTTTAACTTTTTGACTCTTTTGTAATAACACAGCTTAAAACACAAACACATTGTACAGCTGTCCCAAAATATTTTTTCTTCATGTCCTATAAGCTTTGTTCTATTCAAGTTTTTCTCCTTACTTTTTAAACATTTTTCTTAAAAACTAAGACACAAACACACACATTATCCTAGGCCCACACAGGGTCAGGATCGTCAATATCACTGTCTTCCACCTCCACATCTTGTCCTACTGGAAGGTCTTCAGGGGCAATAATATGTATGGTGCTGTTATCTCCAATGATAGCAATGCCTTTTTCTGGAGTATCTCCTGAAGGACCTGAGTTTGTTTTACAGTTAGCTTTTCTTTTTTTTAATAGGAGTATACTGTAAAATAATGGTAAAAAGTAGAGTAAATATATAAACCAATAGCATAGTCATTTATTTTCAAGTATACTCTACCTTATTGTATGTGCTATACTTTTATATGACTGGTAGTGCCGTAGGTTTGTCTATACCAGCATCACCATAAACACAGAATGTATTATTACAATATGAGGGTTAAGGCATCACTAGGTGATAGGAATTTTTCCTCTTCATTATGATTTTATGGGACTGCTGTCGTCTATGTGGTCTGTCCTGGCCTTCGACCAAAACATCATTATGCAGCTCATGGCTGTATATGACATTCTAGAAAAAACAAAACTGTGGAGACAGTAAAAAGATCGGTAGTTACCAGGGGGTTGTGGGGGAGCATGGGCTTTTTAGGGCGGTAAAACTATCCTTTATGATACTGTAATGATGTATATATATCATTATACATTTGTCAAAACCCACAGAAATTAAAAGCAGACAGAGCGAACCCTAATGTAAACTACGGATTTTAGTTACTAGTGATGTATTAATATCGGTTCATCCATTGTTGTAAGTGTACCACACTAATGCAAAACGTTCATAGTAGGAGAAACTGGGGCTGTGGTAGAGGGCACAAAGGAGGGTATAAGAGACCTCTTGGTACTTTCCACTCAATTTTTCTGTAAACCTAAAACTCCTCCCAAAAAATTAAGTCTATTAATTAAAAAACAAAACCTAAAACAAAACTGGCACTTGAAAGTACTTCCAGTGGCCAAAGCTAGAGCAATATGAGCACCAAAATAAAAATACAGTCTTCACTGGGTGCAGTGACTCACACCTGTAACCCCAGCACTTTGGGAGGCCAAGGAGGGCAGATCACAAGGTCAGGAGTTCAACACCATCATGGCCAACATGGTGAAACCCCGTCTCTACTAAAAACACAAAAATTTTTAGTAGGGTGTGGTGGCGCGCACCTGTAATCCCAGCTACTCAGGAGGCTGAGGCAGGAGAATTGCTTGAACCAGGGGTTGCAGTGAGCCGAGATCATGCCACTGCACTCCAGCCTGGACTACAGAGCAAGATTCCATCTCAAAAACAAAACAAAACAAAACAAATGTAGTCTTATACCTTAATGTATCTATGAGTCCATACTGATATAAATAAATGATTGAATATGTTAATACATGAGGGAAAAGAGACAAATCTCCCATGCAGAAGAATAACACATAAATTATGCAGCTACTCCACCCTAAAGGAGGAAGCATAACTTCCCATTTCTTAAATGTGGGCTTGCATAAGGGCTTCCTTCCAGAGTTTAGTGTGGAAGGGACAGTGATGGGGATAGTACCTTCATGATGGAGAAACCTGACAGACACTACTTCAGTCAGGCATCCTAGGTCAACATCAGCAGTCATGACTCATGTTGATAGCACGTGTTGTTGATATTATATACAAATGGACTTTACCTCTGTGATCTGCATCCCAAAACTAATAGCCTAATTTTTAAAAAGAGATCAGACAAATTCTATTAGCTTGGCATCCTACAACAAGCCTGACAAGTATTCCTCAAATCTGTCAAGATCATTGAAAACAATCAAAATCTGAGAAACTTTCATAGCCAAGAGGACCCTAAAGAGATACAGCAACTAAATGGGATGTATCCTGAATGGGGTCCTGGAATAGAAAAATGGTATTAGGTTAAAAACTAAGAATACCTAAATAAAGCATAAACTTGTGTTAATAATAATGTATCAATAGCAGTTCATTAATTGTAAGAAATGTACCATACTAGTGTAAGAGGTTAGCAGCAGGGAAAACTGCAAGGCAGGGGGCATATGGAAAGTATCTGTATTATTTGCTCAAATTTTTTAACTCTAAAATGGCTCTTTAAAAAGTCTAGTTTAAAAAAAAAAAAAAAAAACAACAACAACTCAAAGCAAACTCCAAGTCCAGATGGCTTCACATAAATTATATTTATTATTTAAGGAAGAAATAATACCATTATACCCAAACTCCTTAAAAGCAATAAGAAAAAAAGAAGACAAGAAAATATGTCATAACTTGCTTTATGAGGCTATAGGTTTAGCATTAACCTAATACTAAAACTGAGTAAAGACATTACCTGCTGGGTGCGGTGACTCACGCCTGTAATCCCAGCACTTTGGAAGGTCAGGGCAGGTGGATTGCTTGAGGTCAACAGTTCAAGACTAGCCTGACAAACATGGCAAAACCCTGTCTCTACTAAAAATACAAAAATTAGCCAGGTGTGGTGTCACATGCCTGTAATCCTAGGTATTTGGGAGGCTGAGGCAGGAGAATCACTTGAACCCGGGGGGCAGAGACTGCAGTGAGCCGAGATCGCACCACTGCACTCCAGCCTGGGCAATAGAGTGAGACTCAGTCTCACAGGGGAAAAAAAAAAAAAAAAAGACATTACCAAAAACCTACAGACCAATACGCATCACGAATGTAGACACAAAAATTCTTAACAAAATAAAATTCAGTAATATACAAAAGAGACAATAACCAATGGGGCTGGCCCTAGGAGTGCAAGTTGGCTCAATATTAAAAATCATCATTATAATTCACCATATCAACAGAGGCAAGAAGAAGAATGTTGGGAACTGGCTCCAAAACTGGCTATAAACAAAATCTCTGCAGCACAATGACATGTTCGTGATGGCCGTGACACCCACACTGACGGTTATGGGTTTGCCGGAATGAGGGCAAGGAACACCTGGCCCACCCAGAGCGGAAAACCGTTTAAGGCATTCCTGAACCACAAAGAATAGCATGAGTGATCTGTGCCTTAAGGACAGTTCCTGCTCCAGATAACTAGCCAGACCCATCCCTTTGTTTCAGCCCATCCCTTTGTCTCCTGTAAGAAATGCTTTTAGTTAATCTATAATCTATAGAAACAACGCTTATCACCGGCTTGCTGTCAATAAGAGCTGTTGAGGCTCTCAGTTCTGAAGGCTGTGAGACCCCTGATTTCCCACTCCACAAGCTGTATTTCTATGTGTGTGTCTTTAATTTTTCTAGTGCCGCTGGGTTAGGGTCTCCATGACCGAGCTGGTCTTGTCAAGTGGTGCCCATATGTGGGGCTCAAACCCAGGTTGAATGGTTGCCAGAGCAACAGTTGGAGAACGTGGAACTAAGCTGGAGAACACTTGAGTAATCTTAAGCAATCCCCACGGTGAGTAAGAAGGGGAGCTCGGAAGCATCAGGGTAACAATGGGACAAGTGTGGGCTCTGGTTCATTCCACCTTGGAACCTTTTCACACTGATGAGGAGGAGGAAGGAGAGTATAATGAAGTAACACCGCAGGTTTGTTTGCCAGCTAAAGCTAAACTGGCAAAGGAGGGAGAGGTTCATTCCTACCCTTCTGCACCCCCTCCTTATTTTGAAGAAAAAGAGTGGCCTCACCCTCCAGATCTTTCTTTTCCGGAGGACTCTGGGCAAAAGGTAGTTGCCCCAGTGACTGTTTGAGCAGCACCTCGAGTGACCACTCTCAGTTCTATTCAGGCAGGAATCCAGCAAGCTAGAAGAGGGTGATTTAGAGGCTTGGCAGTTCCCTGTTAGAATACACGCCCCAGATCAACAGGGAAATATTATAGCTACATATGAACCTTTTTCTTTTAAATTAATTCGGTTACAGGAGTCTCTTAAAAAGGTGATTGCAGGCTGGGTGTGGGCTCAGTGGCTCATGCCTGTAATCCCAGCACTTTGGGAGGGCAAGACAGGCAGATCATGAGGTCAGGAGACCAAGACCATCCTGGCTAACATGGTGAAACCCCGTCTCTACTAAAAATACAAAAAAAAAAATTAGCTGAGGGTGGTGGCGGGTGCCTGTAGTCCCAGCTACTCAGGAGGCTGAGGCAGAAGAATGGTGTGAACCCAGGAGGCGGAGCTTGCAGTGAGCCGAGATTGCACCACTGCACTCCAGCCTGGGCGATAGAAAGAGACTCCATCTCAAAAAACAAAACAAAACTAAACTAAACTAAAGGTGATTGCAGATTGCAGATTTGGCTGCTCAGGATATAGTGTTGCAGTTATTAGCTTTCGACAATGCTAATCCCGATTGCCAGGCTACTCTGTGACCTATTAGAGGGAAAGCACATTTAGTTGATTATATCAAGGCCTGTGACAATATCTGCATCAGGCTGCTCTGCTAGCCCAGGGGATGGCAGGACTGAGAGTGGATAAAGGAAATACATCGTTTCTGTTTTAACTGTGGGAAGCATGGTCATGCTAAAAAATGTAGAAAAAATCAGTGATTCAGGCCACCAGATAGGGGAAAAAAGAAAACTGCTGAGCCTGAAGTATGTCCAAAATGTAAAAAAGGAAAACATTGAGCTAATCAGTGTCATTCTAAATTTGATAAAGATGGGAACCTGATTTCAGGAAACGCCATGGGGGGCCTATCCCAGGCCCTGTTCCAAACCTGGGCATTTCAGGCTCAGGGCATTTCAGGCTCACCCCTGTACAATGTCTGTCCCCTGCCACAGCCAGTAGTGCTGCAGTAGATTTATGCTACATAAAAGCTGTGAGCCTTTTGCCTGGAGAATCCCCGCAAAAGGTCCTATCAGGAGTCTGTGGACCCTCGCCAGTGGGGATGATAGGATTACTTCTAGGAAGGTCTAGTTTGCATTTAAAAGGAGTACAAATACATACAGGAGGCATTGATTCAGATTACAATGGAGAAATTGACATTGCTGTATCTACTTCTGTTCCCTGGAAAGCAGAGCCAGGAGAGCATATAGCACAGCTCCTGATTGTGCCATATGTGGAAATGGGGAAAAGTGAAATTAAACGAACAGGAGGATTTGGAAGCACAAATAACCAAGGCAAAGCAGCTTATTGGGTAAATCAAATTACTGATAAATGTCCTACCTGTGAAATAACTAATCAGGGAAATAAATTTAAAGGTTTGGTAGATACAGGAGCGGACATTTTAACCATTTCTCTACAGCACTGGCTGTCTGCATGGCCAATTCAACCTGCTCATTTTAACATAGTTGGAGTTGGTAAAGCCCCTGAAGAATATCAAAGTAGTTATATTTTGCGTTGTGAAGGGCCCAGTGGACAACCTGGGACTATTCAACCAATTATAACTTCTGTACCTATAAATTTATGGGAGAGAGATTTATTACAACAGTGGGGAACACAAGTTCTAATTCGAGAACAATTATATAGCCCTCAAAGTCAACATATGATGCATGAAATGGGGTATGTCCCTGGTATGGGACTAGGAAAAAATTTGCAAGATTTGAAGGAACTGCTTCAAGCGGAAAGACAAAATTCCCACAAGGTTTAGGATATCATTTTTGATGGTGGCCATAGTTAAGCCTCCAGAATCTATACCTTTAAAATAGTTGACAGATAAGCCAATTTGGATAGAACAATGGCTGCTAAGTAAAGATAAACTGGAGGCTTTAGAAGACTCAATTACTGAACAATTAGAAAAAGGACACATAGCTCCAACATTTTCCCCTTGGAATTCTCTGCTTTTCGTAATTAAGAAAAAACCAGGTAAATGGAGAATGTTGACAAATCTTAGAGCCATTAATTCAGTTATACAACCTATGGGGACATTATAGCCAGGATTGCCTCCTCCCGCTATGATTCCAAAAAATTGGCCTTTAATCTTTGTAGATTTAAAAGACTGTTTCTTTACTATCCCCTTAGCTGAGCAAGACTGTGAATGGTTTGCATTTACAATTTCTGCAGTAAACAACCTGCAGCCTGCTAAGCATTTTCATTGGGAAGTGTTGCCACAAGGCACATTAAACAGTCCAACAATTTGCCAGACGTATGTGGGGCAAGCAATGGAACCTACTTGTAAAAAATTTTCACAGTGTTACATTATTCATTATATGGATGATATACTTTGTGCTGCCCCCACTCAAGAAATATTACTCCAATGTTGTGATCACTTGCAAAATTCAATTTCTTGCACTGGTTTAACTATAGCTCCTGACAAAATTCAGACTACTACTCCTTACTCCTACTTGGGGACCTTAGTAAATGACACTACAATAGTGCCACAGAAAGTAACTATACATAGGGATCAATTGAAAGCATTAAATGACTTTCAAAAATTACTAGGAGACATTAATTGGATACGACCTGCTCTAGGCATTCCTACCTATGCCATGAGTAATCTATTTTCTATCCTTAGAGGAGATCCTAGTCTCACTAGCCCTGGGCAATCAACAAAAGAAGCTGAGACAGGGTTACATTTGCTTGAAAAGCAAGTCCATAAGGCTCAAATAAATAGAATAGATCCAGAGAAGACTCTAGATTTGCTAATTTTTCCAATTCAGCATTCACCTACTGGTGTTATTGTCCAAGAGCAGGACTTAGTAGAATGGCTTTTTCTTTCACATACTAATTCACAGACTCTAACTCCTTATTTGGATCAAATCGCTACTAGGATAGGAAATGGGAGAACTCAGATTGTTAAATTACATGGATATGATCCTGGAAAAATTATTGTCCCTCTCACGAAGGCACAAATACAGCAAGCTTTTATAAATAGTCTTGCTTGGCAAACCCATTTAGTTGATTTTGTGTGTATTCTTGATAATCATTTTCCTAAAATGAAACTGTTTCAATTTTTGAAATTAACTGATTGGATCCTCCCTAGAATAACTAAATTTAAACCAATTGAAGGTGCTGAGAATGTTTTTACACATCGGTCTAGTAATGGTAAAGAATATTAAACACATTACTGGCATCCCATATAATTCTCAAAGACAAGCCGTTGTAGAACAAATGAATCTCTCCCTGAAACAGCAGTTGCAAAAACAGAAAGGGGGAAATAGAGATTATGGGACAGCCCATACACAATTGATCTAGCATTATTCGCTTTAAATTTTTTGAGCCTGCCTAAAGGCCAGATGTTATCAGCAGCTGAACAACATCTACAGAAACCAGCTGCAAGGACAGAAGCAGAACAACTGGTTTGGTGGAGACATCCAATAACAAAAAGTTGGGAAATAGGTAAAATAATAACTTGGGATAGAGGCTATGCTTGTGCAGCTGATTTGGATAGCATCAAGACAGCTGAAGACTTATCATGAGCCAGATGCCGAGGAAGAGATTCCAGGAGGATCCTGAGGAACCCCCGGTTGCAGCCATGTCGAGACTGATGCTGAGGAGGACCCCAACTGTCACGAGCAACACCCATCAAACACAGCCACCTACTTGGGGACAGATCAAAAAGTTGTCACAGATGGTGGAAGAACACCTGAGGAAAACTGGACAACCAGTCACAACGAGTAATTTAATGATAGCTATGATAGCGGTGATCACCATTGCTGTGAGTATTCCTTCAGCAAAGGCTGACACAGAGAACAGTTATACTTACTGGGCATATTTGTCATTCTTGGCTGGCAATAATGCCTGGATGTAATCACTCTATGACACATTTACACATGCTTTCTGATCTCATTATTTACCATAATAAATCTGCTCCTATAATTGAGGCATACCACCCTCAAAAACCTATTTGTAAACAGAATTGGACCTGGCCAGACAAAATGAACATACTTGTTTAGGAAGATTGCACTGCAGAACAGGCAGAGGTTCTGCTCAGCGATTCCTATGGAATCATTATAGATTGGTCCCCTAAGGGGATGTTTATCTTAAGTTGCACCACTCAGTCTGCATGCCATGGCCACACTATGTTCAGCTGGTCTGAACAAAATGGTCAGATGGTAGACATGGTAGAAATGGTAAGAAGTATGGCAAGTGTTTCTATTATCTGGAAACATGGCATTATAGTGGCACCTAAACCTCAAATGGTATGGACCGCTGTAGGAGCTAAACATGAGGATTTGTGGAAACTCTTAATAAGATCAAAATTTGGGAAAGAATAAAAGAGCATCTAGAAGGACACTTGTCTTTGGATATTGCATAATTTTTTAAAAAACTAATATTTAAAGCATCCCAGGCACACCTGACCTTAATGCCAGGAACTGGAGTGCTTGAAGGAACTGCAGACAGATTAGCAGCTAGTAACCCATTAAAATGGATAAAAACACTTGGAAGCTCTGTGATTTCAATGATGATTGTGTTATTAATCTGTGTTGTTTGTCTTTGTATAGCCTGCAGATGCGGATCCTGACTCCTGTGAGAAGTAGCTCACCGTGACAAAGCTGTCTTTGCTTTTATCACTTTGCAAAACAAAAAAGGGAGGCATGTTGGGAACAGGCCCCCAAAACTGGCCATAAACAAAATCTCTGCAGCATTGTGACATGTTCATGATGGCCATGATGCCCACGCTGAAGGTTGTGGATTTACCAGAATGAGGGCAAGGAAAACCTGACCCACCTAAGGCAGAAAACCATTTAAAGGCATTCCTTAACCACAAAAAATAGAATGAATGATCTGTGCCTTAAGGACGTGTTCCTGCTGCAGATAACTAGCCAGACCCATCCCTTTGTTTCGGCCCATCCCTTTATTTCCCCTAAGAAATGCTTTTAGTTAATCTGTAATCTATAGAAACAATGCTTATTACTAGCTTACTCTCAATAAACATGTGGGGCAAATCTCTGTTCAGGGCTCCCAGCTCTGAATGCTGTGAGACCCCTGATTTCCCACTCCACGTGCTATATTTCTGTGTGTGTGTCCTTAATTCCTCTAGTGCCGCTGGGTTAGGGTCTCCACGACCAAGCTGGTCTTGGCAGAATAAAAAATATGATCATTTCAATAGATAGAAAAGCTTTTAACAAAATTCAGTATAATTCATAACAAAAATTCTAACCAAACCAGAAATTAAAGGAAGTGTTTTTATTGGAAGACAATTTTCTATGGATGTCTTTTTTTGGGGGCAATGTTTTAATTCTAGCAAAATATGTAACATAAAATTTTAATCATCTTGAAGTGTACAATTCAGTAACATTAAGTACATTCATGATGTGATGCAACCATCACCAATATCCATTTCCAGAACATTTTCATCATCCCAAACAGAAACTGTATTCATTAAACAGTAACTCTCCATTCCCTGCCCCACCCCTGTAACCTCTTTTTACTGTTTGTCTCCATGAGTGTGCCTATTCTATGTACCTCATTGTACATGCAATCAATCATACAATAATTTCCCTTTTGTGTCTGGCTCATTTTCACTTGGCATAAAATTTTCAGGATTCATCCATGTGGTAGTATGTGTCAAAATTTTATTTCTTTTTAAGGCTGAATAAAACACCATTGTTTGTATACAATATATTTTGTTCATCCATTCCTCTGTTGATGAACATTTGGGTTGTTTTCACCTTTTATCTCTTGTGAATCATGCTGCTATTAACATTGATGTGTAAGTGACTGTTGGAGTCCCTGCTTTCAATTTGTTGGAGATCTATCTAGAAGTAGAATTGCTGGATCACATGGGAATTCTGTGTCTAATTTTCTGAGCAACCACCAAACTGCTTTCCATAGCAGTTAGACCCTTTATATTCCCACCAGCAATGCACAAGTGTTCTACTTTCTCCGTATCCTCTCTAACACTTAATTTCTGTTTTTATGTGTTTTATTTTCATAATAATCATCCTAATGAGTGCAAAGGAGAGTGTCATATTTTTGCATGTCTTGCAAATAGAGGCACTGGCAGTGTTTTTTTTTCCAGACTATCTTTTCAAGGATGTTTGTATAGAGAACAGCCATGAAAAGTAGATATAGTATCTCTCTCCAGAGCAGATGACAAGTTTGTTTGCTGTCCAGTATCATAAAGATAATGGCTTCCTCTGGGGCAAAGGCTGGACAAGTTTGCTTGTACCCTTTGTAAAATATTTGGATTTCCTAAGCAGCCTCCAAGTGGGCTGCTCCGCATAGCCCCAAAGGAGTGATGAGAACCAATGTGATCATGAAGCTGATGTTGCTTGCTGAGCTATAATAAATTCTTTGGTCTTTGACCCAGAAGTCTGATGTCTTTTGCCAGCATCCATGAAACTATTGCAGGCTAGCCTGTTAGCTTGAAAGTAATATAAAAGTTCACACCCTTCACAGTTCCGGACATTCTTCTGCCTGATAAAAGCCATCTATTGAAAATCTATAGTAAACATTATACTGAATGATGAGAGACTGATTCCTCCTTCTCCCAATAATGAACCAGCCGAGTATGTCCATACTCACCCCTTCTATTCAATATTGTTCTGGAGGTCTTTGCCACTGCAATAAGGTCAAAAACTAAAAAAGAAGGAGGAAGAGGAGGAAAAAGAGAAGCAGGAGGGAAAATAAAAGGCATACAGCATGGAAAGGAAGAAATAGAACCATCTTTATTTACAGACACCGTGATTATGTATGTAAAAATTCCTAAGGAATCTATAAAAGGCTATTAGAACTAATAAGTACATTTAGTAATGCCACAAGATACTAGGTCAGTGTTTTAAAAATCAATTGTATTTATATTAGCAACAAACTTCTGGAAAATTAAAATTTAAGAAGCAATACCATTAACAGTAACGCACAAAAAATGAAATACAAAGGGATAAATTTAACAAAATATGTGCAACACATGTACAATGAATGAAAACCACAAAACATTGCTGACAAAACTTTAAAAGATTTAAATCAATGGACAGATAAACACTGTGTCCATGGATTCAAAGATTTAAATATTGTCAAGATGTCAGTTCTTTCCAAATTGATCTATACATTCAATCTCAATCAAGATCCTAGCTGGCTTTTTTTTTTTTTTAAAGAAATTGGCAAGCTGATTTTAAAATTTGTATAGAAATGCAAATGACTTAGAATAGCCAAAAATTTTTTGGAGAAAAGGAAAACAAAATTGGATGACTTATACTACCTGACTTTAAAATTTGCTATAAAGCTACAAAAACCAAACCATATGGTATTGGCATAAATCTAAATATATAGATCAATGGAACAGAATAGTTCAGAAAATAAAAACTCACATATACATAAGCAACTGTTTTTTGACAAGTACCAAGTTAACTCAAAGGATTAAGGATAATTTTTTTTTCAACAAATGGTGCTAGAACAATTAGATATATATCAACAATGAGCCTTGACCGCTACCTCTCACCATACATAAACATTTATTTGAAATCAATCACAGACATATATGTAAAAAAAAAGCTAACAGTGTAACACTTTTAGAAGAAAACATAAGAGAAAAGCCTTCTAATTTCTAGGCAGGCAAAGATTTATTAGATAGCACACACACACATAAAAATTAAAAATTAGCCAGACATGGTGGTTGTGTACCTATAGTCCCAGCTACTCAGGAGACAAAGGATGTAGTGAGCCGTGATCACACCACTGCACTCCAGCCTGGGTTACATACTGAGACCCCATCTCAAAACAAAACAAAATAACAATTTAAAAAAAAAAAAAAAAAAAAAAAGGAAAGGTGAATAAACACATTATGCTGAATTCCTACAATGGAACAAAAAACTTTTAATTTTTTTTCAGAAATAAAAAGAAACAAACTGCTGATACAATGTATATGAAACCAATCTCAAAAGAACACACATATGTGATTCCATTAACATGAAATTTTTAAAAAGACAAATCTAATCCTCTCTATAGTGACAGAAAGCAGATCAGTGATTGCCTAGGACCCGGGCTTGGGTGGGGAGCATTAAGAATCATGCACATACAGCAGAAGGGAGAAGAGAAGAGCTTCTTGGTATTCTAATTCAGTGTCGGCAAAACAAAAATAATTTGTCCTGCTTGACCTGTAGAGTAAGAGAAATAATACAAATTTGCTATTAACATGAAAAATTGAAATAAATTGGACAATTTCTATTACTTTCAGAGCTGATGGTTGAATAAAAAAACCTTCAAGTCATACTAATGGCTCCCATGTAGAATAGAGATGGATTAAAACGTGGCTGGGTATGATGGCTCATGCCTGTAATCCCAGCATTTTGGGAGGCCGAGGTGGGTGGATCACCTGAGGTCAGGAGTTGAAGAGCAGCCTGGCCAACAGGGCGATACTCCATCTCTACGAAAAATACAAAAATTAGCTGGGCGTGGTGGCGTGCACCTGTAATCCCAGCTACTTGGGAGGCTGAGACAGGAGAATTGCTTTAACCTGGGAAGCAGAGGTTGTGGTGAGCCAAGATTGCGCCATTGCACTCCAGCTTGGGGGACAGAGCGAGACCCCATCTCAATAAATAAATAAATAAGAAAAAGAAAGAAATATTAAAAGGTGAGGAGGGTTGGGTGGATGTGGGGAATCAGTCACTAGAAGTTTAATGGCCTTTTTAAAAAAAAACTTCATTAAGAATATTAATGGAATGTAGGCTGGGTGTAGTGACTCACACCTGTAATCCCACCACTTTGAAAGGTCAAGGCAGAAGGATCACCTGAAGTCAGGAGTTTGAAACCAGCCCGGCCAACATGGTGAAATCCCATCTCTACCAAAAATACAAAAATTAGCCAGGCATGGTGGCAGGCACCTGTAGTCCCAGCTACTCGGGAGGCTGAGGCAGGAGAATCGCTTGAATCCGAGAGATGGAGGTTGCAGTGAGCTGAGATCATGCCACAGCACTCCAGCCTGGGTGAGAGAGAGAGACTCCATCTCCAAAAAAAAAAAAAAAAAAAAAAAGAGAGAGAGAGAGAATAAATGGAATGGAATGGAAGAATAAGTACTACTTACTGAGTATTTACCACTTGCCACTTGCCAAGCAGGGCAATCACCAAGCCAAGCATTTATATATTGTTTGTTATTTCATTTAATCCTCACATTGACACTATGAAGTTAATGAGGTAAATGTTACCATTTATAGATGAAGAAACGCAGACTCGAGGAGTTTCAACTGCCCATGGTTACACTAGTTAGTAAATGATTTAAAAAAACAAGTCTGATTCCAGAATTTGTGCCTTAATTACCAGGCTTTACTGCCTCTGGGTTATAGGAATATACAAGCATGAGAACAAATTTGGCCATTGATTAATTTGCTAAACAAATCAGCAGGAAGCACTTTTTGTTGTTGTTGTTGTAGAGATGGGGTCTCCCTCTGTCACCCAGGCTGAGTGCAGTGGTGCAATGTTGGCTCACTGCAACCTCCACCTCCCACATTCAAGCAATTCTCATGCCTCAGCCTCCCAGGTAGCTGAGACTACAGGCACACACCACCATGCCTGGCTTTCTTTCTTTGTTTTTTGTTTGTTTGTTTGTTTTTTGTATTTTTAGTATAGACAGGGTTTCTCCATTTTGGCCAGGCTGGTCTCAAACTCCTGGCCTCAAGTGATCCACCTGCCTCGGCCTCCCAAAGCGCTGGGATTATAGGCATGAGCTACCGCACCCGGCCAGAACACAAAGCACTTTTTTTTTCTTTTTGAGATGGAGTTTCACTCTTGTTGCCCAGGCTGGAGTGCGATGGTGCGATCTCGCTCGGCTCACCACAACCTCCTGCCTCCCAGGTTCAAGGGATTCTCCCGCCTCAGCTCCCCGAGTAGCTGGGATTACAGGCATACACCACCACGCCCGGCTAGTTTTCTTGTATTTTTAGTAGAGATGGGGTTTCTCCATGTTGGTCAGACTGGTCTCGAATTCCTGATCTCAGGTGATCCGCCTGCCTTAGCTCCCAAAGTGCTGGGATTACAGGCGTGATGTGCCTGTAATCGCGTGATGTGCCACCACGCCCAGCACATGAAGCACTTATTAAAGCCCCACCACTGTATTGGGCCTTGGCAGTTGGTAGTGAACAAAACAGACAAGTCTCTGCCCTCGTGGAGCTTGTATTCTAGTGGGAGGATAACAGACAAAATAAGAAATTGAAATAAAATATCAGAAGTCATAAATGCTATGAAGAAAACTAAGGTGAGGAAAAGGAAGTAGAATCAGGGTGACAGTTGCTATTTTAGATGAGTTGGGCATCTGAGCAGAGCAGGGAATGGAATGATGTGCAGAAGCCTGTCTGCCAGTATCTAGAGGAGGAGCCTCTAGGCAGGAACCAGGGAAGGTAAAGGAAATGCAGCCCTTTGATGTATTTACAGGAACTGCAAGAGTAGGAGCTACTGCACCCAGAGGAAACTGCGAAGGAAAGACTGGTAGGAGATGACAACTGAGAAACATTCAGGTTCCAGGGACCATGTCATGTGTGGAGCTCTGCAGGGGCTGTGGTAAGAACTTAGAACCTAAGATTAGGGGAGCAAGGAAACAAATGTACATTTCAAAGAGTCACTATTGTGTCATGAGATTCGAAGATTGCTCATAGCAAATCTTAAACACAAAATCTTGGTCAAATACCTTCTGACAAAACAGTATATCCTATGTACTATAATCTGTTACAGTTACCCTTCAAGCCAAAATAACTCCTACATCACGAAACATATAATCCAGAAAACTAAGAAAGAAGGAGTTGTTTCTCTAAACTGGTATCCATATTACTGCACCTTATTTAATTATTTACTTATTTTTTTTTAGAGATAGGGTCTTGCCATGTTACCCAGGCTGAAATTCAGGGGCATGATCATAGTTCACTGTAACCTCACACTCCTGAGTTCATGCAATCCTCCCACCTCAGTCTCCTGAGTAGTTAGGCCTACAGGCATGCATTGCCATGCCTTGCTAATTTCTTTTTTATTTTCTTTTTTATTTTGTAGAGATGGGATCTCTCTGTATTGTCCAGGCTGGTCTTGAACTCCTAGCCTCAAGCGATCCTCCTGCCCTGGCCTCCCAAAGATTACTTTACTTTATTAACAAATGGTTTTATAAGGTAAAATCTTACCTATTCTCATTTGTATAAAGGTCAGCCTACATTATTGAAAAGTATATTAAAATATATACTTACTGCTTTTAAATGTAATTGGAACTAAACCATCCAAGTTTTTTAGGACATTAAGAGAACAGAGAAGAGTAACGTTATAATTAGCCTATCTGATAGATTTCATTAAGCAATTCAAGCATTCTCTTGAGGTCTTGCTTACAGTATTGCATCTCTTAATAAGTAGAGTAAAAGTAAGTAAGAAGCTGAATCTTAACCAAATTATAATACTATCAATTCTACAACAACATAAGTTAGCTGAAACACTTACTAATCTTTCAAGTAACTGCCAGCCAGCACACACTTTAAGAACTCAGATGTTTTGGTGTCTTTCTAATCAAATGAACAAGAAGCAGTAGGAAGTTTTCAGTAGGAAAACTTCCCCTCACATCATATTGATTTAATTTAAAGGACTCCCACTCACTTTCTGCCTTCACTTGCACACCATTCTGAATTTTTATATTTTAAAATATAAATTTTTTCTCGAATGAAAATATTTGATGGTAATTCTGTGTTTCCTTGTAATTTGATTCTGTGTAACTACTATCTTTCCCTTCTTTTAAATGAATTTTCCCCAGGAAATGTATGGTCAGCTTTAATTCACTTTAAGAACAATCGTTGATTATTCAAATGAGAAATTGCAATGTTTAAATACTTTCAGCCAGCTGTTGGAAGAGGCAATGGTGTACTGACACATTTCAGCTGATATACTACAGGCTCTTTATCAGCGGAGGTAAAAGCATGGCCATATATAATTCATTAGTATTCTCTCTCTCTCTCTAATTGCTTTCTAGTAGAATTGCAGAAAGGAATTCTCACTCTCTTCTGTTTCCCTTGGGGGTTTGCCTTTGTTACGACTCAACTATAAGCTTTATATGGAGTTGCAGCTTTTGAAATAGAGCATTAATTGGAAGCAATTATTCAATTATAGCAGCTGTGGCTATGCTGTATCCTGAATATTTACCAAGAAAAGAAAGCATTTAACAGATGATTTAATATAGCAGCTTGGCAATAATGAACCTGCAACCAACACTGCAATTGCATAACTAATATCTTCAATGGCTGAAATATTCAAGAGTACATGGTATAAATTTAAAAATAAAATAAGACTATCAGGCTTAATTTTCGAAGCACTGCAAAATGTGTGAAGTCAATTCAAAAGTAATCAAAGAACTTATGTTTGTTTATTATCTAAAAATGTGTGAGATTTCTCCAACTGCTTGATTTTAAAAGTAGATATGTTTTCAATTTTAATCGATTTTTTTTTCTTTTTCTCTTTCGATGCCTCATGTATGTACTCTGAAGTCTTATTATAAGGCTGCCCTTGAAATTGATGCTTTGGAACCACTTTAGGTACTTCTCAGATAAGCACCAAGAAGAACCTGCCCTGTGTGAAATTCCACTCTGTAACCAATGGTGTGATGATGAGCTGCCAGCTAGTCATTTTCTGCCTGTAATCTATTCAGCTTCTCGAGTGCTGACCAAGTGCTTGGCAGGGAATGGCTTTGGCTGGGCTAGGATTGATTAAATGGATGTGAAGACAATCCATATGCTGTCAAAAAATATTTTTATGGGCAAAAATCCACTACTAATACCTGCATTATTGGTTCTGAAAGAAATGGAGAAAATGTTTCATCAAATTTATTAGCTCTACGTTGAAACGAAACAAAGGAACCGAAACACTTTGCTACCAACTCTTGAGTCATCTTATTGGTGCTGTCTTGACAAAGAGATGCCATTCTTTTATTTGCTATGATGTCACCTTTGTCCAATCATAACCTTCCTTATGAGAGTAGGATAACTCTGGAGACAAGGTGAGTGACAGCAGCAAGCAACGCAGCAGTCACTAGGCAACAAGATCCAGCCTTTAGCGGAAGAGAATCTTAAAACATTTAACCCTCACACTGTCTGGGTGTCTCATTGCTGAAATGGCAGTAATCTCTGGACAAAAGCCTAATGTGAATAGGCAGCTTGTTTCTAAAGCCATGTTTTTTCAGGCACTGTGAGGAAACTTCCTTCTTAGACTAAGAACATTACTCAGTTTGAAAAGATTGGTAGAGTTAGAAATCTTTAAAACTGCTTTTTCACAGGGTCACAGTTTAAGCCACATGAGGATCCCCCCAGTGTGTTTAGAACTGTTATTCAATTGCTCCCCATAAGGCAGGCTGCCGCACAGGTCTTGTAGTCTGTGCTCTGCACAAAGTCACACTATAGAAGGGGTGAGTGGGACTGAAATCAGCCTGTGCCCCCTTGCCAAGACATACCCTTGCTAGGGCAGTGTGGAGAAGGGTGTCTTTATCTAATTGGTTGCCCTGATGGGGCACCATTTTGTAATTTGTCTGCCTGGAGGAGGCGCTTTTTCCTAATTTGCACAAAATTGCTCTGTGAGCTCTTAGGTGGGGGGCACTGCAAATACATCTTGTGTCCCCCACTAGTCAAAAGCTCTCCAAGATTGTCTCTCCTGTTTCACTTGACTCTTGATGTAGAATTTAGCACAGGCTGGACAGACCCAGGTGTGGACTGGTGGTGGTGTTTCCAAACTGGATTTCCAGAATTGCCTCATTCAGATTGTTTTGGTTTGTTTCCAGAAAAAAAAAATGTCACTTAAAATTTTTCTCATGAAGCAAATGTTTTGTCAGTTTTTGAGAGCTAATAGTTTAATATTATTTTCTGCCCCCAAACAGTTACACAGTGTAATGATTTTCTTAAGATAAACCCTTCTGTTTTTTTAGTCAGATCAAAAAGTGATTTACAGGCATTTATTAAGTGGGCTTTTTCAGAACAGTGGATACCATGTTTCTCTAACAGTGTCTGGCATAGAGTAAGTGCACATATCTCTTTGCATGAGTGCATTAATCAATTGATTAATTAATTAACAGTATCACTTGGTGGAATCCAATAGTAGAGTTACATAATACTTTGGAATTATTAGAAAACCTACAGGGTTTTTCGGTTTCTTGTTTTTGAGAAAAGGTCTCATTCTGTTGCCTAGGCCGGAGTGCCGCGGCATGATCATAGCCCACTGCAGCCTTAAACTCCTGGGCTTGAGCAATCCTTGCCCTTAGCCTCCAAAGCATCTAGGACTACAGGCATGTGCCACCATGCCCAGCTAATTTTTGTAGAGATGCGGTCTTACTATATTGCCCAGGCTAGTCTCAAACTCTTCACCGCAAATCATCCTCTTTCCTCAACCTCCCAAAATGTTGGGATTAAAGACATGAGCCACTGTACCTAGCCAAGAAACCTCACGGGTTATCCAGTACAACAGTTGTTATGCAGTTGAGGAAACTGAGACCCAAATAACTAACCAGTTCATATATCTAGTTAAAAGCATAGCCAAGTGTCCCTATAATTAGCACAATGTGGAGACTAATTTAGATTGTAATCATGTAGAGAGCAAAGATCATTTCCATTGACTTTGCTATATGCCTAACCTATAGTATCATTAAACCTGTATTCAGTGTTGGTGCCAATACAGTTCATGACTATAATGAGTTTGCAAAAATAAAAATTGGATCCTGTTCAGAAATAACCATGCCGTGGTTGGCTCATTGTGGCCACTTTTCTTCTGGAATAGAAAAATCTCATATTATAGTGATTATTGCTTTGCAACCTGTATTTTGTTCTGTCACTGAAAGTTTTTACAATCTAATTAAGGAGATAGGACTAACACAAGATAAATTAGAGAAAATACAGCCAAAGACTTACTAAACCAGCCATTTTACATCTTACCCTCACAAAGGGCAGATCCAGCATATCAAACCAGTTTTCTTATTCTGAAACATTTTTATCCTGAAACCAATACTTCCCAAACTTGTCCTTCATATTTTTCATACTGTCGCCTGTGCTATTTCTTTAATATTTTGTTTAGATTGACCCACTTTTATCTTAGTGTTATTCTAAGTCATAATACTCCTTAATATGTATAACAAATACATATTTTTCCCAATGTACATGAATATATCTAAAAATGTTTATTTGTGTGCCTTCAGCAGTACAGGGTCACTCCTTGGGAAACAGCAGACTACACAGTGCTTTTAAATGTGCAATGACATTAAACATTATTGAGTGCCAAGCAATACCATGCATTTTCCAAAAAGGAGGAAAGCCAATACTGACTTATAACTGATTTAATTTGACCCTAACAAGATCTTCATGAAATTATGTTAGATATCACAGTCTTATGTTCAAATTTAGCTGCTAGTTCAAGCTTTGTCATTAAATGGCATGATCTGGTATCCTTCTGTTTCCTCATAAGTCAAAGAGAAGATTGGATTAGACAAATTCTGAAGGCCAACATTATAGGAGCTCAAATCATCTGCATTACTTACTTGTCTCTCCAGTTAGACAAAGGATCCCTGTATGCTGAGAGATCCCCATGCAGGAACTTAAAATGTGATGGAAACACAGTGGCCATAGTAAATGTGAATATGCTAAAGTTCCTATTAACGACTTTCAAATGATTTCTTTAAAGACCAAAATTAGGTATGTTGTTAACAAGACATATTTAAACAAAATGAAAAACACTAAAAATAAAAATAATGGACTAGACAAACATAGTAAACAAGCCTCCCCCTGGAAAAAATAAAGGTGGTAAAATTAATATCAGACAAAACAGCATCTAAGGCAAAAAAGTTAGAATAAGAAGGGGTATTTCTTTAGAATAAGAAGGAGTATTTCTTTTTTTTTTTTTCTTTTTTTTTTTTTTTTTTTTTTTGAGACTGTCTCACTGTCTCCAAGGCTGGATCTCGGCACACTGCAACCTCTGCCTCCCAGGTTCAAGCGATTCTGGTGCCGAGTAGCTGGGACTACAGGCGCGTACCCAACATGCCAGCTAATTTTTTGTGTTTTTAGTAGAGATGGGGTTTCACCATGCTGGCCAGGCTGGTCTTGAACTCCTGACCTCAGGTGATCCGCCCACCTTGGCCTCCCAAAGTGCTTGGATTACAGGCATGAGCCACCGCACCTGGCCAGGAAGGATATTTTATTTTGACAAAAGTATAGTCCATGTAGAAGATGTTATAATAGTTGTGAATATTTATAGACAAAACAATTAAAGTAAAAATTGTTAGAAATACATAGAAAATTTGACTAAATCGCAATTAGAATGGAAATGTTAATAAATCTTCTTCTGGATTTACAGAATACATAGAGCAAAATAAGATAGAGTCTGAATTATGTATATACTTAGTAAGCTTGAAAATATATATATTCTTGTCAAACAAATATTTGAAAAGGTAAAAATTACACCTTTTTTACTGTCACATTCTCTGACTGTAGTGAAATAAAACATGAAATCAATAAGAAAAGGCAAGTTTCCCTCCCACCCAATTACATTACTTGGCAATATTCATACAAATTTAAGTCAAAGAGGAAATCAAAACTGAAATTATAGATAATTTAGACATTAACAAATGAAAATATACAGTAAAAGATATTAATATATTCAGGGGAAAATCCATAAAGTTAAATGCATTTATTAATGAACATGAAATGTTGAAATACTTGAAAGAAAGTGGAAGGAACAACAAAATAATATGAAGGAGAAATTAAGAATTAATGAAAGGATCAAAGCAGAATCTAATTTATTAGAAAAAGAAAAACAGGCTTCATATATAAAACCAGGAGTTGTTAGTCCGAAAAACAATGAAATAGAGAAACTTCTTACAAGTGTGATTATGAGAAACCACAAATACACAATGATAGAAGTGGAAAGGGAGTGTAATGATAGGCACAACAGAATTTTTGTTGCAAGAATGTGTGTAGTTTTACGCTGATAAATCTGAACATTTAGATAAAATGAAAAATTTAATAGAAAAATTGAAAATCCAAACAGACCAATTACCATAGACAAATGAAAAAGTTTGTCAAACACCTACTACTTCCATTCCCAGCAAAACACCAGTCCAGGGGCTTCACAGTGAATACTACCAGTTTTTTCTAGGAGTTTCTCTCTTGTTTCAGCTGTTCCAAAGAATAGGGAAGGAAGGAAGGAAGGAGAGTGTCTTAGTTTATTTTATAAAGTTATAAGCACCTGATACCAAAACCAACAAAACATCACAAAAATGCTACAGATCAATCTCTAGAACTGGCCTTTTTCACGTATGAAACTGGCATGGCCAATGTAACTTAACACTGGCTCCATGTTGGCACGTGTACACAATGGTACAACCTTTGTGTCAATGAAAGTTTGAGTGTTCACATTTAACCTAGAAATTCAATTTAAAGGAGTTTATCCCAAGAAAATAATAAGGCAAATGTGCAAAAACACATAAATATTTTAAAAGTTCATTGCAACATCCATGATCTGTTAAGTGCAAAAGGAGATTTTAAACAGAATGTGTAGCACTTACCTATTTGTTTAGCAAAAATCTAACAAATATGTGTGTTTATACATGAAGAAGTCATGTTCTAATTCCTGGAACCTATGAATGTGTTACCATTATATGGCAAAGAGGAAAAGAAGGTAGCAAATGAAACTGTTAGCTAATCAATGAACTTTAAGAAAATTATCCTGGATTATCTGGGTGGGCCAGATGTAATCACAAGGTCCTTAAATGTGAAAGAGTGGGGCAGGAGAGGGAAAGCCAGAGTGGTGTTATATGAGGAAGACTAACTCTGGCATTGCTGGCTTGAAGATGAGCCAACACAGCCTCTAGAAGCCGAAAAGGGAAAGGAAACACATTTCCTCTTACAGACTCCAGAAGGAACACAACAGCCTCGCCAACACCTTGATTTCAACCCAGTGAGACCCCTTTCAGACTTCTCACTTCCCAGTAATAAATTTATGTTGTTTTTAAGTCATTAAGTTTGTGATAATTTGTTATAGCAGCAATAGGAAGCTAATATGATAAATGCCTTGACTTCTTAGTAAGAAAACACATTTTCTAAGATTTCCTCCAAGGGTATCCTGGAAGTATGGGACAGGATCACTTCTTGAGTGGTATTCTAAACGTTTTTCCAGTAGAGTTAATGCAAAAGGTAAACACATATTATCTGTAATCACCTATTTCAGGGATCTTAAAATGATAGTATGGCATCAAAATAAATTATTTGCATGTTGAACTTTTCATTTTTCCCTATTTTCCAAAATTAATAACATTTTGCATCAGCCAACGACACAGGTTGAAACCTTCCCCTTTTGCCAGCGGTAATTGGAACCCAGGTCCTGGCTGCCTGAATGTCCCTAAGTTCCCAGTCTTGGAGGGATTTTTTTTTTTTTTTTAATGAAATGGGGTCTCGCTCTGTTGCCCCGGTTGGAGTGCAGTGGCGCGATCTCGGCTCACTGCAAGCTCAGCCTCCCGTGTTCACGCCATTCTCCTGCTTCAGCCTCCCGAGTAGGTGGGACTACAGGCGCCCGCCACCAGGCCCGACTAATTTTTTTTTTTTTTTTTTTTGTATTTTGAGTAGAGATGGTGTTTCACAGCATTAGCCAGGATGGTCTCCACCTCCTGACCTCGGAATCCGCCCGCCTCGGCCTCCCAAAGTGCTGGGATTACAGGCTTCAGCCACTGCGCCCGGCCGGATCATCTTTTTTAAGTGAAATTGTTAGTATTGAAGTAGAATTGGGCTGGGCGTGGTGGCTTATGTCTGTAATCTCAGCACTTGGGGAGGCAAAGGAGGGTGGATCACCTGAGGTCAGGAATTCAACATCAGCCTGGCCAACATGGTGAAACCCCGTCTTTACTAAAAATACAAAAATTAGCCGGGCAGTAGTGGCATGTGCCTGTAATCCCAGCTGAGGCAGGAGAATCATTTGAGCCTGGGAGGTGGAGGGTGCGGTGAGCCGAGATCACACCACTGCACTCAACAGAGTGAGAACTTGTCTCAAAAAAAAAAAAAAAAAGAAAAAAGAAAAAGAAAAAAAGAAAAGAAGTAGAAAGTAGAATTGATTTCACTTCTCCTGAATATATGATGGTAAATCAACATCATTGCCAATATTTCCAGGGATTCTGAGCCCACAGGGTTGAGTAAAGATGCTTTTATTTTTGCTAGAGGTACTGATGATCAAATTTCCACTGATTTTTCTTGATCTCCACTCTGCATTTTGCCTCTCATCTCTGTTCACCATTTTTTATACCTTGTTACTCAATTAGATATTTTCCTTTCCAATCTCTTCACTCTCCCAAATACTACTATGACTTACGGCAATGGCCATAGCAGGCTTTATTAAACGTTTAGAGCAATGGAGGGTTGCACTGCATAACACAGACAATCACTTCTTAACATTGTATATTAGAATTCCTTACTTTTAAATGTGTGTTGGCCATTTTCAGGACCAGGGAACAACATCACTTTGACTTGGGCTCCAGCCTCCTGCTACGATGCTGGGTCTTCTCTCTTCTTCCCTTGATTGCTCCTTTCCTCTTTAGTTCAAAGTTCTCCAAACCTCAAATTACTGCTCATTTCTCAGGGAGAACAGTTTACTTTCATCTCTGTCCCAACTTAGGTCACCCAGCTACTTTACAAGAACCTTATTTTATTTTATTTTATTTTATTTTTTGAGACAGCGTCCGGCTCTATCACCCAGGCTGGAATGCAGTGGCACAATTTCAGCTCACTGCAACCTCCATCTCCCAGGCTCAAGCAATCCTCCCACCTCAGTCTCCCAAGCAGCTGAGACTCCAGGCAGCCACCACCACGCACAGCTAGCTTTTGTATATTGAGTAGAGATGGGATCTCACTATGTTGCCCAGGCTGGTCTCAAACTTCTGGGTTCAAAGTGATCCACCTGCCTCAGCCTCCCAAAGTGCTGAGATTACAGGCATGAGGCACTCTGCCTGGCCAGCCTTTTTTGTTTTGTTTTGTTTTGTTTTGTTTTGACACGGAGTCTTGCTCTTGTTGCCCAGGCAGGAGTGCAATGGCATGATCTCAGCTCACCGCAGCCTCCGCCTCCCGGGTTCAAGCAATTCTCCTGGCTCAGCCTCCCAAGTAGCTGGGATTACAGGCATCCGCCACCATGCCCGGCTAGTTTTGTATTTTTAGTAGAGACAGGGTTTCTCTATGTTGGTCAGGCTGGTCTAGAACTCCCGACCTCAGGTGATCCACCCACCTCGGCCTCCCAAAGTGCTGGGATTACAGATGTGAGCCACTGTGCCCAGCCCAGCCTTATCTTTTTAATAAAACTTTTTGAAGAACAGATGTTCCAAGACAAGACATTTCTTCCTGAGGGAATTTTGTTTCGTCAGCTTGCTGCAACAGTTGTTCTTCTCCCCCTACCCAAGTAATTTAGTAATTTAAAATTTCTTAACACTTATACTAAATGTCTATTTCATAGTATATGGAACGTATCTCAATTTTTGAAGTAAAACAAGAAATTAAAAAGAAAAAACAATCTCTCCTGGGCTGGGGCTATTTCATACTACAGCCCCAGGCCCCAAAGGAGGCATGTGTACCTTCACTCCCTTTCCTGGTTAGGGGTACTTAAGTGGAAGCTTCAGAAGCACTGGTCTCTTTCTGTTTCACTTTTTCATAATAAAAGTTTTCAAGTGAATGCAAAAGTAAGTACAAAAAGATAATACATTTTTATGTATTTATAACTCAGTTTCAATAATTATTAACATATGGCCAATGTTATCTCAAACAAATCCCCCTCATTCTCCACGCTCTCTCCCACTAGATCATTTTGCAGTGAATTCCAGATGTTATATTCTGTCCATAAATACTTCATTATTTATATCTAGAAGATAAAGACACGGGACCCTAATTGTCCCATGAAAGTCATTTGACAGTTGTTGAGAAGCACTGTTTTCAGGCATTATGCCCTCTTACAATCCGAAAATGCATACATTTATTAGATCCTTTCATGGGAGTAGTTGGCACTCAGTGATGAAAAAGAGATATTGTTCGAAGACTAGTTCAGCTTTGCTTATTTTATTTTTTTCTTTTTCTGGAGCAAGACATCTCCAGAATAGTCTATTCTCCAGACTAGCTGAATGACATTTTAATTTGCTCCATGAGCAGTCTCAGCCTTACAAACAACCAACGAATGACTTAATCATACACAAGGCTTCCTCCACACCTGGACCCTCTGTTGCCGAACAGGGGAGGTTTTAGAGCATCTGTGCGTTCAGGAGCCAAAGGAGAGAGAGTTGTGCAAAGGAAGGCCAGCCAGGGGGATGGACCCTCCAGAGAGGGATGACTACTACCAAGTCAAGGCTTCCTCACTACCTGAACTGCCCAGCTACTGTGCACCAGAAATCAAGTGATTCTACACAGTGAAATGCAGTCACTGTTTGCTGTGAGCCCCCACGGGACAGACGCTTGTCTTGCTGACCTTTGTATCTCCGGCGCCTAGCTCCAAGTCTAGCAAACTGTGGACTCTTAGGAGACTGAGGCTCCAAGTTCAGACTAGTATCTTCCTGAAACTGGCAGAATCAGGTACACTGGGGGAACTGGGTGCCTTGTTGGTGAGGAGGACGTGGTAGCAAGGGTGGTCAATTTGAATTGCGCAGGCCTGGGGAGTACGGCCCAGAGAGGCACCTCACAGCTCCAGCTCTTTGTGGCGAGGCAGTTAGAGGTGAAATATTGATGCAAAGTGAATGGTCAGAGGGATTTGCTGACAATGTTTGCCTGTTTTAAAGATGTGCCCTGATTTGGCTAATTTCCGGGGACAGAAATTTTTTCTTTCTTCTCTCGCGCCTTATTTCAAATGTATGCTGTATGGTCTTTTGTTGTTAAATAGGCTGTTTAGGGACGGCCCAGGAACTGCCAGAATCAGGGTTGGTGGGCCAAACTGGAGAAGGCAAAAGCTGGGAATCCAGCCTGACATGCCAGATATGCGGGGGGAGTTAGTTGAGAACCCTCTGAATGACAGTTAGAGGCCTTTCTCACCAGATATAGAAATTTAGATGAATGTGCTATACTTCTAAAGTTCATGCCATTAAATAAGGTAATTCTAATACGGGTCCCAGGGCTAAAAAAAAAAAAAGCAAACAAAAATACCTTGGAGGAATGTAGCCTTTGCATCTTCGGGGATTGGTGCAGGACTTAACACATAGTAGGTGCTCAATAAATATTTGTTGAAGGGACAAAAGGGTAAAATTAAAGAATAGACACAGAAATGCATTTCAGTTCTCAAAGCTTTTGTTACATGGCAGATTTGCCTGTATTTGGCTATATTTGCTACAGTCACATGAACCAGTGAACAGAAGGTGGTTTGAAGTCTTGTGAGCTCTTTTAAGCAGCCAATAGATATGTAAAATAGCACTCGTCCAAACTAATCCCAGAGAAAGCCTCGCAATGAAAATATCATGGTAGGGTAATACACTGTTTAAGGACACGTTTGGGTGGATTAAGTCTAAAATATTCTTCAGATTTATTTATTTATTTATTGAGATGAAGTCTCACTCTTGTCACCCAGGCTGGAATGCAGTGCTGCGACCTCGGGTCACTGCAACTTCTGCCTCCCAGGTTCAAGTGATTCTCCTGCCTCAGCCTCCCAAGTAGCTGGGATTACAGGCGCCTGCCATCACATCCAGCTAATTTTTGTATTTTTAGTAGAGATGGGGTTTCCCCTTGTTGGCCAGGCTAGTCTTGAACTCCTGATCTCAGGCGATTCACTCACCTGGGACTCCCAAACTGCTGGGATTACAGGCGTGAGCCACCATGCCAGGCCTATTCTTCAGTTTTATTAATTTTAGTCTGGTTGACTAAGGTTTCTTAGAAGTGAACCTTATAAGGAAAGTAAAAAAATAAATGCATAAAACAAAAACCTAATGTGCCAAAATGTATGGGATGCAGCTAAAGCAGTGTTTGGGGCGGGAGCAGGGGGAAATGTATAGCTAAAAGCCTATATTAGAAAAGAAGAAAGATCTCAAATCAGTAACCTAATCTTCCATCTTAAAAAACTAGAAAAAGAAGAGCAAACTAAACTTAAAGCAAATAGAAGATGGGTAATCATCATGATAACAAGGGAAACAAATAGAATAGAAAAACAATAGAGAAAAGTAATGAAACCAAAAGTTGGTTTTTTTAAAAGATCAAAAAAATGGGTAAACCTTTAGCTCTCGTGATCAATGACTAGAGAGAGAGAGAGAGAGAGAGAAAAGACACAAATTACTAAAATCACGAATGAAAGTGGAGACATCACTCCCACCTTACAGAAATTAAAAGAATTCTAGAGGAATACTGTGAACAACAGTATGCCAATAAACTAGTTAACATCGGGAAACATTCCTAGAAAGATATGAATTACTGCAACTGACTCACGAAGAAATAAAAAATATACGTGGGTACATGAACATTGTTTTCTGGAAGATTATTTGCCCTTTAAGAATTATTTTTCTTCTAACACATGTGCAATGCAGGTAAAGAAATGAAGTACAGATAAACAAAAAAGAGGAAATAACTTCATGACCAAAGGTAAGTACCCTGATAACTTTTTTTTTTTAAGAGGCTGAAGTGCAGTGGCACAATCACAGCTCTCTGAAGCCTTGAACTCCTGGGTTCAAGCAATCCTCCTGCCACAGCCTCCCGAATAGTTGGGACTACAGGTGTGCCCCACTACGCCCAGCTAATTTATTTTTATTTTTTGTACAGATGGAGTCTTACTATGTTGCCTAGACTGGTTTGAAATTTGTGGCCTCAAGTGATTCTCCTGCCTTGGCCTCGCGAAACATTGGGATTACAGGTGCAAGCACCCAGCCTACTGACAACATTTTGAAATGAAACCTGCAAATATGTGAACCTGTAAATGTATATAACAGAGTGCTAAAATTGGACTCTTCTCGCTTACTTTTGGTAAAAGCTCTAAAGGCTGATAACAATACAATAGACACCCAAAGATTCCCACATCCTAAATATCCAAATTGGGTGCCTATTCCTCCTATGTAACCTATGTAGAGCGGACTTGAGAGATTATGAAACTGATTCTGCAGGAAATAAGCAGTCAGTGAAAAGTGAGGGCTGAAGCATTAGTGAGTGAGGATTTCATGGACAGCCTGTGAGTGAGCTGGGTCCCATCTTCCTCCCAGGGGAAGAGGAGGGAATGCATGCCCTCATCCCAAGCCAGTGAGAGGGCCTTCCAAAGACCCCCTTAGAGAGCTTCACATGGGCTCCCTGAAGTTTGGGGACTGGTGTCTGCCTTTTGCCAAGAGAAGCTAACAGGTGAGACTGTGGCTGGAACTAAATGGGGGTGGCAACAAAGAGATAGAAGTGGCTGACAAAGATGCATGAGTTTTACTGGGAAGCCAGGCAGACCTGGGGAGGGAGCTGGCCTGCGTTGTTTTAAAGGAGAACCGCACAAGAGGACTCCTGAGGAGAGGGTAAAGGGCCAAAACAAGAGGGTTAATGTAAGGGATGCTGCTGGAAAGCCTGGGCTGAGGGGAGAAGTGGAAGCTTCCAGCTGGAGGAGAGACAGCCTCCTCCATAAAGGATTTTGGGGACAACTTGCAAAACCACCTGCCAGAGAAAGAGCCTGCAAAGGTGCCTCTGTCACACCCTCAGGAACCAATGGTGGCTCAGGACAGTGCCTGCCAGGAAAGATGGCGTCCTTCGCCCCATCCCCATCCTCAGGGACCCACCTTGAGGGGCCAGAGACCGAAGGGAAGAGTACAAGCTGTGAGGGGGAGGATGGCAACCACTAACCCTAACTCCCAACTTCTTCAGCTTGCAAGCTTGAAGTAGGTTGGCCTGGAGGAGGAGAGTCCCTTTCAGTTGAAAGCGGTTCAGATTGGGCTGGACATTTTAATGACTGAAGACAGTCCAGCTGACTGAAAGGGACCAGAAGGCTCTGAGATCTGCCTGAGATTTCATCCAGGGGCAGGAAAAGGGCAAATCCCGAGAGTGAATTTGAAATAAATGTAGGAGAAAGGAAATCGTTGCTTTATTATTGCATTTGTGCTTGTCTTGTTCAACAAAGTAGTAACAAATATTTTTTAAAAGGTGTGTTTGTTTGTTTTTGTTTATTTTGAGACAGGGACATTCTGTCACCCAGGCTGGAGTGTAGTGGTGCAATCTCAGCTCACTGCAGCCTCGGCCTCCCAGGCTCAGGTGATCCTCCCACCTCAGCCTCCTGAGTAGCTGGGACTACAGGCGCCTGCCACCACACCTAGCTAGTTTTTATATTTTTAGTAGAAATGGGTCTCGCTAATGTTGCCCAGGCTGGTCTCAAACTTCTGGGCTGAAAGTGATCTGCCATCTTTGGCCCCTCAAAGTGCTGGGTTTACAGGCATGAGCCACGGTGCCTGGCCTAGAAAATATTTTTAAACAAGTTTTGAATCCTACTGGGTTCTTATGTAAATAAAATGACTTAGCATATGTAGCGCTCCTGGCACGATGTTTGGCACATAATAAATGCTCCATAAGTGTTAGTATTATTATTACTACTACTGTTTTGTAATCTGCCTTTTTTCACTTAATATACCCTCAATATATTTTTATGTCAATAAGTACACTTATAGCAGATAACTAGAACATGAGTTCCACACCATTCCGTTTACTAATATATCCTTCTATTTACAACAGTGCTTGGCACATAGCAGGTAATCAATGAACAGTTGTTAAATGAATCATTTCAAGTGGATGCAATGTGGTGCTGTATGGAATGTACAATATTTATTGATTGATTGGTTATTTTTGGTTAGAATATGTTGGAAACAACCACATCAAGGTGGATTCCAATCTTTCATTATTATAAACCAGACTCTCACAAACATCCTTATTTTTGCATCTTTATGTATATGCTTAATTGTTTTCTTGGTATAAATTCTTAGGGGAGGAACTGCTAGGTCGAAGGGTATGAACATTTTATTCAAACTTGGAAAATTGTCGCCAAATTGTCCTCCAGAGGGATTTTGAGGTTAAGGAAGAAATAGAAATTTATTAAGTATAGAGGTTATTTTTATTATCTTGGCATATCTCTGGATATTTCCCAGTTCCAAGAGTTTGGCATGGCTTTAGCCCAAAAAGGATTTCTGCAAGAAAATCCTTGCAGAAATAAAATAAAAACATATTTCAGTAACTTTTTCTAGGGCATAGTTGATGGGATAAAATGGAAGGGAAAACAGAGCATTCAGCAACAGAAGCAGCTGTGAGTAACTCCTCAGCCTAAGAAACCTTAGCTCTGAAAAGAAGAGTCCTCTCCTGGCATCACAGAGAAGAATTACAAGTCAAAATACAACTATTTATTGAGCACTTACTAGGTATGGCACTAGGTATGCGGCTGTCATGGACAGACAGTGCTTGCCATATTCCTCCCTCTCCCTCTGCACTGACTTCAGAGTGCACTGGCCTGTGTTCCCACTCTCTCCCCTTGCCCCATGCCTGGACTGTAAGCTCTCCAGAAAAGGGAACTTGTTGGTTTCATCTTGCATCCCTGGCATGCAGCATTATATGTTTGCAAAACTGAACAGAACTACCCTAGGAGAACTCCAAAAGGATTGGTGCAAACTCTGGAAAACACACAAACTTATATGCATATGAATGACGAAAGTAAAAAGTGTGGGAGTCTAAAACACTGCCATCTTGATTTCTCACACAAGAGACTGAAGCAATTTGGGGGATTTTGAGCCCCTTATCCTCAGATGGGCCTGCTGTCCCAAGATTTAGTTTAGTACCAGGATTTAGTCACCATGGATCATGGTGACCAGATCCTTCCCTCTGCTTCCTTGCATAAAACAGCAGCCTAAGATTGAAGCCCACGTGAGCTTGAGCCCATAACTCAAGCAACCCAAAAGACTGCCTACCTCTCTTAGAACCTGTGAGTTGAATCTGTATTTAGGGGCTGCAGGAGGTTCCCCAGACATTGTCAGTGGGTGAAACAATGTGGTAGGGATGGCTAGCTGCCTACCCAAAATCCCTTCACTTTGGCTTTCTCGCTATAGAGACCAATATTATTAGAGACAGCAAAGCACCTAACTAAAAACTTCTATTTCCAGGCTTGTTTTGAGGACAGGGATGGCCAATGAGATATAAAGAGAGTTGTTGGTGGGGTTTCCAGGGATACTCCTAAAGGAGGTTTATTCATCTACTAGGTGGCTTTGCTCTTCCTGCCTTCCTCCTTTTTTACTTCTTCCTACCTAGATCACAGATGCAATGGTTGGAGCTTTAGCAACCATTCTGTTACCAGGGATTTGAAGATGGAAATCAATGCTAAATAGGGGTGTTAAAGCAGAAAAGATAGGAGGCTTGGAAAAACCAAGCTAAGACTGCTAACTGCCAAGTTTATCTTATTTGAGAGAGAAACAAACTCCTGTCTTGTTTAAGCTATTGTCAGTTGAGGACTCTGTAGTAATGACCCAAGGTAATTGCTAATGAATGGCTTTCTATGGGTTGAAGGACACTGTACTAAGGGCACTTTGGAATTTTTTTTAGAGAGATTGCATTTTTGGTTGTCACAATGAATGGGAAAACTACTTGGATTTAACAGATGAGAGCCTAGGAGGTTCCGTCCCAGATGTTCATGTGGATTCAAAGCAACAACAAAATGTTTATAATCAATTACCTGTGCCTTGAACCTAACTATATTTTCCATGTAAAAACAACATATTTTTTTGCAAGGATTCAGACGTACCTAATTTTCCATGAATTTAACTGTCACGTAAAACAAATAAATCTTGAACTTTGCTTTTTGGACCTTTACTAGGATTTGTTCACTATTTACAGAGTTATATCACCACTGGCAACACTAGCTGTATTCAGTATAACACACCTGTATTAATCTGTGTTTATAGTTGTCCTGTTTATGGTGGATGTATGAATAAGTATAGAATTTGACCCCTTCATCATATCTTCTGTGGTAGCTGGTTCTAAGCATTTCTGTATTGAAATACATATTACTTGATTTTAAATTACCTCCCTTTTATTTCTCCTTTGCATCTTTCCAGGGAAAGCCTTATGCTGATTCTCTTTTTGAGAAGGTATGTGTAGGTAGATTATATTATCTATAAATTTAATTTCAGGATCATAATAGTTGCCCTACAAATTTAGCAGGGAGAGCGCTTTGCTCTTGACCATGCCTGTTGTCCTAACTGATACCGATGAATAAACACTCAGCCCTTTGTCTGCCTTCTTTGCTTTAGTGCTAAGAGGCAGAAAGGACTGACAATAGCGAGCTAAGCATTTGGGGTCTGTATTTCAAACAAAACAGGAGTGATTTTAAATTCATCTGTGGCAAGCCTGGGTTTGGACACAAATGCAAAAGATGCCTGCTATGCAATGTCATTGGAGAGCTAATTCTCTCTGAGGGTTAAGTATTAATCCAAGATCTTCCATGAACTATTCTGTACACATTAGTTTATTAGAGGACACAGATTGGGATAGGACTCTCTGTTGATACGGGGGAGGCAGGGCCGACACAGCTCTGGAACTCCAGGGGCTCAGAAAGGGAAAGAGGGGGAGGTGAAGAAACCACACTGGCCATCTAGGGGTAGGAAGGAGTGCCAGGGGAAGCAGCATGCACAGGGCCACTGAGAGGACCTGAGGCCAGCGATGCCAACCTCACCGTTTGCCTTGGTCAGCTCGCTGGGGTGACTGAATTAACCACATCTCTCTCTCCTTAATTGGAGCAGATAATTGGCAAGCTGGCTTTGTGCACAGGAAGTGTGTTCAGATAGATTTGGCGGAGTGTGACAGGAAGAATGGGGACCACCTGATTTCATCTTGTGCCAAGGAGGGCGACACAAAGCGGCAGTGTCTCCTATGGAGCCTGGCCCAGGCAGAGCAATGGGGGCAGAGAGCCCTGTGCAAACCCATAGGCCGGTGCTCCCTTCAGGAACCTCAGCTGGCTGGGCTGAACGGGGAGGATGCTGGAGCAGCTGACGCCCAGGAGCCCTGGGGCGGGCTCTGTGATTCAGCTGCTTTGTGACTTTGGCCATGTAATTTAACCTCTCTGTCGGTTTCCTCATCTGCAGAACAATTGAAAAAGAAATGTTATAACGCCTTTAAGATTATGTCACTCCACGCCATGCAACCTACAGATGCTGCCTGAACGCCTCCTCTGTGGGTAGAGCTGCTCTGGGAGCTCTGCCGACTTCCTGGTGATCCCTTGTAGGAGTGAGAGGAGTGTAAAACACAAATATAAACAATAAACAAATCACTGCAGGACCATTTAAATCTTCACCTTCTCCCCAGATAAGTCTTCAGCACTTTCACGTCAGGTTGGAATATATGGCCAAACCTCCTCCCCCAGCCCTTTGCCCAACTCTTTTTCAGAGATACCCCCAGGAGAGGAACTGTTTAGAGATAGTTGTTGCCAGGGTGACAGAAACCAAACACTGACAGAAGTGTCACTATTTCTAAGGATATGTTGAATGAAGTGCTCGCCTGATGACCCACCCCATGACTGCCAGAGGCTCTTTTCCAGCCACTTTTTGGAATCTTTATCTTAGGAAACCCTTTGTTGTTGTGAAATGATCTCAGGTCCAGAGAGGAAGTGAGGGTCAGTCAGCAACGCAATCGCAACCCCCCAGCGCACACATGCCCGTACTTGCACACAAACAGCACTGTGGAATAGCAACTGTTTTTGAAGGACTCATCTTCATTTGCCCCTGGCTTAGAGTCGGTCTGTGAGGGCTGTTTCCTGGGGATTTCCACCTGAACTGCAAAGAGCCCTGGCCCCCGCTCATGCCATGTGAGGGACAGAGACAGCTGTATTTCTTGTGTGACTTTCTCTGTGTGACAAGAAGTAGATGAAGGGAGTCAAGGACAGAGCAAGTCTCTCTACAATCCTGAGCATCAACATAGCAACGGAAGCATTTTGTAACTTGTGTTCCTAAGGGTAAGTTTAGGACAAATTACCAAAGCGCATAGAATACACATTTGTAACTGACATTATTATTATTTTGCTTTTAGCTCAAGATTTATTCTTCATGATCTAGCAGTTATTCAAATGAGGATTTTCTTTTAGTAAAATCATTTGGCTTAGAGCTATCCATCTATTAATATTACCATTTATTACAAACATTTGAATGCAGACATGCATTTGTATTTTTTTAAATTAATCTTAGTTATCATGGATAGTTGGGTTTGAATTACAGACATTTGCAAGCTCATAAAAACTGTAAGGGGGATAAGTTCATAAAATTTATTTTGCAGATAAATAAGCTGTAAGAATCATCAAATATCTCCAAAGGTAAAATGAATCAGGGTGTCACATGTCATTCTCATGACCAGCTTGTTAATCGGAGATTCCATAATTACATTCTCACTGAGCTGTTGTTGTTGTGAGGCTTCAATAAGAATAGCAAGTTCTTGGTGCCCAGTATGCATCTAATAAATGAGAGTTGTTATTAATATGTTTAATCCTCAAAAACAGACATACCTACAAAGACATGCACACACACACACACTTCTGGTCCTTTTACAGGAATTCCGTCTTTGGTGGAGACAGATGGATATCCCCTTCAGACTCTGAGCATGAGCACTGAGTATCTATTCTTTGCTTTTTTGGAGCCTGGGTCACCTGAATACAATAAATGTCCCTGAGATCCTCTGTGAGTTCAGCCCTGGCTAGGTCAGCCCTGAACACACGCTACCAGGCTAACTGGGAAAACAAAACATCTAAGTATGAAAAACATCCCAAGACTGCATCTCAGTAAGTAATAACTATTCTGTGGCATAGGTGGGGTTTGAACTTCAAGATCCACCTGGAATACAATTGCAAGTGCTGTGCAGAAAGACTCTGTGGAGCCAGGCGCGGTGGCTCATGCCTATAATCCCAGAACTTCGGGAGGCCGAGGCAGGCAGATCACTTGAGCTCAGGAGTTCAAGACCAGCCTGTGAAATATGGCGAAACCCCATCTCCACAAAAAAAATTAAACAGTAGCCAGACATGGTGGTGCACGCCTGTCATCCCACCTGCTTAGAAGGCTGAGGTAAGAGGATCACCTGAGCCCAGGATGTGGAGGCAGCAGTGAGCCATGATTGTGCCACTGCATTCCAGTCTGAGCAGCAGAGTGAGACCCTATCTCAAAAAATAAAAATAAAATAAAATAAAAAATTCTTCCTCCTGGCCCTGGAGGAGGAATATCTTCAAAACTGCCTGGAAGTTCTGGCTCCTGTCTGGGGTACACCTGAACAGGACCCTCTTTTCCAACCCTGTCTGCTGCCTCTGCCCACCTAACTGGTTCAACAGCCACACTCCTCATTTCTGTCCCCAAATAGAATGTGTGCTTACGGGTGTGGCTTTTCGCATGCTGTACCCTGTGCCTAGAATGCCTTTCCTCCCATTTCCCCTAAAACTGCTATCAAAGCTTGGAGCCACCCTGAATTGCTCTCCTCTCATACCCCACATCCTGTGTGCCAAGACATCCAGGTGGGTTTCTATATGCTGCCTTCAGAAAACACCTAGAATCTGCCTTTGAGTCACCATATTAGTAGTGAATACCTAATCTCTGAACATGTCCTCTCTTACCTGAAACACTGCAAGAACATCCTAAATGTTCCCTGCCTCTGCCCTTGCTTCCCTGGCCCGGTCTACTCTCAACACAGCAGCCAGAGTGATCTCTTTGCAACACAGTCAGATCATGTCATATCTCTGCTCAGAACTCTCCAAAGCAGAGGTGGGCTGGAATGGCAAGCACTGGTTAGTGAGGGCCAATCCTGCACATCGCTTCCCTACTCTGTGGTCAGGAATGCCACACTCATGGCTTGAAATAGGCCAAGGTGGGATATTTACACCACAGAAATTGGCAAATGCTACAAAGCAGGGTTTTTTTTTTTTTTTTTTTTTTTAATACTTTAAGTTCTAGGGTACATGTGCATAACGTGCAGGTTTGTTACATATGTATACTTGTGCCATGTTGGTGTCCTGTACCCATCAACTCGTCAGCACCCATCAACTTGTCATTTACATTAGGTATAACTCCCAATGCAATCCCTCCCCCCTCCCCCCTGTTTTTTTTTTAGACCTAGTTTGCCAGCATATCGCTGCTCCTATGATGGGGCATTTCTCTCAGAACCAAAGTCCAAGTCTTTAAAACTCCCCACAAGGCCCTCTGCAATCTGACCTTATCTCCTCCTTCCCTGCCTTCTGCTCCAGTCACACTGACCTTGCTGTTCTTCAAACATGCCAGCACATTGTGGCGACGGGGATTTTTGCCCTGGCTGCTCCCCATGTCTGGATCACTGTCCCTAGATAACCATACCTGGGCTCTGCTTATTTCTTCTCTTACGGTAAGTTCTTGCTCAAACGTCACCTTCTCCATGAGGCTTACCTGACCACCTCCCCAAAAATGCTAACCCCTCTCCAACTCTCCTGTCCTCCTTACGCCGTTCTATTTTCCCCTACGGCATTCTAACCTGCTATCGAATGCACTTACTTACTTATTCTGTTTTTTATTAATATTTATGCTCGGCACCCCCACCGCCAGCCCACTAGAATGCCACCTCCATGTTTTCTTTCCCTGATGCATTCCAGCACCTATAACTGCCTGGCACCCAGAAGGCACTCAGTAAGCATTTATTAGCTGACCAGCTAACCTGATCTTCAAATGCCCACCTGCTCTGTAAATCTTCCCTAGACTTAGCACCTTCCTATCTTCCTCCTCTCCATCCCCAGAAGGTCCAGGCTCTTGTCCCCCTGTGTTAGTGGAGCCCTCTTTGTACGTGAAGCTGCTAAATTGCTTCTGTTGCGCCATAAAGTTTTTCTTACTAACTGCCTCCCCCATCAGCTGGCTGTGTCTGAGCTCTTAAAAGGCATCTCCAGCACCTATCCCAGTGCCTGGCACATGCACCGCCCCATCGGTCTGTTAAATGAACACATAAATGTATAGATGAACAGTAGCCAGAATTTAATTTTTCACATTGATTCCTTTTCTCCTCCAGAGGCCCCCTCTGGTGACAGCTCTGCTAGGAAGGCCTAGAGCAGGGAGGGACTGGGACATATCATAGAGGGAGGCAAAAGGGGTGCTTCTGGACTCCATGCTCTGAGCAGTCTGGTTGTGACTATCATGCTTCTGACACTTCTCTGCTCAGCCCTTACTCCTGCCTTTCATAAGCTCTGATCTCCCTTGATCCCAGGCTAGGGTCAGCTTTATGCACAGGGAAAGGAGACTGCTGATGGTGGTGTGATGCCAAGGGCTTCAGGAAGGTTCCTCATTCTCAAATACTTTATTTTCCCTTGTGCCACTTTCCTTGGTGTCTTCTTGGAAAGCAAAGTCTCAGCTACCTGGTTCACTGCTTGAGGTCGTGATAGATGTGTGGAGTATTTTCAGTTTTTCAAAAGGTTTTATGGAAATGCTGTCATTTCTGTGTTGCTCAGAGTCTAGTGGAGGAGTCAGAAGCATGGGGTTATGGTTGTGGCAGAAGCCTCCAAGGAAAAACTCAGGATGCAGGAAGAATGCCTGAGGGGAGGCCTTTGGCTGGGAGCATGGAGGGGTCCAGGAGAGGAACTCTTCAGGCAGAGCCAACAGCACCTCGGTGAGCACAGGGCAGTCGGGACCCAGAGGGCTGGAGGGCAGTGAACGCGGGCAGCGCAGAGTGGCACTGAGGAGGGAGGGCCTGATTGTGTAGGCCCCCTAGGCCATGACAGGGCATCTGCTTTTTACTGGAGGCCACAGGGAGCCATCCGAAGCTGCCTCCTCTAAAGGATTTTCTCGAGCGGGAAGCAGCAGGATCAGATCTGCAATTGAGAGAAACCCTCCCTCTCTCATCCTCCCCCTTAAGCCCTGTGTCCTCTGAAGGCCTGGCTCATGGAGCAGGAAGGTGGCCTGGAGCCCAGCAGGCACTCAGTGCATGGCCGGAGGGAACGGGAGGCCCAGGGGTGTGCAGGAGAATGGGCGCCGGAGCCTGCAGAGCACCTGGCAGTTTAGAGCGGTCCTGCCATCTTCGGGGTCCTCCCTGCCACAGAGGCTTCTGAAGGTCGAGGCCCCTCGTCTGTCCCCAGTGACACCCCTGTCCACACGGGCCAGCTCACTCCTGCTCTGCCAGCCAGGCCTACTCAGGACAAAGAAGGGGCCGTGCCCCTGCAGAGAGGGGTGACTCGACTCCCTTCCCAGCCATCAAGTGAGGAGGAAGGGTCCACACCCAGAGCTAAACCCCAGGGGAAGACAGGATGTCCCAACACATCCTGTAGAAGCACCTAGTCATCTTCCAGTTACTAATTTGCCTTACTTGTTCTGTTCAAACAGGGTAATTGTTTCCCCAAAAAGACTCGGGTATAGTGGAATGAGGTCACCAGAGACGTGCCTAAACAATGACAAACACGGGTCCTGGGCGCGCCGAAACCCTAGTAACCAGTTACTCAGACTGCGGGGCTGATTTTATCTTTCCTGAAGCAGCCGCAGAGCAAATTCAGTGAGGGCGCGCCCCCTGGTGGTGATATGAGGTTCTACCAGGCAGAAAGGACCGTTCTGGGGAGCGATTCCTCTGGGTGGAACGGAGAACGGGAGGAGGAGGAGGTTTCCGGACGTTCTCAGAGGCACATATTCATAGTTAATACTCAATAAATACTGATTTGTTGATTGAAATATGAAATAAAAGTGATTAATATAACCATTAGTAATCAAGGTCTTGGAATGTGAGAATTTTAATAAAAGGTAAATCATCAGCCAAGGCAGGAAGAAAGCAGGGAGAGTTGGTCTGATAAGAGAAATAACTTTGAGAGCGTCCATATACTTTCTGCTTTGACACTGTGGGTATTATATACTCTCTTTGTTTACCTAAGGCAGCCTATCTTTTTATTTTGAAAATTTTCAAATATATACAAAACAGTGAAAATAACTATAAATCCCCGTATACCTACCACCCAAGTTCTGGAATATCAAGTTTTTGTCACTCTTGCTTTATGTATCCGATTTTATTTTATTTTGAGACAGAGTTTCGCTCTTGTCCCCCAGGCTGGAGTGCAATGGCGCGATCTCGACTCACTGTAACCTCCGCCTCCCAGGTTCAAGAGATTCTCCCTCTTCAGTCTCCTAAGTAGCTGGGACTACAGGTGCATGCCAGTCTAATTTTTGTATTTTTAGTAGAGACAGAGTTTCTCCATGTTGGCCAGGCTGGTCCTGAACTCCTGACCTCAAGTGATCTGCTCACCTCGGCCTCCCAAAGCGCTGGGATTACAGGCGTGAACCACCATGCCAGGCCGGCATTTTCTTACACAGCCACATGCCATTATTTCATCAAAAACATTTTATAATTCCTTGGAGTCATCTAGATCAAGCTTGTCCAACTCGTGGCCTGCCAGCCACATGCAGCCCAGGACGGCTTTGAATGCAGCTTGATGGAAATTTGTAAACTTTCTTAAGACATCATGAGATTTTTTGGTGTGATTTTTCTTTTATCAGCTCATCAGCTATCGTATTAGTGTATTTTATGTGTGGTAAAAGAATTCTTCTTCCAATGTGGCCCAGGGAAGCCAAAAGATTGGACACCCCTGATCTAAATGACCATATAAACAGTCTACATTTAGGCTTTCTTGAAAACTTATTGCAGTTATCTGGTTGTTAGGTCTCTCCCTTTTTCTCTCCCTCCCTCCCTCCCTCCCTCTCTCTCTCTCTCTCTCCCCACCTCCCATTCCTTGTCCTTCCCCTTCCTCCCACACTGACTTATCCTTACATATAGTGAAATGCACAGGTACTAAGCACACAATTCAATGAGTGTTGACAAACGCACACACCTGGTAACCCACACCCTCATCAAGATAGCCAACATTCCCACCACCTCAGAAAGTTACCACCTGTACATTGGCAGCAACCTGTGTCCTCACCCCCCAACCACTTCTCTGATTTCTTTCACCATGGATAAGTTTTGCCTGTTCTAAAATTTTACATTAAATGCACACTTGCAGTATGTAGTCTTTTTGAGTATGGCTCTTTGTGCTCAGCATGATATTCTTGAGGTTCATCTGTGTCGTTACTGAGGTGCATTCCATTGCTTGCATTTACTACAATTTGTTTATGCATTCTCCTCTTACTGAGCATCTAGATTGTTTCCAATTTGGGCTATTATGAATAAAGCTGCCATAAATATTTTTGCATAAATCTTTTTATGGACATATGTTTTCAGAGTGTATACTTATGTTCAACTTTATGAGAAAACCTTGTCTCATCCAAAGCGCTTCTTGGTCTCCCTTTTTGTTCAGTTGTCCAACAGTTCAATATTCTGCACATGCCCATCAGCTTCCTTGTGGTATCACTTACCTGGTCCCTCCTCTGATTTCTAGATTTTGTTTGTTTGTTTTTTTGTTTTTTAGAGACATGATCTCACTCAGTCACCCAGGCTGGAATGCAGTGGTACAATCATAGCTTACTGCAGGTTTAGACTCTCCTGAGCTCAAGTCATCCTCCTACCTTAGCCTCCCAAGTAGGTAAAACTACAGGTGTATGCCGCCATGCCCAGCTAAGTTACAGAAAAAGGTTCTTTTTTGTAGAGATGGGGTCTCGCTATGTTGTCCAGACTGGTCTTCAACTCCTGGCCTCAAGCAATCCTCCTGCCTCAGCCTCCCAAAGTGCTGGATTACAGGCATGAGCCACTGAGCCTAGTCAAAATTCTGAAGGAAAATGCTGGAGTTTTTATAAACTGGAAAGTTGGATCTCAAACCTGGAAGAGGGAGGCAGAGGTTGCAGCCAGCTGAGATTGCATCACTGCACTCTAGCCTGGGTGATGGAGTGAGACTCTGTCTCAAAAAATAAAATAAAATAAAATAAAACCTGGAGAAGATTCATGTTAGTCACTCTGGCAAGAATGACTCAGAAGTGATGCTATGTAGTTTATTCTGCATCTCATCAGAAAGCACGTAAGTGGCACGCTTGCCCCAGTTGCAGTTAAGACAATAAGACTGATCAGTAGATCTAAGGAGTGGAGGCCTGATTCCTCACTGTACCCTGCATTGACCTCTCATCTTTTGGCTTCAGATGATCTTTGCTTTGAATCAATTCCTTTGTTAAGAATTACAAAATGGTGGTTTTTAAAATTCTGTCATCCCTCCACTTTTTTTTTTGGAATTTTTCCGTGAAGAAGCTTCCTTTATCAACTTTCCCTCGTTGTCATTTGGCAAAGGCAGGAAAATGTGTAACTATTTGTCTTTAATTGCATGTGCCACTAGCAGTTTTAATTCACTAGCAATTTTAATTGCTAGTGAAAATTTTTAATCTGGATTATTGATTGTTAGAAACTTTCTAAAAGCTAAGACAAGAAAAGCTCTCATAATGAAGCATTATTCAAAATGTAAATATGAGAGCTCCCTCATCTTGCTTTAAGAAAAAGATACATAATACAGAAAAACATTGATGTATCAATGGACTTGGATCCACTCTGGGCTAAGCAGTTGTAACTGTAATGATAATAACGACTAACATTTAGGGAACATTTCTTATTGATTTAAATTAATTAATAATTAAATTGAATGAACGTTTATGATAACAGTTATTGAGAAGATAAAAGTGCTAGTCTAGAGGGTTTTAATCAAGTTAGATTTAACTTTTCCCCTTGAGGAAATCATGGATTCGTTTCATTTAGTTGACATTTATTGAGCATTCACTTCGTTGGTAAAACAAAGATGAATTAGACTTAGACACTATGAGGCCTCGAGGGACCTAGTAGATGAATTTTGTCTCAGTGGTTCCTGGGACTTGCTTTGGCCAGATATTTATGGTCTTTGCTGTGATATGTACAAAGAACCCCCTGAAGCTCTTGGCAACACCCCAAGGTCAGATATCACCTGCCCTATATGCGGGTGACAAATAACCGGCTCTGGGATGGGGGAAGGGAGAAGGCTTGATTGGTATCATTTGCCTATTTCCATGGTGCAGATACTCCCACCATGGCCTGTTTCAAGCTGCCAAAATGATGTCACTGAATGCAGAGTTGCAAAGATATGCACAGCACACCATTATATAGTATTTCCACTACACAGATGCAATAGAGGTAAATGACTTCACAAGCACAGATAATGATTAAATAGAGTAAAATAAGGAACAGATGAGCTTTGAGTATTTATTATCTTTGTAATATAACTTAATTGTAAGTTTATATAATTTAAGTTTTAATGATGACTATGTTTAACAAGTGGTTTGCACGATCTCTGAAAATTTAACGACTAGCTCTAGAGAGCCAGTATGTATGAGCCTGCTCCAGCACACCACTGCTTACACTCATGCAGTAGTACAAGAGAGACACTGTAATATACTCATGGAGCTGGGGACTTGGAACAATGTGGCTGGGATGACACTCTGAGTGGGGATGGTCAGTGGCCTTAGGGCATGGTAGAAGAGAAGAGCTGGGTACAGTAATGTGGGTTATTTCCTTGTCTCTTCTGTGGGGGTTATTTAGTTTCCATCTACTGGTGTAACAAATTATCCCAAACTTAGTGCTTTAAAACCATGCAAGTTTATTATCTCACAGTACTGGAGGTCAGAAGTCAGACAGGGTTCTCAATGGGCTAGCATTAATGTGTTTGCAGGGCTATGTTGAAGGCTCTGAGGGAGAATCCTTTTCCTTACTTTTATCAGCTTCTAGAAGCCACCCACATTCCTTGGCTTGTGCTCTCTTTACTCCATCTTCAATGTTGGTAAAAAATTAGCAACATTGGTCAAGTCCTTTCCCATTGCCATCTCTTTGATTTTCAATTTGGAGAGCTGATTAGCAACCTTAACTCCATGTGCAAACTTAACTCCCCTTTGCCATGTAACCTGACACATTTTTAGGTTCCAGAGACTAGAATGTGGCTATCTTTGAGAAGCCATTATTCTTCCTAACACAGGGGTGCTGACAGATATCTCCAGCTGGCTCTGCACACACTGTACTCTGGGAGAACCTTCTGGAGAAGGTGCTTGGAGCCCTAGAAGGTAAGATACAATGAAAATCCCATGGAAGCTGCTGATTTGCCTTGGGTAATCAGCAGGTATAAAAAAGTGTTAGGAAGAAAATAAATAGCAGGCAGAGAGAGAGAGAGAGAGAGAGATGGAGAAGTATTTTAGTAGATGGTAAGGGAAGGTCTCTCTGAAGTGTTGATATGTGAGCTAAGACCTGCCATGCCAAGATCTGGGAAAGGCCCGGCGAAGTATAGTGGCACCAAGGAAGTGCTGGTTGGGGCTGGAGTTTAACTGCCTTAATCATCCTGAATAAGTAAAGCAATGTGTTTACTATGCACTCAACTTTTAAGCTATGTCTGCCACCTCATTTCCTCTTCCAACCAGGTCTATCCTGTTAAATCTCTCCTAATAGAAATTGTGGCATGCCACTGGAGAAAAATGAGTACAAAGTTTCTGAAGATTGGCATGTTTGAAGAACAGAAAAAAAGAGCAGTGGAGATGAAGGCTAATAGCTTGTTATAATAATGGCACACAGAGAATCATGCTTCCCTATGTCCATGCCCCTGTACAATTGATGTTCTGCTCTTTCTGTCAAGAGATATTATCTGTTTTTCCACCCCCTTAAATCTGGGTTGGCCTTGTGACTTGCTGGTTCAGTAGAAAATAGCAGCAGTGGTAGTGTACAATTCCAGAGCCTAGACCTTAAGAGGCCTCGGGGCTTTGCTATCATCACCCTCTTTGAACCCTACCATGCCACGAAGAAGCTCTGTCTAGCCCACTGGAGAATAGGTGGACACAAGGAGAATAACTGAGGAGCCCAGCCAATAGCCAACACCAACTGCTTCACATACACATGAGGCTGTTTAGGCCTTCCAGCCATAGGTGCACCATCAAGATGGCTGTAGCTGTGTGAGTGCTTTTAGGTGAGGCCAGCAGAAAAACCTACAGAATCACAGGAAATAATAAAGCATTGCTGTTTTAAATCACTATGTTTTTTTGGTGGGGGGGTTGTTATGCAGCAATAGATAACTGTTACATGAAATGGGGAGGTCTGAGGGACCAGATCACATAAAGGTTTATTAGCCATGGTAGGGAACTTGAATTTTATTCTAAGTACTCTGAGGAATCATGGGGTTTTAAGAAGGAGAGTAACATCCTTTAAAAGATCATTCTGGGCTGGGCACGGTGGCTCACGCTTGTAATCCCAGCACTTTGGGAGGCTGGGGTGGGCTGATCACTTGAGGTCAGAAGTTCGAGACCAACCTGGCTAACATGGCAAAACTCTGTCTCTACTAAAAATACAAAAAATTAGCCTGGCATGGTCGCAGGTGCCTGTAATCCCAGCTGCTTTGGATGCTGACGCAGGAGAATCACTTGAACCCAGGAGGTGGAGGTTGCAGTGAGCTGAGATTGCGCCACTGCACTCCAGCCTGGGTGACAGCAAGACTCTCAAAAAAAAAAAAATAAATAAAAGCTGGGTGTGGTGGCTCACACCTGTAGTCCCAGCACTTTGGGAGACTGAGGCAGATGGATCACCTGAGGTCAGGAGTTCGAGATCAGCCTGGCTAACGTGGTAAAACTCTGTCTCTACTAAAAATACAAAAACTAGTCAGGCGTGGTGGCACGTGCCTGTAGTCCCAGCTACTCGGGAGCCTGAGGCAGGAGAATTGCTTGAACCCAGGAGGTGGAGCCTGCAGTGAGCCGAGATCGCGCCACTGCACTCTAGCCTGAGTGACAAAGTGAGACTTTGTCTCAAACAAACAAACAAACAAACAAACAAACAAAAGATTATTCTGGGGTCTATGTGGAGAAAGGATTGTAGTTGAGCAAGAATAGAAGCAGGGAGACGAGTCAGAAGGCTTTTTCAGGCACGCAGACAAGAGATGATAGCATTGGAGGTAGAGAACAGTGGATAGATTTGGGTCATGCTAATGGACTGGCTTAGGAAAGAAATAGTGAATAACAATCTTCTTATTTGAAATTCAGAGCTATATAAATAAATGTGCTTTGGACTGGGCGTGGTGGCTCATGCCTGCAATCCCAACACTTTGGGAGGCTGAGGTGAGAGGATCACTTGAGCCCAGGAGTTTGAGACCAGCCTGGCCAACATAGTGAGACCCTGTCTCCACAAAAAGTAAAAAGAAAAAAATTGTCAGATGTGGTGATGTGTGCCTGTAGTCTCAGCTACTCCTCAAGAGGCTGAGGCAAGAGGATCACTTCAGCATGGGAGGTCGAGGCTGCAGTGTGCTGTGATTGTACTACTGCACTCCAACCTGGGTGACAGAACAAGACCCTGCCCCAAATAAATAAAAAAAATACATGTACTTTGCATTGTCTTTTCTTCCTTTGGTGGACAGGGCAGTGCTTGACAAGTGACAGTAAAGAGACAGAAGCTTGGAAGCCCGATGAGCACTGAAGTTATGTTTTGAGATGAGGTCAACATTAACAAAAACTTTTTTTTTTTTTTTGAGAGAGAGAGAGAGAGATTCATTCTGTCACCCAGGCTGGATAGAATGCAGTAGTGTGATCTCGGCTCACTGCAACCTCCACCTCCTGGGTTCAAGCAATTCCCCTGCCTCAGCCTCCCGAGTAGCTGGGATTACAGGTATGTGCCACCACTCCTGGCTAATTTTTGTATTGTTAATAGAGATGAGGTTTCACCACGTTGGCCAGGCTGGTCTCAAACTCCTGACCTCAAGTGATCCACTTGCTTCGGCCTAACAAAGTGCTGGGATAACAGGTGTGAGTCACTGCGCCCCTCCAACAAAAAGTTCAAAATAAATTAAGTTAAAAAGCAATTGTCTTGTAAATGCTTTGCTCTGAAGGATCTGATAGGCAAAAGACACCGATGGGCTCATGGACAGTACCACTGCCCCAGTAGATTGGGAAACCAGAGCCTTGGGAAGTGAAAGCCATGAAAGTATGGGGCGGGGGGGAACACAGAGGAAGAAGATGAAGGGGAGAGAGATCAGAAGGAGAAGGTGAAACTGGAAGCCCATTCAGAAGTGGGTAGAAACACAATGGGAAAATAAGAACACCACCCTGTGTTTGTGGGAGTGTCATGTGGCTGCTTTCTTTCTGATGATGGACCGCCCTGTACCCTTCCAGATGCTGCAGGCACATTTGGGGGCTTGCTCAGGCATCCCTGAGTGTAGAGGGCTAAATAAGATGCAGTCCTAGATGAGCATGGTGGCTCATGCCTGTAATCCCCCCAGGGAGGCCAAGGTGGGAGGATCACTTGAACCCAGGAGTTTGAGACCAGCGAGGGGCAACATAGTGAGATCTCGTCTCTACCAAAACAAAAGACAAAAATAAATAGCCAGGCATGATGACACATGCCTGTAGTCCTAGCTACACAGGAGGCGGAGGTGGGAGGATTGCTTGAGCCTGGGCAGTCAAGGCTGCAGTGAGCTGAGATCACACTACTGCACTCCAGCCTGGGCAACACAGCAAAACTGTCTCCAAAAAAAAAAAAAAAGAAAAGAAAAGATACTTCTCATTACTTCTCATGCTAAGATTCTTGAAGTTTAGGCGAGGGCACATGACTAAACATGGTATAATAGGCATTTAAATGTAAATAATGGTCCACATTTTAAAAGTGCTAAAGTGCCAAATGATCTCCAAAAACGGGGAGGAGATAATGTTTGAGAAGGAGTTGTGGAGGTGACAGGGAACAGGGAAGAGGGTGTGTGCAAAGACACAGGGGGTGCTGGAGAAGCTGGTTGAAAATCAGAACTATTGAAGCTGAGTGCAGGAAGCAGGGTGGGGTCCAAGAATTCGGGTCTTTTCCCCTGGGAATAGAAACTTGTTTTTAATCTATGAAGCTAGTAACCTGTGGCAAGAAAGGGGATGGACTGGAATCAGGGAGCGTGGTTGGAAGGCCGTTTCTAAGTAGACCAGCAGCCTCAGATGAGGCTCATCATTGCTACTATTTGCAGAGCTGTGGAGTAAGGCAGTACCACCCTGCACCTATAGGGCTACTTACAGAGTCCAAAAGACCTGTGCCCTCACTCTGCCTCTTTATGTGATACTGGCAAGGAAGAAAATAGTGACATTTGTAGTAGAATAAGAAGATAAACCGTAGACAATGGTAAAGCATCTTTAAAGACTGAAGACACAAGTGGGTGGGTGATGAGAAATTGCTGAGTGGGTACAATGTATGTTATTCGGGTGACGGATACACTGAAAGCTCAGACTTCGCCACTACACAATATATCCATCTAACAAAATTTCACTTGTACCCCTTATATTTATACAAATTTTTAAAAATCAGAAAACAACCCTGAGGACATAAACACGCACATGAAAGTATATTCAATGTATGCACTAGCATGTTCATCGCAGCATCATTCACAGTGGCAACGAAATGGAATCAACCCAGGTGCCCATCAGTGGTGGGCTGGATAAAGACAGTATGGTACATATACACCATGGAATGTTACCAGCCATAAAAAGGAATAAAATCTTGTTCTTTGCAGCAACAGGCATGCAGCTGGAGGCCATTATCCTAAGCGAATTAAAGCAGAAAGAGAAAACCAAATACCGCACGTTCTCATTTATAAGTGGGAGCTAAACATTGGGTACACATGGACACAAAGATAGGAGCAATAGAGGCTGGGGACTATAATATCGAGGAGGAAGGGAGGAGGGCAAGCTTTGAAAAACCACATACTGCGTACTATGCTTACTGGGTAACAGGTTCAATCATACTTCAAACCTCAGCATCACGCAATATACCCTGTAACAAACCTGCATATGTATGGCCTGAATACAAAATAAAAGTTGAAAATTTTTAAAAAGCATGTTCAATATTACTAATTTTCAGGGAAATGCAAATCAAAACCACAATGAGAAAGCACGTCTCACCCTCTAGTTCAGCTACTATTAAGAAAATTAAAAAGCATGTTCAGTATCACTAATCATTAAGGAAATGCACATCAAAAACCAGTAAGAAAACACTTCTCACCCAATCGGTTGGCTATAATGTGAACAGACAAACAAAAAAAGATAGCTAAAGAAAGTAACGAGTGTTAGTAAGGATGTGGAGAAACTGGAACCCTTGTACATTCCTGGTGGGATGTGCAGCCACTGTGGGAAACGGCATGATGGTTCCTCCAAAAAAAGAAAAAGAAAATTAAACATAAAATTACTATATGACTTTGCAATTTCACTTCTCGGTATATCCCCAAAACAACTGAACATTCTCGGTATATCCCCAAAACAACTGAACACAGGAACTTGAACAGATATTTGTACACCCATGTTGATAAAAGCATTAGTCCTCATATCCAAAAGTTGTAAAAAAACCCGAATGTTCATCAATGAATGGATAAACAAACATGGTATATACATACAATGGAATATTATTCATCTTTAAAAAGGAAAGAAATTCTGACACATACTATGACAGGGCTGAACTTTAACGACAATATGCTCAGTGAAATAAGCCAGACACAAAAGGACAAAACATTATATGAGTTCACTTATATGAGGTCCTAGAATAATGAAATTCATAGAGACAGAAAGTAGAAGAGTGGTTACAAGGGGCAGGGGGCAGGAGGATGACGAGTTTTCATTTCAGGGATATGGAGTTTCAGTTTGGGAAGATAAAAAAGTCCTGGATGGATGGTGGTGATTGCACTACGATATGAATGTACTTGATGCTATGGAACCATACACTTAAAAATTGTTAAAATGGTAAAATTTATGTTATATATTTCAACATACACATACGAACCCCCTTCTATACACACACATAAACTGAGGACTATCCCCTACCTCCCCACTCTCAAGGGCCAAACTTAACAATCCAATACATTATACCCTCCTATATCTGATCTGGTCACTCATTGCTCCTCAATACACATCTTTTGTTTTACAGCCAGTAAGTAGAAAGAACAAAATCAGAGTTTAAGAGCCTAACAATGGAAAAAGGGAAGACATGACTCATGCTTAAGAAAAGAGAACTCTTTAATATCTAATTTTAATTCAAGATTAATATCTATTGGGTGTTGAACTATATAACAAACAGAGTGACTCTCCAAAAGAAAACGGTGTGAATTTGGGAATAGAACATTGCAGTGTGGCCGGGCGCGGTGGCTCAAGCCTGTAATCCCAGCGCTTTGGGAGGCCGAGACGGGCGGATCATGAGGTCAGGAGATCGAGACCATCCTGGCTAATACGGTGAAACCCCATCTCTACTAAAAATACAAAAAAAAAAAAAAACTAGCTGGGCGACGTGGCGGGCGCCTGTAGTCCCAGCCACTCGGGAGGCTGAGGCAGGAGAATGGCGTAAACCCGGGAGGCGGAGCTTGCAGTGAGCTGAGATCTGGCCACTGCACTCCAGCCCGGGCGACAGAGCGAGACTCCGTCTCAAAAAAAAAAAAAAAAAAAAAAAGAACATTGCAGTGAGAATACGTAAGAATGCCATAGTTAACTATGTGTGTGTTCAGGGAGGTAAAGGAAGACAAAGGTTTTTAAAAGAAGAAAATGAGAAAGATTACACAGTTGTTTCAAGAAAATTATCTTTGGCTACAAAGATCAGTAACAAGGATAATGCCCTAACGCCAGTCCAGGTTTGGGCAGACAGTTGCCGGGCAGCTGTCCCCACAGAACTATTTTTTGTTTAATGTTGCGATGGCATCTGTGTAAGGTTGTGGTTTTTCCAGAGTCTTTTTTGCTACCAGGTATACAAGTGTGAGAACCCTCTTTTCAAGGCCTCCCCGGTCTTTCTTTGTTAAGGTTTTTTGTTTTTAAGTACTAGTGACTCTATTTTGATTGTGACAACATTCACATAGGTTATCAAGATTATCAAGATTAACATGTTTCTAGTATGTGCCCTTAATATAATATATTGAAAATTATACTTTATCTGTTTTTCCTCCCAAAAATTCGGCCCCAGTAATCATAGGGAAACATTAGCCAAATCCCAACTGAGGCATGCTGTACAAAATACCTGACCAATATTCCTAAAAACTATCCAGGTCAGCAAAAATAAGGAGAGTCTGGGAAACTGTCATGGCCAAGAAGAGAAAAAAGATGTCAGAAAAAAAACAACAAAAACACCTTAGGGAATATGAATAAAGTATGCACTTTAGTTAATAATTATGTAAAAACGGGGGCGCTCGGGCTGGGCGTGGTGGCTCACGCCTATAATCCCAGCACTTTGGGAGGCCGAGGTGGGCTGATCACTTGAGGTCACGAGTTTGAGACCAACCTGACCAAATGGTGAAACGCCATCTGTACAAAAAAAACAAAACAAAAAAATTAGCTGGGTGTGGTGGTGGGTGCCTGTAATCCCAGCTACTCAGGAGACTTACTTGAACCCAGGAGGTGAAGGCTGCACTGAGCTGAGATGGTGCCACCGCACTCCAGCCTGGGCAACAGAGCCAGACTTCCATCAATAAAAAAGTGCCAGGGGAGCTCTTTTCTCTTAGAGATGTATACTGAAATATTTAAGCATAAAATAATGTCTGAGATTTATTTCAGATGAATCAAGTCGGGTGAGAGAACGTGGATGGAGTTATAGACCTAAAGTTGGGAACTGCTGAGACTGGGTAATGGGTACATGGGGTTCACTACACTCTTATTTTTATTTTTGCACATCTTTTAAAACTGTCCATGATAAAAAGTCATAAACTTAAAAAAATCTAGTATGCTAATTTATATAAATCTGGGTGCTGTAGGTGGCTATTTCCTGTCATTATATAGGGAGGCAGGGAAAAAAAACAGTTTTGGGAGAAGAGAATAAATAAGAATGAAGCAGAGATAGAAGGAGAGAAGTGGAGAGAGATGAAGTTCGAGCTGTAAAATGTCACTGTGTCTGCTTCCCACCCACTCCCTGAGACCCTGCTCTTGGATTTTGTGAGCAAAAAAAGTACTGGATACTTTTATCAGCCCCCACCCTGATCCCCCGATCCCCTCCAAACAACTCCAATGCTATGTGTTTGTGAAGGTACAAGTTCAAACAAATACTGAGAAATATAAGGCTCGCTTTGGCACTTCACCCCAGTCTAGAACTCATTCTTCTTCTTTTTTAAGCTAAAGAGTAAAGGGTTTCCCACATGGGGGCACTTAGCCTAACTTAGGGAAAGTACAATCTGCAGTAGAGGTGGAGGACCTGGGTCCTGGTTTCGGTTCTGCTGTGCCGCCATGTGACTCTGGACAAGATACGTCGGGACTCTGTGCTTGCTCAGTTGGTCTTCTGTGTTGCTGTAACTGAGATAGGAAAAGCACTGGGGTAAAGTCAAAAAAAAAAAAAAAAAAAGCTGCAAAACTTCAAAGTACTGAATTCCTATTTTTAGTAGGACTCCTCAAAGTTGCAAATCATCAGAATTTGTTCAGATTTTTGCCTCAGAGAGCACTTATTAAACCTGAACTTTGGAGCTAGTTGCTCAAGAGAAAATCACGTGAAGGAAAGTTCTTTTCTTCCTTGCCCACCCCTCTCCTCTTTTCCTTTCAATTTAAGATAAGAGTGACATGCATTTTTGCACTGGATTAAAAACAAAAATAACAACAAGGACAGTGTGTTGTCATAAAAAGCCCACCAGGTGCCTTCCTTAATCTTCCCCTACGAAATCATCTACGAACAACTAAGATGTCCTTCCATATATACATCTTAGTTGTTCGTTAGCCCAGTAATCAAGTATGGTAATCAGCCATGGTGACTGTAAAACCAGGCCAGAGAAAATCTTCGCTTAGTTATTTTAGTGACTGTTTGGGGAAGTGCTAGTGGGGCTAACTGGTCTTCCAATATTACTGTAGTAGCGGCCACATTCAGCAAGTTACTATGAAGTAGAATGCATGATTTAAAGGACGTGGAGAGAGCCCTGAAACTTGAAAAAAGCTCTTGATTTTCAAGTGTGCGCAAACATGGAAAATGTATCCCACAGCCAAGATAGTAAACACACGACTCTACTGATGGCATAATCAATCATTGTTTGTGTGACCAAGGGAAGTTCCACACTGTTCTCGATCTATAACCAACTGGATCTCATTACTTATAGTAGTTGTACTCTATTTAATCGCAGCAAACATTGAATCAGCAAATCACATTACTCCTAAGGAAAATACAGGGTTAAGTTCCTGTGACCCTCTGGTCATAGCATTTTCGTCAGCCGATCAATATATAACTTTGTTTTATGTGTGTTTCTGTTTAAAGATACCTTACTAATATATATTGTTAATTCATTAACATCAAACAGCACTATAGCTCATGCCTGAATAAAACTTATCATACATCTGTATTTTCTCCATAAGGCACACCACAGCCTTTTGGTGCTTAGGAATACTGGACGGCACTTCAGCACTTTGCTTGCAGGTCATTTTAAACAGCAAAATCACCAACAGAAATGCAAAAAACATGATCAGTAAAAGGATCACACATTTACAATATGAGAGCTAAAACAAGAAAGTGAGCATCGTCTTCTCTGACCGCAGCTGGGAATGTGGGCTTCCAGTGACTCAAATCTTTTCCCTGCTCTGTGCATGTCTACAAATGACCATGAAAGTACTGTGAGTATTGATTCGGGGGTTACAAATAAATTTTAGCTAGTAGGCAAATTCGCAGATACAGAGTCCATAAATAATAAGGATTGACTGCAAACACTACATACCAGAGCCTGCTGTAAGTTGGCAAAATCCCATTTTTTGCCCCCATTATGTGAATTTTTAGGGATGTGAGGGGTTAAGTGTGCAATGTATTCAAATATGAGTCACTCACTGTTAGATTGGATAGATTATGTAGAAAATGGTATTGCATTTAAAATAGTCCTCAATTAAGAGTTCAAGACCAGCCTGGCCAACATGGTAAAACTCCATCTCTACTAAAAAAATAATAATAATAAAATAAAATAAATTTGCTAGGCCTGGTGGTGCACACCCATAATTCCAGCTACTCAGGAAGCTGAGGCACGAGAATTGCTTGAACCCAGGAGGTGGATGCTGCAGTGAGCTGAGACTGCATCACTGCACTCCAGCCTGGGTGATGGAGTGAAACTGTATCTAAAATAAAATAAAATAAAATATAATAAAATAATAAAATAGTCCTCAAATCAGGAGCTATTCTTTCATCTTAAAGACTTGATACCCATCCTCCAAATCATGGGTTCCCAAGCTTCACTCAGTATCTCACTTTTCATCTTTGTATCAGCCATTATCTACGATAATAAAATAGGTATGTACCCTTCGACTATTATGCAGTTTTCATTCTACCCACCCACCTGCCACATGGCTCAAAAGTATCCAATCTTTGTGGTATGGAACATCCTCCACATAAAAGTGAGGTAGCCTTTCAGACAGGACCTGGATGGTTCCCATCTTAGTCCCCTTTTCTGCCCCAGGGCCCAACTTAATCTTGCACAGTCTCCTACATGAGAGCTGGCAAGCTCTGTTCTCCATCACTATCCCTCCATGATGCATAAGGAACCAAGTCCTGTTTTATGCCAGATCTATTGTTCAGGGTGATATACGAACAACACAAGCAAAACTTTTTTCTTGCTCATGCTGTGTGACCACAATTGATTCATATTATGCTTAGGTATGCAGAGAAAATGCAGCCTCTCCTTTCTCTGTGACAGATCTAGCCTTCCTCAAAAGTCTATACTTCACTGGAAGGGCAACGGCTAACTCAGTTAATACCATCCTAGTCTCTTCAGTGAAAACAGTTTTCTTTTGGTTTACAACAGTTCCTTCTTTCATGAATGCTCATTTGTTCTGAGTTGTCTTCACCCTCTCGCCTCCCAAGATGGCTTCTAGGTATGTGCCTTCAAGGGAAGGGCAGGGAACCTTGATCTGCATCATGCGGGGCCTGATGCTGCCTTCTGACCCTTGCTGGCCTCTGTGGTGGTGCGTTCCTTGCTTACCCTGGTGGCATCTGCCATAGAAATGTTCATTCAGGGAAAGAGTGATCTAGTCTGTCTTGGCTTGGTCAGCACCTAGGGGTCCTCCCAGCTGACTTGCCTGCCTGTGTAACTAAAACCTCAAGCTAGATCAGACTGTTCCAGGGATAGGCAACTGGCTGAAGCAGGGCCAATCAGAGACCCTCCCTGAAATTTTTTCAAACTGGAGCTAAGCAATCTGGTTCTTCTCTGGAGGGAATGGAAGCAAAACTATGAGATGGAAGGCTCAGTGCAGTGGGCAACTATGCTTGCTGCCCTGTAGAAGTTGATATAGGCCTGCAAGAAGAGACAGAGAATGTGAGAGCTGAAGAAACATTCAGACTTCTGGTCTAGGCTGTGTCTGAGGTCCTGTATCTCCTAATTTCTTCCTGTTTTTCTGCGAAATAGCCACACATCCTTCCAGTAAAGTCCCTGAATCCAAGCTAATTTGAGTTCAGCTGCTGACACTTGCAACTGAAATTTTAAAAACCCAAGCAGTATGTTTTTAAATGACTTAATGACCATTCTAGCACTTGTGTATTTATAATTCCCATCAACCTTCCTTTACACCATTCCCCAAAGTATACTATGTTTATAGGTTGAAAATTATTGCTGGCAAACATGAGACAATTGAGATTTTTAAAAATTTCATTGGCCAGGTGCGGAGGCTCACGCCTGTAATCCCAGCACTTTGGGAGGCCAAAGCAGGCAGATCACAAGATCAGGAGTTCAAGACCAGCCTGGCCAATATGGTGAAACCCATCCCTACTAAAAATACAAAAATTAGCTGGGTGCGGTCGCAGATGCCTGTAGTCCCAGCTACTTGGGAGGCTGAGGCAGGAGAATCACTTGAACCCAGAGGCGGAGGTTGCAGTGAGCAGAGACTGCGCCACTGCACTCCAACCTGGGCGACAGAGTGAGACTCTGTCTCAAAAAAAAAAAAAAAAAAAAAAAAAATATATATATATATATAGTGAAATGTAATACCAATACAAAAAACTGCACAGAACATATATGTAACTTGCAAGGAATCATCATGAGGTTAACACAGCCGTGTCATTATTACACAGGTAAGAAATAGAACACTGCCTATACCCTTGAAGACCATCTCATTCCCCATACAAATAGTTACCATTTCCTCCTCCCCAAAAGTAATTATGCTCCTGACTTTTATGGTTATCACTTCCTTACTTTTCTGTTTTATCACCCAAGCATGCATACTTGAATCTTTACTTGAGTTCTACCATTCTTTGAACACTATGTAAACAAAATCATACAATGTAATTTGTTTTCAAAGATCAGACTTTTGCTTTGGATTATTTGAGACTTATCTAAAATTTACTGTAGCTGTAGGTCAGTCTTTTTTGTTGCTGTTTAGTATTCCATAACATGAATGACTACTCATTTACCTATCCATTTTGTTGATAGACATTTGGAGGTTTTTTTGTGCATTTTTGGCTATTATGAATAATGCTGCTGTGAATATTCTTGGTGAATACACGCACATTTTTACTGGCCATTTACATAAGAGTAGAATTGCTAGGTCATGAGTATGTATCTTTTCTCTTCTTTTTTGAGACACAGTCTCACTCCTGTTGCTCAGGCTGGAGTGCAATGGCGCCACCTTGGCTCACTGCAATCCCTGCCTTCAGAGTTCAAGCGATTCTCCTGCCTCAGGCTCCTGAGTAGCTGAGATTACAGGTGCACGCCACCATGCCCAGCTAATTTTTTGTATTTTCAGTAGAGATGGGGTTTCACAATGTTGGCCAGGCTGGTCTCGAACTCCTGACCTCAGGTGATCCACCCGTCTTGGCCTCCCAAACTGCTGGGATAACAGGTGTAAGTCACCACGCCCAGCAGTATCTTTTTAAATGGGTAGATAACACTGATTATTTTTTGTAACTGACTGTTCCAGTTTACATTCCTACCAGCATTTTATGAGTTTCTCTTGTTTCATATCCCCACTAACACTTGTCTTTTTAATTTTAGCCATTTTTGTGTGTGTGCTGTGGTGTATCACTGTGGTTTGAATTTCACTTCTTCCTTATTATTAATGGAACTGAACACCCTATTGCCTGTTTATTGGCCATTTGTCTACCTCCCTTTTTGAAGCCCATTCTATAGGCTCTCACGATTCTCTTCTCCTCTGGAAGTCTCTTGGCCATTTTTCTATTTGTTTGCCTTGTTTCCTTAATGATTTGTAAGAGCTCTTTATATATTTGGATAAGAGACCTTTCTACATTGGATATACATATAGAAAACATCTTTCGCCCTGTGGCTTGTCTTTTCACTCGCTTAATGGTGTCTTTTCAGTAAGAGATTCTTAATTTAAATGTATTCAGATTTATCAATTGGGAGTTTAAAACAATGCATCTGATAGAGCAACTGGATTCAGTAGTGCAAAATAAAATTCTAAATTCAGCAAAATGAACTTATACAGACTCTCTGGCTAACACTGCACATTCTTTCCTTGGAATGTCATTTCCGGAACGGCAATTTTTTTTTTTTTTGAGACTTGAGTCTTGCTGTGTCATCCAGGCCGGAGTGCGGTGGTGCCATCTCGGTTCACTACAACCTCAACCTCCTGGGTTCAAGCAATTCTCCTGCCTCAGCCTCCCAAGTAGCTGGGATTACAGGCGCCTGCTACCACGCCAGACTCATTTTTTGTGTTTTTTGTAGAGACAGGGTTACACCATGTTGGCCAGGCTGGTCTTCAACTCCCAACCTCAGGTGATCCGCCCACCTTGGCCTCCGAAAGTGCTGGGATTACAGGCGTGAGCCACAGCGCCCAGCCGGCAATTTTTTAAATAATAAAAAATTCCATTATTTTACATAGCATTGAGATACACTTACAATATTTAATTCTGCCTCTTGGTGGTGCCATAGAAAACTAAGAGTAATAATTTTTAAAATTATTGTTCTGAAAGTTTGCTAGACAGTGGGATCTGACTATGAGCAAATTGAAAACTATGAACATTTTTAAAAAGTTTGTAATTCTCTTACACACTACAATGGCTGAAAATTCACTATAAAATTCCTGGCTAATAGTCAAATAAAAATAGCATTAATACTTTTTTACTCATGGAAATTTTCAAGCATTCTAAAGTGCCAATATAATATTCCTCTACCTATTACCTAGATAATAAACGTTAAAATGTTGTTATACTTACTTTAAAAAATTAAAGAAATAAGGAGAAAGTTTATGCTCCCCTCATCTCCTTTCCCCTTTTCTCACTAAAGGCAACTACTATCCAGAATTTGATGTGTTCCCTTCCAGTTTTTGTTTCTGTATTTTTAGTACACGTGTCCATTAACAACAAAAATGTTACTTTGTATTTTAAAAAGTATCCTTTCATACTATAGTATACTGCAATTTGCTTTTTACATTTGACATGGTTTGCCATGTTTATATACACATATATAGATCTAGGTTATTAATTTTAACTGCCACATTGTAATTTATGGCAAACATATACCCTGTATTTACTAATTTCTCTATTAATGAACATTGTAATGCTGCAACGCATACAATACCTAGAACAGTATCTTTAAAACATTTAAATGAAGGAGGCAGACTTTTAATTCAAGCAATATCCGCATAAAATTTCTCAGGCAGACTATTTTTGCTTCAATTTTTTTTTTTCGCTGTTCATATCTACTCTGCATGCATAGAACGAATAAATACCTGGAATTTCCTAAAGGTCTTTTACTCAGTCCCCAGAAAAAAGCTCTGATGTGGTATGTGTAATGGGGGAGGAGTGGGCGGATGAGGTGGGTAGAGACGGACACAAAGAAATGTCAATGACAATATACAGGACAGTGAAAGTTTGGAGCCGGGGCCAGTGGCAGCGGCAAAAGTTACCAATTTGGGGGAGGTCTGAGAGTTTACAGTGCAGGTGCTATAATATGCGGATAACAAAATAGCCGAATACACAAATCTTTCCATGCTTGTGAAAGACGTAACGATCTAGCGACAGACGGTTGCCATGGAAACCCGGGGCTGCGGGGAGTCGGCCAGAATTCTTGATGCGCTTAGAATGTTTCTTCTTCCGGCCCTCTGCTCTTCGCAATTATCGTCCCTCTCCTAGGTCCTACGCCCATTTTATAGGCTCTCATGATTCTCTTCCCCTCTTGATTCTCTCGTTGTGCTTTCCAGGTCGCCATCTTGGACCATGCGTCAAGATGGCGCCCCATGGTCCCAGAGGTACAGCCCAGGCATGCCGGTGACGCTACGCACGCACGTATTCGGGTGCGAAGGGTGGGGCAGTGACGCCAGACGTCGCCCCGCCCCCTGTAGTCGCTCCGCCCCCGGCCCCACTCCGCCTTCCTCCCACCCCGCGAACCCGGAAGTGGAGGAGGAGGCGCGGCGGCGGCGGTGGCCAAGCAGGCAGAGACTCCCTGAGCCGTTCCCGGGAGCGTGTCTGGGTTTGGGGGCGGGAGACAGGCTGAGCCGCCTGGGCGGCCTGGCCTGTACGGGGAGGGGGAGGCCATGGCCTCGGCTGAGTTGCAGGGGAAGTACCAGAAGCTGGCTCAGGAGTACTCGAAGGTACCCATCGTGGTCTGGGAGTAGGGGGTCCCCCGCCCTGCGGCCTCGGGTTGCCGTGGCAGCGACTTGTCGGGACCGAAGGGTACTGCGGGAGGGGCACGCGAGCGCGCCCCACCTTTCCCCTCCGCCGCCTCCGTCCACCATTACGGTGCCTCCACCTGCAGCTCCTAGGAGATGGGGCCGGGCGGTGTCTGCGTCCGTGAGCGTTTCTGCAGGAAGGAGCTGGAGTTTGATTCTTGCTTTTCACTGAAGTAGCAGGCTTGGGACTGGGATGTCAGAAATTCTGGCTTCTTGCCTCTAATGCTGGCCGAGAAGGGAAGGGAAAGGTGTGGACCACTCCTCCCCTCGCTGATTCCTCAATTTTCTCAGCCTAGGAATGGGGAAGATCAACCCTTCTCCCCTCCCACAGGGATGATATGAGGTTAAAGAGATTTATCTTCCCCCGAATCAATTCGAGAGGGTGGAGACATTCGGGTAAACTGCTTCACTAGGGATGAGTGGTTATGAATGTATTCACTGCTTTGGCAAGAGGTTGTCAGGAATGATTGAAAGCTTGAGTGCTACGGCTCTATTCCTTCTCTTGGCCCTCGGTCACCTGGAATGGGGTAGACACCGAGCAGGTGCTCAATACATGTTAAGCAACATGGGGACCTGCCCCTTTGTCGTGTTTATGGCATCAGTCTCTTAAATGATAGAACCCTTTCCTTGGAAAAGGATGCTGCAGTTTCTGGGTAGGGTGTTTCTAGTTTAAGAATATTTTAATGAAGTTATTAAAGCAGAATTTTACATCTTTGGAAATTGATTCAACAATCATTAAGCTTAGTTTTCCGTGATCTTGGCATTCATGGAGTCAATGGGAAGATAGTAATCCCTTTTTGCAATTTGGAGAAACTGAGACACATTTTATACCTTAGGATTTCATTCAACAAATAGCAAGATGAAATATTCTTTGAAAAATAAAACCAGTGCCTAAACATACACACTTAAGTCCTCACCATCAAATAGGAATATTTTGAGATACTATACTTATTTCAGTGATGCTACCATTAGCAAAACTTTGTTGCATTTCCATTTGAAATTGTCTTAACAGCCTGTGGCACAATGTTAGTGATGGCAAGTCTTCATTTTTTGAAGGAGTATTTCCTTGCTTGAAGGGCCAGAAGTTGTTTGGAACAAATCCATGTGATGAAGGGAGGTGGGTGGAGGTTGGCAATGCTCAAATTTGGCTCTACTATTTTTGGTTGAAAATGTTTCATGATCAACACCTGTGAAAAGAAGGAAAAAAATAAGGAAATGTTTCGTGAGCATAAAGGGAGGGGACTGATTTTCTTCTCCAGAGAGCCAGCAAGCTCAGAAGGCCATTCCAAATGGCCAGAGGGGCGTTCGAAAAATGTTTTGAGTAGGGATTACATTGCTGAAATAATTGTTTAGCCTCCCAAAGTAATAAAAACTGAAAAGTTTTTGGATATGTAAGCTTGTTCAACACACAATATGTGTCCCCTGTGAGCAGTCTGCCAGGGTCTGTTGAGTGAGGCAGGGTTCCAGCTTAACAAGTCACCTTTAATGGAGTATTCTAACCTAGTACATAGTTATGATATAGTATGACAAGTGTCAGTTCAGTGGGACTACCAAAGACATTGGGTAAACGTTGAGGTTATAGTGAGGATTAGAGAAGAGGAAATGAGGGAGTGGTAGCTTTCCAGGCAAAGGGAACAGTCCATGTTTGCTGGTATGAAAGTTCATTAAGATTAATCTTAATGAGCCTTCACACGGCAGAGAGTGGTGAAATGAGGTTGGAGAGATAATTTGGACCCCATCGTGAAAGGTTGTGAATGTCAAGTAAGAAGAGTGAACTTTACCTTTTGAGTAATGGAGAGACGCCAAAGGTTAAGCAGGGGAGTGACGTTACTTTTAGGACACTGATAACTGTGAAGGATGGATTGAAATAGGGAAGGATTGGTGGGGAAAAGAGCAGACAGTAGACTGTTGAAATAGATTTTGGGAGAGTAATGTAGGTTTGTATAAAGTTAATGACTTCTGGGCTGTAGAGAAGGGGCTTGATTCAGGAATTATGGTTAAAAAATGCTTTTCAGCTTTCCTTTTTTTTGAGTGCCTGCTATGTGCATGGCACTAATGAAAGATATAAGGCATTCATCCTTGCGTCTCTTTCATTTTGGGACTTGGTGAGTGTGGGAAGACTCAGAGTTGTCCCTGCAGTTCTGAGCCACTGACACAATGAGGGCCAGTGGGAAGAAGAGCCCCTTCAGAGTGAAGGGCTATAAGGGAGGTTAGATACAGTCTAGGAATTTTAGGGTTGGAAGGCACACTAAATTTGTTATTCACGTATGAGGTGATGTTGGAAGTAATGACTGAAACTTTCTAATGGAGATGGACTGACTAAAAGTCAGGACAAAGGCTAGCACTTTTGGAGTAAGTCCCATCACGATGGACTTTGAGAGTTAATTAGGGTGGAAATTGGGAAACACCTGTGGGAAGGATGTGCCTGGAGGAGGAAGAGACGCTAAGGAGACTGTAGGAGGCCTGCCAGACTTGGGGTCATCTCCCCTATTGGACCATCCCAGTTTTCATTCTTTTAATTGCAATGTGATGGGAATTTTCAGAACACAAGAGAACAGATCCTGAAAAAAAAAGATTTCTTGTGCTTTTGATTCCCTGTCAATTCTAGTAGCAGGCAATTTCTGGATAAGATCTGTGCTCTCTCCAGCCCTGTGCCTAAGGGTATTCTGCCTTTTTATTACCTTCCCTGGTACAAGTATCGTGGGCTGATGTTGAAATCCAGTTGCATAATTTTTCTGCCTTATTTAGGATACAAAGGAAAAAGATGTCCTCTTAATCTGTAGAAGGAAGCCCATCAAGAGAGCAGCAAGCATGATCTCTAAGCCAAGGACACTGGCAGAGTCTTACTCTTCTTTAATGCAGATTTCAGCCTTTGTTCCAGGAAAGGTCCCACCACTCAAAATCTTTCCTCTTGAAAAGGAAGAAAAAAAAAAAAAAAAGAAACAAATAGTGGTCTGAGGAGCTCCCATTACAGAGTGTCCAGTTAGATAAAAGATGAACTGTGGAGGTCAAAGCAGATGAGAATTGCTGAGGCAAACAGGTTGCTAAAAGAAAGTGTTATGGAAAGGTTAGTAAAAAGGGAGTTTAAGACCCAATGGTTTGGGCAATTAGAGGGTCATTTGAAGTTTTTAAAATTTCAGGTTCAATCGAGTTTTGGGAGAGAGAATGAATGTATGTAGAGGTTGGTTTTCGGAGGTGTGTGAAGTTAATAAATAACAGATGCGAGTTACCTCCTTGAGATGTGAGGGAAAGTTAATCAAGACCTCATTTGCTACGTTATGGATTAAGGATGGACAACCATTTCTGACTTGCTGTTTCTTCCATGACCTGCTCAGCTTCTGATGCTCTGTTGTATCTCATTGTGGAGAAGAGAGGCAAAAAGTGCTCAGTTCTGGCTCATTTGATTTTAGCCTGCTTTCTTTATGGGAGCACTCTTGCCTGGCACCGTGGTATGTGTGTAAGCAAGTTTCAAGTTCTAACTGTCTTCCCAATGTTTGTGTTACCCTGGGTCAGTGATTCTCAAAGTGTGGGACCTGAAACAACATCATCTGGGAGTGGGTTTGAAATGTAAATTCTTGGGTCCACCCTGCACTACTGCATCTGAAGCTAGCAGTGAGACCCAGCAATCTGTGTTGTAACAAACCTATCCAGTGATTGGATTCATGCTAACATTTGAAAATCATTGCTCAAGGAATGGTATTGGGAGAGTAGCCTTGGCAGAAATAAAGATAATCTTTTTAAAGATTTTTTTTTTTTGTTTTTTTGAGACAGTGGATGCCAGCAGGAAAGCTAAACATCCATTATTTCTCTACAGTTTACTTTGCAATTGATGCTTCCTTTACTTGCAAAGGGGATTGCCTTTGGGAACTTTTTAGACTTCTACTCTTAGTACACAGCTCCTCATATTGAGAAAGGATCAGTTTTGATCCAGCATGTTTGCTCTCCAGATAACAGGATTTGGCAGTACCTGATTTATCACCCACTTTTATAGACTCAGGAGCTGGATAGGATTCAAATTGAGTATGAGCTTTTTTTTTTTTTTGACCCTGATGTGTAGGTAGAATTCACTAGTAAAGTTGGATTGGAAAACAGGTTTGTGTTCAGTGCTATCCAATGGAAGTTTCCAAGAGAATGAAAATGTTCTGTATCTGTGCTGTCCAGCAGAGTAACCACTAGCCATGCATGGCTGTTGAGTGCTTGAAACATAGCTAGTGTGTGACTGAGGAACTGAATTTTAGGTTTTATTTAATTTGAATAATTTAATTTAAATAGCCACATGTAGCTATTGAGTACTCTGTTGGACAGTGCTAGCTTAGACCCTGGGTCTGTGCATCACAGACATAAATGTCTAAATTACTCACTTGAAGACCTTGTTAAACTGCAGATTCTGGGTTAGTAGGTCTGGGGTGGGGCCTGAGATTCTGCTTCCAGGTGATAGTATTGCAGCTGTCCAAAACCACACTTGGGACAAGGCCCTGGAAAGACAAGGGGCAACCTCCTCTTCCTCTTTAGTTTAACTGATCTACTCACCGGTTCACGGAGGGTCAGCTAAACTGCAAGGCTTGGGGTTTTGTCCCAGTGAGTTTCCCTGCATGGGAGCAGGAGCAGGAGAAAGGATGCCATTTGAGGCAGATGTGAGTTTTTTCCTGCCTCAGTGACAAAGTAACCCCAGCTACTGCATAATATGTAGCCTGCACATACTTCATCCCTGTCCTGGAATAGGAACGAGTAAGTAGGCAGAAAGAAAGACTAAGTAGGATTCCCAGTAATTTGGAATACTTAAAATGTTAGAACTGGAAGGAGTTTTAGGGGTCATCCAGGCCAGATACTGCGGCTGGGGTCTGCACATGACTTCAGTATTCTGAAGCTTTGAATCAGGGTTTTAGTGTGGCGTGGGGTTGTCTTGCACACATCACTGTATATTGAAGAAAAGACTGTATGTTTAAAGGTTTATTTTATAGGGTTATAAAATATGTATAAATGTAAAAAAAAAAAAAGTCCATTGCATGAAGACGGTCATGTAAAAGTGGTTCTAACACAGAAGATTTTGAGATTAGCTGAGAAAATGCATATGAGTGGTTCATCTCACTTTCTCCACAAATTCTTCCAACATTTTGTGATTGAAGGTAATAAATCCCCAATCTTGGGCCATTTAGCCTGTCACATATTGTCAGAGTGGCATGAGAGAAGTGATGGTGAGCTTACCACCACTCTCTGTCCTAGGAGAAACAGCTGTGTGATAGGCCTGACTGAAGCTGGGCTATTCCAGAACGAGAGTTATAGAGAGCAGGTCTGGGCACTGGTCATTAGAGAGTTAGGCTCAAGCCTTTTAAGGATTCTTGGTGTCCAATAGGACCATGAGGTTCACATTATTTGGAGAGTCTTCAAAGAGAACTGTTAAAGTAATGGCAATCTCTTATATAATGTATTACATTTAAACACCGTTATATGTGGTATAACTTATTTATTTGATTTGATTAATTTGATTAATCAAATTAACTGATCTGATTAATTAACTAAAAATTTATTGAGTTCCTTCTCTATCCATAGCATTGATCTTTCATTGCAGGCAGGAAATACAAGGAAGTATACTGTAGTCTTTACCATGGAGAACAGTTTAAGTTGGCAGGTGGGAAATGAATACAGAAATTGATTGATTGATTGATTGATTTGCTTTGTCTCCCAGGCTGGAGTGCTGTGGTGTGATCTTGGCTCACTGCAACCTCTGTCTCCTGGGTTCAAGCAATTCTCCTGCCTCAGCCTCCCGAGTAGCTGGGATTACAGGCGCCTGCCACCGTGCCTGGCTAATTTTTGTATTTTTAATAGATACGGGGTTTTGCCATGTTGGCTAGGCTGGTTTTGAACTCCTGACCTCAGGTGATCTGCCCACCTTGGCCTCCCAAAGTGCTGTGATTACAGGCGTGAGCCACCGCGCCCAGCCTATACAGAAATATGTATATTAGTAAAATGTAAACTTTACTGATTTTAGAAGTGAAATTAAAACTGAATAGTTTAATAAGAGATGTTTTGTTGTTAGTAAGTGCCAAAGGAACTGAGGCACAGACTCTCTGTGGGCCATAGGGAGTCAGGGAGTGATTAGGAAAAATTATGGAGGACGTAGGGCCAGAGGTAAAAAGCAGGATCCTAGAGAACAGGTGGGATTTAGTTGGCCAAACTGAGGAAGGGCTGTGCTTTCAAAGTAAGGGTAAAATGAATCAGAAGATTACAAAACAAGGAAATATGAGATTTAAAAGGATTAAGAGGGATTCAGAGGTACTCTTCCCCCACTGAATGGCACAGAAGAGCTTGGTGCACAGCTGTTGAAAATAAGCTCTATCATCTGCCAGAGAGTTTTTCTGAGACTTCAGGGCAATTGTTTCTCAGTTATGTCATATGCATTGGAGTCTCCATTCTGGACTCCTAGAGGCAGTAGTGACCATCTGGTAATCTTATACCTACATCTGAAAGAGAAACAGCATTCATTTGCCTCCCCTCTGTGGTGAATACTGGTGCAGAGAAAAGATAAGATTCTAAAAGACCAGGCTGGCTGGATGTGGTGACTCACACCTGTAATCCCAGCACTTTGGGAGGCTGAGGCAGGCAGATCACTTGAGGCCAGGAGTTCAAGACCAGCCTGGCCAACATGGTGAAGCCCTGTCTCTACTAAAAATAAAAAAATTAGCCGGGTGAGGTGGTGCATGTCTATAATCCCAGCTTCTCGGGAGGCTGAGGCAGGAGAATCGCTTGAACCCGAGAGGTGGAGGCTGCAGTGAGCTGAGATCACACCACTACACTTCAGCCTGGGCAACAGAGTGAGAGTCAGTCTCAAAATAAATAAATAAATAAATAAGTAATTTTAAAAAATCAGGCTAATAAGAGCAGCTCAGCATTTATTTTTTATTTTTTATTTTTTTTTCGAGACGGAGTCTCGCTGTGTCTCCCAGGCTGGAGTGCAGTGGCGTGATCTCGGCTCACTGCAAGCTCCGCCTCCCGGGTTCACACCATTCTCCCGCCTCAGCCTCCCAAGTAGCTGAGACTACAGGCGCCCGCCACCACGCCCGGCTAGTTTTTTGTATTTTTAGTAGAGACGGGGTTTCACCATGTTAGCCAGGATAGTCTCGATCTCCTGACCTCGTGATCCACCCGCCTCGGCCTCCCAAAGTGCTGGGATTACAGGCTTGAGCCACCGCGCCCGGCTGCAGCTCAGCATTTTATAAGCTACTCATTCAGTAATGCAGTAGGAGTGGCAGAAGTGATGCTGAAATGCAGAAAAACGTCAAATGCCACAAAGAGTAGTTAAAATGGCAGTAGAGTATGCAAGCTTATCATCTTCCTCCATTTCTACCTACTAAGTAATAGAAAGGTGTTTCAGATAACAGTTTCTTAAAAAGCTGCATTGTCTGTTAAATGGTTTCATTGAAACCGTGTTTGAGTTACCAGTTTAGCAAAAAATATTTTCCAAAGGAAAATCCTAATTTTTTTTGTTATAATCAGTTATATTAAATTCCTAACAGCAATAGCTTGAAAGTTTCATTTTGCTTTTTAACAAAGCAGTCTGTTCAGTTTGCTTTAAATACTCTTCAGTGTGCCTTAGGAATGAAAGATGAGGTTATTTTTCTTAAAATTAATTGCTGTCGTTCTGGTCCTACAGGAAATTATCAGTTCAGTGAACTTCAAGCTTCGTTCTTAGTCCTTGAAGTAGTCATTAGGAGCTTCTAAATACCACACAATGAAGACATGTAAGAGATTACAGATTGCAGCTAAGACAGGGATATGAAATAAAATCTAAAGACTTTAGATTTATGAAATAAAATCTAAAGACTAGGTTTATAAAATAAAATCTAAAGACTTTAGGTTTATAAAATAAAATCTAAAGACTTACTAGAACACTGCTTCATGGAAATCAACATTAAAGTGGTATTTCTCTCTTTTGAACTTCTAGAGCAGAGGTTACCAAACTCTGTAAGAGGCCACACAGTAAATATTTTAGGCTTGAGGCTATGTGGTTTCTGTTGCAGCTACTCATGTCTTCCATTGTACCTCAAAAGCAACCATAGACAGTATGTAAATGAATGAATATGGCTGTGTTCCAATAAAACTTTAAAAATAGCATGCCAGTTTGGCCCTCAGACCTTAGTTGGCCAACCCAGGTCAACTACTTGGCCAACCCAAGTAGAAGAGAATTTAGTATCTTCTACTTTTTTTTTTCAAGCAGGAAATACTAGTATTGCTAGTTATCTTTTAATATTTTATCTTCCCTTTTAAAGTGTAAGTTCTTTGAAAATAGAGACCACATCTTTTACATCTCTCCCCCATATCAATCAAGGTGTACAATGACTTACACCATGCAAACTATAATAAAGGTATCTGTTGTCATTTTGAATCTGTTCTAATCATAAGTGTTCTGTTTCCATTTGTGGAGCATTTTATAGTTTAGAAAGTGCTTTGACATAGGTTTCTTATCTGGTTCTCACAGTAGCCTCAGAAGAAGGAAGATGGGGTAAATGAATTTACCCATTCTATAGACCATATAGCTGAAGCTCAGAAAGGTTAAGTGAATTTACCAAGTTTATATCGTCTAATAAATGGCAGAGCAAAGATTTGGATCTGCTTTCTATTGTGGTAATGAACTGTCATCTCTAACTTTCTAAAAATAGAAGAATCTCATCTTTTTAGTCTGTCTTTTGCTTAAAGTGTTGAATATCCTGCAGTATTCTTGCATTTTATCTCAGAATCTTAGCTAAATTTTCCATTGAGTTTTAAATACTCAGTTTAAGATTTAGCATGCAAATATGCCTGTTCTTTTGGCACAGAGAAGGGTCGTTTCTGTTCTCTGTTCTCAGGAGACAGATCTGAGTTATGCAGAATTAGAAAGATTTTTAAAATTTTTTTATTTTTAATTTTAGAAATAGATTTTTTTTTTTTAAAGCTCATATAGAAGGATGTCTCATTCTTTCAGTTTCTCAGAGAAGAACCTGGTCTTTCATGATATCTGCACTGAGCCCTGGGAATATTAGTCTGTAAACCTCTTGCTTCAGCTGCAGTGAACTTGTATATTTATACTTAAGTGCTCTATGTTCTTTTTGCTGAGAATATTTTCCTCTTACTACAGAAGTAAATTTTATCTTTTAAAACCCTGTCAGTGGTGGTTGTATAGATGCATACATAAGTAAAAATGCATTTAGCTGCATAATTTCTGATTTGTATACTTTATTTAAAATAACGTTGTTTCTCAATATTTAATGATTAACTGTGAAAAAAAGCCCAAGTTTTACCTCTTTCTCAAAAGGCATCTCTCACCTCTCCAGCTCACTGCTTTTTTCACTTACATGTAGCTTTGTGAAATAGCCAGTATTGTCTAATTGGCATTATGACTTTGGAGTCCAAACTGGTAGAGTCTGAATCTCAGCATTGCTAATTAACTTCTCTGTGCCTCAGTTTCCTCATCTGTAAAATGGAGGTAATTAGAGTACCCACTTCATAGGATTGTGAGGATTAGATGAAGTAATACATGAAAGTACTTAGGACGGTGCCTGGTTTGTAGTGAGCATTCAAATGTAAGTGGGTATTATTATTAACTTCTGAATGGAGCCTGCTTCTTAGTTGCTTTTGTATACTGCCCCAGCTGATGCCTGAAGCCATTGTCGATGATGACATTTGCATGTCTAATATTAGGCACAGTCTCCTGCTGGGTATGGTGATGCCCCAACATTTTTATTTTCTGTGGAATTCTTACTTAATAATTAGTCCAGTTGTATGTATTTTACAAATGAATTGTGTGTCAGAATTTCAAGGAACATGGCATATTCAGTACCCTATTATTTATTGTATTAGTTTTTATTTAGGGATGGGACTTGGTTTTATAGAAGGAATGACACACTAGAATTTAGGAGACTGGATTGTAGTCCCAGTTTTGCCATTGATTTTTGTTATGTCATTGGGCAACTCAGCCTGTGTGTCCTTATCTGTAAAATGGTGAATTATTCTATCTACTACCCTCTTTGGGTCTAATACATTTTTGTTCTCATATATTTGTGAGAAGCTACTTAGTTACTCAGTGTAATGTAATGTTGCCTGTAAAATTGATGTGATTTCCTTGATATAACCAATTGCTTTATATGAAAAATTAATTATTGCTTTCTCTGTTTTCAGCTTCGGGCTCAGAATCAGGTTCTGAAAAAAGGTGTTGTGGATGAACAAGCAAATTCTGCAGCTTTAAAGGTGGGCAACAGGATATTTGTGTTGTGAGGGTTGTTAGCATTTGGTGTTGCTCAAAACAGGTTCATTGGGTTTTCTGGGTTAAAGTTCCAACTCTGACACTGATTCACTAGGGATAAGGGACAGTAATACAGTTTTTTGTGGTTAATTTTCCTACTTGCTTAGGTAAGAATATGAGGTACTTTACTTTCCTTAGCTAAAAATTATAAAAAAGATATGTGACTTTGTCTAGTGCCTTACTCCTGTGCCTCAAGGCCTTCAATTAGCTCAGTTTATCTGGATTATTGAGGCTTCTTATCAGTTGTCATCAGACAGCTCTCTGAGGGAGGCTATGTCGTATTCCTATTTGAATCCCTCTCACTCAGCAGATGGGAGGTCTCTAATAAGTAGATTCCATTGTGTGAATCATTTAGTCCCTAAATCTTGCCTTTAGTTGAGCTATTTAATAGTAATAACCTGTGTTAATCAGGATACTCTGAGCGATACATTTTACCGTCAGCACTTTTGTTAACTGAGGGGAGAAATATGATAGACGAAGGCATTTGTTTCTGCCTCATTTCTAGTAGGCATGTAGTAAATATTGCTTAGTGATATTTTTAAATGGATAAATTAATCCTAGGATTTGGATTTCTTCTTGGCCAAGTTTCAGTTAAGTATACTGTCTAGCTCACTCTTTTGCTCTTTCCCTTTCTTGCTCCCTCTGCTCTCTTTAGACAGATGGGATTAGGATTCTTCTTACTCCCATCTCTTTCTGGAGAAGCCCCTGATCAGTAATATGTCTAAGGTGGCTCCACTTAGGCAACTAAGCCACAGAAATTGTCGTTTTACGTAGCCAGTTGTTGGATCCTATAGGAGAGAAATCTGTCTCTGAGTGTCTCCTCCTTAGGTGCGGTTAGCACAGTCTCAGGGCTGAGATGGTTCTGAACACCCCACCCATACTTCCAGGCTCTCTGCACCCAAGCCAAGATGATTAAAACAGAGGCTTTATAGTCAGGATTTATTAGTCAAGTTATTATTTTACCAAAATTGTTGAAGAAATGATCATTATATCTCCCAATAATATTTAAACTTATTGCTGGGGAAGGTCTTTCCTAGTTTGTCCTAGTAGCCTGCACTGGTGTTTCATACCCTCCTGTTGCTGGTTGTGTTTGATTAACTCTGTGATGGCAGCAATGGTAGGAACAGTGGTAGGAATGGTGACAGCTGGTTCTATTGATTGAGCACTCACTATATACCAGGCATTGTGCTAAGTACATTATATCCATTATCTCATTTAGTGTTCACAACAACCCTATGAGGTCAGATAACATTATCATCCCCATTACAGAAACTGGAGTTTAACGAAAGGCTGGGATAGATGTTTTCTGAAATTAATGATTGGCTAATGGGGTTGGAGTGTTAGTTCATTTTAAGAACTAGAAGCATAATTGTATATTATAATTATAAGAATATAAATTATGAGAAAAAATAAATTATTTTTTATTTTAATATTTATTACAGTAGTCATTGTAATTATAGTACACCAAGTGACAATATGCCAGTTTGCTAGACAGGAATATTAGGATGTCCTGTGTTACAGTAGGCTTTTAATTTTATTACTGGGTTTACCCCTTCAGTGAGGTATAATCAGTGTTCATTGATTTGAAGTTTTAAAATTTGAAAGACATGATGGTTTGGACATGGGCTCGGCCTAAATTTACCTTTGAGCTACAAGTGAAAATTAAGGTTTTACTAAACAAATGTAGGAAAAAAATGATTTTCTCCTTAACAGGAGCATATTCTATCCCTCTAGCACTGTTCTCAACATGCAGGTAATGTCAATAGAGTGTAGACACTAGTCTGTGGTTTTTAGGTTGCTGTTCCTTTTTTTTTTTTTTTTTGAGACAGAGTTTTACTCTGTCACCCAGGCTGGAGTGCAGTGGCACGATCTCGGCTCACTGCAACTTCTGCCTCCCTGGTTTGAGCGATTCTTGTGCCTCAGCCTCCTGAGTCACTGGGATCACAGGCATGTACCACCCTGCCTGGCTAATTTTTGTATTTTTAGTAGAGTCGGAGTTTTGTCATGTTGGCCAAGCCAGTTTCAAACTCCTGACCTCAAGTGATCCGCCCACCTCAACCTCCCAAAGTTCTGGGATTATAGACGTGAGCCACTGCACCTGGCCTAGGTTGGTGTTTCAATATAGTTAAATCATCTGTTCATTAAAGCATGACCTTCATGTTTTATAATTGTTTCAGTGACACTGGTAAACATACAGTTCTTTATTTTTTTATTTTTTATTTTTTTAAATAGAGATGAGGTCTCACTATGTTTCTCAGGCTGGTCTCCAACTTCTGGGCTTAAGCAGTCCTCCTGTCTTGGCCTCCCAAAGTGCTGCGATTACAGGCATAAGCAACCGTGCCAGTCCAGTTCTTTAAATATACAGTATTATATGGCCATCTGTGTTTGATAATCAGTGAATAAAAAGTTGTCAGAACATTGTAAGTAAAATATAGTTAGAATAATTCTTTTAAAAAATAGAGTAAAAGTAAATATTTCTCATTAGTTTCCCATTTTCTTACCCCATTATGGCATAAACAGAACAAAGTGGTCAGCAGAGGGTGTGTCAAAAAGGTTAGCAGAATATTTTAGATTTTGTTTCTATTGTCATTTAGCTTTAAAGTGAATTATTGTAGGACAGCATCTGAAAATATTTTTGGTATGATACTGATTTTTATCTTTGATATGTCAGAATAGTTGAAGAAAAATTAAGTGTGTTGCAAAGACTTTATTTTGACTAATTTAAATTTAGGGAGGATTTACAGAAAAACTGGAATACAGATATATTTCTTCCCATTCTTGTTCACTGAAGGGAATCATCAGTAAATCGGAGGTTCTTTTTAAATACCCAAGTTCGGCCAGGCACGGTGGCTTGTGCCTGGAAACCCAGCACTTTGGGAGGCCGAGGTGGGTGGATCACCTGAGGTCGGGAGTTTGGGACCAGCCTGGCCAACATGGCGAAACCCTGTCTCTACTAAAAATACAAAAAAGTTAGCCAGGCGTGGTGGTGTGCGCCTGAAGTCCCAGCCACTTGGGAGGTTGAGGCAGGAGAATCACTTAAACTCGGGTGGCAGAGGTTGCAGTGAACCGAGATTGTGCCGCTGCGCTCTAGCCTGGGCAATAGAGCGAGACTCTGTCTCAATAATAATAATAATAATAATAATAAATAAGTAATGTCTAAGTTTATAAACTTGTAGCCTCAATCTTTGTGTCTGTTCACTGTCACAGGATGTTTAGTTGATCATGATCTGTTACTTTAGTATAGTTGCTCTTATTTTTATGTTTACTTGGTTTAGCCAAAAGATTATCTTTTCACAAAGTGCTAAAAACTTAAGAACTGAAATGATGTATATACAACCTGAATTTCCTAAAGCAAGAGGTTTTGATTATATTTTGGTGAAACAAAAATAATTTTTAATAAAATTTCTAAACCTTACAGCTAAACTGTGAGGACCAATCTGTTTTCACTTTGATATAGGAGCAACTGAAAATGAAAGATCAGTCATTGAGAAAACTACAACAGGAAATGGACAGTTTGACATTTCGAAATCTGCAGCTTGCCAAGAGGGTAGAACTACTTCAAGATGAACTAGCTCTAAGTGAACCACGAGGCAAGAAAAACAAGGTAGGTTCAAATACAGGCAAGTTAGTGTGACCTTGTCATTAGTAACTGACACCTACAGGGCATCCTGGTTTTAACAGAAGACCCCACTGCTGAATTATTTGTTTGTTTGTTTGTTTGAGATAGGATCTTGCTCTACCACCCAGGCTGGAGTGCTGTGGTATGATCTTGGCTGGCTGCAACCTCTGCTCCCAGGCTCAGTGATCCTCCCATCTCCGCTCCCAGAGTGGCTGGGACTGTAGGTGTGCACAACCATGACCGGCTAATTTTTGTAATAGAGATGGGGTCTCACTATGTTGCCCAGGCTGGCCTTGAACTTCTGGACTCAAGCGATCCACCTGCCTTGGCCTCCCAAAGTGCTAGGATTACAGGTGTGAGTCATCATGCCTGGCCCTGATTTTTTTTTTTTTTTTTTTTTGAGACAGAGTTTCACTCTTGTTGCCCAGGCTGGAGTGCGATGGCACCATCTTAGTTCACCACAGTCTCCACCTCCTGGGTTCAAGTGATTCTCCTGCCTCAACCTCCCAAGTAGCTGGGATTACAGGCATGTGCCACTCCCAGCTAATTTTGTATTTTTAGTATAGACAGAGTTTCTCCATGTTGGTCAGTCTGGTCTCGAACTCCCGACCTCAGGTGATCTGCCCGCCTTGGCCTCCCAAAGTACTGGGATTACAGGCATGAGCCACCATGCCGGGCCCTAGCCCTGAATTTTTAATGTTCCATTATTACACCTGGATATTAGGTTGAGAAAGCAGACATTTATTATTAATATATATTAAATGTTAGAAACATTTTTATATGATAGTCAATTTTAAATAATTTATTAGGAGCAAATATACATAGTTGGTTAGTGACCGAGAAGAGACAATGGAATATCTTACATTGCTAAAATTGTTGACGTCTTTTGGTTTTACCAGGTTGCCATTAATCCAAGGTTGAGCAAATAGAATGAGGGAGATTGTCAGTGTTACTACTCTTATGAAAGTAGCAGTTGAAACACTCATACCTTAGGTTTGTAAGTTTACTGCAGATGTAATTTCTTAGCATTTATTCTTATGAGGCCAGTTTGGTGTTCTCGTCTTGAGGTTTAGAGATGAGTTTTTTTCCCTTATGGTTTTATATGGTGAGGCAAGATTGTTATTGCTCTAAGGTGGATAATCTGGTACTTTTGAACGCTGTGATTAAGAGGTTGCTGCTTTTTTTTTTTTTTTTTTTTTTTAAGGGGTAGAGGTACTGATTGAGTCTTTAAGTCTTGTATGTATATAGACTAACACTCCACAAATGTATGTATTGAGGCAGTAACAGTAGAATGGGTAGAAGGGAAGGAGAAGGCACACAGTGACTCTGAAGGAGTGCAGTATGGCCAGAAGAGCACAGGCTTCAGATTGAAGCCCAGGCTTGAATTCTTTGGTTGCCTTTAATAAATCTATGATTTTCGGCACAATTTTTAACCTTGTAATCTTAGTTTCTCCATCAGCAAAGTGACAATGAGCCTTTGAGGTTTGTTGTGAGGATTCTATGGGATCATGTAAAAGTGCCTAGAGCCATATTTCCCATGTAATGAGCAGTTGCCATAGTTATATGTTAATAGTTTTCCTATATACATTTTCCTACATAGAATAATTTGCTAGAGTGTTAATGTTCAAATAAAGGAGGCAACAGAGAGGGTATAACACATATGTGTTAGAATCACTCGGGAAACTTTTTCAAGATACACGTGCCAGGCCGGGCACAGTGGCTCACGCCTGTAATCCCAGCACTTTGGGAAGCTGGGGCGGGCGGATCACGAGGTCAGAAGTTCGAGACCAGCCTGGCCAGCATGGTGAAACACTGTCTCTACTGAAAATACAAAAAATTAGCCCGGCATGGTGGCGGCGCGGCTATAATCCCAGCTACTCAGGAGGCTGAGGTGGGAGAATTGCTTGAATCCAGGAGGCGGAGGTTGCAGTGAGCCAAGATTATACCATTGCACTCCAGCCTGGGCGACAGAGCAAGACTCCATCTCAAGAGAAAAAAAAAAAAGATGTACATGCCCTGGAAATTCTGAAAGACCCTTGGGGACACAATAGTTATTTGTACTTCAAACGTGTTCTTCAGATTCTTAATATCCCTGCCTAGGACTGTTGAGCAGAGGTTTGGGTGTGATACTTAAGAATTAATTTTAATTAAAGCTCATCAAATTTGGAAGCACTGAGGACCCCGAATATGTCATTCTGCAGTGTTCCTTATGCACTTGTTGTTTTTCAAACATGATGGATATTTAATTTCTTTTTATATGGCTACTCCATTTTCAAAGGGCTTTTAAATCACTGATTCAAATTAGATTAGTAGATGACTTCATTTTAAGTGAGAAGTGAGACTACAAAAAAAGCAGAGAAAGGGTGGTGACTGATGTTTGAACACAGTTTCATTGTTAGGCTGTTCCTTGAATAGTCTCAGTTCTATGTATTACATGAAAACAAATGCTTATTATTAGATCTTTTAAATAGTGCTATTCTTCTATGTAGAATGAGTTCATATTAGTAAAAAATTAAAAGAAAGGGATTTTTAAATAATCTTTGAGAATTTTCCCATTAATTTATAATAGCTTTATTTTATATTTTTTTAACTTAGAAATTTGTATGAACTTTTGTATAAACTTACCTTTGTGGATGCTGTTACAAAATTTATTACAATTTCTTATGGAGTTTAGCAACTCCAACTCATGAAATTGCTGTAACTCTGATTTCCCAAACCAAAAGATCAAATTGAAATTATATTTATGAGCTTATTTTATATTGCTGGAGCTTTCTAGGTCTGCTCCGTCCTCCAACAGAACTACTCATGAATTCATCTGCAAAGAATAGTAAGCCTTATCTGTTCTTTTCCCTCTCTTTTTAAAGCTTTCCTGCTCATTACAATATTTGCAGTTTCAACTTGTGTCACATAGGAAAAGTTAAATGATGAACTGTATACCTTTTGCAGGATTGTTTGAGAATGGTGAACACGTAGAAGAGACAAGCTTCTAAGGTGATAGAGAATCTGTGTACCTTAGGATGTTTCTCTAAAGGATGAAAGTTATGTGGACATAACTTATTCTTTCCATCAGAAAAGTGGAGAATCTTCTTCTCAGTTGAGTCAAGAACAGAAGACTGTCTTTGATGAAGATCTGCAGAAGAAGATCGAAGAGAATGAACGGTTGCATATACAAGTGAGAAAATCTGGTTTTCCATATGAATTAAAAAATAGGTCTGTGATCTGTTAATGTGGAAAAGCGAATGCAGCTGGAGTGTTTCGTGTCTGCGTGGGTGTTTTAATGTCTTCTGTGATCTTCAAGTATATATGTCAGTGTCACTTATTCATCTCTTAAATATCACACAATCTTAATGTGGATGTGTGCTTTGAAGTATATTCATTTGTTCAGAAGACAGCAGAATGGCTTTATAATTTAACAGTGCAAAAGTATACTGAGCATTATTCATTTTATATAGGAAGTGATTACATGTATCATTTAAATGGGAACTTACCAATAAGTGGCGTTTGCTTTTTTCCATCCCCGCCCCCCCCCCCCCTTTTTTTTTAACTGATGTTTAGGTCTTTAATTTACTGGTGTTTAGTTGGTTTTTATCCCTACTCCTGTTAAACTGTAAGGTCTCTGAGGGTATGAACCATGTATGTTCTCTGTGTCCAATCCCTGGACAGTGTCTTACTTATGTCAGGTGCTCAGATATTTATGGAATGTTGGAAAGTTAGTGCCTGCCCCCAAACCATTGAGCATATTCTAAGATTCATAGTGGGCCGGGCGCAGTGACTTACGCCTGTAATCCCAGCACTTTGGGAGGCCAAGGCGGCCGGATCATGAGGTCAGGAGATCGAGACCATCCTGGCTAACATGGTGAAACCCCATATCTACTAAAAATACAAAAAATTAGCTGGGTGTGGTGGCAGGCGCCTGTAGTCCCAGCTACTTGGGAGGCTGAGGCAGGAAAATGGCGTAACCCAGGAGGCAGAGCTTGCAGTGAGCCGAGATTGAGCCACAGCACTCCAGCCTGGGCAGCAGGGTGAGGCTCTGTGTCAAAAAAAAAAAAAAAAAAAAAAAAAAAGATTTGTAGTGTAGTGTATCCAACTATAACCTCCTGATTTTTTTTTTTTTTGGTCAAATGGTAGGAAACACACTTTTCAGTCTTTAAATGTTAATAAAGTTTTTGACCTCAGTGTATTTTATATCTAAGTATTCATAATTCCTTATTAGTGTTGGACTCTAATTACAGGAAAGAGCTTTACCTGTTTTAGGAATAACACCTGTTTTAATTTTGATTATTTTATGTGAAAGTTAGCTTAGTAGAAAAGTTATACTCTGATCAATTGAATTCTATGTATGCCAGACATTGTTTAAAATAGAAATTCATGAGACTAAGAGGTAGGAGGTGCAGGCTTTAGAGTAGGTTTCCTGTGTTCACATCTAAGTTCTACTATATTTTAGCTGTGAGACATTAGACTAGTTATGTAACTCGTTTAAGCTTGAGTTTCCATATCTGTAAAGAGGAATAACAGTAGCTACTTCTGATATACTGTGAGGATTTAATGAGATAATGCCTGTGTGGGTTTAACATAGTCAGTGTATGGAACCATATGGAAGTTGCTCAGTGAATAGTCACTGCTGTTATTTTTCTCATTTATGTATATTAGGATATTGTGAGAAGAGAAAATGGTCTTCTCTTTTTAGTTTTTTGAAGCTGATGAGCAGCACAAGCATGTGGAAGCAGAGCTGAGGAGTCGGCTGGCCACTCTGGAGACAGAAGCAGCCCAGCACCAAGCTGTGGTTGACGGTCTCACCCGGAAGTACATGGAAACCATTGAGAAGCTGCAGAATGACAAGGCTAAACTAGAAGTAAGCCCCATTGTGAGAGCACACTAAAAAATAATTACGACTTTTATATTAATAAATTGTCTGTGCACTTAGAGTTAGTCATTTCTGGTGAGACTATTGCCTGCAAGGTCTTACTAAGTGTGTTCCTGTCTGTAGCCTGAGCCATCTACTTTTCTTTTTCTTCTGAAATTCAGGTAAAATCTCAGACTCTAGAAAAGGAAGCCAAGGAATGTCGACTTCGAACGGAAGAATGGTATGTGGAAACTTGAATTCCAAGAGGGTTCTGAAGCAAGACTCAGAAGACATGAGTTTTGGTTGTAGCAGCTCCTCTGTCCTGTCTTACATTTAAAAGGAGGAAATGGGAGTCATCTCCAGGGTCCTTTTCAATTCTGGGATCTCCGGGGCCCTAGGCGTTCTTGATAGGGTGGCCTGTGTATTAGTCCTCAGCCTGCAAAGGTTTGGGGCTGTGGCAGATAGTGTTCTGGAGCTCCTGTACTGAAGACTGGAGACTTTCTGTTTGAAACTACTCTAAACAGAAGGGGCCTCTGATAGTCCCAGGAAGGAAAACTGATAATCACCATATCAGTCTTTTAATGGTACATTTCGAATAAAAAAGAGGTTACATGATCTAATTTGGAGAGATATAAATCTTAAAATCAAAATATTAGTAATGTATGGTAAAGGTATACTCCAACGTTTATTTGATAATAATATTGTAGTTTTTAATAGGATCAACTAAGTGAATTTCTCTGATCAATTTTATTGCATTGTTAGAATTACATGCGTGATTTAGATGTGTACCTGTGTGCATAATTGAACCAAACCCAGAAATTACCAGCTTTTGAGTTCAAGGGGAAAAGAAGGCTAATGTAATATGTACTTAAAAAAAGAGTCTACAGTGATACTAGGGTGAATACTTACGTGTTGTAATGAGAACATTTGTGACTTTGAAGTGGCTCTAAGATTACTTTGAGCTTGGGGAAATAAATGTAAGGTTGGCTAAGACACTGGAACCATGATAAATTCCTCCAGACTTCCACATCATTCTCCAGAAGTCCCTGGGACTTGAGAAGCCAGGTTAGCATTTTTGTTATCTTCATCTTTTAACAACTCTCTGCCAAGAGTATCCCAAATGTCAGGTGCAGTTCTCTGGAAGTCTACTACCAGCTGTTGAGGTAACAGATAAATGGGGATTCACTCAATGATTGGTGATAATGTGGTTTTGTATTTTTTTCTTGCAGTCAATTACAGTTAAAGAATCTTCATGAAGATTTGTCAGGTAGATTAGAGGAATCCTTATCAATCATCAATGAAAAAGTACCTTTTAACGATACAAGTAGGTATTATATATAGTTTTCCATTATTTGTAACTTTGAATCTCTCTGTGGTAGCCAACTAATTAAAATTTCTGATCTTTTGGGCAAAAAATTTAATTGGCCCAACAGAGGATTGCTTTCTTTTTGTTCATTTGATCAGCCGTGGCAATCATATTTAACAAGAAGATTTTAAATTGTCATATAACTACTCCACAGCCGGTCTGCTTGGAAGAAGCCCAAATCCACATTTTTTGATTGCATGTATTTAGCATTTCCCAAGGTAAAAAAACAACCTGCACATAAAATAGTTGAATATTTGTACAAGAAAAATTGTTGATTGGGGTAGGGGAAATGAGGCTTGGCGGTGGGAGTTAAATCTTTTCAAAGTGATGTCTTACCCTTGGTCAATTCCCAGCGATAGCTAGGAAGCTAACTTGGTTAAGCCTTGCTTCCTGTGCACCCTGGGAATGGTTTGGTAATTTACATTCCCAAGAGCAGCAAAAAAGAAGTGAAAAAATACTACTTTACTTGTGTAATAGGTGCCAAATTTGCAGCCTTTAGGTAAGAAGTCAAAACCTCAAAAGCAAAGAAAATATTTGCTTGTTTGGATTTTGAAACTTACATTCAAATTGATGCACATTTCTTTTTTCTGTAATCACATGATTGAAATTAATATTTTACTTCCCCTAAATTTGTTTAGGGAAGACCCAAAAAAAGAGGAAAAAAAAAAAGAAAAATAGCAGTTCGATTTAGGATTAAAATCAGCATGTCATCATTATATCAAAAATTTAAACTCCCCCTTGAAAATAACACCTGTTTCTAGCTTCTACATTAATGTAAATACTACTGGATTCACTGGATTTGAAACTGTGGCGTTATATTTTCCCTTTAAGCCTTGTCTCAATCATTAGGTTCTAATAATTTCCTTCTGAATCATGGATTTATCCTTCCTTTTGTAATACTAGTTGTCACCCTGTTTTAGGTCCCTTTCATGTCACATGTGGATTATTACTTTTAGTCCTGAAATATTTAAAGATCATTTGCCGAGTGCCTAGACAAGTCCGTAGCTGGTGGTGTGGTGTGGGGAAGCCTTCCCAGAGAAAGGGTGCTTTGAGCTGGGCCTGGATGTGTGAGCAGGTTTTATTGGGCAGAGATAAGGGTAAAATCTAAGGAATTACTTGAAGTATGGTATATAGGACAAAAAGTGTCATCATGCCCTCAGGAGCAGTAATCCAGTATCACAGGAGGCTTAGGGTGGGTGGGATGTGCAGGGCAATGACATGTTAAGTTCTGAAAGGTATGGTGGGATTGGACCCTAGTGTTCTGGTCTAAGGACTGGGAACTTAATTCATAAGGCCATGGGGTTGTTGGAGAAGTTTTTGAGCCAGGGAACATCATGTTGCTATATGTGTACTCACAAGGTTAATCTGGCAACAGAGTGTAGATTGCCTTGGAGTGGGACAAGGGAGTCAAAGACTATTGTGATGATAGTTCTGGTGTGCTATTATGGAGGCTTAGCCTGGGTTGTTAGGGAGACGTGGAAGATCTTGTGGAAGGAGAGGGAACAGATTGGTCCTTTCAAGGAGACAAGGGAGAAGGAGGCAGTGATGGGGAAGATGGTGATGCAGTTGACTGAAAGAAAAGAGGTAGACAGGAACAGGTTTGTGGGAGAGACGAGGTTAACTTTGTTGTTGTTTAATGTTCTGACAGATGGGTTCATATGTATCTATATAACTGTTAATGTATGCCTTTCTAAATGAAAGACTAGACTTCAGGAGAGAAACTGATGTCAACACTATTGGGCTGGAGAAGCCCTCATGTTGGGAGTGGTGGGTGCACAGTGCAGTCAGGCTTGTGTAGGGTCCTTGGTGAGTTCTCCATCCCAGTGATCAGGAGGCGGAGAGGAGCTGTGGAAACGGGGTGAGGTAGAAGCTGGAGAAGGGAGTTTCAGCAGTTTCAGCCTGATGGTGCAGGTCATTCTGCACATTGCTGTAGAGAGGTCAGAGGGTGATGCAGCAAGGCGACTGGGTTTGGTGACTGGATTTTGTGGCCTCGAGAGGACTAGTATACTTTGTGAGGAGCGCTTCTATGCAGGGTGTAGGTTGACACTAGATTGCCAGGACAGGGAGTTGAGGTGAGTGGGTGCTGAGGAAACAGGCAGAGCAATGCTATTTTTTGAGCAGTGGGAATGAAGGAAATGAAGCATGAGAGCCTGACAGGCAAAGTGAAAGAAAAGGCTGCATGTGCTGGGGACAGGAGTCAGGGCAGAGAATTAAGTGTGATTAGTAATGGAAGAGACTCACTGTGGAGACAGAGTTAAGTGAGCTGCAGCAAATGCTTTATTTGTAATGAGGAGATACTGAAGATAGAAGCAGGGAGTGATTATGTCCTAAGGTCCTGAGGGGATCAGAAGCAGAAGGGCCCAGGAGAACGGTTAGCTGAGGAAAGAATATGCAAGCAGTAGACCAAGGTGGAGGGTGAGGAGTGTAAGAACTCTTTTGCTTTGGCTGTGATTTTTTTGGTAGAGTAGGGAGAGGCTATCCTGTCCATTGGGTAGCAGGGAGTAGAGGAGGAATGATATTAGGAGCTTAAAACAGAAAAGGTTTGGGATAGATGTCATGGGAAATAAAATAGGCACACGGCAATGAAATTGTGGATTACTGAGTAGAGTTGAAGCCCCCTGGAGTTAAGCAGAGTAAGTTGTAGTGGACCTTACTTGGGATTTGTGTTAGCAAAAGCGTTGTTGAAATAATGGACCAGGCTGGGAAGCAAAACAAGCAAGGCTGAAAGATGGCTGATAGAAGTGTCCTGAGGTGTTGGTGGACAGGAGACCAAGCTGGTAATGCATAGCCCAGTGAGTAGCAATGGAGACATAAGAGGGAACTGTGTGAGTATGCCACAGGAACATTCCGAATCATATTTTTGGCACTGGGGTCATTCTGACTGAGAACCTGGGCAGAGAAGGGCAGGTTTGAGTGGCTGAAGGGATGAGTAGAGATGAGGAAAGATGCAGCTCATTAAGGAGGAGGTTGAGGAGGTATGGCTAGGTGTGAGGAAGCTACCAGAGGTTAGCGACAGACCAGGATAGAGAGGAAGACTGAGAAAGATAGTGATGCCATCCAGGAAAGTTAGGATTGAGTCATTGAGATCCACAGTGGCAGACAGTGATAGATTTTTCCGGTAGTGTAGTGTCAGGAAAACAGTGGTATTTTTTGCTGATGAGTGTGGTGGCTTTGTGGAGGGTTATTTTAGAAGGGAGAATGACTGAAAACAGCAAGAACATCATGAGCCTTTCTAAGTAGTCTTGATAAGCCCGAAAGCAGTGTTTGAAATGATTTCTTAGAAATGGAAACACCGGATTTGTTTGGGTTTTTTTAAGCCTGAAGTTAAAAAAAGATGGGAAGTATTACTTTATCTGAGAAACCACTGATTCTATGTAAATTCTGTTATTCTGTATTGTTCATTATTTTAAATTCTTATGCAAAGCTGATTTTGCTTCAGAGCATTCATTATATTGCATTTAAGCTATTTTCTGGTATATGTGAAATGAGAGACTTAATGTACATTATTTTTCTTTTGTAGAATATAGTCAGTATAACGCTCTGAACGTTCCACTCCACAATAGGAGACACCAGGTAAAGAATGAAGTACATGTTTTTATTTTCAGTTATGTATACATCAGACTTTCCAGAAACAAGAATTAGTTGTTTGGACCTCTGTTTAGTGCATTCAGTCATTGCGTTTAACTGTTGCTTTACGTGTTTCTCATACATTTATTCAAATGTAGCTTGCTTTTTATTACATTCATAAGTAAAACAGATTTTTGCTCTCTTGTCTGATAACATTAGAAATAAGTAATGAGATGCATTAATGGTTTGAGCCATACTTTCTTGTAGGTTGGTACACCTATATTATACTTAAGTGTTCTGGGTTAAGTACAGGAGGTGTATTTGCCAAACTGGTGGCTTTCTAATTTAGTTAGATAGGAATATTAAAATTCAAGTGGGAGCAGATGAATTTAAATTAAGGAATAATCACACTAGGATTCAAATGTTTTCTCCAGAAGAGACTGAATAAAGTTCTTTTCGGAGAATAATTTGAGAGTTGGCCTTAACTGTGTATTTTTCATTTTAAAGCTGAAGATGCGAGATATTGCTGGGCAGGCCCTGGCTTTTGTTCAGGATCTTGTGACGGCTCTTCTAAACTTTCATACCTACACAGAACAGAGGATTCAGATTTTTCCTGTTGATTCTGCCATCGACACTATATCTCCATTGAATCAGAAGGTAAATTTAATTCAGAATACATTTTGTTTGCCCTGAAAAAAATAGGGAGATATTATTTGTTTTCGGACCTCTTCTGTGCACCATCCAAGAACTGCAAAGGACATGAAAAAAACCCAAAGTCATAGTTTTTACTCTCAAAATAAAATATGGCAAAAATGGAGATTCTTAAGAAATTACATACTAGGGAAGTGTATTAGTCCGTTTTCACACTGCTGATAAAGACATACCGGAGACTGAGCAATTTACAAAAGAAAGAGGTTTATTAGACTTAACAGTTCCACATGGCTGGGGAGGCCTCACAATCAAGGCAAGGAGGAGCAAGTCACATCTTTCGTGGATGGCGGCAGGCAAAAAGAGAGCTTGTGCAGGGAAACTCCCATTTTTAAAACCATCAGATCTCATGAGACCCATTATCTATTGTGAGAACAGTGCAGGGAAGACCCACCGCCATGATTCAGTCGTCTCCCACTGGGTCCCTCCCATAACGTGGGAACTATGGGAGCTAGAAGATGAGATTTGGGTAGGGACATAGAGACAAACCATATCAGGGAGGTTTTTTTTTTCCTTTCCTTTTTTTTTTTTTTTTTTTTTAATTGAGGCAGAGTCTTGCTCTGTCACCCAGGCTGGGGTGCAACAGTGTGATCTTGGTTCACTGCAGCCTCCGCCTCCTGGACTCAAGTGATCCTGCCACTTCAGCCTCCCAACTAGCTGGGACTACAGGCGTGCACCACCACACTGGCTAATTTTTTTTTTCTTTTTTTCCCTATTTTTAGTAGAGCCAGGGTTTTGCCATGTTGGCCAGGCTGGTCTCAAACTCCTGACCTCAAGTGATCCGCCTGCCTCAGCCTCCCAAAGTGCTGGGATTACAGGTGTAAGCCACTGTGCCTGGCCTTAGGGAAGTTTTTAAAAGACCTCATTGTGAGCGAGTGAGTGGTATGGCCAGTAAGTGGTATGAGATCACCAGGGAATGGAAGTCGCTGTAGGCGGTTCTGTCTGGGAAAGATTCTTTGGGGATTTGAATGGGTCTTGAAAAATTAGCAAGGTTTGAATAGGGGAGGGGAGAAGTGGGATACGCTTTTTCCCCCGGAAGAGAATGACATGAACGAAATCATGGAGCAGGAAAGCATAGGGAGTGTGGGTGTTGGGAACAGGGGAGGCATGCGGAGGGAATAATGAGCAAACTGTCTTGACTGGAATGTGAAGTCCTCGGAAAGGGAGGAATGGGAAGTAAGGTTGAAAGAGAAAAAATGGCTCCAGATTCTAAAAGGCCTCTAAGGGCAGGCCAAGACATAGACCTTTACTTTGTTTGTAGGATTGAGGCCTCTATAGCTTTTTGATCGGGGGTGACATAAAAGTGCCATTTTATTGTTGGAAAAATTAATTTGCTGGCATTTCTCTCCCCGATGTAGTGTAACTTTCATCATTGGGCATGTTTAGGAGTAAAACAACCTGTGTGGTATAGTTGACCTTTTTCCTTCCTGCTGAGTTATGGAGTGGGAGACAAACTGCTTATCCAGTTGAGCTTGGGGGGCATTTTCAGGGTTTGTGAAGTTCAGACAGGGTTTAAAAATGTCACTTCCTTCAGTCTATGTGCTTTTTTTTAGCCATTAGATTTTGCTTCTTTTTTCTCCCCTGCTAATTCTAAAAAACAATAAAAGGTAGCTTACAAAATTTCATTTAACTGAAAAGGATAAAATAAATGTTGTGAGTATATTAGCTATGTATTGCTATGTAATAAATTACCCCAAAACTTAGTAGTTTAAAACAACAAACATTTACTATCTCACAGTGGCTGCGGGTCAAGAATGGAGGAGCTAGTTAGCTGGCTCATGATCTCTCATGAGATTTCAGTCAGGATGTCACTGGAGCTGGGGGATTTGCATCCCAGGTGGCCCACTCACATGCCTGCTGAGTTAGTGCTAGTTGTTGGCTGGGAACCTCAGTTTCTTATTGCCTGGCTCTTTGAGTGTCCTCATAAATGGCAGCTAGCATTTCTCATAGCGAGCGATCTAAGAGCAAGGTGGAAGCCACAATGCCTTTTATGACATAGCCTGGGTAGTCACACATCATCACTTCTCCAGTATCGTATTGGTCACACAGACCAGACCACCTTGAAACAATGTGAGACGGTAGTACACAAAACCAAAAATACCAGGAAGTGGGGACAATTGAGACCATCTTAGAAGCTGACTCTCACAGGGTGGAAATTGAGGGAAATTGCTATACATGTGTGCTCTAAGTGCCTCATGATGTGGCAGTCTGAAATGTGAGTCATGCCGTTCGTCCTATGTAACCTCATTCTTATTCCCTGCTTCTTTTGTGCATCATGCAGTATTTTCAGGGTTTGAATAGTGTTTATGTCTGTGGTTCCCAAGACTTGGACTTAGGAGTCAGACTTCCTGGGTTCCCAGTCCATTTCTGCCACTTTCTCAGTTATGTCCTCTTGGGAAATAAACTTACTCTCTCTGCACTTCAGTTTTCTCATCTTTAAAATGGGAGATAGAATACCTGCCTCACAGGTAAGCGTATTTGAGGATTTGATAAGATAATACATGTAAAACACTAAGAACAGTGCGTGGTGTGTAGTACTAGCACCCAATAAAGATTTGGTCTTAGGATCATCATCGTTATGCTTTACACATAGGAAGCCATCAGTAGGTGCTTGGCTTTCATGTTTTGGTCTGACTCTACACATCTATTGAAGTTTGTAAAAATTAAACAGTGGGCCTTTGAAATGTTCTTTAATATCACTGTGGGAGAAAGCTTTCAGAAGACCTGGATAGGGAAGACAGTACTGCAACAATTTAATGTAGTTATGCTTTCTTTTATACTTCCTGTAATATTAAAAAATATTTTCTGACCAGACACAGTAGCTCACACCTGTAATCCTAGTACTTTGGGTGGCTGAGGCGGGTGGATTGCTTGACCTCAGGAGTTCAAGACCAGCCTGGGCAACATGGTGAAACCCCATCTCTACAAAAAAATACAAAAATTACCCAGGTGTGGTGACTTGTACCTATAGTCCCAGCTACTTGGTGGGCTGAGGTGGGAGGATCCCTTGAGCCCAGGAGGTAGAGGTTGCAGTGAGCCAAGATCGTGCCACTGCATTCCAACTTGGGCAACAGAGTGAGACCCTGTCTAAAGAAAGAAAAAATAATGTGTGTGTGTGTGTGTATGTAAAAGTCCATCTTCACGCTGCAGATAAAGACTTGAAAGACATATCCAAGACTGAGAAGAAAAAGATTTAATTGGACTTATAGTTCCACATGGCTGGGGAGGCCTCAGAATCATGGTGGGAGCAAAAGGCACTTCCTACGTGATGGCGGCAAGAGAAAAATGAAGAAGCAAAAGCGGAAACCCCTGATAAACATGTCAGATCTTGTGAGACTTACTCACTATCGTGAGACTTACTCACTATCATGAGACTAGCCCAGGAAAGACTGGCCCCCATGATTCAGTTACCTCCCGCTGGATACCTCCCACAACATTAGGAATTCTGGGAGATACAATTGAAGTTGAGATTTGGGTGGGGACACAGCCAAACCATATCAATATATTGAATAGTGTATACACACACACACACACACACACACACACACACGCTAACCAGTGTTGGATAGTATATTCCATCCAATACTGGTTCTTTGTCCATTATTGGAATTTTATTTTAGCTTGTTGCCATGTTATACCCACATAGTGAGAATCAAATATATTAATCTTAATTTGTTTGAAACATTTCATTACTTTGAATAATTCATATATTTCTCAATACTTTACCTTTGGTGCTTTGACCTATAACATCCTATGTGATTTTTCTAATAAGTCTATATTATTGAAGGAGTTTCAGAAACCATTTGTTAAAAGACAACTGGAGTGCTTAAACCTGTTCATAGCATCATAAAATAGACTTTTAGACTTGTAAGCTTAGAGTGCATTGTGTTATACAGCTCTAAAGATTGAAGCCCAGAGAGATTAAGTAAGTTACCCAGGGCCATGTATCTGTGTAGTTTGTAGTGGATGGGGTCAGTTGAATCACATTTCTGCAAAATAAGATCTTATATTTCTATACTGAGAAATTGAAATTTGAGCTATTATGTAATATTAGATAATTATTTAATAAATGAAAATAATCTTTTTGCCTATAAATTTTCCAAATGCCTATAGGATTTTTTTCTGAAGCTATTCTTCATACTGAATTAGTCCCTTATAAATATTAAGGTTATCAGTGACAGTTACAAAAAGTTTTTAAGCTGGGCATGTTGGCTCACACCTGTAATCCCAGCACTTTGGGAGGCTGAGGTGGGTGGATCACCTGAGGTCAGGAGTTTAAGACCAGCCTGGCCATCATGGTGAAACCCCATCTCTACTAAAAATACAAAAATTAGCTGGGCGTAGTGGTGCGCATCTGTAGTCCCAGCTACTTGGGACGCTGAGGCAGGAGAATTGCTTGAGAACCCGGGAGGTGGAGGTTGCAGTGAGCCAAGATCCCACCACTGCACTCCAGCTTGGGGGACAGAGTGAGACTCTGTCTCAAAAAAAAAAAAAAGGTTTCTATATCCTCATTTTGATAATTACATCCTTGGAATTTGTTAACCCCAAATATTGTATACATTTAAAATAAGCTGTCCTCAGTAGGCTTGTTTTTTAAAAATTGGGTATACAACACAAACATTTTTGTCATACAGTCTTGATTTTCAAGTCTTTTTTGTTTGTTTGTTTTTATACTGGGACCCCTATGGAGAAGTGGGTGTTCAGGGAAGCTGACCTGTTGGTCCTAGGTTCTAATGCAATATTCCCTCCCTATTTCCTCTGATGCCTGGTTATTAATTGTGTCACCCCTCTTCTGGTTCCTCGATTTAGAATGGGATAGGGACTTGGGGGTATCATCTGGGACTATCAGAGGGGAGCATCTGTGTTTGGCTTTTAAGCCAGATTTCCAAAAAAAAGTTTCCAAAATTTGAGCACAGGAGTTTGAGGCTGCAGTGAGCCATTATCAGGTTTATAATTTAGGTTTATAATTTGGTGGATCCATTTAGAAATGTGTTGATGTTTGTTACTTTCCAGTGATTTAATTCACAATACTTTCCCTCCTGTTTAGTTCTCACAATACCTTCATGAAAATGCGTCCTATGTCCGCCCTCTTGAGGAAGGAATGCTTCATTTATTTGAAAGTATCACTGAGGATACTGTGACTGTCTTGGTAATTTTCTTCCTTGTTTTACTTCTGGGAGCTGGGAGCTCCTCTTTGTCCAGTAGCACTTTTAACCTTGAAATTATTTTTCTTTTCCAGGAGACAACTGTGAAATTGAAAACTTTTTCAGAACACTTAACCTCCTACATATGTTTTCTTAGGAAGATTCTTCCCTATCAGTTAAAAAGGTAGTTACCCCCAGAGGCCGGGGAACTTGGGAAATTGTGGGTGTAACCTGATCTGGGCTGGCATTAATAAAATAGTAAAATGTGCCTCTTGTCATCTGCCTGACTTTTCTGCTCCACAGTTAATTCGCACTTCTGTGAAAAAGGAAAGCATGGTTGAGCAGCATAAACTTAAATTTAAGAAAGTTGAATTTTAGCCTGTCAGTTATGGATTTTCAGTTGTTCTGTACTGTGGTTACCATTATTATTCTTTTGCAGTTGACATCTAGATGGGCATTAATAATAGTTTCCTTCTACGTTAGGATCTATAAACTTTAGGTTTCTTTGAAATGGCATATTTTCTTGTTTTTGTTATTAGTGACTTGTTATATACTAAAAACCTTATCTACTCTAGCCCTTATAGGATATGTCATTTAGTAACCTTTGATATTCTACCTTGAGTATTTCTAGAAAGGCAGAAAAGATAATACATATTTTTGGAAATTTGATAATATTGCTTGTAAGTTTTGATACTTTTGGTTTAAAACTACCAAGACACCTATTTCATTTAAATCTTTCCATTCTAAGATTTAGCCCTTGTTTAAAAAAAAAAAGGTCAGGCACAGTAGCTCATGCCTATAATCCCAGCACTTTGGGAAGCTGAGGTGGGTGGATCACCTGAGGTCAGGAGTTCGAGACCAGCCTGGCCAACTTGGTGAAACCCCATCTCTTCTAAAAATACAAAAATTAACTGGGCACTGTGGTGCATCCCTATAGTCCTAGCTACTTGGGAGGCTGAGGCAGGAGAATTGCTCGAACCCGGGAGGCAGAGGTTGCAGTGAGCCAGGATCGCGCGAGTGCACTCCAGCCTAGGCTACAAAGTGAGACTCCATCTCAAAAAAAAAAAAAAAAAAAATCAAAGAACAATACAACTGGAACATAAGAGAAGTAATATTTTATAATAAAATAAAATTTAGAAAATAAGTAGGTTGGCCAGGTACAGTGGCTCATGCCTGTAGTCCCAGCACTTTGGGAGGCCAAGGAGGGTGGATCACCTGAGGTCAGGAGTTTCAGATCAGCCTTGCCAACATGGCGAAACCCTGTTTCTACTAAAAATATAAAAATTAGCTGGGAGTGGTGGCACACGCCTGTAGTCCCAGCTACTTGGGAAGCTGAGGCAGGAGAATCACTTGAACCTGGGAGGCAGAGGTTGCGGTGAGCCAAAATCACATCACCGCACTCCAGCCTGGGCAACAGACTGAGACTATGTCTAAAAAAAAAAAAAAAAAAAAAGATTAATTACTTAAAGATACTGAAAATAGGCCAGCATGGTGGCACATGCCTGTAATCCCAATACCTTGTGAGGTCAAGGCGGGAAGATCACTTGAGGCCAGGAATTTGAGAACAGCCTGGGCAGCATAGGGAGACCTGTCTACTGAAATAAAAAGAAAACTAACTGGCGGTGGTGGCGTGTGCCTGTAGTCCTAGCTACTTAGGAGGCTAAGATGGAAGAATCACTTGAGCCCAGGAGTTTGAGGCTGCAGTGAGCTATTACTCCAGTCTGGGTGATAGAGTCCCTGTCTCTTTAAAAAAAAAAAAGAAAAAATATATAAGTAATTATATCATAGCTCCTTGTAAAACTAAAATAGTAAGCTTAGCGACTCAAACATAAAATTTTGTTAAAAAAATTAATATATATTAAGAGACATCTCTCCTAATTCTAACCTTACAAGGTATTTCAGTAACCAAATTCTATGATTTGTACCTATGATAGGATATTGGGAAATACTGGGAATCAGATAATTATGGCTTAAACTAATCATTATGAACTAATAGTTTTATTTTAGATCTTTATATGTTATAGTTCAGTATAAAGATTTTTTGAAAATTGACTCTAGAAGTTTAATATTAAAGTTGAATGTAACTTTGATTTGGCTTATGTTTAGGAAGAATCTGTTCAAGAACCATTGCACAAGTATTTACTATTTGAAAGAGTTATGAATTTTATCTTGCTTCATTTTTTCCACGATTATATTTTTTAAAACACTGTATGAATTCTTTCTTAAGCTAAGATTTCTACTTTTGGAATGTTCTGCCCCATATGCTTTCAGCCCTGCTTCATGAATTATTAATATTTTTCGGCAATTTTGGGGGCATTGGTTTAAATACCACTGTAATTGACAAGAGGACCTGTTGTTTATCAGTAAATGGGCTTAGAATGGAATGAAGCTATCTGCTGTAAATAAAGTAGAAGAGAAGTTGCAAGGGAGAGGAAATGAATATGATTATGGTTCCTATGTTACCTTTTCCGGCTTTGTCTAAAAACTTTTTTTTTTTTTTGCTTGATTACCTCCACATTTTAAAATGAATAGCTAAGATACTACATTTTTAAAAAACCTTATAATTAAGTTTTCCCAAGTAACTACTTAAAATAAAAAAATGGTAAAATGCATTTTATGAATGTTAAGCATTTACTTTTAAGTTTGAGCCTCTAGATTGTAAATCTGTCTGGCTTTTGAAAAACTGTATATACTGGAAAAGATTTTCTAGATTCTCTTGCTAGTGTAAGTGTTAATAATACCAGTTCCTGTTTAATTCATTTTCTTTAGGAATTTAGTCTGTGAAATTTTTTTCCTGCAACTATTTTAATGATTTTTAACATTTAGAATATTTAAAAATATGGCCGGGCACGGTAGTTCATGCCTGTAATTCCAGCACTTTGGGAAGCTGAGGCGGGCGGATCATCCGAGGTCAGGAGTTCCAGACCAACCTGGCCAACACAGTGAAACCCCATCTCTACTGAAAGTACAAAAACTAGCTGGGCATGGTGGTGGGCACCTGTAATCCCAGCAGCTCAGGAGGCTGAGGCATGAGAATGGCTTGAACCTGGGAGGCGGAGGTTACAGTGAGCCGAGATTGTGCTCCTGTACTCCAGCCTGGTGACAGAGCGAGACTCCGTCTCAAAAAAAAAAAAAGAAAAAGAAAATTAAAAATATTCTAATGTTTTGTGCTGCTCTCAGGATGGAAAGATAATGGACATGTGCCATTTTATCTGTTACTCCATTTAATTCTCTCTTATTCCATTGGTATTTGCAGCAAACAGTGTATGTATCATGATGTAAAAAAATGGAGCCATACAAATGAGATCAAGTTCCTTTTTCTGCAGTTTGTCTCTTTGGATACAGTTATTTGAGAATTCAGTTGACTGCTAATAGCTAATTGAAAATTGTTTAGGTTGCTCACTTCTTGAAAATCTGCCTATTCCTAGTTTAGAAGAAGAATGTGAATCCTCTCTTTGCACATCTGCGTTAAGAGCCAGGAATCTAGAGCTGTCCCAGGACATGAAAAAAATGACAGCTGTGTTTGAGAAGCTGCAGACTTACATAGCTCTTCTTGCCTTGCCAAGTAAGTATGTTTGTTGCTTAGGGGTCAACTTCAAGGACTTAAGAGTACAAGAAGCTGGAAAAGGGAGATGGTTTAGCTAAGTAGAGTGAGAGGAGCATAGGATCTGGTGTCAGGAAAACTTGAATTCAAATACATTTATGACCTTAGGCAAAACTCTTGAGCTCTCTGGACTTCTGGTTTTCCATTTGTATGATGGAGTTAAATGTGGTGATTATTGAGTTAAATTAAGAATGTACGGTGGGGCCAGGTGACTCACACCTGTTATCCCAACACGTTGGGAGGCTAAGGTGGGAGGATTGCTTGAGGTCAGGAGTTCAAGACCAGCCTGGGCAACACAGGGAGACCCCACCTCTACAAAAAATTTAAAAATTATCCAGGTGAGGTGTGGTAGCACTTCCCTGTAGTCCCAGCTACTCTGGAGGCTGAAGTGGGAGGATCACTTGAGCCAAGGAGGTCAAGGCTGCAGTGAGCTATGATCACACCACTGCACTCCAGCCTGGGCAACAAAGCAACACTGTTTCTGATATAAATAAGTAATAAAAAGAAAGTGTGTAAAATGTCAGGCATTGAACATGCATTAAATATTAATTCCCTTCCCTTCCTTCCTCTTTTTTGTATGGAAAGGAAAAAATCATAAGAATTTTTAGTAGCTTTCCAACAAGTAGCATAGGGGAGCTTTAGTAGTAAAAATGCCATTTGTTCCTGTTTGGCCTAACTTGGAAAAAAAGTATTTTCAGGGCTGGTCGCGGTGGCTCACGCCTGTAATCCCAGCACTTTGGGAGGCTGAGGTGGGCAGATCACCTGAGGTTAGAAGTTCGAGACCAGCCTGACCAACATGGAGAAACCTTGTCTCTACTAAAAATACAAAATTAGCCGGGCGTGGTGGTGCATGCCTATAATCCCAGCTACTCGGGAGGCTGAGGCAGGAGAATCGCTTGAACCCGGGAGGCAGAGGTTGCAGTGAGGTGAGATTGTGCCATTGCACTCCAGCCTGGGCAGCAATAGCGAAACTCCGTCTCAAAAAAAAAAAAAAAAAAAGTATTTTCGGGTAACTGAATGGAGCTCAGTTTAAATGACATTTTTAAAAATGCCATAATTTTTCTGATACTATGATTTTTTGTTTAACAGCATTATTGTGATGTAATTTACATACCATACAATGTATTAATTTAAAGTTTACAATTCAGTGGTTTTTAGTATATTCACAGGAATGTGCATTGTCACTACAGTAAATTTTGGAACATTTTTATCACCCAAAGAAGAGACCCTGTGTATTTTAGCTGTCTCCCTCCTATTCCCCTGTTCCACCTCTCCCTAGCCCGAAAGCCCTAGTAATTTACATTCTGTCTATATATTTGCCAATTCTACCCATTTCATATAAATGGAATAATATAGTATGTAGTCTTTTCTGACTTCTTTCACTTAGCATCATGCTTTTAAAGATTCATAGAAGTTGTAGCATGTATCAGTACTCAATTCCTTTTTATTGCAGAATAATATTACATTTTATGCATGTATCACATTTTACTTACCCATTTGTCGTGTAGTGGACATTTGGGTTGTTTCTACCTTTTGGCTATTACAAATAATGATGCTATTGACATTCATGTACAAGTTTCTTTGTGGACATCTCTTTTCATTTCTTTGGGGTGTATAACTAGGAATGGAATTCCTGGGTCATGTGACAACTCTGCTTAACTCTTTGAGGAGCTGCTGGAGTGTTTTCCAAAGTACTGTACCATTTTACATTCCTACCAGCAGTGTTTGAGGGTTCTAATTTCTCCACATCCTCTTCAGTGCTTGTTATTACTTGGTTTTTTTATTTTAGCCATTCTGGTGGATATTAACTGGTATTTCGTTGTGGTTTTCACTTGCATTTCCCTGATTGCAAGTGATGTTGACTATCTTTTAATGTACTTATTGGCCATTTGTATATCTTCTTTGGATAAATGTTTATTGAGATCTTTTCTCCATTTTTCAGTTAGGTTGTCTGTTTATTATTGAGTTGTAAGAGTTCTTTATGTATTATACATACAAGTCCCTTACTGGATATTTGATTTACAATATTTTCTTCCATTTTATAGGTTGTCTTTTAACTTTCTTGATAGTGTCCTTTGAGGAACAAAAGTGTTCAATTTTGATGAAGTCCAATTCTCCATTTTTGTTGTTGTTGTTGTTGCTGATGCTTTTGATGTCATATCTAAGAATCCACTGTCAAATCTGAGGTTATGAAGACTTACCCTATGTTTTCTTCTAAGAGTTTTATAGTTTTAACTCTTACACTTAGGTTTATGATTAATTTTGAGTTATTTATTTATTTATTTGTTTATTTATTTTTAGACAGAGTCTCACTGTGTCACCCAGGCTGGAGTGCAGTGACACACTCTCAGCTCACTGCAAACTCCGCCTCCCAGATTCAAGCAATTCTCCTGCTTCACCCTCCTAAGTAGCTGGGACTATGGGTACGCACCACTGCACCTGGCTAATTTTTGCATTTTTAGTAGAGATGGGGGTCTCACCATATTGGCCAGGCTGGTCTCGAACTCCTAGCCTCAGTTGATCTGCCTGCCTCAGCCTCCCAAAGTGCTGGGATTACAGGTGTGAGCCACCACACCAAGCCTCATTTTGAGTTAATTTTTGTATATGATGCCTGTGGCTATGCAGTTGTCCCAGCACCATTTGTTAAAAAACCTATTCTTTCTTTATTGAATGATCTGGGTACCCTTGTGGAGAATCAGTTGACTGTAGATATATAGATTCATTTCTGGATTCTCAGGTCTGTTTCATTGATCTGTCCTATACCAGTACCATAATATCTTGATTATTGTTGCTTTATACCAAATTTTGAGATCAGGAAGTGTGAGCCCTCCTACTTTGTTCTTTTTTTCCAAGATTGTTTTGGTTATTTGAGGTCCCTTGCAATCCCGTATGAATTTTAGAATGAGCTTGTGTCGATTTCTACAAAGAAGTCAGTTGGGATTCTGATAGGGATTTGCATTGAACTTGTAGATCATTTTGGAGAGGGTTGTGAGTTGAATTGTGTCCCCCAAAATAATATATGAAGTTCTAACTGTCAGTACCCGTATGTGTGATCTCCTGTGGAAATAGGATCTCTGCAGATGTCATCAAATTAAGATGAGGTCATACTGGATTAAAGAGAGTCCTAAATCCAATGAATGGGATCCTTATAAGGAGAGAGAGATTTGGAGACAGAGACACAAAGAATTTGGGATTTGGAGACAGAGACACAAGGGGGAAGGCCATATGAAGACAGATGCAGGGATTGGAATTATGCTACCACAGCCAAGTAACACCTAGGGCCAACAGAAGCTGGAAGAGGCAGGAAAGAATTCTCCCTTAGCGCCTTTGGGGAGAGTGTGACCTTTGCCAACACCTTGATTTTGGACTTCTGGCCTCTAGAACTGTGAGAGAACAAATTTCTGTTGTTTTAAGCGAACTTGTTTGTGGTACTTCATTAGAGCAGCCCTAGGAAATTAATACAGGGAGTATTGCCATCTAAGCTTAGTCGTCTGATTCATGAACATGGTATGTTTTTCCATTTATGTAGCTCTTTAATTTCTTTAAACACATCTTCTAGTTTTTAGCATATAAGTTTTGTGCCATGATGTTGCTTCTCAGAGGATTCAGCCTTGGGCATGCACACAGTCACCCTGGGATGACGATGGTGGCAGGGCTCTCCTTCACTGTCTCCTTCCTTGATCACACCCAGGTTTAAGCTCTGCTGATTGCTGATTGATTGCTCTCATTTTCAATATGCTGTGGGGCATCAATTGTCTATTCAGGGAATCAATTAAGTTTGGGCTCTTTTATAGATATACTTATAGACCTAGCGTACACCTAGCAGGGATAGTTTTTTGAGATCAGTGTTTGAGCTTCATTCTGACCCCAGGAGGGCTCTTCTTAGCTATTTCTGTTTCTGGTTCTCTCTGGTAAACCAGCCAGCCCACAGTTTAACTTATATCTCTAATAAGTCTATCAATTTCTTCTTCATTGCTTTCACCACAGCTGTAATTTTTTAGAGTACACCCTTAGGCTTGAACTTCTCCACACTCTATTACAAATTAAGTCAGTTCCTTAAGAAGAGATTCAGAGCTCTTGTTCTAAGGCTTGCTTATCTCCTGGGCTAAATCTCTGGGGGCTGGGGACAGTGGTCATACTTTTCTCTAAGTGGCACCCCCTTGTTAGAAACTGAGCACTTAGTGGAGGGGGTAGGCAGCAGCCTCCGGTCTCCTTGGTCTGCCTCTTTCACGGTGGAACTCCTGTTGATGAGCTGGGGCAAGGGTGATCAGGGTGATCACTTTTCTTGTCAGCACCATGCCCAAGGTAGAGCCTCCATCCTAGGAGTAGGGGCTGGGTGAAAGAAGGGGAACGTTCCCCACCTCTGTCCACACTTGCTCAGAATTTAGCTTCAGTAACAGGTAGCTGGGAGCAAGAGGAGAAATCCAGACCTCTCTAGGAGTTGGGAGAGAGGAAGTCCTGTATTCTTGGTTATACCTGTTGGGAATGGAGTTTCTTTCTCCCTGAGCTGTGGGAGGGAGGTAGTGATTCTTGGTTTAAATACCATAGACTCTCACTGTTATTACTGAGTTGTTACAGATTTTCTTGAGTAAATCATGTGCTGTGTTGCCCTTAGAACCATTTCCAGAGACTTTGTCCTTTTTGCAAATTTTACCAGTTTTGCAGAGGGCAAGCAGGTCCACAGAGCTCCTCATTGCTGACATGGCAGAAGCAGAACTCTGTGATATTTGGGTAAGATGTTTTAGCGACGTTCAGCAAATAATGTGTAGGGAATGAAAAATGTCTTATGTAATAACAAGGTAAAAATTCACAAAGACTTTCGTTTTACAAAGAATCAGGACAGACTTAATCCTGCCTAACAACTGAATTTTGTTTCTCAACTATTAAGAAATATTTGTGGACGTAGGAGATACAAATCATTTAGATGTGTTTATGTGTATCACCATTATGTCTGAATGTATCTGCCAAGATTTTAAGAGCCATTATTTCTAGCATATGACAAGCAATCTTCATTCTCTATCTTCTCAAAAGTAGAGGGGTACAGTGGGCAGTCCATTTTTCAGAAAAATGCTTAGATTTGTGATTTTGATTTCCTAGGTACAGAGCCAGATGGACTCCTTCGGGCAAACTACAGTTCTGTGTTAACAAATGTTGGTGCTGCTCTGCATGGATTTCATGACATTATGAAAGGTAGGCCTTGAAAAAGAACGTAAGCTTAAAACCTTTGCCCGACTTCCTTCCATCTGCCTGAATAAGATTTAAACAAACACTGCCAGGGGTAATAGACCCCAGATAAAGGCTTAGTAGCATTCGGCTTATGTTGAGTGCACAGCTCACTGCCTTCTGCTTTTCCCTTCTGCTTTATTTCTGGAGGTAAACAAAGTGCTGAAGAGAAATCCTTGTGTACTTTAGCCAGAAATACATTACACTGACTTTAGGCAGGTGTGTGAATTGTACGAAACCAGACATGCTGTTCAGAGGCCTTTTGCAAAATACATTGCACTTCTTAGAGCCCAAGCACAAAGGAATTGAGGAAACCAAGGCTTCAAGTCCCCAGAAGGAATACACTAACTTTCCACTATCCTGTGCATTTTAATGTTTTAAATGCCTTTTAAAGTCCTGTCTTGTTGGGCATAGCCATAAGAAAGGAAAGTCTGGTTTTACATTTTGGTCAGTTTTCAATTGCTTCTGTGCTCCTAAAAATGTAGTCTGCTGAAAGGCCAAGGGGAACCTTTTAAAGCATTTCATATGCTTCTTAGCGTGTGATTCTGAGTCCTGACTAATCTACAACTTTGCAATTGCTTGTAGGTTTTTTTCCCTTCCTTTTCCTTTTAGAGACTGTTGGGGTAGGGAAAGCAGGGGAAGGAGAAGAGGGACAGGAGCAATCATTAAGGACTGTTGGAAATAGTCCAGGTGCCTAGATGATTCATTGTGTTTAGTTAACAATTAGTGACCAATTACTAATTGCACAGAATTTAAAAATTATTTTTAAAAACCTAAAGCTGTGTTTCGTAACATGGAAAAGAGGGATATATTGGGGGACCTGATCTGTGGCACTGGGATTCATTCTTAGTCTCAGCAGTATTACCAAGCACCAGTTTACCATTCACACTAAAGTATGGGCCTTTCTATGGCTTGTATTCAATTATAAGGAACTTTATAATTTTTTTGAGATTGAGTTTCACTTTATTGCCCAGGCTGGAGTGCAGTGGTGTGATCTCTGCTCACTGCAGCCTTTGCCTCCTGGGTTCAAGTGATTCTTCTGCCTCAGCCTCCTGCGTAGCTGGGATTATAGATGCACACCACCATGCCCGGCTAAGTTTTGTATTTTTGGTAGACATGGGGTTTCGCCATGTTGGCCAGGCTGGTGTTGAACTCCTGACCTCAGGTGACCCACCTGCCTTGGCCACTGTAGTCCCAAAGTGCTGGGACTACAGACATGAGCCACTGTGCCTGACCCCAATTATAAGGAACTTTGAACGTCACTGTACTTACAGAATTAGCCTTGGTTTCAGAAATCACAAGTTGGATAGGCAATATGGGTGGTAGTTAATGATATTCAACTCCCGTCCTATGGAATTTAGTTTGGTCTATAGAAAAATCCAAGAGATGTTGCTTTTTTCCTGTGCGGCTTTTGGTTTGAGGAGCTAAGACTTAGTTGTAGTCCTCTCTTCCAGAATTTTACTTAGCCTAGAACCAGGCCATTGAAACCTCAAGTACCTCTGTAGCTACAAGTTTTTTAGTTTTGTTTTAAAATTTTTCCTCTGCTGGCTGGGTGCAATAGCTGACACTTATAATCCCAGCATTTTGGGAGGCCAAGTGGGAAGATTGCTTGAGCCCAAGAATTTGAGACTAGCCTGGGCAACGTAGGGAGACCCTGTCTCTACAAAATGAAACAATAAAGTGAAAAAAAATAAATTTTCCTATGCTAATACAGGTTGAGCATTCTTAATATGATAATCTGAAATCCAAAATGCCTCAAAATCTGAAACTTTTCAAGTGCCATCATGACACCACAAGTGGAAAATTCCACACTTGCCCTCACGTGACATGATAAAGTTGTAGTCAAAACTTAGTTTCATGCACAAAATTATTAAAAGTATCGTACAAAATTACCTGCAGGCTATATGTATAAGGTATATATGAAACATAAATGAATTTCTTATTTAGACTTGGATCCCATCCCCAAGATACCTTCTTATGTATATGCAAATATTCCAAAATCTGAAGAAATCTGAAGTCCAAAACACTGCTGGTCTTAAGCTTTTTGGATAAGGGATTCTTAATCTATTGGATGATAGGTTGGTCTCAGTGTAAACAGAGGAATTTATAAAAATATGTATCCTACATGGAATTAAAACAGAAGTGACTTAATTGTTTAACAAGTGGCATTTTGTTTTGTAAAAGAGGAGTATATGTAGTCACTTCCAAATGTTGGAGGAGCTGAGAAACCAAAGAATGAGGCAGACAGATCCACTTCGTTGGTATAGGGTGATTTACTGGGGTAGCTTATAGACAGAAGAATGGTGTTGAGGCAGTCATAAGATAAGAAGGTCTTTGTACTGCAACCTCCCAGGCACAGGGCTTATATCTTGAGGGAAAAGTACATGTGCTCTGGAAGGAATGTGTAAGTGGGTATAGCATCACAGCGTATGATTTTTTGTAACAGTATCAAGGGTTGTTTTGGAGGAAACTTATAGTGAATACATGTTTTTATATAAAGAGTAATATATCAACTAGACATTTTGGAGGTATTCCCAGACTCGGGGTTAGCCAGAAGTTATATAGCAGATTAGTATTTAAAAGAAAGACACTGTTTGTTTGTTTTTTTTTTATGATTTCTACTTTATTCTAAAGTGACTATAGTATAGTCTGTAGTTGTAGTTATGAAAATATATAGACCAATGTTTCCCAAAGTTTAGTATGTATACACATCATCCAATGACTCTTTTTTCCCCCCCAACTTTTATCTTAAGTTCAGGGGTAAATGTGCAGGATATGCAGGTTTGTTACATAGTTAAATGTGTGCCATAGTGATTAGCTGCACAGATCATCCCATCCCCTAGACAGTAAGCCCAGCATCCATTTGTCATTCTTCCTGATGCTATCCCTCCCCCCATCCCCCACCCTCCATCAGGCTCCTGTGTGTCTTATTCCCTGGCATGTGTCCATGTGTTCTCATCATTCAGCTTCCATTGACAAGTGAGAACATGCAGTATTTGATTTTCTGTTTCTGCTTTAGTTTGCTGAGGATAATGGCTTCTAGCTCCATCCGTGTACCTGCAAAGGACGTGATCTCATTCCTTTTTATGGCTGCATAGTATTCCGTGGTGTATATGTATTACATTTGCTATAAAATAAAGATACTTTTTTTTGAGATGGGTCTCGCTCTGTCACCCAGGCTGGAGTGCAGTGCTGTGATCTTGGCTCACTGCAACCTTTGCCTGTCAGGTTCAAGCGATTCTCCTGCCTCAGCCTCCTGAGTAGCTGGGACTACAGGTGTGTGTCACCATGCTGACTCATTTTTTTGTATTTTTAATAGAGACGGGATTTCGCCATGTTGACCAGGCTGGTTTCAAACTCCTGACCTCAAGTGATCCGCCTGCCTCGGTCTCTCAAAGTTTTGGGATTATAGGCGTGAGCCACTGCACCTGGCCCAATGTCAAAATCCTAAAATTCACAGGAAACCATAAAAGGGGCCTGAATAGCCAAAGCAAACAGCTCAAACAATAAAGCTGCAGGCATCACATTAACTGACTTGTACTGCTTTATAAAGTCATTTAGCAAAGTAGTGCACATAGTATTTTACCCTTCTCTGCCCTCTTCCTTGTAATGTACAATGAGAAACAGAACAGAGTACACTTTGTTCCAACCCAAAGTGCTGGGATTATGGGCGTGAGGTACCGCACTGGCCAAGAGTGTCTTTATTTTAAATTTTAATCCACCGTGTAACTTCTGACTAACCCTGAGTCTGGGAATGCCTCCAGAATGTCAATTTAATATATTACTCTTTCTTATTTTTTATTTTTAAAATTTCTTTTTTTTTTTTATGGAGGTGGGGTCCTTCTGTGTTTTCCAGGCTGGTCTCAAACTCCTGGACTCAAGTGATCCTTCTGCTTCAGTCTCCCAAAGTGCTGGGATTACAGACATGAACTACCGTGCCCAGCCTAATGTATTACTCTTTATATAGGAATACCTATTCACTGTAAGATTCCTTCAAAACGAACTTTGACGCTATTACAAATCATAGGCTGTGACTCCTGTAGCCACCCACACATTCCTTCCAGAACACGCAAACTTTTTCCCCAAGATATAAGCCCTGCGTTTGGGGGTTTGCCATGCAGCGATCTGTTTTGCAGCCACCGAAGGCCATGCTTCTGTCTGTAAGTTCCTCCTAGTAGATCTTCCTATACCAATAAACTGGATTTGCCTGCCTCGTTCTTTGATTTCTTGGCTCCTTCAGCATTTGGGGGTTGTGTTGCAAATACAGCCCTTTCAAGGAACATATTCTAAATGATAATAGTTTGATCTTTAGTCTCAGAGGTGTAAAGTTGGTAGACTCATGGGAAACGTAAAAGGAAAAATCTATGGTCTAAGCCACATGATTCTTTTGTACATTTTGGAGTTAAAATTTAATGTCAAAAAGCACTCTAAATAATTAAACATAAACTTTTTTTTTTTTTTTTTTTGAGACAAAGTCTTGTGCTGTTGCCCAGGCTGGACTATAGTGGCATGATCTTGGCTCACTGCAACCTCCCACTCCTGGGTTCAAGCAATTTTTGTGCCTCTGGCACCCAAGTAGCTGGGATTACAGGCACATGCCACTACACCCAGCAATTTTTGCATGTTTAGTAGAGATGGGGTTTTGCCATGTTGGCCAGGCTGGTCTTGAACTCCTGACCTCCAGTGATCTGCCCACCTTGGTCTCCCAAAGTGCTGGATTACAGGCGTGAGCCACTGCATCCTGCCAAGAGTAAACCTTTTGATTGCGAGAATGACTATAATCAAGCTACAATAGCATTGTTCTTAGGATTGTACTTTTTTCATGAGTACCTTAGTTACCATCAACCAAGATTGCTTACCAGCCAAATTGTATTATTATAACGTTGTATACTTCCAGTAAAATATTGAGTAAAACTGATGTGTAGAAAAAAAATGTCTGTTAGGGATGAGCAAGTTCTGTATGCAAAAAGCATTCAGTACTTATAGACTGTTGGTGGGATGTCAATTAGTTCAACCCCTATGGAAAGCAGTATGGAGATTTCTCTCATTTTTAGAGTTCTAAAAATAGAATTACCATTCGACCCAGCAATCCCACTACTGGGTATTAACAATCCCACTACTATGTTCACCATTTGGCTGATGGGCTCAATAGAAGTCCAAACCCCAGTATTACACAATATGCCCGCATAACAAACCTGCACATATACTCCCTGCCTCTAAAGTAAAATATAAAAAACATAACAAAAAACATTCAGCATCCTAATTGAATTTTTATACACTTGGACATCTTATGACTATATTGAGGATAATAATTTCTTTTCAAAAATATATTGAATGTAATAGTAATGTGCCAGTTGGTTGGTTCCTTTTCTGTGACAGCTGTACCATAGTAATATAATATGTTAACAATAGGAAAAACTGGCTAACGGGTATAATGAAACTCCATAACTTTTCTATAAGTCTAAAACTATCCTAAATCAAAGGTGTATTTATACAAGTGTATATAAATATAGGAATATATTAATTATTTTTAAATTCCCTAGTTTTAAAATGTTAGTGAAAATAATCTCATTCATGGACCATAGTAATTTTGAGTTAAAATATCATGATCATTTCAGGTTAAATCTCAAATACTATTTCTTTGCAAATAGTCTTATTTCCTCCATTAATTATCTATAGTCTAAAATCAACTAAATTTCTTGATTCTGAATGAATGATATTCTCTGTGTACAAAATGGCTATAAAAATTTTCATGTTTTGTGATTTACATATATAAATATATATAATTGTATATATTAGCTAATATATACAATTGTATATACAATTAATATATTAACTAATATATGCAATTATATATAATATAATTAATATATATGTGTATATATGTATGCCTCTTTTATGCTTTCCTAACTACAGGCCTTTATTGTAATATCCTTGGACTGGAGACAGTTGCACAGGAAGCCAGGCACTGGAGTATCCAATCCGTATTTGGCTGTGCAGATATTTCTCATTGCTGGTTAGGGTGTGCACTAGAAAACTAGCTATGGTCCAGTAAGGATTGTGAGACATTGTGGTTGTGTTGGCTATTCCTTTCCAGCCTCATGGGTTGTTTATATAAGTACAAGATCATTTCTCATTAATGCCTATTATACTATCAAAACAGTGGTTTTTAGCTGGTAAATACTGGTCAGGATCATTTACCCAATGTTAGAATTAATACTCCGATGAGGAAATCTTGGTAGCTGTAGTAAAGACAACCAAGATGGTGTTCAGAGATCCTTACTTCTCTCTGTTCTTTCCATGTAGATTTGTGACCTAATTGATACTCAGTGCAATCCTGACACTTGCACTTCTTTGTCAAATTTACTTTATAAATTTAGAAGAACAGATGTGAGAAATGAATGGGCTGGTTATCTGTATGTGACTTACATATAGACAATAATGAATTTTCATTTAATTGCTTTTATAGATATTTCCAAACATTATAGTCAAAAAGCTACAATAGAGCATGAACTTCCAACAGCAACACAGAAGCTGATAACAACTAATGACTGTATCCTGTCATCAGTAGTGGCATTAACAAATGGAGCAGGAAAGGTAATTCTTTTCTGGCTTGTATTGATGTTAAAACTCTTAAATATGTGCTTTTTTTCTGAATGACATAGGAAAATGGATCTGTAAAAGGATTTTGGAGTATAAGGGTTTAAGGTAAAATAAAGCTGTCTCCCTTTCCTCTGCTTCCTACCCAGTATTTACTCTGACGTATTATTTTAAGAGTGGGATTTCTCGCCATGTTGCCAGGCTTGACTCAAAACTGCTGGACTCAGGGGAGTCTCCTGGGTGGCGGGGACTATAGGCACATGCACTGCATGCTGCTTCCCTACCTAATGTTTAAAGCAATATGACAGTGACTGTTGAGCATTTGTCTTGAGTGTGTAGATCAGTCCCTGTTTATGTTTTAATGCAGTATTGGATGATTAGAAGATTCTAGGTAGCCTCAACATAGATCCTTGTGTATATGAAGGGTCTGCCACATACAACACTGGGAACATACAAAAAAAGAAAACAAACCCACCACAATATACGTTCCATTAATATTTTGTTTTTTTCCTCCTAGTGTTTTTGTATATATATATTTTTTGGTAATACTTGTGATAATACTACCTCTGTGGTTTTGTATCTTAACAAGCACTTTAAAGTGACTTCAACATGTGTCTTTTCGTTGAACCTTTAGTAGTAGGTCATGATCGTCTGGATCATTAAATACTTAATTTTCGCTGTAAACTGACTAAAGTGCAGTTTCTTTAAGAATCCTTTGATAAGCCAGATGCAGTGGCTAACACCTATAATCCCAGCACTTCGAGAAGCTGAGGCGGGAGTATTGCTTGAGCCCAGGAGTTCAAGACTAGCCTGGGCAACATGTCAAGACCTCATCCCTACAAAATTAAAAATTAGCCAAGCATGGTGATGTGCGTCTGTGGTCCCTGCTACTTGATTGACCCAGGAGGTTGAGGCTGCAGTGAGCCGTGTTTGAGCCACCACACTCTAGCCTAGGTGACAGAGCAAGACCCTATCTCCAAAAAAAAATGTTTTGATCATGGATTTTCCTGTTTCAGCAGAAGTTATATTCTCAGAGTATGCGTTCATGTGGCTGTCATCAACAACTTTAATGATTAAGATTTCTCTGAGAATGTCCTACATGTATAAAACCAAAAGGACTGTGTTCAGAACTATCTTAACCCATTTATTTCAACAGACTGAGCATGATTTCCAAAGGAAATGCTTATCTCTGTGTCTGTCTTTATATACTATTCTGCTTCTGACAGGTTGACCATAATAGGAACAAATATTCTTCAAGTGATTTACAAGTCAGAAATGATCATAGATCATGTTAGACATTCCAGTGTCATCTTTTTCAAAGTTGGACTGGTCCTGTGACCACTTGCTATACTGTGGGGTCGTGATTAAAACGTGTTATCTTCAGATTCCGTCAGCTTACAGATCTATGTGGACAGAATTCCTGAGCCAGAGGACCATCCCCTCTACCTTCTCTTTCACCTCCTTCATCCACGGCATGCCAGATGCTTTCGGAGGATAATCCTAACTTTGATTCAGTTGAGAAAAATTCTATAAAGAGAGAATGTTGGTATTTTATGAGTCTCTGTGTTTGCCAACTGTTTTGTTTTTTTTTTGAGACGGAGTCTCACTCTGTTGCCCAGGCTGGAGTGCAGTGGCGCCATCTCAGCTCACTGCAAGCTCCAGCTCCCGGGTTCACACCATTCTGCCGCCTCAGCCTTCTGAGTAGCTGGGACTAAAGGCGCCCACCACCGCGCCTGGCTAATTTTGTTTTTGTATTTTTAGTAGAGACGGGGTTTCACTGTGTTAGCCAGGATGGTCTCGATCTCCTGAGAACTCTGAAATAATTAAATACTTGTATATTTCATATTTTATTTTAGCTTTACTTTGCCTGAAACCATAAAATGTCATCTCAAGGAAAGGTATTTGATCTTCACTCTGGAATTTTAATAAATGGTTTTCAACTAAAATATTTGAACTAATGTTAGTTGGTGTCAGCTTAATACTAAATACTTAGCTGATATGATTTGATTAACCTAATTTTACAGTTCGTAATTTCCTTAAGAACCCAGTAGAATAGTGTAGTATATTCATATTAAAGAAAGTCTGGAAAATGTAGAAATATTAGAAAAAAGAAAATAAACCTCACAATATACTACCATGATCCAAATGCAAACACTGCGTGAATCCATGTCATTCACAAGGACTATATAGCTCAAGATTTTTGGAATCCTTACTTTATTGAATTCTACCTAATATAGAATTTCATTTGATAGAGTAAAATATCAGTGAAAAATATAACCTTTCAGACCATTAGTAATTAATTTTTGACCAATTTTTGCCAAAGTAGAATACTCTGTTTTACAAATTACTTTTTAAAATTTACCAAACTACAATATTCTTTAATGTATACAAGACTGTAACTTTTCTGGCTAAAGCATTTAGCCAGAATGGGAGGCTCAGGCAAGAAGATTATTTTAGTCCAGGAGGTTGAGGCTGCAGTGAGGCCTCCTACCTCAGTCTCCCAAGTAGCTGGGACCACAGATGCACACCGCCATGCCTGGCTAATTTTTCAATTTTGAAGAGGTGAGGTCTTGCCATATTGCCTAGGCTGGTCTTGGACTCTGGGCTCAAGCAATACCCCCACCTCAGCCTCAAAGTGTTGGGATTACAGGTGTGAGCCAACGCACCTGGTTTATCAAAGGATTCTTAAAGAAACTGCACTTTGGGCTGGGCACAGTGGCTCACGCCTGTAACCCCAGCACTTTGGGAGGCTGAGGTGGGTGGATCACGAGGTCAGGAGATCGAGACCATGGTGTAACCCCGTCTCTACTAAAAATAAAAAAAAAATTAGCCAGGTGCGGTGGCAGGTGCCTGTAGTCCCAGCTACTTGGGAGGCTGAGGCCGGAGAATGGTGTGAACCGGGGAGGTGGAGCTTGCAGTGAGCCGAGATCGCGCCACTGCACTGCAGCCTGGGGCGACAGTGTGAGACTCCATCTCAAAAAAAAAAAAAAAAAAAAGAAAGAAACTGCACGTTGGGCTGGGCACGGTGGCTCACCTGAGGTCAGGAGTTTGAGACCAGCCTGGCCAACATGGTGAAACCCCATCTCTACTAAACACACAAAATTAGGCCAGGTGCGGTGTCTCACGCCTGTAACCCCAGCACTTTGGGAGCCCGAGGCGGGCGGATCACGAGGTCAGGAGTTCAAGACCAGCCTGACCAACATGGTGAAAACCCGTCTCTACTAAAAATACAAAAATTAACTGGGCGTGGTGGTACGCGCCTGTAATCCCAGCTATTGGGCAGCTGAGCCAGGAGAATGGCTTGAACCCAGGAGGTGGAGGTTGCAGTGAGCATAGATTATGCCACTGCCCTCCAGCCTGGATGACAGAGCAAGACTCTGTCTCAAATGAAACGGACAAAAATACAAAAATTACCTGGGTCTGGTGGCAGACATCTGTAATCCCAGCTACTCAGGTGGCTGAGGCGGGAGAATCAGTCAAACAAACCCAGGAGACGGAGGTGGCAGTGAGCCGAGATCGTGCCACTACACTCCAGCCTGGGCAAGAGAGCGAGACACCGACTCAAAAAAAGAAAAAAAAAAGAAACCACACTTTGGTCAGTTTGTAGTGAAAATTAAGTATTTAATGATCCAGATGATCATGATCTACTATTAAAGGTTCAATGAAAAGACACATGTTGAAGTCACTTTAAAGTACTTGTTAAGATACAAAACCACGGAGGTAGTATTATCACAAGTATTACCAAACACTATAGATTCAAAATCATGGCTCAGAAAGTTATAGCAATAGATCTTTGTGGCTGCTTACACAGAGTTAACAAATGTTAAATCTATAAATGACAGTCTACTGAATTTTCAGTCTTTCTTTTCTGTATTTGTAATTTATAAATTGAGATTTATAGAATTAAATTTAAATGGAGGTTACATATTCAAGATACTGTGCTATATCTTCTGTTAGAATATGAAATATTCAAAGTTAAAATACAAATGGAATCTAGAAATCCAAACATGGATATTTTAAGAAGAGCGGCAGAAATCAATGAGGTAAGGAGCTCATGAAAGTCACCTACAGAATCAATGAGTATCAGTCTTGGTTTTCAGGAAGAATAGAAATTGTCTAGAAAAGGACATGTCAGAAATTTGTTCTATTTATACTGGTGTCCTCTTTTTATTATAATCCATTGCCTAGGTATTCTCAAATAAATAAATGTGGGCTTTGGGGCAGGTGTTGGAATTTCATTTCCATTTCCATTCTCAACATCTTTAAACTTTGCTGCAAAAACTATTAGATATATATTTTAGATATATTGTTGGAAAACAAAATCTGTTTTCTTGTCACACTTTGTTTAGATTGCATCCTTCTTCAGCAACAATTTGGACTACTTCATTGCTTCACTGAGCTATGGACCTAAGGCAGCGAGTGGATTCATCAGTCCTCTTTCAGCTGAATGCATGCTACAGTATAAGAAAAAAGCTGCTGCCTATATGAAGTCTTTGAGAAAGGTTTGTTAGCTGCTGTTAATGGTTAAATCACAGGAAACATCAGGAATCATTCTATAGAATGGCAAGAGTTTTTCTGCAGTTTATATTGCTGGCAGCATTTTATACGATATTGGGGTGCAGGTTGTTGGTGGGTGTTGGGGGAGGACTGTGGGGAAGAGGAGGTGACAGGACCCGGACTTTACCTGATAAGCAGCATTGCCTATATTCATAGGCCATGTTGGACTCATGTCCCAAGTGCCTGATAAAGTGCCTGGGGTGAGGTAGCCAGGCAAACAGTAAATACTGAACTTCAGAAACTCTTAAACTTGTGGAAACAGAAAAAAGGGAAATATGTGTGCGACTTTTTTTCTGAATAAGAATATGCGTTTGTTGCAAAAGAAAAAAAAAAGAGAAGATACTACAGTACATTAAGAAGAAAATTGTGGTCACCTGTAATCCTACCACCCAACTGTAGCTACACTTGACTTTGTTAGAAAACAATATATTTATATCCAAAAAATGTTAGTATATGTTGTGAGTGCACGTGCACACACATACTATAAAAAGAATGTATTTAGGTGCATGGACTGTTTTAGAATTTTTTTTCTCTTAATGCATTGAGGATATATTTATGTATATCTCAGAAGTGGTATCTATAAAATACATGACTCAAGGGACATCATTAAAAAAGAATAAAAAAATAGGAATAATAAAATATAAAATATAATATAAATTACTATTATATATTTTTATTTTTTAGCTGCTCCTTGTGGAGCAGGGCTAACTTATAGACAGTGCACCCAGAGCTGCCAGCTGTCATCATTATTTATAGTGTTTCCTTCTGTAAATGTATAATTTAATTCATTGCTGGTAGATATTTAAGTTGTTGCCTGTTTTTCACTGTTATAGTGGAGTGCTACAATGGATATTCTTGCACATGCAATTTGTGCATTTTACTTTTTTCTCATTGCTTTAAACATTTCAACTATGCAGTGCATAAACACGTTCTTATATTAAATTCGATCATTACAGGTAAATTATAATCCCTAATTCCAGTTCCTCTCTAGAGGTAACCATAGTTACCAGTTTGATGTGTAATCTTTCAGGCTCTTTGAGCATTTATAAGCATGCAATCTATAAACACTACACAGAATTTTTCTTCCTTCTTTCCTTCACTTTTCTTTTGTTCTTTTCTCTTTTTTTCTTTTCTTGTCTTTTTTTCTTACCAAATGCATGTTTCATTGTACAATTTGCTTTTTTTCTTTAAAATAATGATTTAGAGACTGTCTCTATCATTACATGTGGTACTCACTATATTCCTTTTAGATATGGCATAGAATTCTATAATATAGAAGTTCCATAGTTTGTTTAGGTTTTCCTTAATTGGTAGGCATTTAGGTTAATTCCACTTTTTTCCGTTACAATAATACTGCAATGGATAGCCTTGTAAATGGTTCCTTGAGCACATGGGTGGAATATGAGAAGTAGAGTGTTGTAGGCCATGTGGCTTGTACATTTTAAGTCTTAATAGTAGTTGCCAGTTGTCCTTCAAAATGGGTACGCTGAAGGATACTTCCCACAGTATAAAAGCTACCTATCTCCCTATGTGAATTGCTGGTTCAAAGTCTGTGAATGTTTCAAATTTTGGCATGTTTTTCCAGACTATACTCCAGGGAGGTTACCTATTTATAGTTTGCCAGTAGTAGAAATATGAATTTAACCCATGCATTTAATATTTGTCCATCTCAGAAGTTTCTTGCTGTTGTTTTGGTTTATGTATCTTTGCTTGTTAATGAGATGGAACATCCTTTCATGGTTATCACTTGTGTTTATTGTATAAATTCTCTATTCAGGTCATTTACCAATTTTTAAATAAATGTTTCTAATTAGGATTGAAAGAGCTCTCTCTAGATTAAGAATGTTAATTTTGTGTTTATGTGGGAAGTATTTTTCCCTAGTTTGTTGTAGTAGTTTTTCAAAATAGAAGTTTTTATTTTTGTATCATCAAATAGATTTTTTTCTTCATGGTGATCATTCTTAGCCAGGGTTACTTTCCAAGGTAGTCACCTCTATTTTCTTCCAGCATTTTGCAGTCTAAATTTTTACATTTGGACAGGCAGCCTGTAGTAGCTGGAAAAAAATATATAAATAAATAAATTTTTAGATTTGGATCTTTAATTCAACTAGAATTTATTCTGATACAAGATGTCAAAGAAGGATCTACATTATTTTTTTCAATAATTAGCTGGTTGTTTTTGTATCATTTATTTAGTCCATCTTTTCTTCAGTCAGAAATGCAATATTTGCCAGATAATAAATTTTTATGTATGCTTTTGTTTGTTTCTGGATTTTCTATTCTGTTCTTCATCTGTCTATATTGGTGCAAGTCCATATGGTTTTAGTTAGTGTAGCTTATACTGATGCCCCGTGACTTATGATGAGATTACGTCCTGATAAGCCCATTGTATGTTGAAAATGTTGCAGCCAGGTGCAGTGGCTTATGCCTGTAATCCCAACACTTTGGGACGCCAAGGTGGGAGGATCACTTGAGCCCAGGAGTTGAAGATCAGCCTGGGTGACATAGGGAGACCTCGTCTCTACAAAAAAAAAAAAAAAAAATTAGCCTGGCATGGTGGTGCATGCCTGTAGTCCCAGGTACATGCTTGGGAGGCTGGGCTGAGGCAGGAAGAGCCCTTGAATCTGGGAGGTCAAGGCTGCAGTGAGTCGTGATCACAGCACTGCACTCCAGCCCAGGGTGACAAAGTGAGACCTTGTCACAGAAAAAGAAAAAAGTCAAAAATGCATTAAATGTACCTAATCTACCAACCTAGCCTGCCTTAAATGTACTCAAAACATTTACATTAGCCTACACTTGGGCAAGTCATGTAACATAAAGCCTATTTAATTTTATTTATTTATTTATTTATTTATTTATTTATTTATTTATTTATTTTTGAATCAGAGTCTTGCTCTGTCACCCAGGCTGGAGTGCAATGGCACGATCTTGGCTCACCACAACCTCTACCCCCTGGATTCAAGTGATTCTCCTGCCTTAGCCTCCCACAGGCTCCTGCCACCACGCCTGGCTAATGTTTTTTGTATTTTTAGTAGAGACAGGGTTTCACCATGTTGGTCAGGCTGGTCTCAAACTCCTGACCTTAGGTAATCCACCCGCCTCGGCCTCCCAAAGTGCTGGGATTACAGGCATGAGCCACTGTGTCTGGCCTTATTTATTTATTTTTGAGATGGCATCTCACTCACTCTGTCACCCAGGCTGGAGTGCAGTGATGCAACCTCTGCTCACTGTAGCCTCTGCCTCCGGGATTCAAAGGATCCTCCTGCCTCAGCCTCCTGAGTAGCTTGGATTACAGGCATGAGCCACCACACCTGGCCTATTATTTTTCTTTTAAAAAATTATCTTTCTTTTCACATGTACTAAAGAAAATAGTCTACTTTGACATACATCTGAATTTATTGTCATATCTCGTTTAGCATTCTTTGTGTATGTTGGATGCAGGGGAGGGGTGATACAGTATTTTTTCTTTAATTCTTATGATGCTTTTTTCATAGCCCCTCTTGGAGTCTGTGCCTTATGAGGAAGCACTGGCAAACCGCCGCATCCTTCTCAGCTCTACTGAAAGTCGAGAAGGCCTTGCACAGCAAGTATGGCACTGGGAAAACCATGGAAATTGTTAAAGAACAGAAATGTTAAATCCCCCAAAGAAAGTTTTTAAGATATGTAGAATGATTCAAAAGTCTGCATAAACATGTGAAATGAATTGTTTAATACGTACTAAAAAGCAAATAGACATAATTTGTTGAAAAACATGTTTACACTCTAAGTCATCTTGATTCAATTGGTGTTATAATTGGAACTAAAGTACTATCAGCATACTTTGGCCATGATGATTAATTCTTTTTTTTAGGTACTAGATTTAAATGTCTGAAATACTAAAGTACAAGAGGGGGCAAGAGCTAGTGACTCTGAGTTATTTTCATTTCTTAAAGGAGCAGGAATGAAAAATTTGCAGTATTTAGTAGTCAGTTGAATTTGGGGAGTGGGTGGGAGTGGGAGGCACCGTCTTTTTCAGAAAAAAAGGAAAGAAAATATATATGTATATATTTGTCCATGGTTTCTGGCTCATAACTCCCATAGTCCTTGTTGCAGTAAATGGAATCTCTCTCTCTGATCTTCTCTTGCCCTCTTTTTACTTGCCTAAGGCAGGACTCTAATCTGACTATATGGCATTATAGGGCATAAGACCTTCATTCTAGAGGAGGTCTTGCCCCGTACCTTAGAGGAAGAAATGCTGCTGCACAGAGAAGAATCTAAACTGACAGGGCTTATTGGGTTTTGTGGGGTTTTTTTGACATGGAGCCTTGCTGTGTCTCCCAGGCTGGAGTGCAGTGTCGTGATCTCAGCTTGCTGCAACCTCCGCCCCCTGGGTTCAAGCGATTGTCCTACCTCAGCCTTCAGAGTAGCTGGGATTACAGGTGCATACGACCATGCCTGGCTAATTTTTGTATTTTTAATATAGACAGGGTTTCGCCACATTGGCCAGGCTGGTCTTGAACTCCTGACCTCAGGTGATCCCCCTGCCTTGGCCTCCCAAAGTGCTGGGATTATAGTCGTGAGCCACTGTGCCCAGCGGGACTTGTTGGATTTAGATCCCGTCACATTTCTTCATGGTTGTCAATTATGCCTATCCAGTTCAGTCTTCATAAAATGCCCAGGAGGGCAGGGTTTGGGAGCTTCTGAATAGCTGAACACATAGAGGCTTTTAGAGGGTGGCATGCCCAGGAAGGGCATGGAAATTCTGCACACCTTCCTCTGCTTCACTCTAAATCTCTTAATCTGTATCCTCAGTAATAAGCCAGTAAACATGTTTCCCTGACTTTTGTGAGCCACTCCAGCAAATTAATCAAACTCAAAGAGGGAGTTCTCAAGGTCCAGACTTGAGACTGCTGTCTGCAGGGGAGGCATTTTTGGGAACTGAGCTCGCAATCTGTGGGATCTAACACTATCTCCATGTAGATAGTGGTGGAATTAAATGGGAGGACATCCAGCTGATGTCCACAATAAAACTGACTACTTGTTTGTTGGTGGGGAAATATCCCCACATATTATGGGGTCACAGAAGTCTCCTGTATTGATTGTTAAAGTGTGAGAACAGAGAAAAAACGATTTGAGAGTTTTTTGTAGCAAAGATTTACCTTAAAAATTACTAGGACCTTAGAAGCCTTCCTCATGCCCATTTCCAGTCACTACTCTCCTCTCTCCCAAAGGTAGGAGAGTAGTGACTGGATACTCCTGATACTGAACTTTTTTATTTTTTATTTTTTTTTACCCGATACTGAACTTTTTATTAAATGCAATTACGCTCTTTCTGATCTGGCTTTTTGCGTTCAGCACAGTATATGGTATTAGGTTGGTGCAAAAGTAATTGCAGTTGTTGATACTACTTTTGAATAAATGGCAAAACTACAATTACTTTTGCACCAACCTATAGTTCTAATTGTCCACAAACATGCCCATTTTTGTATTTATTTTTTCTATTTTAGTTAGGTGGATGGTTGAAGTTGCTGTGCTTTGATAATTAGTGACATTGCATACTTTTTAATTTGCTTATAGTCTTGTTCAAGTCTTTTGTTGGATTTTTTTTTCTTTTCTTTTTTTTTTCTTTGCCTTTTTCTCTATTGAGTTGTCTATCTTACTGGTTTGCAAGAATTCCTTGTATGTTCTGGTTATTGGATAAATGCTTGGATAAATGCTTTACAGATTCTAATTTGATTTTGAGTTTTCTTTTCACTCTTGATGTTTTTCAATGAGTAGAGTTTTCTTTTTGTCTTACTATAGTTTAATTTCTCGATTTATGATTGTGCTTTTTATATCATGTCTAATAAATCTCTCCCTATTCTAGGGTCAAGCTTTATTATTATATTTTTACCTCTGTGGGGTAGTTTTGGTTTACATTCTGTAAAATAGTTTTTGGCCACTAAGTTTTATCTATATTAGTCTCTAAGATACAACACTGTTATTTTTCAAGGTTCAACAGAGTTTGGAAAAGATTTCTAAACTGGAGCAGGAAAAAGAACATTGGATGTTGGAAGCACAATTAGCCAAAATCAAGCTAGAAAAAGAAAACCAGCGAATTGCAGATAAGCTGAAGAATACAAGTAGTGGCCAGCTGGTTGGGCTGGCCCAGGAAAATGCTGCCGTGTCAAATGCTGCTGGCCAGGATGAAGCCACAGCTAAAGCTGTGTCCGAGCCCATTCAGAGCACCAGTCTAGTAAGTGTCTTCTTGGTTGCCCTCAGTTTTCTTTTTAAAATGCTGATTGGTAAGGATCTAATATTCAACATTAACCATTGTCTTAGTTCATTCAGGCTCCTATATCAAAATACCATAAACTGAGCATCTTGTAAACCACAGAAATTTATTTCTCACAGTTCTTGAGGCTGGGAAGTTCAAGATTCAGGTGCTGGGAGATTCACTGTCTGGTTAGGGTCTGTTTCCTGGTTCATAGACAGCAGCCTGTGTGAGATTGTAGGTACTGTCATAACTCCGTTTTATAGTTGAGGAAACCAAGGATCAAAGAGAAATAACTCACATGAAGTCACACACTTGATAAGTGATGTGATGTCTCATCCCATCCTTGCCCTCTTAACCAAGATAGCCTTGTGTCTTACCCATGTCAGAAAACAGATTAGCCAACATAAACTCATTTGTTAGCCGGGTGTGGTAGCCCACACCTGTTGTCCCAGCTACTCCGGAGGCTGAAGCAGGAGGATCTTTTGAGCCCAGGAGTCTAAGGCTGCAGTGAGCTATTATTGTACCACTATACTCCAGCCTGGACAACAGAGTGAGGCCTTGACTCTAAAAACAAAAAACAAAAATAAAAATCAAATAAACTCATTTGCTTACTGCTTGCCTTACTGAGGTGCTGGAATTGGTAACACTGGCATATATATATTTTTTATAAATTAATAAAAATTTTTAAATGTGGATTGCTTCATGAATTTTCATGTCATCCTTGAGCAGGGGCCATGCAAATTTCCATATCGTCCCAATTTTAGTACATGGGCTGCTGAAGCAAGCACAATGCTGGTATATTTGAGTTGTTAATGTCAATTGCTGAAAGTTTAGAATTATCTTTTTATTTGAACATTTTCAGTGGAAAGCCCTATTCTTACATATGTAAGTGAAAACAATTTCTAGGGACATGAAAAATCTTTAGTACTGAACACTATTGGGCCATGAGTGATAATGACCTTAGTTGGGTTTGGTGACTTTAGAAGTTGCTATTTAAATCAACTAGTTAGTGTAGGGGTGGAGAGGACCTGATACCTTTCCTCTCCATCATAAGGGTCACAGCCAGCACTCCTATAACAAAAGACAGGTTAACTACCAACAACAGATTTCTGCCAAAAATAACCTGGCGTCTTGCCTTGCACACAGTGCGCAACAGAAATAAAAAGAGATGGAGTTTTCTGCTTTCCTTGATGTTTCTACTTTTCAGCCTTTCTTTTAACCCCTATGTCCTTTAAGTGACCTTAAGGGAACTAAGTGTGTGAGTGTGTATGTGTGTGTGTCTTTGTGTCTTTTCTGTCTTCTTCCTCTTGGGTGCTGGGAGCAAGTCTGTGCTCATTTCAGTGTTAATTGATTAACAGAGGAAGCTCATCTTACCGGGAGATTACTTTGGTTCAAACAGTTTGAGGCAGAGGAAGTAACCTCAGATAGAAACTTATTTCTAACTCTGTAACATTTCAAGAGTAAAATGCTTGTAATTTTTAGCAAGATCTCTAGTATTATAATTTGAATATTCAGCCGTCTATTATATATTATAAAAAAAGACAGCAATAACCTTAAAGTAAAAGCACAAAACAATACACATTTCTGTTTTTTGCTGGAATTGAAAAGCATTGCTTAAATTAATAGAATTTTTAAACATATATTTTAAGTATAAAAATGACATTATCCTGAATAATCAAGCCACCAATGTTATCATTTTTTTCTACTAAATTTCATATACAGTTGAGATTGTACTACATAAAATTTCAAATCTTTTAGCAAAATGTGAAAACATAAACCTCCTGTTATGAGAAACTTAGTATAAACTAACTGATTTCATAGTATTCCATATCTCTCATACCTTAGTTTACCTATGATTAGACATTAGTGACAACTTTTAAATAATGTCTCATTTTTATGTATAAGATTATTTCTGCATGTTAAATGATTACCTCAGGATGTATTCTCAGGGTTGGAATTACTACATCAGAAGGCATGAATATTTTCAAATTCCTTGATCTTTATTACCAAATTATTTTTTAAAAGGACTGTATCAGTTTATACTCTTGTTAGTATCATATGAGAAAATGTTGAAGTAATCTGTGTTAAGAGTTTTCCTTGCATTGCTGGGTGTGGCGGCTCACGCCTGTAATCCTAGCACTTTAGGAGGCCGAGGCAGGAATTCGAAAACAGCCTGGCCAACATGGTGAAACCCCATCTCTACTGAAGATTAAAAAGAAAAAAAAATTAGCTGGGCGTGGTGGTGGGCACCTGTAATTCCAGCTACTCAGGAGGCTGAGGTAAGAGAATTGCTTGAACCCAGGAGGCGGAGGTTGCAGTGAGCTGAGACCGTACCATTGCACTCCAGCCTGGGAGACAGGGCGAGACTCTGTCTCAAAAAAAAAAAAAAAAAAAAAAAAAAAGCAAAAAGTTTTCCTTGCATTTAAACAATACCATTCCTTTGGAGGACTTGGTGCTGTACCACATTTTCAGATCATAACCCGGGAGTAAGGGGGTGAGGATGAGCAGGTGAAATAGATGTTTCCTTGCAGTTTATTTTTATAAACTACAGTCATATTTGAATATGTAAAATTAAATGACTGGAGTATTATTCCAAGCAATTTTTAACTAAAAGAGAGTAATTGCTACTTCTGCTTCATTGAGTAGAAAAATTATAGCTCTTCTATTTTGAAAGGTCTTATCGAAGACTCTTTTACAGCCAGGTGGGCATAACATTCATTAGTACACATTCAGTTTATATACTCTCAGTGTTGAGAACAGTACTCCAGAGAATACTATTTAGAATACATTAAAACTGTCTGTTGACTGGGCATGGTGGCTCTTACCTGTAATCCCAGCACTTTGGGAGGCTGAGGTGGGCGGATCAGGAGGTCAGGAGTTCAAGACCAGTCTGGCCAACATGGTGAAACCCACCTCTGCTAAAGTTACAAAAAATTAGCTGGGCGTGGTGGCATGCGCCTGTAATCCCAGCTACTTGGGAGGCTGAGGCAGGAGAATTGCTTGAACCTGGGAGGTGGAGGTTGCAGTGAGCCTAGATCACACCATTGCACTCCAGCCTGGGCAACAGGGTGAGACTCTGTCTCAAAAGAAACGAAAAAACAAAAAAAACTGTTCATTGAGTATAATCTCTTATTTACAGAATCCATTGACACTGAGTTTCCATTAGTTTCCTTGTCATTGTACCCAAGCACATGCCCCTCCACCTTGAACAATAACCAGAATTAAGTAATCATGACCATCTGTTTTTGAAATCTTAAACTATAGAAACAAACTTTTAAAAAATCTAGCAGCACCCAAGCACGGTGACTCATGCCTGTAATCTCAGCTACTCAGGAGGCTGGAGATGGAGGATCTCTTGAGCCCAGGAATTCGATGCTGCTGATTGCACCAATGTAATGCAGCCTGGGCGACAGAGGGAGACCTGTGTTTAAAAAAAATTAGAAAAAATCTAGCAGCATTTTAATGTGTTTAAAATTACATTTTTGTTTTCATTAATTTACATCTAAAATTTATACTTACTCATGTCATAATAACATTATATCAAAAGTGTATTTATTTCTTCTCTCTCCTTTTGAGCTTTCAACTAGAGTGTTTATTATTTGCATTTTCTGTTTCGAATGTTTAATTATTATAGTCACCGTAAAACTGTCTTTACCCCTTCTTGGCTACTGGTTTGGAAATAGGCGTAGAAATGGCAAGCTGTGGTTAAAAGCTGATCTCCTCTCTCCTGGATGATTTGTTGGGTTTCAGTGAGAATGACTAATCAGCATTTTGATAGAAGATTTAGTGATGATCATTATTGGTTACTGCCTCATGGCAGAAATAGTAAATGCGGTTAGCTATCTTCATGTCCTTGTAGTAAGAGACAGTCCGAGGATGATCTTCTAGTACTGTACCCTCAATGCTCTGTAAAACGGTGTGAACGGAGAGGAGAAAATATTACAAGTGTTTGACCTACTGTGCTTGAAATGTACACATTCTGTTCTAAAAGATTTTTCCCCTTATGTTCTAGATTGGCACTTTAACCAGGACATCGGACAGTGAGGTAACGTGTGCTTGTCATCATGTTGTTTGTTAGTAAATATCTGGCAGCGTGTTTGTCGACAAAGTCCTGTAAAAGCCGTCTTTGTCCAATTGTTGTTGTTGTTTTCTGACACTTCTAGCAAATGTGGAGCCAGTGTTTTCCACCTTCATTGATGGATCCATGTACCTTTTCTCTGGTTCTGTTTTGACAGTCACCAACAAATTATAGCCTGTTTTTATAGTTGCCTTGTTGACTGACTTGCCATGGAGATTTGACAAGGTGTGGCTCCTGCTTGGGTCTTCATTCGCTGGCATGCTACATGAGGCTGAGAGCTGTGTTAGTCCTCGCAGTGGGCAGCCAGGAAAGCAGGGCTTAGCAAGGGCTATCCAGGGCCTTGACTAAGTACAATATACTTGGTAGCTGTTTCCTGCCCTCAAAGCAAGTGAACCCAGGTCAGATTTGGCCTGTCGGATAGGTTTGCACTTTTGAATTTTGAAATAATCTAAGATGTAACCCTGTCTGTCTGTCTGTCTGTCTGTCTGTCTATCTATCTATCTATCTATCTGTCTATCTGGAGACAGAGTCTCATTCTATCGCCCCTGCTGAAGTGCAGTGGCATGATCTCAGCTCATTGCAACCTCTGCCTCCGGGTTCAAGTGATTCTCCTGCCTGAGCCTCCCAGGTAGCTGGGACTTCAGGTGCATGTCACCACACCCAGCTAATTTTTGTACTTTTAGTAGAGACAGGATTTCGCCGTATTGGCCAGGCTGGTCTCAAACTCCTGAGTTCAGGTGATCCACCTGCCTCGGCCTCCAAAAGTGCTGGAATTATAGGTGTGAGCCACTGTGCCCAGCTGCTTTAAGATGTAACTTTATAAATAACTGTTAAATAAACACCAAAGTCATCCAACTGACCACTCAGTATGGCAAACTGGTTAATATAGTTCAAGTAAGCTTGTAGATTCTTTGATTTCTGTATTTATTCTTGTAATATAGATAATCATGAACTTCTGTGTGTGTTTTTAAACTAAACTCAACAGGGTGTCATTGTTTGAGTAACTAGTAGAAATACCAGTCTGGGACAAAGGCCACAAACTCTTCAATATAGAAATAGTTTAATTTATTAGTATGTTTACAAGTATTAGTGTTGTCTTAAGATAATTTTGGAGAAAACAAGAATGTTTGATTTTAGTGGTTCCAATAAATATGCCCCTTTCCCCTGCCCTCTTCCAGTTGGAGGAGGGCATAGGAGTCAGACAGATGGACATTTTGAAAGTCAGGTTTGTGTTTCGCCGGGTGCAGTGGCTCACGCCTGTAATCCCAGCACTTTGGGAGGCCGAGGCAGGTGGATCACGAAGTCAAGCGATCGAGACCATCCTGGCCAACATAGTGAAACCCTGTCTCTACTAAAAATACAAAAATTAGCTGGGCATGGTGGCGCGTGCCCATAATCCCAGCTACTTGGGAGACTGAGGCAGGAGAATCGCTTGAACCCGAGAGGCGGAGGTTGCAGTGAGCCGAGATCATGCCATTGCACTCCAGCCTGGCAACAGAGTGAGACTCTGTGTCAAAAAAAAAAGAAAGTCAGGTTTGTGGCTAATAAAAGCTGGATGGAGGGGCATGGTTCCAGTGGGCTTCTCAATACTTTAGTTCTGTTCTCTTGAAGCCATAACTTCATTCTGAAATAGAAAGGATGCTAAATAAAATAAATTTGAAATATACACTTCCCTGCTATGTCTGAAGTTTCTTTGAGGGGTAGGAGAACAGTGATTCCTCATCAAACTTCAAGTGAAAATGTACAAAATGTCTTTTTTTTTTCTGGAAATGCTTCATCTCACTGGTACTTGTTTATTTATGTGTATTTGTGTTCTATTTAGGTTCCAGATGTGGAATCTCGTGAAGACTTAATTAAAAATCACTACATGGCAAGGATAGTGGAACTTACGTCTCAGTTGCAGCTGGCTGACAGTAAGTCAGTGCATTTTTATGCTGAGGTGAGTGTAGATTTAGATTGGTGGTTTTTTCCCTAACCCCTGCAGGTATTAGATCACTGTCCTGTTTTCCTACTACTCACTGTAAGAGAGAAGTCAGTTTCCCAAGTAGTTGGGACTACAGGCATGTACCACCACACCTGGCTAATTTTTTGTATTTTTAGTAGAGACGGGGTTTCACCATGTTAGCCAGGGATGGTCTCGATCTCCTGACCTTGTGATCCGCTGGCTTCGGCCTCCCAAAGTGCTGTGATTACAGGCGTGAGCGGAGTTAATATTGACTAGTCTGTATACCAACTAAAAATCTCTATTTCAATAAATATAAGACTGATTTGAGCCAGGCGCGGTGGCTCACACCTGTAATCCCAGCACTTTGGGAGGCTGAGGCAGGCGGATCATGAGGTCAGGAGATCGAGACCATCCTGGCTAACACGGTGAAACCCCGCCTCTACTAAAATCACAAAAAATTAGCCGGGTGTGGTGGCAGGCTCCTGTAGTCCCAGCTACTCGGGAGGCTAAGGCAGGAGAATGGTGTGAACCTGGGAGGCAGAGCTTGCAGTGAGCCGAGATCATGCCACTGCACTCCAGCCTGGGCGACAGAGCAAGACTCCATCTCAAAAAAAAAAAAAAGTCCCCGCCTCCTGGGTTCAAGTGATTGTCCTGCCTCAGCCTCCTGAGTAGCTGGGATTACAGGCACCCGCCATCATGCCTGGCTAATTTTTGTATTTTTTTAGTGTGGGGGTTTCACCATGTTGGCCAGGCTGGTCTTGAACTCCTGACCTCAGGTGATCTGCCTGACTCAGCCTCCTGAAGTGCTGGGATTACAGACATGAGCCACCACCCCCGGCCAAGACTCTGCCTTAAAAAAAAAAAAAAAAAAGTTATTCCACTATGCAATATCATCTATAAAATTGTACATAATTAATAGAATTGAGGGGGGAAATGAAGATAGAAAGTAGAGATACCAAGGAGTAGGAAACAAATGGTAAGATAGAATGGCTGCTGCTCAACGTGAAAGAATGCCTTCAGGGTCTCTGACTTGAAACTTTATATTGAAAGGTCAGTTATGGATAGCAGATAGATAATTATAATGCTTAAAGTTGTTAAATAAATTGAAAAAGAAAGGAGAAACCTTTTATTGAGACCTGACTTTTTGATTTTCTTTTATACTGGAGTTGAAGAGGTTGATAGGAGGCCAGTTGCTAAAAGTGAAGAGGGGCTTTGCATCTATTTCCTGCTAAAATAAGTCATGTGCTTAGCTCAGTGTTGTTCACAAGCAGCCATCGCATACATGTTTGATAAGCTGATCAGTAGTGACAGCTTGTTGGAATGCAGGAAAGCGGGAGGACAGCAAACTGAATGACTAGCAGTAGAAATGCTGAATCACTAAGCCAGCAGTCCAGCAGGCGTGGATCCTCATTGTTTGATTCTGAGTTAGTGTCTCAGACTCGATTGTCCTTTTCACAAGGACCTGTGCCTTGCATGTCTGTCTTCCTCTTCGTCAGGTTCATTGCTGAGCACAGAGTAGATGTTTGGTTAGTAGGAGGCAGTTGATTTGGTTGGCTGAACTGCCCTGAAATTTTGTGAGAAATGAAATGAGTAACTGAGGAATTTTTTTAGGCTGTTTTATTTCCAAGAGATTTGGTTATTTTAGTAAATATCTTCTGTGCAACTGTGATTCAAGAATTTTTAAATTGTCCTACTTTTTCCTTATTGGTAAACAGGAAGTGGTGACCTCCCCCCCCACATGACTTTACTGCTCTGAGAGCCTTATGATGACATAGCATTTGCTTGTGTCTCAACAGATCCTCCTTGTCAGTAACCTTATCAGAAAGTTTAGTGAACCTTTTAATCTCATACCCTCTTTGAACAATATTGTGAAATAGGATTTTTCTTTTATCGTTTTGATCTGCACACTCTCTGGATAGAGTTGGTTTTGGTAGAACCCCTAAAGAAAGCAGCCTGGAATTTTTGCAATCTTATGCTCATTTTTTCCCTTGGAAGTAGTGCATAATAAAAGTAAAGCTTTTATTGCTCCTATAATGTGGTCTCTAATGAAGGACTTTTAAAACACAAGAAAAGTACCTTAGGATCCGTAGTGCATGGTCAGGAGCTCCTGATAATTTTCGTAATAATCACTTTTCTTTTTATCTAGTATAAATATAAGTGAATCCTAGATAAATGTAGAAAGTTCTTATGTAAAGAACGGGTGCTGTGGCTCATACCTGTAATCCCAGCACTTCAGGAGGCTGAGGTGGGCAGATCACTTGAGGTCAGGGGTTTGAGACCAGCCTGGACAACATAGTGAAACCCGTCTCTACTAAAAATACAATACTTAGCCGGGGGTGGTGGTGCATGCCTGTAATCCCACCTACTTGGGAAGCTGAGGCAGGAGGATCACATGAACCCAGGAGGTGGAGGTTGCAGTGAGCCAAGATCATGCCACTGCACCCCAGCCTGGGCAACGGAGTGAGACTCCGTCTCAAAAAAAAAGAAAAAAGAAAGTTCTTATGTATTATATATAACCACTGGTCATCAGGCTAGAGCGAAGAAAAAAACATTGATCTTAAGGTGGTAGACTTTTTTCCCCTTACTGAAATGACAAAGGTGGGGGCCACTTCTTTCTTACGTGTACTCTAATGTGTGATACAATGCCTATAGGTATTCAACAGATTATTTGTGGAATGAATGAGTAACTTTGCCTTTGGGAAGTGTTTTTAACAACCTTTCCTGAAGCACATTTAGTTTTAGAAAATGCTCCCTTAGTAATGGAATGTTTTCTGATTTTACAGTGCCGAGCACTCTCTAAAAGACTGGCCTTGGCTGAAAAGTCTAAGGAAGCATTGACAGAAGAAATGAAACTTGCCAGTCAGAACATCAGCAGACTTCAGGTGAGTTAAGTGTTACCTAAACGGTTTTAATGTGTTTTCATTCAAAGTTCTTTGGTAGCAAAGCAGCATTTCTTTTCCAAAGGCATTTGATCTCTAGATATGCTTTTTAAAATAATCACTGTATTTCTAATTCATTAAAAATAACATCACATGTTAGACAGAAAGTAGTTGTATTGTTTCTCTGACTTGATTCTAATTTTAAATCATTTTATAGTCAGCATTTGCTTAAATAATACTTATTTACCCAGAATCTTTCCTTCCTGGTACATACCCGTCATGGTGAGCTGTAGGCTTGTTCTGTACATATTACTCTGTTCCTTTTCTTTCCTGTGTCATAAAACGGATCTAAACTGAAAGGTGGGGCTATAATATATTCTCTTTTACTCACTGCCTGGTTTTAAATCTTTGTTTTCAGAAAGCCTCTGTTAATAAAAACATGATGCCAGGCAAGGAAAAAACACAGCACTACAGCAACACCCACTTCCTCTTTGCTTCAGATTCATTTATCAGATTAATTAGGCACACAGGATTAGATTTTAGGCAGCAGAAGAGAGCATGGGAGATGGGAAGAGAGATGAAGGGTGCTTCTTTCAGGGACGGTGCTGCCGGGAGGGCTGTAGGCCATTGAGGCGTAGGATGGAGGCAGTGTCTTGTAGGCCTCACCTATGGCTCAGCAAAACCTAAGGGAATTTGGAAAGATAATGATGGCTTTTCTTATAATTTTATACCTGGCATAGAAAGAAACCCTTAAATTTTTGCAAAGAAATTATGAACATATTTTGAAGACTGAGAAAAACGTTTTCCCATTTCTTTTAACTTTGTTCTCTTGTTAGGCCTGTGCCTTAACCTTCATGTTAATTGATCAGATAGACCATCTTGATAGGTTGCTTTTCCAGTTAAAAGAATTTTTTAAAAAATTGATGTAAATAGTTGTACGTGTTTTGGGGGGATGTGGTATTTTGATTATTATGATACCTTTGTACAATGTGTAATGATCAAGTCAGGGTAATTTGGATGTCCAGCACCTCAAACATTTATCTTTGTGTTGGGAACATAACAATTCTTCTTTTGTAGCTATTTTGAAATACACAGTAAATTATTGGGAAACTATAATTTCCCTGTTCAATTTTTCTTTTGTGAATTAAAAAAGCTTCAGAGTGGTATGACTAGTGGGATGTTGATTTTTCTCTTTTTCTTTGCTATTTAGGATGAACTGACAACTACCAAGAGGAGTTACGAGGATCAGTTAAGTATGATGAGTGATCACCTGTGCAGCATGAATGAGACATTATCTAAACAGAGAGAAGAGATTGACACACTAAAGATGTCCAGTAAGGTATGTGAGGTGAGGTGAGGTAGTCTCTCTGTAATATAATATTTAATATGAGGCATTTTATTGTCATGCATTTCAGGAGCAAGAGGACATAAGATTTAAAGTGTAAAGGCCAGGTGCAGTGGCTGAAGCCTGTAATCCCAGCACTTTGGGAGGCTGAGGTGAGAGGATCCCTTGAGGCCAGGAGTTCGAGAGCGGAGTGGGCAATATAGTGATACTTCATCTCTATAAAAAAAATGAAAAAATTAGCCAAGCATGAGGGTCTGCGCCTATAGTCCCAGCTACTTGGGAGGCTGAGGTGGGAAGATTGCTTGAACCTAGGAGTTTGAGGTTACAGCAAGCTATGATTGTGCCACGGCACTCCAGCCTGTACAACAGAGTGAGACTCTGTCTCTAAAAAAGAAAAAAAAAAGTATCTATAAATAATTTTCTTTAATATCATTTGTCCTTTTTTCCAGAAGTATTAAGTGTCTTTGGCTGAGTTAAAAGCTGAGAAAGTCTGGCCTCTAAGGCTTTAATACTGTATCAGCTGCTTTTTGGCATTTTTGGCATTTCTCCTACTGTTGCATAAGAGTTAGGGGGACTCACAAAACGCTTGAAGAAAGGGATTGCTCTTCATTTATGTAAGACCTGAAATGGTACTGTTGAAGAGTAAACTTGAGAAAATTTATTCTCATAAATATTCATATAACCTTGGAATGTCTTACCCTTTTAACTAGATTTCCTTTGATTTCCTTTCCCATAATCCCTCTGCTTGCCCAGACTGAGAGAGTAGATGTTGGGTAGTAAGTTGAGGCTGAAATGCAGATCCACATACCGTGTCCATATTACTGTAACAATGTATATACCATTTTGCCATGAAAGGTAAACTTTGGGAGGCCAGGGGCTCACTCAGTTGGCATAATCTCATGTGCTTAGCCCATTTTCATAACAATATTATACCACCACCAGCTGGGATTTACCATCTCCAGCCTGCACTCTTTGAGATCTGCTGCCACCCCTTTTTGATTCAGCAGGCGTTTATTGAGTTCCTGCTGTGTACACTGGGGAGAAATAGAGGTGAAGAAACCATGGCTTTATTTTAGCATCTGCTATTGGTGTAAGGACAGGATTTTGTTCATTTAGGGTCTTGGAAAATATATCATGTTACTGCATTAGAATCTGCATTATATGATTTTGTTTATCAACATAGTTTCTTGATATCCATTGATTGTGCTGCTTTGGAGGCTGTCTCTGATGCTTTTCTGGCTGTTTCTGTGATTCTTGTTACCACCCAGTATGGTTCTCATTATGGTTCTCCAGTTACTTGTGGTTCAGGAAACTTGAGCTTGGGGGTAAGGGAGTTGGGGGGCTGGTCCTTTTAAGGAAGCCTCCCTTAACCTTTTGGTTTCTTGATATTCCATATTCCAGCAGAGCAATATCTAATTCACAAGTTACATTCTTAGTAATGGTAGAAAACACACATTGAAGAGGTAGTGTTTTGGGTTTTCTTGTGGTATGTATAATTTGTTTTAGTGTAGTAGTATGAGAAAGTCTGTTTTAGCACCTAAAATTTGAAAAGAAGTAGCAATAATTTTTGAAAACTTTTCAATATCTGGAACTTCAGAAGTATTTGGTTTTGAATTGAGAGGGGTACATGTTGAGTACAGCAAACCTCATTGTCCTGAAGGTAATTGGATTGCAGCTACTTCAGAAATTAGGGAATTTTCAAGTGTCCTCTGACTTTTTTTTTTTTTTCTTTGATGGAGTCTCCCTTTGTCACCCAGGCTGGAGTGCAGTGGCGAGACCTTGGCTTACTGCAACCTCCACCTCCCAGGTTCAAGAGTTTTTCCCACCTAAGCCTCCCTAGTAGCTGGGAGTACAGGCATGCACCACCACACCCAGCTAACTTTTTTTGTATTTTTTTTAACAGTTTCACCATGTTGCTCAGGCTGGTCTCAGACTCCCATGCCCAAGTGATCTACCGGCTGCAGCTTCCCAAAGTGCTGGGATTACAGGCGTGAACCACTGCGCACAGCTTCTTAGAGCTTGTTGATAAAATACCAGCCATTAATAAAACTCTAAGAGACCCTTCTTCAGTTTGAATTGATATCATTAACCTGTCTTTGATCATTCTGTAATCCTATATTTTGCTTTTCCCCCGTTTAGTAATTTACATTACTGTAGCATCATCTTATGGCTGACATTGTCTCCATTGGATACTAAGTAAACACCTTCAACCATTTGTTTGCTATGATCTTGCTCTTAATGTTTGTATTCTGCAAGCATTTCTTCCATGAAGAAAACGTATTTATGCCTAAGAGTTAAATACAGGCATTTAATTAAAATGTATTCCCAAGAAGGGAGCCTCTCCAGAAAGAAGAAAAATTACACAAAACTAGAAAATTCAAATCTCCATATTTGAGGAAATGGAGTAAGTTGTCTTCCCTGATTTGTTCTCAGCCAGTATCCAAGCTGACTTTTGACAGATAATCCGCGCCGTTTGGGTGTTAGTTGGCACATATTCAGAGTTCTTACCTATTAAGACCTTTAAAAGGTGTTTATTTAAACAATGACGAGACATGTTTAGGCTAACTTTTTTTTTCAGCTTCTTGAAATCTTAGACTCTCTTGTCTTTGGAACAAAATGAATGTTTGTAGTTTTGATAAATCCAAGATAGTAGCTTTCTTTTCTCTCTTTATTTCCTGTCCTCAGCCCCGAGAGGGATAGGGTCTGTAGAAGCAGAGAGGAGAGAGAGTATAACAAACTGCTTTGTGATTATTGAATATAAATTAATGCAAGGTTATCAGCTATTCTCCCATTTGGAAGTGTTCCAAAGTGAAATATGGCTTTCAGACAGCTTGGTTTAGAAACTATGTGAGTTATTTTTTTTATGTTTGTGTTCTTATTATTGATATTTTTCTTTGCACAGGGGAATTCTAAAAAGAACAAGAGTCGATAGTTTTCAAATAGCTGGTTGGCGACTGTTCTTTCCAGACCTGCTCCTGCTGCACAGAGCTGCGGGGCTGAGACCACGTCCATGCTGGCTGCCTTCAGGAAGCTGAAGTATTGTCGGACCTAGTAGACTAGTCAGTGTTGGAAATGGCCTTGAAATATTTAAAACATACTTGTAACCAATGAGGCAAATACAGAAGTTGATGTCGGCAGTAATTGGAAAACAATACATATATCATGGATATTGTAGGTTTCCTTATGCTGTTTTTACTGTGCACTTTTTAAAATTAGGTTTTAATTTCAGTATGTAAGAACAACAAATATTTTGTATACTTTCAAACTCAATTATATGGTAATCGATTTGGTATCTATGGAATAGATATATGTTTCTGGAAAAAAAATGCTTAAATTGTCAAACTGTCATTACTTCTTACTATAGTTGAAGGCATTCTCCAGATTCTTTTTAAAAGATTTGTTCATATTTCCCTCTCTCTCTTTCTTTCTTTCTGTCTCTCTGTTTCTCTCCTTTCTCTCTGAGGGGGAGGGAGCCCTGCAAACTTCAGATCCTGTGGGTTTAGTATCATTATCTTCAGCTCTTTGATACCCTGTGTTAGAGTAATAGCTAAAGGAAGTTCATGTCAATAAATTCATACTTATATCACACTTTCAGTCTCTCTATGAAAATTTGATAAAGGAAACTGAACCCTATTAAAGTTGGCTTTTACAAAACATATCAAATACCAACCGACTTAGGTGTAATCCTCTGATTCCTCAAATTGGAATAATTCTACAGTTAATCCTTTAGTAAGGCTGTTGAGTTTTGCCTTGAAAGCTACTTAAAACCACACTTCAAGCAAAAAGCCTGAGCCCTTAAGGCTCCCCTTGGCTTACATCATAAACATTGTGTTGTATCAGTGTCAGGAGTGGCTCTGCCAGCACTCTCCACTCCTACTCCTGAGGCCCTAAATATATTACTCCTTTCTGAACTGCTTACACAGGCCCATTTCACCCATGTCCAGGTCTCCACATTAGCTGAGGGGTTCCTGAAACCCCCTTCTCCTTACCTCTCCACCTGTGGCACCATCTTTCTTGAGGCTACTCTCTAGACAGTTGCGAGTCACCCTCTGAAATGTTTTATTCCGGAGTTTACCTGAGAGCCCATCACCGGCTTCCCTCTGTGCTCAGCACAAAAGCCAACTCCTTGGCCTCTGCCCGAAGTCCTCAGCAGCCCGCCATGCAGAGAGACTCTGGTTATTAGGCCCAGTCCTCACAGTGAAAGCATTCGGATCCTGAGTTGGGGGATCTCTGGGTTGGTTCAGTTCCGTTTTTCCCAGCCCTTCATGTCCCTAGCCTACTTGCCCTTTCTCTTTTCTCTGCCCTGTGCATTGTTAGTTTCTATCAACTCAGCCAGCTGTTTTCACTGCAGCTGTATGTAGACCCCCAAACACTGTGAAGGAAACATCAAAGAGCCATGCTGGGCCTGGCACAGTGGCTGACACATCTAATCCCAGCATTTCGGGAGGCGGAGGCAGGTGGATCACTTGAGGCCAGGAGTTCAAAACCAGCTTGGTCAACATGGTGAAACCCCATCTCTACTAAGACTACAAAAAATTAGCCAGGTATGGTGGCATGTGCCTGTAGTGCCGGCTGCTTGGGAGACTGAGGCAGGAGAATCACTTGAACCCAGGAGATGGAGGTTGCAGTGAGCTGAGATAGCGTCAGTGCACTCCAGCCTCAGTGACAGAGTGAGTGAGACTCTGTCTTAAAAAAAAAAAAAAAGAAGAAAAAAGAGCCATCCTGATTAGCTCTGTCAAGAACTTAGGGTTTTGAGCCCCCGCCAGCCTTTCATTGTTCCAGGACAGTCCTTGGGGTATTTTTAGTCCGAATTTCAATAATGGCTACACCACTTCTCTCCTTAAGGACTGCCCCCTTCAGTCTTAGGATCTGTACCATCTGTACCATCAAAATCACTTCTCAACTGCCCCACTGCTTTGCATATTTACCCATGCTTCCCATTCTCCCCTGCTTCAGAGGCGGAAGCGTCTCTGCTACCCTTAAAGCTAGGGTATTTCTGATGCTCTGAATGCCATGCTTTTTGTAGTGCTTGTTTTTTCACTTTTAGATCTTCAGTGTCTCACTCTACTGATTTTCTCTCCCTCAGCTTCCAAATAGACCGAACTTACCCCATACTTTTTTTTATTAATTGAATTTTTTTGAGACAGGGTCACACTCCGTCACCCAGACTGGAGTGCAGTGGCGTGATCACAGCTCACTGCAGCCCCAACCCCCTGAGCTCAAGCAATCTTCCTGCCTCAGCCTCCCAAGTACCTAGGACTACAGGCATGTGCCACCATTGATACAGTTTGCTGACAGATTTATCTAAGATGGCAACTCCTTTCCCCCGCACTTCTATTACTTTTCTCTGCTTTATTTTACTCCTTAGTACTTATAATCTAACATATGATATATTTTGCTTATGTATCTTATTTATAACCTGTTTCTCCCACTAGATGCAGCTTCAAGAAGTCAGGTGTTTTTGTCTTGCTGCGTTCCCTGTGCTTAGAACACTGTCTGGCATCAGTGAATATTTGTTGAATGAATGTTGATTGGACGGGATGTGGGGTGTGAGCAGAAGAGAGGAGTCAAAGATGAAGCCAAAGGCTTTGGCCTGAACAAACTTGACTGAGCATGAGGATTGAGGGAGGAGCAAGTAGCTTCCACCTGCTTGTAATGGAAGCCAGAGACCTGGAATCACTTTTGATTCCTCTTCACCTCACACATCTCGTTGGTCATCTTATTGAATCTTCCTGTCTTTGCAGTGCCACTCACTTCTGATCTCTCCTTATTCAGCACCTTAAATTGAGCCCTGGATACCAGTTGTCTTCCTGTACTCCAGTCCTTCCACCCCTTCTGCCAGGCCATCTTTCTTTCTTTCTTCTTTGAGATGGAGTTTCACTCTTGTTGACCAGGCTGGAGTGCAGTGGTGCAATCTCAGCTCACTGCAACCTCCGCCTCCCAGGTTCAAGCAATTCTCCTACCTCAGCCTCCCAAGTAGCTGGAATTACAGGCTCCTGCCACCATGCCTGGGTAATTTTTGTATTTTTAGTAGAGATGGGGTTTCATCATGTTGACCAGACTGGTCTCGAACTCCTGACCTCAGTTGATCCACCTGCCTCGGCCTCCCAAAGTGCTGGGATTACAGGCATGAGCCACCGCACCTGACTAGGCCATCTTTCTCAAACATACCTCTGCCATAGCCATTCTCCATATGGAAAGCCTTCACAATGGCTCCTTGTTGTCTGCTGGGCAAAATCTAGTAGTAGTGTGTATGTGACACTTGCTTAGCTTACTTTCTCCTCATTCTCTTCCATATACACAGTGTACCCTCCCTCTACTTTTACTGCTTACAGTAAAAACTCTCAGACCTCTGGATCAGGAAAGTTTCATGTCTCCTGGGCAATGAGCCTGTTTTTCCCTTAGAGACAATGTGAATCTTGGGATTGTTTCCCTATTTGCCTTGGTGGCTGAGAGTTGTATCTCCCACCATCTGTGACAGCTGTCAGAGTTCCCAGACCAGACACCTCCATTGTCTTGCATGGTGTGTGGCCCTATAGGTTCTGAGGCAGTGCTTGTGGACTGCTTGGCCATTTTGTAGGGGACCGTTCCCCTGGGAGCTTTCCTAGGGCTGAGGGATAGGGCAGGACTGTAGAGGGCACAGTTGGATCCCTGGCAAAATTGTGCTCTGCTGACTTAACTTAGGTCTTTGCTCTCTTGGCAGTCACCTCCCAAAGCATATAATAACCACTGTTTATTAATCACTTACCATAAGTTGGGCATAGGTCTGACTTGACATGTATTACTTCATTTAGACTTCCCAGCAAGCATATCTCATACATACTATTACTATGCCCAGTTTACAGATAGAAAGCCAAGGCTTAGAGGGACTAAGCAACTTTTCCACAGTCACACAGTACCTGTTGGAGCCAGGATTCAAACCCAGCCTAGCCTGACTCAGCTTGGATTATTCACTACTATGCTATGAGCCTTTTAAATTGGGGGTTTTCAACTCCTTCAGGTTCTGTATATTTGGAAGACAAAATACTAAATTTTGGCGGGGTGTAGTGGCTCATGCCTGTAATCCCAGCACTTTCGGAGGCTGGGTCAGGAGGATCACTTGAACCCAGGAGTTTGAGACCAGCCTGGGTAACATAGTGAGACCTCATCTCTACAAAAGTTTTTTAAAAATTAGCTGGGGGTGTTGGTGCACAACTGTAGTCTCAGCTACACGGGGGGCTGAGGCAGGAGGATTTTTTGAGCCCAGGAAGTCAAGGCTGCAGTGAGCCATGTTCACACCAGTGCACTCCATCCTGAGTGACAGAGCAAGACCCTGTCTCCAAAAAAAAAAAAAAAAAAGGAAAAAACCTACATTTCTTAGCAACTCCAGCAGTGTTTCATTCAACATCCCCTTTCTACATCTTCACTAAGTGCCCCGTGCCTCCTTTCAGTCAGCTTTTAGTGAACTTCTTGGGCTAATTTAAAGTCCCTGGCATATGGTTTGCCTTTGACATAATTTTTTTTCCGATCCCTCATTTTTATGTACATATTCCTTGTTACACCAGCCTTGCTGAACACCAGATTCTGCATTTTATATATTTATGCCATGATGCCATCCCTTCATTCTGGTCCTCTTTCTGTGTAAATGTCCTTGTTGTTACTGTTTTATTATGGGAATTTTCTAACATGCACAAAAATAGACTCATATAAGCCCTATGTCCCCATCACTCCTTATGAACATTTTGCCAATCTTGTTTTTTCTTTTTTCCACACTTCTTTTTTTTCTGGAGTATTTTAAGGCCATTCTCGGACACTGGGTCATTTCGTCTGTAAATACTTGAGTTCTGCGGGTGTTTGTAAAGATGGGAGCCTGTCTTACCCATGTCACCATTCATTTGGCAAGTGGGTGCTGAGTGCCTGCTGTGTGCTCAGTGCTGAGCAGACTGTGGCATGCACACCAGACGTGCTGACTGCCCTTGAGAAGCGCTTACAGCCTGTTTTTAGTGAGACAAGGGAGTGAACATGCAAATTATAATCACGAACTCATTTGTTCACCCTGTCCTGGGATTATCTCAGAGCACCAAGGAAGAGATAATACATGGTGGCTTTTTGATAGGGCACCGTGGCTCACACCTGTAATCCCAGAACTTCGGCAGGCAAAGGCAGGCGGAGCACCTGATCAGGAGTTCGAGACCAGCTTGACCAATATGGTGAAACCCCGTCTTTACTAAAAATACAAAAATTTGCCCAGAGTGGTGGCAGCCTGTAGTCCCAACTACTCAGTGGGCTGTGACAGGAGAATTGCTTGAACCTGGGAGGCAGAGGTTGCAGTGAGTTGAAATCATGCCACTGCACTCCAGCCTGGGTGACAGAGTGAGACTCCATCTCAAAAAAAAAAAAAAAAAAAAAAAAAAAAAAAAAAAGAGGCTTTTCTTTTTAAAGTAGTATCTGTATAAATGTGTGTGTGTGTGTGTGTGTGTGTGTGTGTGTGTGTGTGTGTGTGTATTTTTGTTCTTCTTGTTTTGACAGGGACTCACTCTGTTGCCCTGGCTGGAGTTCAATGGCACCATATCTGGTGGTACCCCCACCTCCTGGGTTCAAGTGATTCTCGTGCCTCAGCTTCCTAAGTGGCTGGGATTACAGGTGCCTACCACCACGCCTGGCTAATTTTTGTATTTTTAGTAGAGACGGAGTTTCACCATGTTGGTCAGGCTGGTCTCAAACTCGCGACCTCAGGTGATCCACCTGCTTCAACCTCCCAAAGTGCTGGGATTACAGGCGTGAGCCGCTGCACCCAGCCTGTATCTGTATTTTTAATTAAGTTTTGAACTTAGTTTGCATTAGGCTGTTCTTAAACAGTTCTTACTAAGATAAAATAGGGCAAACAAACAAAATAGACCCCTGATCCTCCTGCCATTTCATGTTCCCCACAGAAAAACCCCTTCCATTCACTATTTTGTTATCTATATTTCCAAATGGCATGCTACCTTTGCTCTTCTTGTTAGGCATTATTAATTGAATTTACAGTTGGAAGATGAGTATTTGTTTCATCTGCCTCCCCTTTGCATCACTCACATACACATACATACACTCACTGTTTAAACTAGTTACATTGACATTTGGGTCTAGCCCTGTGGCTCATGTCTGTACTCCTAGGTACTTAGGAGGCTGAGGGGGGATGATTGCCTGAGCCCAGGAGTTCGAAGGCTGCAGTGAGCCGTGATTGTCCTACTGCATTCTAGCCTGTGCAACAGAGTGAGACCCAGTCTCTAAAAAAATAAAACTAAAGGCCAGGCATGGTGGCTCACACCTGTAATCCCAGCACTTTGGGAGGCCGAGATGGGCAGATCACTTGAAGTCAGGAGCTCAAGACCAGCCTGGCCAACATAGTGAAACACCGTCTCTACTAAAAATACAAAAATTATTCGGGCATGGTAGCGTGTGTCTGTAATCCCAGCTATTTGGGAGGCTGAGGCAGGAAAATCACCTGAACCTGGGAGGCGGAGGTTGCAGTGGGTCAAGATTGCGCCACTACACTCCAGCCTGGGCAACAGAGCGAGATTCCGTCTCAAAACAAAAAGCCAAAAACATTTGGACTGGGTCAGTATTCAGCATGTACTTCATTATGACTATTCAAATACTGGTGATAGCTGAGTCATGTAATTTACTGTGATTAGTTTTCCTTTCTTGTACAACTGTTTTCCCTGGAGTCTTTTTTTAAAAAATTATTCACAATGTTTTCTATGGTACTTATCACTAGTTTATTCCTAACTTCTCTCCCGGATGTATAACGCTCCTCGCAGTGTGGTCAAAGTCAGTTGGGTGTTCAGCCAACTTCCATCTTCAGGAATTCTCTCCCAGAACCATCTGACCTGCTCCAGACTGTCTCATTTGATCTCTGGGATGGCAGCACTGCTGTTGTCTTGGGATCTGCCTTCCTCAATATCCTGGGCATCAAGTGCCTCTCATCCTTAAAACAACCCTTTCTCAACTCCATAAGCCCTTCTAGTGACTGCCCTGACCCTCTACTTGTGTTTACAGCCCACCTCTTGAACAAATTCTCTCTCTCTCTTGTCTGGGCCTCTTGTGGCATGGAAAGTGAAAGAGGAGATCGGCCAGGCGTGGTGGCTTATGCCTGTAATCCCAGCACTTTGGGAGGCCGAGGCAGTGGATCACCTGAGGTCAGGAGTTTGAGACCAGCCTGGCCAACATGTTGAAACCCCATCTCTACTAAAAATACAAAAAATTAGCCTGGCATAGTGGCGGGCACCTGTAGTCCCAGCTACTCAGGAGGCTGAGACAGGAGAATTGCTTGAACCTGGGAGGTGGAGGTTACAGTGAGCCAGGATCGCACCATTGCACTCCAGCCTGGGCAACAAGAGTGAAACTCCGTCTCAAAAAAACCCACAAACAAGAGGCCGGGTGCGGTGGCTTATGCCTGTAATCCCAGCACTTTGGGAGGCTGAGGCAGGCGGATCATGAGGTCAGTAGTTTGAGACCGGCTTGGCCAACATAGTGAAACCCTATCTCTACTAAAAATACAAAATTAGCTGGGTGTGGTGGCACCCACTTGTAGTCCCAGCTACTCGGGAGGCTGAGACAGGAGAATCACTTGAACCTGGGAGGTGGAGCTTGCAGTGAGCCAAGACCACAACACTGCACTCCAGCCTGGGAGACAGAGTCTGTGTCCCCTCCCCTGCCCCCAAAAAGAGGAGATTCTCAGTCTATGCACAGAGTAGGGATTGAAATCTGCATAGGAGTGAAAAACAGAAAAAAAAAAAAAAAAAAGACTTTTAATTAATCCTTCATTGCAGGCCAGGAGTAGTGGCTCATGCGTGTAATCCCAGCACTTTGGGAGGCCAAAGCAGGTGGATCACCTTAGGTCAGGAGTTCAAGACCAGCCTGGCCAACATGGTGAAACCCTGTCTCTACTAAAAATATAAAAATTAGCCGGGCCTGCTGGTGCACTCCTGTAATGCCAGCTACTCGGGAGGCTGAGGCATGAGAATTGCTTGAACCCAGGAGGCAGAGGTTGCAGTGAGCCGAGATCATACCACTGCACTTGAGCCTGGATGACAGAGTGAGACTGTGTCTCCAAAAAAAAAAAAATCATTCATTGCTTTCTGGAGAAGATGGAATTTTCAAAATTGAAACAAAACTTCCTGCTTTTTCCTGATTATATATTACACACCTATTGTTGAAAATCTGGAATACTGGGCCAGGTGTGGTGGCTTACACCTATAATCCCAGCACTTTAGGAGGCCGAGGCAGGAGGATCGCTTGAGCCCAGGAGTTTGAGACCAGCCTGGGCAACATAGGGAAATCCCATCTCTATTAAAAAGTGTATATTAAAATTTTTTAAAATTAGGAAAATGAAAAGTATCAGGAGCAGAGATTTAGCTATTAACGTTTTTGCTTGTTCCTGCTTTTTATTTCATGCATATATAAATATGCTTTTAATTAAAGTGGGCTTACGTTACAAGAAATTCCGAGTGAGAAAAAAAGTTGGAATTGTGTTATAAGAAATTTCAAATGAGGCCTGGCTCAGTGGCTCATGCCTGTAATCTCAGCACTTTGGGAGGTTGAGGTAGGTGGATCACTTGAGGTCAGGAGTTCGAGACCAGCCTGGTCAACATGGTGAAACCCTGTCTCTACTAAAAATGAAAAAATTAGCTGGTTGTGGTGGCGAAAGCCTGTAATCCCAGCTACTGAGGAGGCTGAGGCAGGAGAATTGCTTGAACCCAGGAGGCGGAGGTTGCAGTGAGCCGAGATTGCCTGGGCAACAGAAGGAGACTGCATCTCAAAAAAAAGAAAAAGAAAAAAGACATTTCAAAGGAGAAAAAAAAGGTATTTAATAGGAAGAGGGGGAGTAAATTACCTGGTTGCACAGCTCTGGAGGGCACCATTCACACTGTGTTCAATAGCAAACCCAGCGATCTTGGGTTGAAGGGGTAAGAGCCTCCAGGCACACTTTAAGAAACTGTTAAAAAACCGTTGTTTTGTCATATCCTTGGTTGCCACCACCCCCCTCCCCCAATTTAGTTGTTACACACAATACTCAATTTGCAAAGCTGATACAACTGGATTCTCCATTGTTTTTTGTAAGAAACTGTATCAGTTCAACTAACACAGATACTTTTTTTGGGGTGAGGGAAGCAAGGAGGGGGAGGCAGGGGCAGAGTCTTGCGCTGTCACCCAGGCACCCAGGCTGGAGTGCAGTGGTACAATCTCAGCTCACTTCAGCCTCTGCTTCCTGGGTTCAAGGATTCTAGTGCCTCAGCCTCCTGAGTAGCTGGGACTACAGGTGGATGCCACCATGCCTGGCAAATTTTTTGTGTTTTAGTAAAGATGGAGTTTCACCGTGTTGCCCAGGCTGGTCTTGAACTCCTGAGCTCAGGCAATCCACCCAATCCACCCACCTTGGCCTCACAAAGTGTAGGATTACAGGCATGAGCCACCATGCCCGGCTTAACTAACACAGATACTTTTTAACAACACAACCACTTTCTAAGTTCATTACCCTTTGAAACAAAACAAAACAAAACTCAGCTACACCATTTCTAAACAAAAGTGAAAAATAATTGAAGACCCAGTTAGCTAAGAAAGCCACCAAAAGAGTTGGAACAAAAGGCTCTCTCCAAATGGCTATGAATTTAAGCCTTTATAATTCATAAAGAACATATGAATTCAGAAAGAAAAACGTGCAGTTTATGGTTTGATGTAGCATTAACCCTGGAAGTTGCTCTCAGATCTTAAAACGCTTCAAACTCTTCTGTTACTTTTACATATGAAGATAGCGACATATTTGATGATGGCTAAGAAAACATCTGGCAGAGCCATATTAACAAGGGAATAGTTTGTTTTATGATAGAAGAGGAAGCTTCTGTTCTCGGCTAAGAGCCATGTCCTCAGATACCATGGCAATAAATGGAAAGCTTGTCAGTAAGTGGTTGCCTCTTTGTCTTAAATTTTTAAGCAGTTTAGTAGTTAGCTCCAAATTAGGAAATTAACTGGCAATCAAAGCATTGGAGCAGGAAAACCCATTATAGCTCTTCCAAATCTCCAAAAAAAAAAAAAAAAAAAATGGTTAGAGAGCATTAGGATAACTCTTTATAAGAAGAGGAATATGCAGGGCGTGGTGGGTCACGCCTGTTAATTCCAGCACTCTGGGAGGCCGAGGTGGGGGGATCACTTGAGGCTAGGAGTTCCAGAGCAGCCTGGGCAACATGGCAAAACCCCGCCTCTACTAAAAATGCAACAACACCAACAACAAAACTAACTGGATGTGGTGGCACGTGCCTGTGGTCCCAGCTGCTCAGGAGGCGGAGATGGGAGAATCACCTGTGACCAGGGAGGTGGAGGCTGCAGTGAGACAAGAGTGTGCCACCACATTCCAGCCTGGGTGACAGAATGAGAACCTGTCTCAAAAAAAAAAAAAGGGGGGATTAGAAGAATCAAAATAATCGACTGGTAGATGGAAACATACTGGAATTTGTTGGCTTGTTTGCAGGTATAGGGGCCTCAAAAGGTATCTCCTCATATAGAACCTTTGTGTTTGTTTTACCAGTGGCTTTAATTATCTCTCAGCTCAACCCCACTGCTTCCCTAAACACTAGATAGTAGTGGAATAACTTAGTGGTGACATCTTATAGGCCCAAGAATAGAAATAGCACGGATCAGTTAAGAACAAAATGTCATTCACATACGTCTTGCTGAGATGGTGGAGAATGTTCTTCCTTTCTTCAGCTTTCCTATATTTCTTTAGGAGACCTCTTGTATTGTGGTAAATTGTCAACATGTCTCATGTAGTTATTCTCATGCATGCCATCTTCCTTAACAGCAACAGATGTGAGGCAGGAACTGTGCCTTATACTTACTCCCCCACAGTGCCTAGGAGAATGTCTTGTACACAGTAGGGTTTCAATAAATGAAAGCTGGATACATTTTAGGAATCAAGCCAAGGGACTGGCCAGCTGTAGCAATGATCAATGTGGCTCAACTACACTCAAGAGTATCCCATCTCAGGACAAAGGACAGTCAAAATCTTGAGCCATTCTGAACTGATTATCATACTCCTAAGTATCATTGATTTCATTTGGCATTTTCAGTGAAGATGTGGGCTTTTTATTTATCTTTGGAATTTTCCATCCAAAGAGTATTTGGGTTTACTTATAGCTAAAAAAAATAAAAATAAAAATAAAAAAAAAAACTGTGTGTGTGTTTGTCAAACATCAGAGCAAAATGCACCATGTAGTCAAGATGGTGATTTTTAAATTTTTTTGATTTCATTTTAACTATTTTAACTATAAATATATATATATATATATATATATATATATAGAGAGAGAGAGAGAGAGAGAGAGAGAGAGAGAGAGAGAGAGAGAAAGACAGAGAGATGAAGTCTTGCTCTGTTGCCCAAGCTGGACTACAGTGTTGTTATCTTGGCTCACTGCAACCTCCGCCTCCTGGGTTCAGGTGATTCTCCTGCCTCAGCCTCCTGAGTAGCTGGTATTACAGGCGCCCGCCACCACTCCCTGCTAATTTTCGTATTTTTAGTAGAGATGGGGTTTCACCATATTGACCAGGCTGGTCTTGAACTCCTGACCTCGGGTGATCTGCCTGCCTCAGCCTCCCAAAATGCTGGGATTAAAGGCCTGAGCCACCATGCCCAGCCAAAAAACCATAGTTTGAATGAGTGTTATAATGTAAATAGAGATTTGCTCGTGCCAAGTTTTTAGAGAGGAATGTTCCTACGAAGCATTTAGGACTTAGCCCTCCCCTTGAATGTATATTAAATGATCCTGACAGCTTCAGCTGACGTGAGTTTTGAGGAATTCCAAGCTAATCACCTATTAGGTCATTATCTACAGATACTTTGGGGATGTCTCGTTAAACAGTTGGGAAGTTCTAAATATTTCCATGAAAAAGCTGCCAGGAAAGAGAAATCTGCTAATAAAAAGGAGAATGACATAGTTTGAGGGTCTACTTATTGTAAAGCAAGAGACAGAACAGTAACTGGAGTAAAATGAGGTCACAGCTGTGATGAACGGCTGTGGTGGCTTAACTATTGAGGCCAGGCTAAGCTGTTTACCACCAGATTTTGATACAAAGGGACACTACCAGAAAGGATCCTTTGGAAATACGTGGTGGAGTTTCAAGAAATAAATCTTCATTCATGAAACTGGCAACCTTTGGGGCAATGCTGCATCACACAGAGGGGGAAAGCCTGTCCTTTGCAAAAGACAAAATGGTTTTCAACCAACTGTATTTAGTCTTTAGAAAATTATGGGCCTATTTGCTTTGCAGAAGTGTCAAAGATTCCAAAAGAGATTTCTTTCACCAGGTGGCTACCCACTAATAAAGGCCCTACTGCTTCTTTCAAAGATGACAGAATTTAAAAGGTGCATACAGAACGCTGTAAATGCAGTGATGATTACTGTTTGTCAAATGTGGTGTTGCTTCCTGCATGAGTCCTGTCTCCAGTTAGCCGTGGTGGTTTCTGAGATGAGCTGACCTCTGTGGAAGACCCACTGGTGAAAGGTGGGCTGGACATAGGACCCAAAAGGTTCAATTTGGGGGTTCAATTTGGGGACCCCAAAATGCCTGGGGTCAAAGCATGAGGACAACAAAGAGGAGTTGCCACTTCTCTTTTTCTTCCCTTCCTCCTCGTCCTGCTTCCTGTGTCCTTCTTGCTCCACTTCTCTCAGCTCCTTACCAGGGTCCAGTACCTGTCTGTTTCCATGGAACAATCTCTGACAAGTTAACCAGCCAGTCAGTTGACTTCCTATTCCCTAGGCTCTCACCTGCCCTTCCTCAACTCTTAACCATTACTGGAAGGTAGCTGGAGGAAATGAGAAGCTGAGGAGAAACCAGTGCCTTTTTCTGTGTTTAGGATATATTAAGCATAAGCACAATTAGTAGTTTTATCTGAGAATAAAAGTATCCTAAATAGATCCTGGCTGTGTGATTTCAGGCTTTCGAGAAGTGCCCTCTTGGAATGTCACTTTCCTTCCTCAAAGCCCTGAGGGCAGGTTCTTAACACTGGCTGGGGGTCAAATAGGGTACTGACTATATTTCCATTTCACCAGGGAACTCCAAGGTCAAAAACAAGGCTACACCTGAAAGAACATTTAAAAGAGAATTACACTGCTATGCAAATACAAGGAAGTGTTCACTCATTTTCACCAACTCGATGCACTGCCTATGAGTTAGCTCAGCTCCTCAAGGAAATTTATGATTAAAAAAAAAAAATTCATTTCCTTTCCACTTTCCAGCATAGTACTTCAAGTTGAGATGCTCACCGGGACCTCCTAACCCCTCTCCTTGGATGCAACCGCTTTCTTCCCAGGTAGTCCATCCTGCACACTGTTAAACTAGTATTTCTTATTTGTTATTTCGAATCCTCAAGGATTCACTGGGTGCCTATTGTACACCTTCGCTTAAAAACTTTCAGGGATTTCCTATATTCTGCTTCATTCCCAGCTCCACCTTCCCATCTAAACATTGCCCACTTCCCCTAAGCCTTCCAGTCCTGCCAACCTCCAAAGCACCATGCCCTGGGACCTTAAATGCCCTTTTCTCTCCCCTCTGAGCCTGTTCAAACTCAGCTCAGTCTCCCGTCCTGGGTTTTGGGGAGGGTGCCTTCATTCTGACTGGCTCCCACTGAGGCAGCCCCACTTGAGGAAGAGGCTGAGATGCCAAGTGACTTGCCTAGAGTCATTTGCCAGCAGGTGATGGAATAGGGACTACGAGCCACCCTGCAGCCTCTCCTGGGAGGACAACGCCCCTTCTCCCTCTCCCTGCACCCTGCAGGCAGCACAGAGGAGGCATCTGGACGCGTTTACCTCCTCCCCGCCCCCACAGCTTGGCCCTCACTAAGCTGTCTTGTGTCCTTCCTCCTGCTGTGATTGATTCGCCCAGGAAGGTGGGGCTTTAGTAATTCTTAGTTCTCCTAATCACAAGGTGGGGGGTAGGGAGTGGGGAGTGGGGTGAGGCGGGGGGTACAAAACAAAACAAAACTCCATGAAGCAACTTAGAAAGCACGACCGCAAAGGCCCTCCATCATCCCCACCCAGAGGTAAGGACAAGGTCTGGGGGTGCTGGGTGACTTCAGACCTCCCAAGGGTCCAAGCTATCTGCTTCAAGGGGGCATCGAAACGTAACTCATATACTTGCCCCCCCGCTCTGCCCCCCGACTTTTGCGGGAGGGAGCGATCTCCCCTCCTCTGGGAGGCTGGAGACTCGGGGACAGAAGATGCGCTGGAGGGAAGAGAATGGAGCGTCGGACACCAGAAAAACTTGGGGGGATTCGGGGTGGGAAAGAAGGCGTGAAGAGAGAAGGGAGGCTCAGCAGGGGAGGAGGGGCGGGGGCGGGAGCGGGAGGAGTCACTGAGCTGCGGCCGCCCCTCCCCGCCCTCCACTCGGCGGCCCCGGGCCCTCCTCCCCCTCCTCCTCCTCTCCCTCCTCTTTCTCCTCCTCCCGGTGTGGATGGCTGCAGCCAGAATCGGAGCTCCAACCGCGCTGCTGGTGAGTGACCAGCCCCGGGGGACAGAGACGGAGAGGCCTGGGACCCCCCTCTCCAGGGTGGGGCCTCCTGCCGTCTCTGGGAAAGTTTGCGGGCGCCCCGGGACACGGGCGTCTCCAGGGCCGCTCGGCGCCTCCCCATCTCCCCGCGCCCGCCCTGGCTGCCCCCAGGGGCGCCCTGGGGCCCGCAGAGGGGTGGCCCCCCGGCAGGGACTCCTCGCCTCCCCTCTGTTCTGAGGCTGCTGCTGGGACCGGGGTCTGACTCTAAAGAGAAAACTCAAACAGCAAAAAAAAAAAAAAAAAAAAAAAAAAAAAGAATATCGACTAAGTTCCGTGGGCGAGGGCCGGGGCTCGTTCTCACCCGCGCGCGGCCCCTCGACCTCTCGGACCCGGGCCACCAGCTCTGCGTCCTTCACGCCTCCCTCGGGGCCTCTGTGTCTCTCTCCCGCCCCCAGACTCCCTCCTCTTTCTGGCTGCTGTTATTTGGGCTGCTGCCCCCTTCCCGCTCCCTGGGACCTCAGCTGGGACCTCAGCCGGTGCCTGCAGCCCGGAGTCCCCACCTGCCTTGGAAGGCAGGCAAGGAGTCAGGCCACCGGGCCACAGCCGCGGGGGCACCACACTGGCCCAAACATTTCCTGCAGGTAAGACCATTCACTGGGTATCGGGGTTGGGTCCCTTGGGCCCACAAACCTCGTGGGTACAGGGAAAAATTAAAATATATTCCTCCTTAGGAATGCACTGTTTCTGTTGGTTTGGCATCTTTTTATTTTTAACCCCTCTAACTGTGCTTTCTTCTAATAATAATGATACTTCATGTAATTAGCGTTTCTAATATCTAAAGACAGAAGAAGGAAGAAAATAATAAACGGAAGAGAGAGAATACTTGCTAAAAATACTAATTTTTGACTTCAGTCCACACCCGACTGTTTTCCTGGGAGATAGAAGTTCAGTGTAGTTTGTTTTCAGACTAACCGCAAACACGATTACAGCCTCCTCCAGGCTAGAAGTTTTAATTTGCCTGACATGCACCACACTGTTGGTATTCCCAGCCTGGCATTCCCGTCTGCATAGCTCCAGTCTCCCTCCCAACTCCCCCACTCTCACTTTCTTTCTCATAAAAGGGAGCTGTGAAAACAAGGCAATGGGAGAGGCTCAAATGAGCTGGACCACATAATAAAAACAGCCCTACTTATTTTAATCCTGAAGCTATGGCCTCCCCTAGACTCTGATTGGGTGGAAGAAATGTTTAGTTCATTTATGTGGTTTTTATGTCAGTAGTTATTATGATTGAATCAGTGTTTCCATGACAGGCTTGCTTCTCTGGGCACGATGGGGAGCCTATTAATTCTCAGATGGGTCTGGACAGATCAAGTCTGGAGTCTGGAGAGATTTTTCAGGGCTTGACCTGGGGCTGATATTGCAAACCTCTGCACACTCAGAACCAGAGCAGCCTGGAGCAGCCTGAGCTGGGGTTTTCTTCCACGTGAAGTGGGAAGAAAAAGCTCTACCAAGGAGCGAACTGTGTGAGCGTGGTTGCTGGGGGATGTTGAATTTTTACGTTTTTAGGAAGAACACACTTCTCAAAACTTTAGCCACTCCTGTTTCCATACAAACAATAAATGTGGTAGTAACAAATGTAGTAGATCATATTCTGAACAACTCCTTAAAAAACAGGTCCAAGTATTGGACCATTTGGAAATAAAGATTTTATTTTATTTGAGTTCTACTGGAAATAAAAGTTTATGTTAAAAAGGATGTAATTCACTTCTCTCCACTGATTCAGTTTGACAGTTCCCCATTGGTATGAATCAGTTATGTTTTACTGTGGTCTCAAAACATTATTAAGGCAGGGCACGGGGACTCATGCCTGTAATCCCAGCGCTTTGGGAGGCTGGGGCAGGCAGATCACTTGAGGTCAGGAGTTCGAGACCAGCCTGGCCAACATGATGAAACCCTGGCTGTATTAAAAATACAAAAGCTAGCTGGGCAGCATGGCGGGAACCTGTAATCCCAGCTACTCGGGAGGTTGAGGCAGAAGAATCGTTTGGACCTGGGAGGCGGAGGTTGCAGTGAGCTGAGATTGCACCACTGCTCTCCAGCCTGGGCGACAGAGCAAGACTCTGTCTAAAAAAAAGAAAAAAAATAATAATTGATAGGCAAATGTTGTGACTTCCATTCAAAAAGTAAATCCAAAAAAAAGAAGAAAAAAAAAAGTAAGTCCATAAATTCTGAACTTGTTTGGCCCTGTTGCTTAGAAAAACAATGTACTGTGCTCAGATAAAAATCTTTAGTCTCTTCCTCTTCCTGAGAATTTTTAATAGTTCACTTAATATCCTGTAAGTCAACCTTATACAGTTTAGAGAAAAGTTGCCTTTCTGCCTTGTCCAGCTTTTGCACCACCTCATGAAATATTGTTAAACTGGATGGTTTGCCATGGGCACAAGAGTCTGCCCAGCAGTCCGAGGAGAGGCTGGGGATGTAATGAAGGCCACGGGGGCCTGGACCTAAGGAGCAGGTGGTCAGGATGGTGAGATGAAGGCTGTATCTCCAGACAGCCACAGAAAGCAGCCACTGATCATCTGGACAAGTCAGATGAGTTGGAAATATCAATACATGAAGTGTGGGACTGGTGGAGAACAAGGAAGGAAGAGATGGTTAAGAAGCAAAATGATACAAATAAATAAAAAAGGAAAAGGCCAGGCACAGTGGCTCATGCCTGTGAAGTGCCAGGTGTGGTGACTCATGCCTGTAACCCTAGCACTGTGGGAAGTGGAGGCCAGAGGATCGCTTGAGGCTAGGAGTTAAGACCAGACTGGGCAACAAAGTGAGACCCCATCTCTTAAGAAAAAAAAGATGGGCTGGGTGCAGTGGCTTCTGCCTGTAATCCCAGCACTTGGGGAGGCCGAGGCGGGCAGATCATGAAGTCAGGAGTTCGAGACCAGCCTGGCCAACATAGTGAAACCCTGTCTCTACTAAAAATGCAAAAATTAGGTAGGCATGGTGGCAGGTGCCTATAATCCCACCTACTCAGGAGGCTGAGGCAGGCGACTCACTTGAACCTGGGAGATGGAGGTTGCAGTGAGCCGAGACCATGCCACTGCACTTCAGCCTGGGCGACAGAGTGAGACTCCATCTGAGAAAAGAAAAAAAAAAAAAAGATGTACACCGGGCTCAGTGGCTCATGCCTGTAATCCCAACATTCTGGGAGGCCACACGGGTGGATCACCTAAGGTCAGGAGTTCAATACCAGCCTGGCCAACATGATAAAACCCTGTCTACTAAAAATATGGAAAATTAGCTGGGTGTGGTGACAGGCACCTATAATCTCAGCTACTCAGGAGGCTGAGGTAGGAGAATCGCTTGAACCTGGGAAGTCGAGGTTGCAGGGAGCCAAGATCGTGCCACTGCACTCGAGCCTGGGCAACAAGAGCAAAACTCTGTCTCAAGAAAAAAAAAAAAGGAAAAAAAAGAAGATGTAAAGTAGCCCAAAGGAATACTATGTGACCTTTTAAAATCGTGTTGTATAAGAATGTTGAATTACACAGGACTTTTGTGTGTGTGTGTGTATGTGTGTGTGTGTGTGTGTGTGTGTGTGTGTGTGTGTGAGACAAAGTTTTGCTCTGCTTGCCCAGGCTGGAGTGCAATGATGCGATCTCGGCTTATTGCAACCTCTACCTCCTGGGTTCAAGCGATTCTCCTGCCTCAGCCACCTGAGTAGCTGGGACTACAGGCATGTGCCACCACGCCCGGCTAATTTTGTATTTCTAGTAGAGACGGGGTTTCTCCGTGTTGGTCAGGCTGGTCTTGAACTCCCGACCTCAGGTGATCCACCCGCCTCAGCCTCCCAAAGTGCTGGGATTACAGGTGTGAGCCACTACGCCTGGCCTGGAGTTAATTTTTAAAAGCAAATTATAAAATAGAAAGCACTATAATTTTACTCTTTGAAAAACTTCCAGAAAATACTGGAATTATATGCATCAAAATGGATGGTGAGAGTATAGTTGTTTTTTTATTTTCTTCGTACTTGCATTTCTCAAATTTTATAATAATAATAGCTAACATTTACTGATAACTAAGCACTTACATATGGTATTTCATTTGAAAACTCTTTGAGGTAAGTAGTACTATTATTTTCATTATGGAGTTTCAGAAACTAGAACCAGAAGGGTAACTCATCCGAGGTCACACAGCACTAAGTGCTGGAATCAAGTGTTGAATTTAGGTCAGTGGCTAAAGTCTATGCATCTCTATCACTACTGTCTACCATCTCCCTGCACATGTATTATTATTATTTTAATTATAAGGAGAAAGTAGAAAAGGAAAGTGAAAATGTTTCATGCATTAGTAAGAACTGATGGGCACCGTGGCTCGTGTCTGTAATCTCAGCACTTTGGGAGGCTGAGGTGGAAGGATCACTTGAGTCCAGGAGTTCAAGACTAAGTAGGGCAAATTAGTCAGGCATGTGGCACATGCCTGAGTCCCAAGTACTCAGGAGGCTGAGCTGGGAGGATCACCTGAGCCTAGGAGATGGAGGCTTCAGTGAGCTATGGTCACGCTACTGCACTCCAGCCTGGGCAATAGAGCGAGACCCTGTTTCCTAAGGGGTGGTGGGGTGGGGGTGGGACGGTGGGGAAACAAACAAAAGCAAAAACAAAAACACACTGATATGTAAAATGTAAAATGCCTCCCATCTCTTCCAGCTCCCCCAGTCACTTCTCTTAAGAAGTCTTTGGTAACTGCTCCAGATTTAGAGGTAGCTCACCCCTTCCTTGCAAGCTAGCTCTACTCACCAGAAGAATCCAGAATTCCATGGAGGCTTCCTGGCCAGCCTGGAATTCCAGGAACCTTAGGGATTCTGGATCAATCCTCAGTACAAGGCAAGATTTTTAAAGTAGATCAGGCAAATTATGTCTTTAGAGCTCTGCAAATTACAGGGTGTCATTGTTCTTTGCGGCGGCAGGACAGTGTGATGGGTAGAAAGACCTGGGGAAAGCACCCCCAGGCTTAAATGTACCTGTGTGTTACATGGAATGTCAGGGTAAGTCAAGGGTTTACCATGGAATAAGAAAGAGAAAAAAAAGCTCATTGCTGGATGCTTATTACTGTGAAAACACAGCAACAGATTATCTTTTGAAAGCTTGGCTATGTGGATGATCCCATGCATTGGTGAGTTTGACTGATTGGGTGAGATGGAAATATTTAGTGTGAGCGATTCTGGGGAGAGCTCTGGGGAAAAATGCTGACATCCTCTACTACCATGTCCCCTCATAGGCAAGCTCCTCCTTGAGAAGGGATCACTCATCCATTCTCTTTGTGGAAGGTACCTTGAGATCCCTAGAAGGATCAGCATTCTTAGAGCCCCTGGCCCATTACATAACAAACATGCCTTAAGAGGAAGGCTTTCAGCTGGGTGCGGTGGCTCATGCCTGTAATCTCAGCACTTTGGGAGGCCGATGTGGGGGGATCAACTGAGGTCAGGACAAGAAATCTGATCACATATGGTTGTCACTTTATTATAATCTGCCTTCTCCCCGGTAGCTTATAAGATTTTCTCTAAAATGTTCCACAGGTATGTCTAGGTATGGATTTAGAAAATTTTATCCTACCCAGCAGTCAGTGAGCATTTGTGATTACACAAATTTGTGTAGCTGGGCATGGTGGTTCACGCCTCTAATCCTAGCACTTTGGGAGGCTGAGGCGGGCTGATCGCTTGAGCACAGGAGTTTGAGACCAGCCTGGGCAACATGATGAGACCCTGCCTCTACAAAAAATATAAAAATTAGCTGGGGATGGTGGCGTGCCCTGTGGTCCCAGCTACTTGGGAGGCTGAGGTGGGAGGATAACTTGAGCCCGGGAGGCAGAGGTTCCAGTGAGCTGAGATCAGGCCACTGCACTCCAGCCTGGGTGACAGAGCGATATCCTGTCTCAAAAAATAAATCAAAAAGCCTAAAAAACAAATTTGTGAGGATTTGTGATTACTCAGTGAGCTGTGTGACCTTGGGTAAGTTGACAGTTTCTCTCAGTCTCATCTATGAAATATAAATAATGATAGTATCTATGACAAAGATATTGTGAAGAGATAGTGCATGAAAATGTTAGAGTAGGTCAGGTGTGGTGGCTCATGCCTGTAATCTCAGCACTTTGAGAGGCCAAGGTGGGCAGATCACCTGAGGTCAAAAGTTTGAGACCAGCCTGGCCAACATGGTAATACCCCATCTCTACTAAACATACAAAAATTAGCCAAGCGTGGTGGCAGGTGCCTGTAATCCCAGCTACTCGGAAGGTTGAGGCAGAATAGCATGAACCTGGGAGTCAGAGGTTGCGGTTAGCCGAGATCGTGCCATTGCACTCCAGCCTGGGTGACAGAGTGAGATGCCATCTCAAAAAAAAAAAAAAAAAAAAAAGTTAGAATGATACCTGCTATATAAGGAAGAACACAAAAATTGTTAGCTATTATGATTACTTTTATATTTTTTCAGAATTTCTGAGCCATCTTGGATTTGACCAGTTTATATAAACGTTAGTTTGTCTAGTTGCACACACATAGAAAATCCTGTTGAGATTCTCTTTGAAATTGCGTTCAATTAATACTGACATCTTTTCAATGCTGGCTCTTCCTAGCTTCTCATTTTATTCAGGTGAATGATTACTGGTGATTTCCCCTATAAATGTCTTCTACAACTTTTGCTGTATTTACTTCTTTTAGATTTTGTTGATATTTTAAACAATACCTTTTGTCCTAGTATATTCTCTAGTTTACTTGCTGGCCCATAGAAGCAAACATTGCTGATTTTTTATTTTGTTTTTTACCCAGCATCCCAGCTGATTCTCTTATTAGTTCTAATAGTCTGCATATAGATAATTCTTGAATTTTCTATATAGACAATCATAAAACAACAATAATTTATCTCTTCCATTTCTGTGACTCCTACCTTTTTCTTACCTTATTGCATTGGGGTAGATGGTCCAGGACAGTGTTCAATAGAACTGTGGTGGCAGGCACCCTTGTCTTTTTACTGTCTTTAACTTTAACTGCTCTTAAAGTTTCTCCATTAAGCATGAAGTTTGCTTAAGGTTTCAGTAGATAGTCTTTATTAAATTAAGAACTTTGCTCTTTTCTTAATATTTTATAACAAGGTAAAAATTATATCATGACTGAGTATAGATTTTACTTAATACTTTAATGTCTTTTTCATAACTATATGAGATGATCATTTTTTCTTGATATTACAATGTGATAAATAAGTGTATTAATTATGTTGAAACATATGTACATAAATATACATATACAGGTATATTATTCTGCAGGGTATCAGTTGCTAGTATTTTATTTAGGATTTTTGCAAATGTTCGTAAGTGAAGTTGTTCTAGAATTTTCTTTTTAAAATATTGCTCTGGCTGGGTGTGGTGGCTCACGCCTATAATCCCAGCACTTTGGGAGGCTGAGGCGGGCAGATCACCTGAGGTCAGGAGTTCAAGACCAGCCTGGCCAACATGGCGAAACCCTATCTCTACTAAAAATGCCAAAAATTAGCTGGGCATGGTGGCATGCACCTATAATCCCAGCTACTCAGGAGGCTGAGATTCGAAAATCACTTGAACCTGGGAGGTGGAGATTGCAGTGAGCTGAGATTATGCCACTGCACTCCAGACTGGGCGATAGAGCAAGACTCCATCTCAAAAAAAAAAAAAAAGAAAAGAAAAAGAAAATTGTTCTTACATTGTTTGGTATCAAGCTTGTATTACCCCTATTAAGTAAGTTGAGTGGCTTTTCCTCTTTCATATATGTTTTTCTTTTTTTTTTTCCTTTGAGACGGAATCTTGCTCTGTTTCCCAGGCTAGAGTGCGGTGGCACGATCTCTGCTCACTGCAACCTCCGACTCCTGGGTTCAAGCAATTCTCCTGCTTCAGCCTCCTGAGTAGCTGGGATTACAGGCATGTGCCACCACACACAGCTAATTTTTTGTATTTTTAGTAGGGACAGAGTTTCACCATGTTAGCCAGGATGGTCTCGAACTCGTGCCCTCATGATCCCCCCACCTCAGCCTCCCACAGTGCTGGGATTATAGGTGTGAGCCACGGTGCCTGGCTGGCATATATGTTTTTCTTAACTAGTTTGTAAGAGATAAAGATTATATGTTTCTTAAAATTTGTTAAAACTCATTATGAAATCATCTGAACCACTTATAAAGGATATATGGGTTGAGTTTTTGGTGATTCAGTTTCATAAATGATTAGTGATGAATTCAGGTTTTCTTTTCTTTTTTTTTTTTTTTTGAGACAGAGTCTCACTCTGTCACCCAGGCTGGAGTGCAGTGGCGCAATCTCGGCTCACTGCAAGCTCCGCCTCCCGGGTTCACGCCATTCTCCTGCCTCAGCCTCCCGAGTAGCTGGGACTACAGGCGCCCCCCACCACGCCCGGCTAATTTTTTGTATTTTTAGTAGAGACAGGGTTTCACCGTGTTAGCCAGAATGGTCTCGATCTCCTGACCTCGTGATCTGCCCGTCTTGGCCTCCCAAAGTGCTGGGATTACAGGCGTGAGCCACCGCACCCGGCTGGATTTAGGTTTTCTATTCCTTCTTGATTCAGTTTTGATAATTTAGTTTAGATGATCCATTCATGTGTTCTTAGACTTCTTAGCATAGTTATTTGTAATTTTCTCTTAGGGCTTTATAAATACTGCCTCTATCTTTTTTGTTTTTTAATTTTTTTAATTACCTTTCCTATGGTGCTGAGAATCTAGCTTATATTTCTTATTATTTATTTGAGACAGAGTCTCACTCTGTTGCCCAGGCTGGAGTGAGTGGTGTGATCTTGGCTCACTGCAACTTCTACTTCCAAAGTTCAAACAATTCTGTTGCCTCAGCCTCCCGAGTTGCTGGGATTACAGGTGTGTGCCACCACACCCAGCTAATTTTTTTGTATTTTCTGTAGAGATGCAGTTTCGCCATGTTGGCCAGGCTGGTCTTGAACTTCTGGCTTCAAGTGATTCGCCTGCCTCGGCCTCCCAAAATGCTTGGATTATAGGGATGAGCCACTGCTCTCGGCTTATTTATTTATTTTTTAGAGACAGGTGACAGCAGTGTCACTCACTGCTGGAGTGCAGTGACACCAACGTAGCTCACTGCAGCCTCAAACTCCTGGGCTCAAGCTATCCTCTTGCCTCAGCCTCCCTAGTAGCTGAGACTACACGTGTGCACCACTATGCCCAGCTAAGTTTTGTATTTTTTGTAGAGATGGGGAGGTCTTGCTATGTTGACCAGACTGGTCTGAAACTCCTGTCCTCGAGTAATCCTCTTGCCTCAGCCTTTGAAAGTATTGGGATTACAGGCATAAGCCACCACTCCTTGCCCTTTTATTATTCTTAATATTGTTTATTTGTGACAACTCTTTTTCTTTATTAATATAGAGGTCTACTACTTAGTCTTTTCAAATAAACAGCTTGTTCTTGTCTATATTTTTTGTTTTTCATTATTTTTACTTTTATCTACATTTCTTCTGTTTCTAGCTACTTGAATTCATGCCTAGCTTACTTTTTGTTTTTCAGTAAATTTATTTAAATCTATAAATTTACCTCTAAATACTGCTTTAGCCACATCATACAAGTTTTAACATGTGTGTGGTGTTATGATATATGTTTTCTCTTTTGAGATGAAGATGGAGTCTTGCTCTGTCACCCAGGCTGAAGTGCAGTGGTGTGATCTTGGCTCACTGCAACCTCTACCTCCTGGGTTCGAGCGATCTTCCTGCCTCAGCCTCCTGAGTAGCTGGGACTACAGGGGCATGCCACCACACCAGGCTAATTTTTGTATTTTTAGTAGAGACAGGGTTTCGCTCTGTTGGCCAGGCTGGTCTTGAACTCCCAACCTCAGGTGATCCACCTGCCTTGGCCTCCAAAGTGCTGGGATTACAGGCATGAGCTACCTTGACTGGTCCTTTTTTTTTTTTTTTTTTTTTTTTTTTTTTTTTTGAGACAGGGTCTCAGTCTGTTGCCCAGGCTGTACTGGAATGAAGTGGTGTGATCATGGCTCACTGGCTCACTGCAGCCTCGACCTCCCTGACTCAAAGTCATCCTCCAGCCTCAGCCCCCACAAGCAGATGGAACTACAGGCACGCACCACCACGCCTGGCTAATTTTTGTGTTTTTGTAGAGACGGGGTTTCACCATGTTGCCCAGGCTGGTCTTGAGCTCATGGGCTCAAGCGATCCCCGGGCCTCAGCTTTCTAAAGTGCTAGGATTACAGGCGTGAGCCACTGTATGCATTTAACCTCATTTCTTACATGTACTACAAGCCTGATTTCCAATTTTATAGGCCACTCATTTTCTACTGTTTGCCCAAGCAGATGACAAGCTTTCTGGCTGTTTTCTCAGATTAGTAAATGATGTTCCTCTAGACCTATTTCACATATGGAGTAGCTTTTTATGACCTCCAGCTTTTTGTAAGTGCCTCACTGACAGCTCATGGTGTAAGGTGACCATCTCCTGGACCCCTCTCACCGCACATATGGTCATTAAAGCCCCAGCCCCCAGCTATTCAGGCCTCTTGCTGCTGTGGATTTCTCTGTGAGCCCCTTGGCCTCAGCTTCCATGCACTGACCTAACTTCCACTTCCCTGTAGTTCTGGTACCTGGAGATTTCTACTTTATCTAAGTTTTAGATGATATTTTTGTTATCATATTTTTGTTCAGTGCTTTGAAGTGTTTGGATGGGAGGATATGGTGTTATGATATATACTATTTTTTGTCCATGGTTCCTGGCTCATAACGCCCCATAGCCCTTGTTACAATTTTTTTGTTGTAACGTTGGATGTGTTAGGCCTCAGAGGCAGCCCTCTGAGCTTCTCCTGCCCTCCTTTCACTTACCCCAAGGCAGGAATCGAATGTTCTGCCTATGACAGTGTTACGCCCAATGCCCTGGAGGAAGGAATGCTGACATTGTGAAGCTTCCGTAAAAACCCGGGAGGACTGGGTTCATGGAGCTTCTGGATAGCTGAGCACAGGGAGGTTCCCGGAGGATGGTGCACCCAGGCAGAGCACGGAAGGGCCGTGCCCTTTTCCTCATACCGCCCTACACATCCCCTCATCTGTATCTTTTGCAGTATTCTTTATAGTAAACCAGTAAATCTAAGTAACTTTCCCTGAGTTCTGTGAGCCGCTCCAGCAAATTAGGTGAACCCAAGGACCACGGTCTTGAGCCTCAACTTGAAGCGGGTCAGTCAGAAGTTCCTGAGGCTTAGACTTGTGACTGGCATGTGGAGAGGGGCAGTCTTGGGAACTGAGCCCTCAGCCTATGGGATCTGACACTATCTCACGGTAGACAGTTCATTAGAGGACACCCAGCTGGTGTCTGTTGCTTGGTGTACTTGGAAAAAGCCCCCACACATTTGGTCACAAGAAGTCTTCTTCTGTATTGGTGATTACTATGGTGTGAGAGTAGAGGAAAAACACGGTTAGAGAGTTTTTCCTATATGGAGGGATATTTCTACCCAATCTGTCATACTGACTGAGATTCTTAACTCCTAATTTAAACGTTTCTTTTGGGCTGGGTGCGGTGGCTCACGCCTGTAATCCCAGAACTTTGGGAGGCTGAGGTGGGCAGACTGCTTGAGGTTAGGGCGTTCAAGACCAGCCTGGCCAACATGGCGAAACCCTGTCTCTACTAAAAATACAAAAATTAGCTGGGCATGGTGGTGTGTGCCTGTAATCCCAGCACTCAGGAGGCTGAGGCAGGAGAGTCACTTGAACCTGGGCGGGGGCGGAGGTTGAAGTGAGCTGAGATCCTGCTACTGCACCCCAGCCTGGGAGACAGAGTGAGACTCCATCTCAAAAGAAAAAAAAAAGTTTATTTTGTTATATGTAAAATAGAATACAGCGAAGTAGGCCAGGTGCGGTGGCTCACACCTGTAATCCCAGCACTTTGGGAGGCTGAGGCAGGTGGATCACTTGAGATCAGGAGTTTGAGATCAGCCTGACCAACATGGTGAAACCCCATCTCTACTTAAAAAAATAATAATAATACAAAATTAGTCGGGCATGGTGGTGCACACCTTCAGTCCCAGCTACTTGGGAGGCTGAGGCAGGAGAATCACTTGAACCTAGGAGATGGAGGTTGTAGTGAGCTGAGATCACACCACTGCACTCCATCCTGGGTGACAAGAGTGAAACTTCATCTCAAAACACACACACATACACACACACACACACAGAATACAGCAAAGTAAATACATGTACATTGGCTCCTGCATGTGAAATCTCCTGCTACTAAGAGAATGCGGCAGAGAAGAGGTCTGAATAAATAATACTGTGTGCCACTGCCACCATCTGAAACCCTGCACCCTTACTGTGGTGTCTCACCCTCAACTGTCCAATGTTTTCAGTCCAGAAAAGTCCTGAATTTCCCAACCATGCTTTCCAGTCCCTAAATGCTGTCCTTTAGATTCTCTATAGTAGATCAAAACCTCATGCTCAACTACCATCTTAACTTACATCTATGTTGAAAAGAAAAAACCTGTGGAAAAATTCCTATTGTCCTTGGATGTGAAGATGATGTTCTGTTTCTGCTGGGCATGCATGTGTACGTGTGTTTCTAACAGTGCAGACGTTTACATTGAGCAATTGATTCTTTACTTGTGGCTGATTCCATCTCTGGGATTGTTGATCAATATTAGTGGAGCCTATTTATAATGCTGAAAGAAGTCTACACATATATATTTTCCCCATAGTCCTTGGCCTTCTCCTCTGGCCCTTTTAACAGCTTTATCAGTGTCCCTCTGTCAGTGACAATGGGAAAGAAATGGGCTTTGGAGTCAAGCAGATCTGGGTTTGAATCCAAGCTTTGCCACTAATTAGATACGTGACCTTTGGCAAGTTACTTAACACCTCTGGGGATAAATTGTCTTCTTTGTAAAACAGTAATAACAAAATCTACCTCAAAAGGTTCTGAAGATTGAGATAACTGGAAATAATATAACCTTATTGTAAGCATTATGTTAATGCTCACAAATGTTAATTTCCTCCCATCATCTCCACTCCCCTACTCTGATTCTTTCAAAGTAGAATTATGTTTCAGGAGGCCTAATCAGGCTAGGCATGGTGGCTCAAGCCTGTAATTCCAGCACTTTGGGAGGCCCAGGTGGGTGGATCACTTGAGGCCAGGAGTTCGAGACCAGCCTGGCCAATGTGGTGAAACTCTATCTCTATAAAAATACAAAAATTAGCCAGACTTGGTGGTTCACGTGTGTAATCCCAGCTACTCAGGAGGCTGAGGCACAAGGATTGCTTGAGCCTGGGAGGCGGAGCCAATATCGCACCACTGCACTCTAGCCTGGGCGACTATCTCAAAAAAAAAAAAAAAAAAAAAAAGGTCTAATCAGAGACCTTTTGGGGAGTGGCCATGGTTACTCCTAATATCTTGACTTTTTTCTTTTTTGGGAGACAGAGTCTCACTCTGTTGCCCAGGCTGGAGTGCAGTGGTGCAATCTCCGCTCACTGTAACCTCTGCTTCCCGGGTTTAAGCAATTCTCCTGTCTCAGCCTCCTGAGTAGCTGGGATTACAGGCACCCGCTACCATGCCCAGCTGATTTTTGTATTTCTAGTAGAGACGGGGTTTCACCATGTTGGCCAGGCTGATCTCAAACTCCTGACGTCAGGTGATCCACCTGCCTCGGCCTCCCAAAGTGCTGGGATTACATGTGTGAGCCATTGCACCCGACCATATCTTGATTTTTTTGGTAATCAATTTAGATTTATTTTGGATGAATTTCCTGAAACTTTTTGGACAGCCAGTTTATTTTGCTTCTGTACAAGCTATTAGTAGGCCTCCCAGTCTATTGCTGGATCTTTCTATAAAGTAGCTGTGTTGTTACTAAGAACCATGTCCCTCTTAACCAGAAATAGCTCTTTGCCTTATTTGTTGGTGCTCCTGCCTTTTAGGAGATAAAAACTCTTTATTTCATTTTTAAAGATATCTTTTTTTTTTTTTTGAGATGGAGTCTTGCTCTATCGCCCAGGCTGGGTGGGATCTCGGCTCACTATAACCTTCTGTAACCTTTGCCTCCTGGGTTCAAACAATTTTCCTGCCTCAGCCTCCCAAGTAGCTGGGACTACAGGCATACACCACCACACCCAGCTAATGTTTGTATTTTTAGTAGAGATGGGGTTTCTGCATGTTGACTAGGCTGGTTTTGAACTCCTGGCCTCAGGTGATCTACCCGCCTCGGCCTCCCAAAGTTTTGGGATTTCAGGCATGAGCCACCGCTCCCGACAAAAATAACATTTTAAATGCAAAGACCCCAGAGAGACTATGTAACATGTAAATATCAGCTAGATCCACTTCTGGGACTAGGTTTTCCCAGGAGGGATCATGAAGTCCCCAAGTGATTGAGGAGTAGGTGGGGGTAGGGAATCAGCAAAGGGGTGGCTGGAGGAGATAGAAAAACTGAAGGTATTTTTTTGAGAATTTTACAAGACCTAAAATCTGCCTGTTTTATAGCAGTCATTTATCTGGGCCCTGTGGAATCTGTATTTGGCTCAGAGCATGTTGCTTTTTGCAAGTGTCTCATCAGAAATAATAATAATGACGATAGCTATGACTATTCTTTTTTTTTCTTCTTCGGATTGTGTGTGTGTGTGTGTGTGTGTGTGTCTGTCTGTCTGTCTGTCTAGACCTCTGATCATGACTTCTTAAGTAGAGGAAAAGGCTATCATGAAAATAAAACATAATTGGAATTATGGATTTGCCTTCATGTAAATATCTGTGGCTCAGAGCACAAAAATAGCTTTTCCATTGCAGAGCTAAGTCAGGAGTTTCATGAGAAATTGAGCATTGATAATCTAATTTAAAACAGCTATGGCCCAGAAATTCAGAGAAAGGGCTGACACGTTGGCCTCTGTTCATACCTTTGAATGTTTTCTTCCTAGTTTATGGTAACTCTTATTCAGGGACAGTTTGGAAGGATGATAAGGCCATAAGGTTTTTGTTTTGTTTTGTTTTGAGACAGAGTCTTGCTCTGTTGCTTAGGCTGGAATGAAATGGCATGATCTTGGCTGACTGCAATCTCTGCTTCCCGGGTTCAGGCGATCCTCCTGCCTTAGCCTCCCTAGTAGCTGGGATTATAGGCGCCCACCAACATACCTGGCTAGTTTTTGTATTTTTAGTAGAAATGGGGGTTTCACCATGCTGGCCAGGCTTGTCTTGAACTCCTGACCTCAAATGATCCACCTGCCTTGGCCTCCCAAAGTGTGGGGATTACAGGCATGAGCCACTGAGCCTGGCCATAAGGTTTGATGCTACAAACCTTGTTTTTGTTGGCTTCCGTTTAGTGTTAACACGAACATAGAGAAAAATTTTAATCTCAATCCTTTGCAACCAGGAATCTCTCCTACTGCAGCTCCCGGCCTGTTGCTCATTTGTGGCTTAAGGCAGAGCCTTAAACATCTTGTGAAAATCCCGATGCCTCTGTTAGTCTTGGCTTCAGCAGAAGGTGCCTAGTTGAGGTCATTCTCAGTAGAACACTGGTGGTCAGGTGCTCCTGATTTTCAGAAAAAATTACCTTGTTAAAAAAAATGTGATCAGGCTTTCCTGGGAATTGTCTCATAGGCTCGGACTTGCCTAGGTCAACATTTTTCTTCAGTAAGGCAGGAAATAGTTATTTTGGGCATCTGACATCATCTTTATCAATCATCTGACTATAAACTCCAAGCGAGAATGGCTCTATACCACATGTGATGGGGTTTCGCCAGCTTTCAACAGCCCCTGCTTGTCGGTATTGGCCTCCTCCGCACCCACATATTCCCATCCCTGCCAGATGTTCTGACTTAACTGCTCATATGTGCGTACCCACACGGGTGTGCAGACCCTGGCCAGCCATGTGTCCCTGCTGCAAACTCCTGCCCCTAGTGGCCGGCTTGCTGTCTGTCTAACCAGGGGGGCCATCTTTCCGTGATTCTCTGAGGGCTGCCTCAGTCACTCTCTGCCTTCGGAGATGGAGACACACAGAATCTCCTCACCAGACAGGCACTGGCTCCTTTACTGGTTTCCTCATCTGCCTGTGCTCCTCACTCCATGGCTGTGTATCACCTAGTTCCTTTAACCTTATCCTTCCTGGAAATTTTCTGTTTGTCTTCTGATTTGTTACTTTGCTTGGACTTGACTTCTCTTTCCTTCCCGGCAGTGACCTCACTTTGTTTAGGACTTCTCTACCTCCACCCCCTTGTGATGTATATGGCTCACACCTTTAACCCCACTTACTGAGCAGCTGCTCTGATTCAGGTACCTACATATCACGATTGGTCATGATGCTAAGGCTGCCATCACTTTCTGGGGCCACCAAGTCACTGTGAAGAATGATGAGGGTGATGTTGCAGTTCTGCAAAGCTTTGGGGAAATTTCCCCATGCCATGAGAGATGTATATGAAAAACAATTCCTTCTCTCCTCTTATATTTCTTTTTTTTTTTTTTTTTTTTTTTTTTTTTGAGACAGAGTCTCGCTCTGCCGCCCAGGCTGGAGTGCAGTGGCGTGATCTTGGCTCACTGCAAGCTCCGCCTCCCGGGTTCACGCCATTTTCCTGCCTCAGCCTCCCGAGTAGCTGGGACTACAGGCGCCCGCCACCTCGCCCGGCTAGTTTTTTTGTATTTTTTAGTAGAAATGGGGTTTCACTGTGTCAGCCAGGATGGTCTCGATCTCCTGACCTTGTGATCCGCCCGTCTCGGCCTCCCAAAGTGCTGGGATTACAGGCTTGAGCCACCGCGCCCGGCCTCTCCTCTTATATTTCGTACTTAAAAAACAAATATGTGGGGGCAGAGTTGTCAGGTTTCAACCCTCGTGTCTTACCCGAGTTTCTGCCGTAGCCTCCTATCTAACATTCTTGCCGTTGGCCTTGCCATCCTCCAGTCTGTCCTCTGCTCTTTCTAAAATTCTGATTTGATCCTGTTTATTGTCTCTTTTAAGTCTTTTCACTGCATCCTCATTTTCTTTTGGATAAAATCAAGCTTTAACATGAGACAGAATGGCTTCTTCGACCTCACTTGCCTGTAGTTCTCTCCCTGTGTCACCTGCATTAACTCCTGGCTCCAGCCCGGCTGTCTCTCTGCATTCAGATTCTCTCCTCCCTCCCTGTCTTTGCACACACACTCAGCTCTGTGCACTCTGTTCTGCCTGAGCATATCAGCCTTCAAGATTTAGCTCGGAAGCTCATGCCTCCATGAGGTCTTTGGAGTCCTCCAGGACCTGCAGTTTTGTCCCCCCATCACAATTATGGACACTTGCCACCATCATTCCTGCCAATTTTGATAAGGCATCTGGCTTTGCGTCCCACAGAACACTGGATTTGGCTTTATCACATGAGCAAAGTACTTCAGAATTGTCTCCTAGACAAAAAATGCCCTAAGCTAAAGGACTATGATGTGTTTTTACTTGTAGCAGTGTATGGCATAGTTGTAAGAGTTCTCAGTTATTGCTGTTGAATGAATGCATGAAAGAATTATTATTTTTAGAGATGGGGGTCTTGCTATGTTGCCCAGTCTAGTCTCGAACTCCTGGCCTCAAGCAATCCTCCTGCTTTGGCCTCCCAAAGTACTGGGATTACAGGTATGATCTGCTGTGCCTGGCCATACAAGAATCAATTCACATACACCTTTCACCACTCTGCATGAACACACACCAAGACATAGATCCCAATGGGAAGCTTACTTCAAATCTTACTGAGAATATTTACAAAGCACATAGTAGGTGCTTAGTGAGTTTCTGTTGAGTCAAATAAAGAATGAATGCACATCCACACAGACTATGGAAAATTTACTCCAAAATACACACAGAAGAGAGGCATAATATAACCTTACTTCCTTTTAACTACAGTGTAAAGAATATGGGGCTAGAAAATAAGATTAGAGCTCATGTTTATCTTCTCAGCTATGTTACTCCAAATGAATCAGTTGATCTCTCTGTACTCTTATTTCCTCATCTCTCAAATGAAATGTTAGAAAAGATAATATTTAATGCCCACTGAACATTCTAACTTCAATTATTATTAGGCTTAAAGTCAAATGACCAGTGCTTTACAATCAGTGACGTGAATTTGGGACTCTGATTTTTAAGCCTCACCATGCAGTGTGTTCATGACAGGCCCTTAGCACAGGGCAGAGCTGCAAAGATGAAACCAAGAGATGGACCAGAGTTTGCCTAAAGTGAGGCAGGAGGCCATGACTTGGTTGTTAAGCAAACACAGAGCTACGGGGCATGGCCAGGATGAGAAGCCCTGAGGCAGGGACAGCAGTCAGTGTCCCATGGTAGTGTGGGGTCAAAGCTGGCCTGAGATCACCAGGAAACAAGCATGGAAGCGAGCTGGGCAGTGTGCTTTCAGGGATACACTGAAAATGTGCCCTGATCTCAGGGAAGACTTCTAGAAATCTCAGTGCAAACCATCAATGCCAGCTGTTTATCTCAAGTTATCTGAAGGATGGGTAAGTGAAAAGTGTTTAGATTTAGTTGATATCTCCCAGAGCATAGATAGAAGCCAGGAGGAGGTTAATTTGGGGTTAATAGGAAGGAGAAGAGTTTAATCTTGTCTACAGGATAATGAGATGAACTCACGTATACAGTAATGAGGTCTCCATCATTGGAAGAGTTTACGCAGCACAGGGTAATTCCCCATCAGGGACGCTGTATTAGGGATTCCTGAATTGTGAGGGTTGGACTAGATGCGGCTTAAAGTTTTTTTTCTGCTTCTCATGTCCTTACCAAATCAAGTCTAGGTAAACACTTTCAGATCCCGTAGCCCTTCCTTTTGTGAAATGATCTCAGCATGCCCTGATGTCCTGGTGACCAGCCTTTGGTACCTCTTTAGTCTTTGAATGTCCCCCTTAAAGTGGAGCTCCTTGAATGGGACCTCATTTGCCAGGATGTGGCTTGGCCAGGGCCTTTCTAGGGACATAACACAATTTTTAGAGGTAATGGACTTCGTTTATTATTTCCTTATCTGTTTTCTTGCTCTGAGCTGAGCTGTAAAAGCACATAGCATTGAGCCTCGGCTGCTTCTGGTACATGCTTATGCCACCTCAGGTGTTGGGAGACTTCCTTTCCTTCCGTTCCACTTTTATCTGCTGGAGAACCTGGGGTAAATGTAATCTAGACACTGACTCTGAGGCTCTGTACTGGGAACTTCCATGGCGTTCCATTCTTGCTTTCTCAAGAGCCTCATACTTTACACAAAAATGCTTGCTTTCTCTGTCTTTTCTTTTCATCTTTCATTTTTCATTTTGTTTTTCTTTCTTTCTTTCTTTCTTGAGACAGATCTCCCTCTGTCGCCCAGGTGGAGTGAAGTGGCACGATGTCAGCTCACTGAAGCCTCCACCTCCCGGGTTCAAGTGATTCTCAAGCCCCAGTCTCCCGAGTAACTGGGATTACAGGTGCACACCACCACACCAACCTAGTTTTTGTATTTTTAGTAGATATGGGGGTTTCGCCATGTTGCCCAGGCTGGTCTTGAACTACTGACCTCAGGTGATCTGCCTGCCTTGCCCTCCCAAAGTGCTGGGATTACGGGCATGAGCTACCATGCCTGGTCTCATTTTTCTTTTTTATCTCTTCTTTCTCAACCCTCCATTCCCACTGAATACTACAACATCTTTACTGTGCAGTGTTTTTTTTTTTTTAATTCTTGGCCCTCTTGGTATCCTAGTGAATAGGAATGTGGGCGGCTTCTAAGCTCCTTTGTGCACATGAAGAAAAACGCCCAGAGAAGTTAGTGACTTGCTTAATTTACTGGCAGAGTCAATGAGCCCGGAACCCAGATTTTTTGACTTCCCTCTCAGCCTCTGTCCTGGAGATCACAGTGCATTTACTAATAGCACTGGAGTCACAAAGAGCAGCAAGCTGTTTTCCCTCTGTGTGGTCATTGTACCAAAAGAATTTAACTGGGAAACAATCCCAGGCCTCCATAGACTTAGTAAGACCACACTGAAATAAACTAAAAAGAGTAAAAAGAGCAGTAGAATTTATCAAGTGCTTCCTATTTTTCAAAGAAGCTTTCAAGTCCATCACCTTATATGATGCTCCCTGAAGCACTTAAGGTAGAAGAACCCATAGGAACCTCCTTTTGTAGGTAAAGGTCAAGGATGGAGTCCAGGCCTGGAGTGGGTAGAGGAGGCTGCTGGTCCACAAACCTTCCATGAAGCTATGCTTCAGAAAACCAGGGAAAAGGGAATGAGTTGTTTCCATCTGGTATCAAAAGTGTGGAGGCCCTGAGGACAGACCTAGGGTTCTGGTTTGTCAGTGGTTCAAGACGCAGCCTAGGCCGGGCGCGGTGGCTCACACCTCTAATCGCAGCACTTTGGGAGGCCGAGGAGGACAGATCACTTGAGGTCAGGAGTTCGAGACCAGCCTGGCCAACATGGTGAAACCGCTTCTCTACTAAAAATACAAAAATTATCCAGGCGTGGTGGTGGGCTCCTATAATCCCAGCTACTTGGGAAGCTGAGGCAGGAGAATGGCTTGAACTCAGGGGGGTGGAGGTTGCAGCAAGCCAAGATTGCGTCACTGCACTCCAGCCTGGACGACAGAGTGAAACTCTATCTCAAAAAAACAAAAAAAAAAAAAGAAAAGAAAAGAAAAAAAAGAAAAAGCAGCCTAGTTCCAGGTTTGGAGGTAGGAACTTGGCTGGGGGTAGCCGGGGTGGTGGGGCAGACCCTTGTCCTCAAGACCAGGCCAGCTCCAGTTGAGCAGGTTGGGAGATTATAAGTCCAGACAGGAGGGAAGAGTGCTGGCTTGGGAAACCAGTTGTTAAGACATGGGGCAGCTGGGTAGTGGCCCCCAGGCAGTGAGGTAGCTTCTAGGATCCAGTAGATGCTCTAGTTGGGGATTCTGAAGTGTGGAGCAAGACTTGCTCTCACCACATGGGAGTCTTGTCAGAATCTTAGGTTACTCAGACATTTATTCAACAGCTATCAACGAGCACTCACTGAATATAAATATATCTCAAACATATTTATATACTGGGCGCTGTGGCTCATGCTTGTAAGCCCAGCCCCTTGGGAAGCTAAGGGGAGTGGATCACCTGAGGTTTGTAGTTTGAGACCAACATGGTGAAACCCTCTCTCTACTAAATACAGAAAATTAGCTGGGCGTGGTGGTGCATATGTTTAATCCCAGCTACATGGGAGCCTGAGGCAGGAGAATTGCTTGAACCAGAAGGCAACGGTTGTAGTGAGCCGAGATTGCACCATTGTACTCCAGCCTGGGCAACAAGAGTGAAACTCTGTCTCAAAAAAAACAAACAGAAACCTCACATATTTATAGTATTTCTTATGAGAATATATGTGTGTGTGTGTGTGTATATATATATCATATATTTATTCTTTTTAATGCACATAACCAAACCATGGGAATATATAATATTATCCTCTATTTTATGGATTAGGAAACGAGGCTCAAGATGATAACTGGTTTGCTCAAAGTCCAAAGTCCCTGTTTTCTGAATTATTTCACTGGTGTTTATAGCTGCTTTCCACATGTTAAGCAGTTCCTAAATTTCAAGGTGTATGCCTGGAAGAAAATAGAAAAAAACACCTTCGCAGTTACTGCTCAAGGCGTTACTTTATCTTTAGGGACTGGAAAACCTAAATACAGAACTGAAATTCAACTTGGGTCCTTTTTGTTAAATCTCCAAGTGAGCATTTGTATGGTTGGCATTCACTCTTTTTCTTTTCTTTTTACTTAAAAAGATTTTTTTTTTGGTAACTATTTTTTCTTTATTTTACTGGTTTCTGTATTTTTTATTATTATTATTTTTTCAACTTTTAGATCATTTTAGATCTAGGTGGGTACATGTGCAGGGTTGTTACCTGGTTGGCATTCACTCTAAGTCAAACCTGGAATTAGCAGCTATGCTCTGGTGTGTCCTGAGCTGTGTCAGGCACCCTAGTTATGTGGCCAAGCAGAACATCGCAACAGGGAGAGTGGGTTGGGTTGTAGATGGGTGTTTCCTGGGTAAATTTGGTATGGGTGAGAGGCTTGGGGACATAATGCAACTAATCTGAATCCTCCTGCAGTGAAGGAAGGTCACTGCCCCAATGCTGCCAGGGCTGGGGTATACAATTGAGCTCATAGTTCAAGTACCTTTCCCTACCTTCCATGCCTGTGCCATGATCAAGGACCAAGCCCCTCTGACCCTGCCCCGTCCCTGGCCTTGTCCTGTTGGCTCAACTTGATGCCCTAGATACCTTCCTAACCTCCAGATGGTAAAGCCTCTGCCCCCTGTGGCTGCCTGCCTGATTCTGGGGGCAGGGGCGCTTTGATGGAGATCCTGAGCTGTCTGGCAGTGAATTTTTCTCTGACAGAATGTCCTTTTGCTGCTTCCTCTCCCTTTCTTTCCCAGCCAGAAGCAGCTAGTTTCCCGCTCTTTCCTTGGCATGGTTCTTGCCTTGCAAGGAGCATGTAAAAAACTCTGGGATGAGTCAGAACCTGGCCGAAGTGTCAGGTACATTTACCAAACGTTGATTGGACTCCAGGCCCTCAGCCTATGCCAGGGCAGAGAACCCAGGCATGAATAAGATCCTACCATCCCCTGTGCTGGAGTTGCTCCCAGCCTAGAGACCTGAGGAGACACCCAGCCGACTGTGACAAGTGCTGTTGAGAGCTCCAACCTGGATTCCTGGTCAGTCACCAACTTCACTTATGCTGAGGGTTAGTTCTTGGTGTCCTGTGTTTTGGGTGGACTCTCCAGGTCCTGACATCTGCCGTGGGAACCCAGCTCTGCTTTCTGTGGCTGCATTGCCTGCTGCTCCAGTGATCTGTTGTTGCAGAGCAGCTATTCCAAAATGTGGAGGTTTTCATCAACAGATGAGTAGAAAAACAAAATGGGGCATGTCCATACAATGGAATATTATTCAGCCTTAAAAAGGAATGAAATATTGATGTAAGCTTCCGTATGGATGGGCCTTGAAGACATAATGCTATGTGAAATAAGCCAGACACAAGAGGATACATACTGTATGATTCCATTTATATGAGATACTTAGAGTAGACAAATTCATGAAGACAGAAGGTAGAATGGTGGTTGCAGGGGCTGGAGAGAAGATGAATGAGGAGTAATTGTTTTATGGGTGCAGAGTTTTAGTTTGGAAAGATGAAAAAGTTTTAGAGATGGATAGTTGTGATGATTATACAACGTGAATGTATTTAATGCCACTAAAGTGTACACTTACAGGCCGGGCATGGTGGCTCACTCCTGTAATCCCATCACTTTGGGAGGCTGAGGTGGGCAGATCTCCTGAGGTCAGGAGTTTGAGACCAGCTTTGCTAACATGGTGAGACCCCATCTCTACTAAAAATACAAAAAAATTTAGCAGGGTGTGGTGGTGGGCGCCTGTAATCCCAGCTACTTGGGAGGCCAAGGCAGGGGAATTGCTTGAACCCGGGAGGCAGAGGTTGCAGTGAGCCAAGATGGCGCCACTGCACTCCAGCCTGGGTGACAGAGCAAGATTCCATCTCAAAAAACAAATAATAACAACTAAATAAAAGTGTACACTTACAAATGGTTAAAAGGGTAGATTTTATGTATGTTCTATCACAGAAAACATATAGAGGTTGAAAACCACAATTGAATATTTTCTCTTCTGGTGCTGTGGGTTGTATGGGCTAGGCTGAGTGATTCTTGCTTGAGGTTTCTCATGTAGTTGCAGCCTTATGGCAAATGGACATCCAAGGTGGTGCCTTGGAGTGGCTGCTCCATGTGGCTTCTTTATCCAGCAAAGTAGCTGGGCTTCTTACATAGCATCCCAGACTCTGACAAGTCAGAAATGGAAGCTTCTGGGTCATTTCAGGGCTCTGACCAGACTTGTCACAGCATCATGTTTGCTACATTGTACTGGTCAGAGCAGTGACAGGGCCCACCAGGTCCAAGAGGAGGGGAAACACTCTTCCTCTTAATGGAAGAGGTGCAAGGTGACATTTCAGAAGAGCAGGGGATGAAAGATATTGTTGCTGTGCCTTGAAAAACCTCTGGCCTGAAGGCTCAAGAGTTTAGGCAGAAAGGCAGCTTCAGGGGGCACATACTTCTCTGTAGGCCATTCCCTTCCCTTCCCTTCCCTTCCCTCCCCTCCCCTCCCCTTCCCTTCCCTTCCCTTCCCTTCCCTTCCCTTCCCTTCCCTTCCCTTCCCTTCCCTTCCCTTCCCTTCCCTCCCCTCCCCTCCCCCCCTCCCCTCCCCCTCCCCCCTCCCCTCCCCCTCTCCCACCTTCCCTCTTCCCCACCCCTCCCCCTCCCCCACTCCTCCCCCCTCCCCCACCCCTTCCCTCTTTCTCGCTCTCTTTTTTTTTTTTCCCCCTGTGCTGTCCTATCCTTTCCTCTTTCCTTTTTTTTGAGGTAGAATTTTGCTCTTATTGCCCAGGCTAGAGAACAATGGCATAGTCTCGGCTTACTGCAGCCTCTGCCTCCCAGGTTCAAGCGATTCTCCTGCCTCAGCCTCCCAAGTAGCTGGGATTATAGGCACACGCCACCATGCCCGGCTAACTTGTATTTTTAGTAGAGACAGAGTTTTATCATGTTGGCTGGGCTGGTCTCGAACTCCTGACCTCAAGTGATGCACCTGCCTCGGCCTCCCAAAGTGCTGGGATTACAAGCGTGAGTCACCGTGACTGGTGGTAGACCCCTTCTTAGGAGAATTGACCCTCATAGATTGTTTGAGTTTGAAGGGACCTTGGAAACTGCTTGCTAGCAGTGACTTGTTCAAACTTACAAAGGCAGAGAGAAGTAGAGTTAGAAGAAAACCTAAATACTGGCCTCATGGTTCCTGGGTCAGGCAAATAACTGTGGGGATTTCACCCAAAGGACTTATGTGTGCTGTGAGCAGGAGTACAAAGTCTGTTGGAGTGATGGGTGTGGGGAGATAGCAGAACCCTGAGTGGTGTCCAGTGGAGACCAGCCATCACCTTAGAGGTGGTGTGAGCCCCTAGTTCTGCTGGGCTGGATCTGTTGGGAGCTAGTTTGCCTTGCTGGGCTGGTCTGTGCAGAGGCACCTGAGATAACTTGGGCTTCCTGAGGAGGCTGGGTGTTACTCCTTTATTTTATTTTATTGATTGATTGATTGATTTTTGAGACAGAGTCTCTCTCTGTCGCCCAAGCTGGAGGGCAATGACACAATCTCAGCTCACTGCAACCTCCACCTCCCGGGTTCAAGCAATTCTCCTTCCTCAGCCTCCCAACTAGCTGGGATTACAGGTGCGTGCCACCACGCCCAGCTAATTTTTTGTATTTTTAATAGAGACGGGGTTTCACCACGTTGGCCAGGCCGGTTTCGAACCCCTGACCTCAGGTGATCTGCTCGCCCTGGCCTCCCAAAGTGCTGGGATTATAGGCGTGAGCCATTGCGCCCAGCCTTTTACTTCTTTAAATTGGACTCAGAGTTGGGAGGAAAGAGGTTAGCTTGCCAGGAGCTCAAGTGCCCAAGGTTGAGAGTTAGAGATCTGTAAATTTACATATAGGCTAATGTTGAGAATGTCAGTTGGCAAATCCAGTCACTGGCTCCCACTTATGTGTTTCTACTCAAACTTTAAGTGCAAAATTCTTTGTTAAAGCCTTTGGTGGTCTTTGAAATTCAATAAAGTTCATAAGTATTTTGCAAGCACTCCCCATAGACTTAGAGACATGAATATTATTTTTTTGTGGGCTGAATTCTGCATTCGAGACTAAGAGATTACTAAAGTAAATGCCAATCTTTTCTAACTGGTTTGTATATAGGACCTTAATAAAGAATTTAAAAAATCTGCTAGGTTGGGTGGCAGCTCACGCCTGTAATCCCAGCACTTTGGGAGGCTGAGGTGGGTGGATCACCTGAGGTCGGGAGTTCGAGACCAGCCTGACCAACATGGAGAAACCCCATCTCTACCAAAAATAAAAAAATTAGCTGGGTGTGGTGGCACATGCCTGTAATCCCAGCTACTCGGGAGGCTGAGGCAGGAGAATCACTTGAACCCGGGAGGCGGAAGTGGCGGTGAGCCAAGATCGTGCCATTGCACTTCAAGCTTGGGTGACAAGAGTGAAACTCTGTCTCTAAAAAAAAAAAAAACTTTCTCTGTTTAGACTATTGTTCAAGTTGTTACGTATTTATACACATATATATCAATGGAATTCCATGGAAGTAGAGAGGAATAGAAGCAAACATGCTGTTGTTATGTTATCTGTAATTCAGCAGTACTTGCCTGTGTCCACAGTGATGTGGACATTTCCAGGTGAGCATGATGGTCAGCAACAGCCTAGGACTGGCCATGGACAAACCAATATGCATTTGATTTTGTGACACACACACAATACTGCTAATCTCTGCTCAGTGATTTGTGGCCCAGTTTGGGCAGCCAGCGAAGAGATCTGCCATAGCTATGATCATAGTGTGTGTAATTGGATTTTGTATCTGCTTACTGGCGTGAATAAAGCCAGGTGGGAGAAATTTTTTTACACTGGTGTTAACTGGCACATGACCCAAATCAGCAGAAACATGAGCAGAGGGTATAGTGGCGAATGACTGGTTTGCTGCCTTATCTTTACTCAAGCAGATGTCCCTTCCCCATGAAGCCTTCCTTGCTCCTGAGCCAGGGCTGTGTGTGATACTGTTCATTCCTAACCTCCCAGTGCGCTTTAGCAGAGGAGGATGACCACATTTTATCTTTCATTTGTTGTTTTCTCTGGCCTTTCCTACCAGGTTATAAAAGCCTCGGGAGCAGGAATCTATACAGGTTGAGTATCCCTAATCCAAAATCTGAAATCTCGAAAGTTAGGACCTTTTTGATTGCTGACCTGAGGCTGAAAGGAAATGCTCCTTGGAGCACTTCAGATTTTGGATTTTCAGATTAGGGATGTGGAACTAGTAAGTGTAATACAAATATTTCAAAATCTGAAAACCTCTGAAATCTGAAACACTTCTGGTCCCAAGCATTTTAGATAAGGGATATTCAACCTGTAGTAACAGGAGCTTCTATTTAACATCTCTTCCATGTTCCTAGCATTTTACAGATGTTACTTTATTTAGTGTATGCAAGAACCCTTTAACATAACTGTCTTACTCCCTTGAGGTTGCTATAACAAAAAATAGCTTAGATTGAGTAGCTTATAAGAACAGAAATGTCTTGCTCACAATTCTGGAGGCTGGGAAGTCCAATATCAAGGCTCCAGTGGACTTGATGTCTGGTGAGGTCCTCTTCCTCACAGATGGCACCTTCTATGTGTTCTCAGATGGTGGAAGGGACGAACAAGCTCTCTGGGGCCTCTTTGATAAAGACACTAATTGTGTTCATAAGGGCAGAGCCCTTATGACCTAATCACCTCCCAAAAGGTCCACCTCTTGCTACTGTCACATTGGGGATTAAGTTTCAGCATATGAATTTTGGAGACATAAACATCCAGAGCATAGACATAACTAATGTTATCTTTGTTTCACACCTGAGAAGACAGAGGCTCAGGGAACTGAAGTAACTTGCTAGGCAGTGGCAGGGCTAGGATTCAAACACAAATCTCTCTAACTTCTAAGCCCTTTCCCTACCATACCACCAGGGAATTAGACCTCTGCGATTTCCATGGTGCTTAACTCAGAACCCAGCACTTAGGGGATGTGGTCTTTGCTGAATGAATAAGCCTGGGATGTGTGAGACAAGCATTTGTACCAACATTTCCCCAAGGCTTAGCATCCAAGGATAGAGATCCTGGGTGACTCTCTGCAGATGGTGGTCCTTCGCTTCTCATACAGGCCATTCCAATCTGAATGCAGCTTGTTTAGTGCGTGGGAAGGAATTACATTTTAGGGTATTAAATATCCTTTCTGGGCCATGTAGTTACCTGTCTCCTCTCAAAACACTAAAAGTAGTTACATAGTAATTGAGATAAATTACTTGACCAATTTTCATAGCAAAGTGATTGGTTTCACTTATCCCCCCACTGAACTGTTAAGACCTGAGGGAGATCCTTTTTATAGTTCTTTAAACTTCCAGGACTTTCTGCTTATCTTCAGGAAGGACAGGGGTGGGCCTGCAGGGGAGAGAAGGAGGAGATTTGAGTATTTAAAATGTGTGGTCTGAGCCAAACGCCCTTCAGCTAACTTTATCTCACATTATTTTTCCAGCTTCCTTTGAGAATTCAGAATCAAAATCCAGGCATCACCATCTAGTGACCACAGGGCCCTGCACCCCAGCCCAATCCTGGAGACCCCTTGGGGATAATGCCCTTTTTCATTTGTCTTTGAGTGCCCTGCCCTTTCCACTGAAGAGCCCACGGAACACAGATGCCAGCAGGCAGCCCTGAAAGCAAGCCTTGTTTGCAGGTCTTTGCCTGAACGAAGGCTGCTTGTCTGTCTCCTTCTGAAGGCCAGGGGTGGGCTACATTTTTTGGAGAGTAGGAAGCCCTGGGGTCCTCTTTGTGCTGCTCCTGAGAATAGAAGGTAGGTAGGGTATGAAGAGGCTGGGGCTGCCAGAAACCAGTCCACCCGGGAAACAACACAGCTCCACAGCTGCAGTGAGCACAGCTGCAGAAACCCAGGAGCTGGGTGAGAGGGTGGAGGGTAAGATCCAGGCCTCTGCCCTGGGCCGCAGCATCCATGCTGGGCGAGAAGGCCACGTGCTCCCTTGCTTCCAGACTGGCAGCCTGGCCTGCTTGAAATTGACCCCCACTCTATCCCCACCCACCTAATCAGCAAGCCCCAAAGTCTCCCCTTGTCTCTGCTCTCTGCTGTTCTTCAAGGGCCCATGAGGAAACTTTTCTGCCTCGGGGGCTCCTCCATCTCCTGGTTTCACTTTAGCCTTTCTGGGTGTGTCTTACGTTCTCCTTTTCATTTCCTCCTCTTGTAAAATGTGTGGGGCTTTTCCCATTGTCTTGCATTCAGCTCTCACTTAGCCCTGAAAGACCTCCACTCTATAGCTCGAGCCCTTGGTTTTCTCTCTGGGTACTGTCTCTTGTGTCTAGCTTCTTGGATGAGGCTTCCATGTGGATGTACCTCAGACCTGACCAATGTGCATAAAACCAGCTCCCTGTCCTGTCTCTCCTGTGGCTCCACTAGTCCAAGGGCCAGATGCCCCATTCTCCTTTGTTTTCTAGATTACATTTGGTGTCCAGGTCCTGTCAAGTCTTTAAAAATATTCTTTTATCTGCCCTTTCCCCCTTCCGATTTCCATCTTGGAAGTCAGTATGCTATAGGGCAAAGTGTAGAATGTAGGGCTATGGACAGGGTTCAACTCTGACAGCATCATTTTCTGATTGTGCGAACTTTAGGAAAATTGTCAAATAGAAGCCTCTGATACATTATCTACAAAGCAGATGCATGCAGAAGGGTGGACCCCAGCTCACTGACCTCCATGCTTTTGACATTTTGGGCTGGAAAATTCTTTGTTGTGGTGCTGCCCTGTGCATTGTAGAATGTTTAGCAGCATCTCTGGCCCCTACCTACTGGGCGCTAGTAGCATCCCCGACTCTTAGTTGTGACAAAGAAAAATGTCTCCGGACACTGCCAAATGTTTCCTTGGGAGTCAACTTGCTCCTGTTTGAGACCCACTGGTGCAGAGTAATACTAAGTCCTGGGTTGTGGGTAATGAATATGAACCCAGGTTTTCAGGTGTTCACCTTTCAGACGTCAGCCATTTGTATGAAGTGCCCACATTACTTTTTTTATTTTTTATTTTTGAGACAGAGTCTTACTCTCTCACCCAGGCTGGAGTGCGATGGTGCAATCTCGGCTCACTGTAACCTCCACCTCCCGGGTTCAAGTGATTCTTGTGCCTCAGCCTCCTGAGTATCTGGGATTACAGGCGTGCGCCACCATGCCCAGCTAATTTTGGTATTTTTAGTAGAGATGGGGTTTTACCATGTTGGTCAGACTTGTCTCTAACTCCTGACCTCAAGTAATCCACCCACCTTGGCCTCCCAAAGTGCTGGGATTACAGGTGTGAGCCACCGCACCCGGCCTCATGTTACTTTTGATTAGTCTTTTTCCCAGTTAGTTTTGACATCTCTAGGTGCTGTTCTGACTTGCTTGATTAAGTAGTTCCTTTCATTTTACACATTTTTCAATTCAGGATACACTAGGATTGAACCTCGATATTCTGTTGTTGGAGAATGAGAGACCAATTCAGAGTTGTACAGAAACCTCAGAACTCAGTGGGGACGCCTGCAGGCTTGGCACCGCCTTGCTGCTCAGGGCTCCCAGGCTTGTAGCAATGACGAATGCTGATTTGACCACCCTGCCCATACTTGCGACAAACATTTGTTTAAAGTGCCTACTATGCGGAATTTTACTAACATTAATTTCTTTGGTCCTTGTGAAGTAGGTGTTACTTATTTTCACTTTACAGGAGGAAATTGAGGCCAAAAGATATGAAGCAACACTGCCTCAGAGATACTAAGTAGAAGAACTGCCATGAGAGGTCAAGTGACTTTGGCATGAAAGCTGATGATGCTAAATCTCTGTGCTCTTCTGCCTTCTTGGGTTGAGCCTTTGCTGTGGCTAGAGCACAGAAGCCTACGAAGGAGCAGCTCCTTTTAATTGGGGTTCAGAAGTTGCCCATCTTGCCACCTATAGGTTCTGTGGGTGGAGAGCAGACCTATAGTCCAGACAGATGGCTGGTTGAGAACATGAGCCCCAGCACTGTGTCCAGCGCAGGGAAAGCCCCCATTAAGGGAGCTTCCTCCTTGATAACTTGGAGAAGACTTGGTTGAACAACACACTGGGTGCTCACTTTCCCCAGAGAGAACAGCCCAAGAGTTCAGTGCTACTTACTCAAATTGTAGATGAGACTGACTGACCTCGCCCTCTGTAGTGGGAAACTGAGGAGGGTTCCCAGAGGCCTGTGAAGGGCAGGTGACCAGTAGTGGCGACATGGTAAGGTTGAGTGGAGACAGACTGTGGCCCCATGGCCCTTGGCAGAGTGCACACTGGGCATCCTGCAGCATTGCAGAGACCCATTCCCATGGGAGATCCCCACCTTAGCCAGGAAAGGCCTGGGGCCTATGGGTGCAAGGCTTGAGAGTTGACGGTCAGAGGGGCTGTGACGAGAGCTGCCAGGTGTCACTCTCAATGTCCAGAGGATGCTCTGGGAAGAAAGCCCTCACATGTTTGCCAAGGTCAAAAGCAAGAGCTCATACCAGTCATGGTCTGTGTGGAAGCTCTTTGGTCTGCTGTCTGGGAAAGCAAAGGCAGGAACGTCCTCCTGTGAAGACTGCTGTGGCTTTTACTTGTCCTGAGTGATGCTAAGACCCTGCTAAGTGAAAGAAGCTGCTCTAGGCACAGAGCCAGTCCCCATGGTCATAGCAGATAGTGGGCAACAGACTACGAAAGGCCGAGGGGTCCAGAGGTCCAGAGGTAAAGGTGGACTGTGTGTTCCCTAGGCTCAGACTCTTGTATCTTCAGCATGCTCCTGATGGTTCTGAGGCAAACCCTCCATGTAGGTTTTTGTTGTTGTTTTTGAGACAGGGTCTCACTCTGTCATCCAGGCTGGAGTGCAGTGGTGTGATTTCAGCTCACTGCAGCCTCAACCTTCCAGGCTCAAGCAGTTCTCCCACTTCGGCCTCCCAAGTAGCTGGGACTACAGCCACATGCCACCATACCTGGCTAATTTTTTTTTTTTTTTTTTTTAACTTTTAATAGAGATGAGGTCTCACTATGTTGCCCAGGCTGGTCTTGAACTCCTGACTCAAGCGATTTACTCATTTCAGCCATTCAAAGTGCTGGGATTACACGTGTGAGCCACCGCACCTGCCCTTCACATGGGTTCTTAAGGAAAATTACCTGTTTCTTCCTCCTCTTAGAGGCCTGTGACAGGCTCTGGGAAGGATTGCCATGAAGAGACCTGTAAACCCTTTCCGATAAGGATTTCTCAAAGGCATTTTACCATGGGTATTTTCTCCACAAACCTATTAACTTTTCTCCATTTTGAGAGATGGTATCTTCAAGAATGTCTTCAAGTTTGAGCTACTATCACAAAATACCATAGACCAGGTGGCTTATAAGCAACAGAGATTTATATCTCACAGTTCCGGAGGCTGAGGTCTAAGATCAGGATACTAGCATGGTTGGGTTCTGGTGAGGGTTGCAGATGGCTGATTTCTCAAACTCATTACGTCCTCACATAGACCGGGTGGCTTATAAGCAACAGAGATTTATTTGTCACAGTTCTGGAGGCTGAAGTCCAAGATCAGGGTACTAGCATGGTTGGGTTCTGGTGAGGGTTTCAGATGGCTGATTTCTCATTACATCCTCACATGGCAGAAAGAGAATGTGCTAGGTCCTCTGGCCTCTGCCTCTGCCGCTGCCACCGCCACCGCCGCCGCCGCCTCTTCTTCTTCTTCTTCTTCTTCTTCTTCTTCTTCTTCTTCTTCTTCTTCTTCTTCTTCTTCTTCTTCTTCTTCTTCTTCTTCTTCTTCTTCTTCTTCTTCTTCTTCCTCTTCCTCTTCCTCTTCCTCTTCCTCTTCTTCTTCTTCTTGCCTCTGCCGCCGCCACCGCCGCCGCCGCCGCTGCCGCCGCCGCCTCTTCTTCTTCTTCTTCTTCTTCTTCTTCTTCTTCTTCTTCTTCTTCTTCTTCTTCTTCTTCTTCTTCTTCTTCTTCTTCTTCTTCTTCTTCTTCTTCTTCTTCTTCCTCCTCCTCCTCCTCCTCCTCTTCTTCTTCTTTTTCTTTTTCTTCTTTCTTTTTCTTCTTCTTTCTTCTTCTTTCTTTCTCTTCCTCCTCTTCCTCCTCTCCTTCTCCTTCTTCCCTTTTCTTCCTTTTTTTGCCTAGGCTGGAGTACAGTGGCACAATCTTGGCTCACTGCAACCTCTGCCTCCCAGGTCAAAGTGATTCTCCTGCCTCAGCCTCCCGAGTAGCTGGGATTACAGGCATGCATCACCATGCTGGGCTAATTTTTGTACTTTTTAGTAGAGACGGGATTTCACCATCTTGGGCAGGCTGCTCTCGAACTCCTGACCTCAGGTGATCTGCCCGCCTCAGCTTCCCAAATTGCTGGGATTATAGGCATGAGCCACCGTGCCCAGCCTGCCAGCTTCTTCTTATACAGATACTAATCCTATCCATGAGGGCTCTACACTCATGACCTCATTACCTTCTAAGGGCCCTGCCTCTAAATATCATCACGTTGGGATTTAGGTTTCAACATAGGAATTTTGTGGGGACACAAACATTAAGCCCATAACAAAGGAGGATCCCTGAGCAGGGAATTGGGCACAGGGATCTAAGACAGGGAATTGTATGATCAGATCCCCAGGGTAGAATAGAGGCTTGGTCATAAGTTAGGCAGAATGGAGACACAGTTCTAGAAAAGGATTCGTAGCAAGTTGTCTTGATGATAAACCAAGGTCCAGAGTTGGGCCTCTTTAACTTCCTCCTGACTGGAGAAAGCAGGTGTTCTAAAGGCTAGAGTAGGGACAGAGGAGGAGAAAGGAAAACTAACATATATCGAGTACTTTTATGAGGCAGTTTATGTATGAAGTAAAATTAATATTACCATTTTACTGATGAGGAAACTGTGGCTCAGTGACCTGCTTAGCAAATTTCTATAGCATCTATGGCAGTGACATGAATATGGTATGGATACATCATAGAAAAGTCATGATATTAAAGATAAAATTCTAAAATCTGAATATCCACCCAACTCCAAATCTTTTCTTTGTGCATGTAATGACCATTTTCTGGGACTAGCCAGTTTGGGTTGGATTCTGTTCATATTACTGTCAAAGATAAAAGCAGCTGGACATCAGTTAAAGTGCTGAGAATAGATTTTAATTGGTAATAACTATTGCAACAGGGAAAAGAGTCTAGCTTGAACCAAACTTAATTTCCACTTGTGCAGAGGTGACTGGGCATTTTATTTTTTATTTTTTTGAGATTGAGTTTCACTCTGTTGCCCAGGCTGGAGTGCAGTGGCACCATCTTGGCACACCACAAGCTCTGCCTCCCGGGTTCAAGTGATTCTCCTGCCTCACCCTCCCAAGTAGCTGGGATTGCAGGTGTCCACCACCATGCCTGGCTAATTTTTGTATTTTTAGTAGAGACAAGGTTTTACCATGTTGGTCAGGCTGGTCTCAATCTCCTGACCTCAGGTGATCCGCCCACCTCAGTCTCCCAAAGTGTTGGGATTACAGACATGAACTGCCACACCCAGCCTGTGACTGGGCATTTTAAAGAGTGAATGAGCTCAAGGGAGTTGGGGAAGTGACAAATTACAAAAAGTGGGAAGGAGGGGTTGGTCCATGTGAAATCCATCTGGGTTTGCAAACTGGCATTTATCAAAGTTGGGCTCCTACCCTCCTACTCAGGCTGGAAGGCAGAGACCCTATCTTCCGGCGTTGATTGAAACAAACATTGAATTCTTCAGGCAGCCTTGCGTTTTCACAGGCAGGCACTTTAAGAGAGGCTGGTGTTGTAGTGGTGTGGCCTCGAGCCATTAGAAGCTATATTAGTGTTTGTTCAAGTTGTTACAGGCTGAGGTTGAAAGGCCTGCTCAAGAAGCAGGCTCCGAGCCTGGCTAGAATTTGGTCAAAGAGAGAATCCATGTCACTATTCTCTAAATTTAGGAAATGAACAGATTATGACAACAACGTAAAAAAAAAAAAAAAAAAAGATGACGGTTAAAGGTCATAGGGAAGGGGCAGTGTTGGGGAATTGAGCTGGAACCAGCACTGACAATATTTGAAGGTATGGTTAGGTTTCGCTGTGGTTTAATATTTTACAAATGTTATTCCCTGTCACATAGCTGAACTAAATACCACACATGTTTGCGATGAAGCATTGTGAGCTGTAGAACATATGTGCTAATAATATGGTTCATGCAGCCTGTGGGCACTTCCCCCATGACCTAAGATGAAGGCGAGGCTTTTTAATTTTCCTCAAGGTATTGTGTTTTCTGATGGTTCCTTTTTGTTCCAAACTTTTGCTTTCCCCTTTAGAAGGAAATGGATTTTATTTTTATTTATTTATTTATTTTTGAGACGCAGTCTCACCCTGTCACCCAGACTGGAGTGCAATGGTGTGATCTCGGCTCACTGCAACCTCCGCCTCCCGAGTTCAAGCGATTCTCCTGCCTCAGCCTCCTGAGTAGCTGGAATTATAGTGCCCTTCAATGTGCCTGGTTAATGTTTGTATTTTTAGTAGAGATGGGGTTTCTCCTTGTTGGCCAGGCTGGTTTCGAACTCCTGACCTCAGGTGATCTGCCCGCCTGGGCCTCCCAAAGTGCTGAGATTACAGGCGTGAGCCACTGTACCTGGCCAGGAATGATATTTGAAATACTGTCATAGCAAGCCCTTAAGAAAATGCTTCACAGCTGCATGTTTACACACTGGCTTGTCCCTGACTGGCTTTGTCTCCAGGATGTACAGTTGTTTCTGGAATGCACAGTAGCTGGATTGCAGCCCTCCAATCATGCAAAAACAGACTGAGGGTTTGGAAATGCTGCTCCAGTCTGGGTACAATGTTGCTCTTGAGGAGTCTGGCGCTATAGGGAGTCTGAGAATTCCTTATTTGAGAAACAGCCAATGGAACCACACAGACACACTGACATTAAGACATTCTTTCTCTAGATTATGCAGCATTATTACAGAGCAAAGAGAAGCCACAGGCATGAAGTACTCAATTCAGCCCTCTGCTGAAGGACAGGGTGTTCCTGAGGCTTAAGTAGGAACTGGCCCAACAGGGACAGTTTGGTTGGGCTGATACCCGGAGGCTACTGAGAGGTGTTGATGCCTTCCTGAGCTCTGCTGAATACCTCCCCAGCATCAGTCCTCCCCCGACATCTGGCAGAAACAGCGGAGCCAGACACTAGGGACCACACTGGAGGGTGCTCTTCCCCACAGATGCATACTAAAGTGGGGACAAAGTCTTCAGCTGCAAATGACCTGGATTGCTGCTTCACCTATCACATGCATCTAATCTGACTTCAACAATCTACAGAAGGCAGAACTTCATATTTGCATTTTATTTGAGTGGTTTATGAAGAAGAGTAGAGGAAAACTGCAAAGAATGGCAGAAGTAGACCCTTGAGGATGGAGGAGAGTAGGGGGTGATGGTGTGGGAGGGATGGACTTTGCAGGGAGTTACACAAAGTTTGGAAAATTACACAGAATACCAGAATCACCACTAAAAGAGAGGCGGGGCACCTAAATATATTTATTAGACAACAATTCTAAGAAATTGGTCATCACTAAGGGTGGGACAGCCAGTTGATGCAGTCAAGAAGGGGCAGGAAATAGGGCGAGCTGAGTTATGAAAGCCATTCTCAGAAATGACCCAAATTTATACTGAGCTGTTGTTCTTGAGCAACCTTGGGGAAAATTATCGCAGAGTCTGCTTTTCCCACAGCCTGATGTCCAAGGGGCAGATACATGTGGTGGGCTTGCTGGAGAAATAGGCTCTTCTCAGGTGAGAACAGCATCCTTCCAATGTAGAGCTCCCGGCTCCAGGAAGTGGTGGTGGCTCTGCCCTGGTGCTGTTTCATTAGTAAAGGGTGGGGTGGTGGAAAGTGCAGAAAAGCCAGGACCCCTGACACCAGCAAGGCATTGGATCTCTCTGGATCTCCAGGGTGATGGACCTGGTCACAGTCTAGGTTCTACGTCTTACTGGTCGGGCAACTTTAGGCAAGTAACTTAACTTCTTTGAACTTATTTTCCTCTTCTACAAAATAATGATAATATTGCTTCATGAGATTGTGAGTATTAAATGAGATCATGCATATATAGCCTACAGCCCTGAGCACACCATGAACACATAGTTATTTGATAAATGTTTGTTAGTGTGGTTAATTGAACAGAATGCCTTCAATGTCTTCCTAACCCTAAAATCCAGTGATTCTTTGAACTGGGGAGAGCAGTAGAGAGATTTAATTTGTGGAAAAACGAAAAAACCATTTAAAATTATTCAATCAGAAATGTATTAAGCTTTGTGTATTTGTGTCAGGCATTTGTAGACAGTGTGGAAAATGTCTTATCCAGTGATTCTTTGAACTGGGGAGGGAAGTAGATTTAATTTGTGGGAAAGTGCAAACACCATTTAAAATTATTCAATCAGAAATGTATTAAGCTTTTTGTATTTGTGTCAGACATTTGTAGACAGTGCGGAAAATGTCTTAATAAATGAGACATGCTCTTTCCTTGAAAAAGCTTCAGTCTGATTCTCAAAGAATATATTAATTTTTTCCTATGATAGCTTGAAAGATTTTATCTTTAAATTCCTTTTTGTGAGATTGTTTTTCCATACCAGTGCTTCTTATTTATAGGGCTTGTTGCAAGTAATTTGCAATATTATTACAGGTTGAGTATCCCTTACACCAAATGCTTAGACCAGAAGTGTTTTAAATTTTTTTGGATTTTGGAATATTTGCATCCCCAAATCTAAAATGCTGCAGTCAGCTTTTCCTTTGAGTGTCATGTTGGCATTCAAAACATTTTGAATTTTGGAGCATTTCAGATTCTGGGTTTTTGAATTAGGGATAATCAATTTGTAATAATATTTAAGGTATTGCTGTTTGTGAAAGATGTGTTTTTAAACGATTTAGAGTCAATTCATGATAATCTCCATAATACTCTTACAAGAATTCCAGGCTGGGCATGGTGGCTCATGCCTGTAATCCCAGCACTTTGGGAGGCAGAGGCAGGCAGATCACTTGAGGTCAGGAGTTTGAGGCCAGCCTGGCCAACATGGCGAAACCCCGTCTCTACTAAAAATACAAAAATTAGCAGGGCGTGGTGGTGTGCATCTGTAATCTCAGCTACTTGGGAGGCTGAGGCAGGAGAATCACTTGAACCCGGGAGGTAGAAGTTGCAGTGAACTGAGATTGCACCACTGCACTCCAGCCTGGGTGACAGAGTGAGGCTCAGTCTCAAATAAAAAAAAATAATAATAATAATTCCAATATGATTTCTTAAGTGGGAGAAAGGGGTGGAGTGTACGAACTATATGCGAATGCAGCCTTTGTTCATGCTTCGTGTGAACCCTCCTATCACCACTTAAAATGGTAGGGACAATGAATTAGTTCAGGGCTTCCCTAAATATGGGGAATGCTAAATTCCAGGTACATCCAAGAGCACGTGCTAGGCTTTTGAATGACATTTGTCTCACACGTTGAGGTCTAAGGTTGCAAACCATTGTTTCCTAGATCCTTGGTATTCCTGGTGTGAATAGGCATGTGTGTCTTCTTTTAATTTCTTCTTGAGTTCAGTACTTTGAAAACAGGCAGCTGAAGAAAATGTCTAATAGTCTAAAGAGGAAGCAAACACTTTCCTAGAAACCTTTGAACCTCCAAAATGGTTTTCTAGAAATTCTCACCATAATACATTCTCCTTTTCTTTCTGGGCTTCATTCAGAGTCTTGATGTCTTGGGCTGTCTCTAAGTTTTTTTTTTTTTCCTTTACCCAGACAGAGTATTGCTCTGTCCCCTAGGCTGGAGTGTAGTGGAGTGATCTTGGCTCACTGCAACCTCCACCTCATGGGCTTGAGCGATTCTCCTGCCTCAGCCTCCTGAGTAGCTGCGAGGAGCAATACCACACCCAGCTCATTTTTGTATTTTTGGTAGAGACAGGGTTTTGCCATGTTGGCCAGGCTGGTCTTGAACTCCTGGCCTCAAGTGATCTGCCTGCCTCGGCCTTCCAAAGTGCTGGGATTACAGGCATGAGCCACCGTGACTGGCCTTGTCTCTGAATTTTGTGTGCAATTGTCCTCTAGGAATTTGCAGGGTATTCCAGATTGAAAACAGACCTTTGAAAAGTATGGGGCATGCAGGCTGGGATGGAGTCCACAGCTGAGGGAAAAGCCAGGGACTCAGAAGAGAGGAATCTTTGCTTCAGAGGAACGCAGCTGGGGACTTGGTGCCAGGAGTCCTTGGTTCCCAGCTCTGCACTAACTGGATTTGAGACTTTGGGGAAAGTGCCCAGATGCTGTGGTCTGCTCTGGATTGTCATGCAGTTTAAATGAGATGTTGCCTGTGAAGGGCTTTCTGGGAGGAACAGTTGCATATCTAGACCAACCCTACTTGTAATGCAGGAACAGAACAAAACAAAACTGAAGTTACATAGATGCTGCCACTTGAATACTCTTGGATTACAATGTCTCAAAGTGCATAGGGTAAAGTAGCAGATGACTGAGGAAAATGCATCTAAACTTCTCTGAGCCTTCTTATCTCTCGGAGACCCAATAGGCTTCTAACAGACCAAGGCCCTGGACAGGGTGTGGCCCTCTTTCCTACGAGAGGATTAGGAGGGAAGGAAAGGGAAGGAAGGTGATGCATGGAATTGATCTTAGTTGTTGACTTTGTGCCAACTGGCTGGTGAGTTTTGAGACCAGAAGAGAAAGATGAAGGCATAGAGAAGGAGGAGGTGAAAGAGGTGAGAGAAATGGAAGCAAGTGTAAAAAGGATTGATAGGCTGGGTGCAATGGCTCATGCCTGTAATCCCAGTACTTGGGAGACTGAGGTGGGTGGATCACCTGAGGTCAGGAGTTTGAGACCAGCCTGGCCAACATGGCGAAACCCTGTCTCTACTAAAAGTACAAAAATTAGCCTGGCGCGGTGGCAGGTACCTGTAATCCCAGCTACTTAGGGGGCTGAGACAGGAGAATCACTAGAACCCGGGAGGTGGATGTTGCGGTGAGCCAAGATCGTGCTACTACACTCCAGCCTGGGTGACAGAGGAAGATTCTGTCTTGGGGAAAAACAAAAAGGATTGATAAAGGAAGATAGCAAGAGATTGAAGAGGGGAGGAAGAGGAGCACAGTGGGAAATAGGCCTCCCCTCCACAATGGGGAATCAGAGCTGCTGACTCCAGAATAGTATCAAACTTCTAGGATAAAGGTTTGGGTTCCTATTGGGTGTCATGTGAAGTTCCATTTGGTTGAATAAAACTCACATCACATTTGCTGACTGCTTCCTTTGGAAGAATCCTGGACAGGGGTGAAATGTGGACAGTGAGGGGGTAGGAGTGCACTTTGCATAGATCTGGGGTTCAAGTTAGGAGATTTTTGTGTAAGGTTTGCTTTAAAAAAATTCAGGACTGCTTACAAAGTAATGGGCTTGATTTCTTTTGTCTTGCTTATGGAAATCAGTTTATTTGTCTCATAATAAGCAAAAACTGAAGAAACCAACACCACTGTTGCTAATTTTGAAGCTACAAGGAAAACTGATGAGGTGAAATTTTTGGCATACATCAGAATCTTATTTGGTCTGAAATGGAATTATTTCCTCTTTTCCTTTTCTTTTTAATAAACCCAACTAAAGTAAATATTTTCCTGAGCTGTCATCCCATAGGAGGAGTTATTTTGGCTGGATGCCTTCTGAAGAGGGTGAGAAATAGTGCTGCTGATTTCCCACCTCTGAGCCTCCTGGTGCGTCCCAACGAAGCCCTGCTCTCCCTGCTCTGAGGGAAGGTGCTTCACAGCAACTTCAGCCTGAGGGCAGTTGACAGTGAAATGGCCTCCAGAGAGCCAGCAGCCTGGGCTGCCCTCCGCTGTGTGTTTTTGTGCCCTCAGGAATGTGTGGATGCAGCAAATGACAACAGTGAGTGCTCTGTCCCTAGCGGAGCCCCAGGCCCTCTCACTCTTTATGTTGGCTGTTTTCCAAGGTTGAATGATTGCATTGGTGGAAGCTTCATTATCCACAAGGGGAGGCAAGACAGTGGGCTGGAGAGAGAAAAATAGGCCTTTCCCAAGGGCATGATTCCAGCAGGGTTTGCATTTTTACATCAGTAGATCTCAGGGAGTTTCATTTTCTGTCAGTTTGGACGTTAGCGCTATCCTAGCTACTTGGGAGGCTGAGGCAGGAGGATCACTTGAGCCCAGGTATTTGAGACCAGCCTGGGAAACATAGCAAGGTCCCACCTCTGAAAAATAAATAAATAAATATCCCAGCACTAAAGCCCATGTATTTAGTGGTAATACAATTTCTGCTTTTCACAAAATTTTCCACTGGATGTCAACTACCATAGCATCACTTTGCAGTTGGAAAGGACCACAGAGCTCATTCTAGTGTAATCACTGAATGTCTGGAGAGGCTGTGCACACAGCTAGTGAGTGACAGAGCAGTGCCTAGAATTTGGGTTATCCAAGCCCCACATCAGTGTTGTGGTCCTTACACTTCATTCCCTCTGGTGTCATTAGATTAATTTCAGTAATTTGTGGTATCAGGTTGAGCTGAAGTGACCTGTATTCAAATCCTGTTTTTTCTCACACCTAGGTGTATACTCAAGAGAAATGATCACACGAAACTTATACACAAATATTCAGAGCAGCATTATTCAAAATAGCTAAAAAGTGGAAACAAACCAAATGTCTATCAACTGATAAATGGATAAACAAAGTGTGATATTTCCATGCAATGAACTACTATTCAGCCTTAAAAAGGAAGGAAGCAGTGACATATGCTACAACATGGATGACCTTGGAAACATGCTAGGTTAAAGAAGCCAGACACAAAAGCCATGTGCTGTATGATTCAATTTATATGAAATGTCTTGAATAGGCAAATGCACAGAGACAGAAAGTAGTTTAGTGGTTTCCAGGGCCTGTGGGAAGGGGAGTATGTGGAGTGACTACTAATAAGTATACAAGGTTTATTATTGGGATGAAAAGAATGTTGTGGAATTTGGCCAGGCACAGTGGTGCACGCCTGTAATCCCAGCACTTTGGGAGGCTGAGGCAGGTGGATCAATTGAGGTCAGGAGTTCAAGATCAGCCTGGCAAACATGGCGAAACCCCATTTCTACTAAAAATACAAAAATTAGCCAGGTGTGGTGCTGTGTGCCTGTAATCCCAGCTACTTGGGAGACTGAGGCAGGAGAATCAATTGAGTCGAGATCGTGCCACTGCACTCCAGCCTGAGCGACAGAGCGAGACTCCATCTCAAAAAAAAAAAAAAAAAAGAATGTTGTGGAATTTGATAGTTGTGATGGTTGCACAATTCTGTTAACATACTAAAAGTCACTGAATTGACACTTTTTTTTTTAAAGGGTGAATTCATGGTATAGGAATTATATCTCAATAAAACTGTTATTTAAAAAATTCTGGCTCTACCTCTTACTGGCTGGGCAACTTTAGGCAATGAACCTGAAGCCAAGGCATCTCGGCTATGAAACAGGAATAATAATACACTTTACAGGGTGTTTTTGATAAATGAGATTGTGAATTTGAAAATGCTTCTAAACTGTAAACCTCACATATTTTTGGACTGTCAGTGGGTTATAAGTTCATTATAAATTGGATTTTTAATCTTCTCCTCCTGTGTTTTTCACAATACTAACAAGGTCTGGGTACATAGTGATCACTCAGATAAAGATTTATTGAGTTGATTCGAATGTATTCCAGTTTTATTCAATTGTGGCAAATGAAACTACGTAACAGGAGATCTACTCTCTTAAAAGTTTTTAAGTGTACAAAACAGTATTATGAACGATATGCACATTGTTGTACAGCAAATCTCTAGAACTTTTTCATCTTACGTAACTGAAACTATATCCACTGAACAACAACTTCCTATTTTTACTTTCTCCCAGTTCCTGGCAACTACCGTTTTACTTTCTGCTGTATGAGTTTGACTACTTTACATACTTTGTATAAGAGGAGTCATATAGGATTTGTCCTTCTGTGATGGGCTCACTGCACTTAGCATAATGTGCTGAAGGTTCAACTATGTTGTAGCCTGTGTCAGAATTTTCTTCCTTTTAATGCTGAGTCATATTCTCTTGTATGAATATACTGTATTTTCTTTACGCATCCTTCCATCGATGAACATTTAGGTGGTTTCCATCTGTTGACTATTGTAAATAATGATGTAGTGAATATGAGAGTGCAAATATTTTTTCACGACCTTGTTTTCAATTTTTTGAATAAATACCCAGAAGTGGAATTGCTGGATCATACGGTAGTTCTATTTTTAATTTTTTTTTTTTTTTTTTTTGAGATGGAGTTTTGCTCTTGTTGCCCAGGCTGGAGTGCGATGGCGTGATATTCCATTCACTGCAATCTCCGCCTCCTAGGTTCAAGCGATTCTCATGCCTCAGCCTCCCAAGTAGCTGAGATTACAGGTGCCCGCCACCATGGCCGGCTAATTTTGTATTTTTAGTAGAGACAGGATTTCACCATGTTGGCCAGGCTGGTCTCGAACTCCTAGTCTTAGGTGATCAACCTGTCTCAGCCTCCCAGAGTGCTGGGATTAGAGGTGTGAGCCTCCAAAGTTGGCCCTATTTTTAATTTTTTGAGGGCCTTCCATATTATTCCTCATAGTGGCTGCACCACTTTACATTCGCAGCAACAATGCACAAGGGTTCCGATTTCTTACATCCTTGCCAAGATTCGTTGTTTTCCTTTTTTTTTTTTTTGAGACAGAGTCACACTGTGTCTCCTAGGCTGGAGTGCAGTGGGATCTCGGCTCACTGCAACCTCTGCCTCCTGGGTTCAAGTGATTCTAATGCCTCAGCCTCCTGAGTAGCTGGGATTTCGGGCACCCGCCACCACACCCAGCTAATTTTTGTATTTTTAGTGGAGATGAGTTTTCACCATGTTGACCAACTGGTCTTGAACTCCTGACCTCAAGTGATCCTCCTGCCTCAGCTTCCCAAAGTGCTGGGATTACAGGCGTGAGCCACTGTGGTTGGCCATGTTATCATTAAAAAAAAAAAAAAAAAAAGAAAAAAGAAAATAAGGTATGAAGGTATGAGGTGATACCTCATTGTAGTTTTGATCTGCATTTTCCTGATGATTAGTAATGTTGAGCATCTTTTCATATACTTTCTGGCCATTTGTATGTCTTTTTTGGAGACATGTCTATTCAAGTACTTTTGCCAATTACTAAATTGCATTATTTATTTTCTTGCTGTTGAGTTTATTGAGTTCCTTATATGTTCTGGGTATTAATTCCTTATAAGCAATACCGTTTGCAAATATTTTCTCCATTCTTTATGTTACCATTTTTACTCTGTTGATTGTTTCCTTTGCTGTGCAGAGTTTTAAGTTTAATGGTGTCTCACTTTTCTGTTTTTGCTTTTGTTGCCTATGCTTTACTGTCATATCCAAAGAATCATTGCCAAGACCAATATTATGAAGATTTTCCTCTGCGTTTTGTTCTAAGAGTTTTATAGTTTTCACCGGACGCAGTGGCTCATCCCTGTAATCCCAGCACTTTGGGAGGCCAAGGCGGGCAGATCGCGAGGTCAGGAGTTTGAGACCAGCCTGACCAACATGAGGAAACCCCGTCTCTACTAAAAATACAAAAATTAGCTGGGCGTGGTGGTGCATGCCTGTAATCCCAGCTACTCAGGAGGCTGAGGCAGGAGAATCGATTGAACCAGGGAGGCGGAGGTTGCAGTGAGTTGAGATCCGACCACTGCATTCCAGCCTGAGTGACAGAGCGAGACTCCCGTCTCAAAACAACAACAACAACAACAGCAACAAAAAACAAGAAACAAACAAAACCCCAGAGTTTTATAGTTTCAAGTCTTATGTTTAAATCTTTTATCTTTTTTTTTGAAACGGAGTTTCACTGTGTTGCCCAGGCTGAAGTGCAGTGACACAATCTTGGCTCACTGCAACCTCTGCCTCCCAGGTTCAAGAAATTCCCCTGCCTTAGCCTCCTGAGTAGCTGGGATTACAGTTGCATGCCACCAGGCCTGGCTAAATTTTTTGTATTTTTAGTAGAGATGGGGTTTCACCATGTTGACCAGGCTGGTCTTGGACTCCTGACCTCAGGTGATCCACCCACCGTGGTCTCCCAAAGTGCTGGGATTATAGTCGTGAACCACTGTGCCTGGCCTTAATTCTTCTTCTTCCAACGTGGCTGAGGGAAGCCAAAAGATTGGACATCTCTGGTGTAAGATTACAGTTTAGTTTCACTCTTTTGCATGTGGATATCAAGTTTTTTCAACATCATTTTTTTTTGTTTTGAGAGAAAGTTTCTCTCTTGTTGCCCAGACTGGAGAGGAATGATGCAGTCTCTGCTCACTGAAACCTCCGCCTCCCAGGCTCAAGCAATTCTCCTGCCTCAGCCTCCTGAGTAGCTGGGATTACAAGCATGCACCACCACACCCAGCTAATTTTTTGTATTTTCGGTAGAGACAGGGTTTCTCCATGTTGGCCAGGCTGGTCTCGATCTCCTGACCTCAGGTGATCTGCTCTCTTCAGCCTCCCAAAATGCTGGGATTATAGATGTGAGCCACTGCACCCAGCCCTCTTTCTTCTTCTTCTTTTTTTTTTCTCTGAGATGGAGTCTCGCTCTATTGCCCAGGCTGGAGTGCAGTGGCACATTTTGGCTATAAAATTCCCTCTGAGTACTGCTTTTGCTGCATCCCATAAATTTTGGTGTGCCATGTTTTCATTTTCATTTGTCTCAAGATATTTTCTAATTTCCTTTTTTATTTCTTCTTTGATCCATTGGTTGTTCAAGAGTATGCTAATTTTCAAATATTTGTGAATTTTTTAGTTTTCGTTCTATTATTAATTTCTGGTTTTATTCCATTGTGGTTAGAAAAAATGTTTGTGTGATTTCAGTCTTCTCACATTTGTTAAGATTTGTTTTGTAACCAAACATGTGATCTGCTTTGGAGAATATTCTGTGTGTGCTTGAGAAGAATATGTGTTCTGCTGCTGTTAGGTGGAATGTTCTGTATTGGTCTGGCAGTTTAGTTTAGTTTATAGTGTTCAAGTCTATTGTTTCTTTAGTAGTCTTCTGTCTGGATGTTCTGTGTATTGTTTAAAGTATGGTGTTGAAATCTCCAATTATTAATGAGTGGCTATCTGTTTCTCCCTTCAATTCTATTAATGCTTGCTTCATATATTTGGATGCTCTGATGTTGGATATATAAATATACATATATTTTGAGATGGAGTTTCACTCCATCACCCAGGCTGGAGTGCGGTGGCATTTTCTCAGCTCACTGCGACATCTGCCTCCCAGGTTCAAGTGATTCTCCTGCCTCAGCCTCCTGAGTAGCTGGGAATACAGGTGACCACCACCATGCTTGGCTAATTTTTGTATTTTTTTTTATAGAGACAGGGTTTTCCTATATTGGCCAGACTCGTCTTGAACTGCTGACCTCAGGTGACCCGCTTGCTTCGGCCTCCCGAAGTGCTGGAATTACAGTTATGAGCCACTATTCCCAGCTGGGTTAATATATATTTATAATTGTTATGTCTTCCTAGTGAATTGACTCTTTTATCATTATATAATGTCCTTCTTTGTCTCCTATGATAGTTTTTGACTTAAAGTTTATTTTGCTTAAGTATGGCTACTCCTGCTCTCTCTTAGATAACATTTGCGTGGAATATCTTTTTTTATCCTTTCGCTTTCAGCATATGTGTGTCCTTAAATCTAAAGTGAGTCCCTTATAGACAGCATATAGTTGGATCATGGTTTTTTTTTTTTTTTTTAAATACACTTAGCCACCAACAGAATTACAATTTTTAAGCATTTCTTTGAACTTGGTTAATCTGTAAATCTGGGTGCTTTTACATCCAAATATTTATAGAACTAAAGACCTCTAGTAATGATTCCCCCCTTCATTTTGTATGCCTATTTTCTCTTTATTTTATTTTTTTTTAACAGAGACAACCTATTTGATTTCTTGACAAGACCACAATCTGATCCCAAAGATGTGCTCCACAAACCCAGGCAACTGGGTCACCTTTGATGATGATCCTGCTTTCCAATCTTCTCAAAAGTCAAAGAATTTTCCTCTGGAGAATCAAGGTGTCTGTAGACCAAATGGACTGAAGCTGAACCTTCCTGGCCTCAAGGAATTTCCCAGTGGATCTTCTTCCACCAGTAGCACCCCTCTCTCCTCCCCCATTGTAGACTTTTATTTCAGTCCAGGACCTCCAAGTAACTCTCCTCTTTCTACACCTACCAAAGACTTCCCAGGTTTTCCTGGCATCCCCAAAGCAGGGACTCATGTGCTTTATCCTATTCCAGAATCATCTTCAGACAGCCCACTCACAATATCAGGAGGAGAATCTTCCTTACTGACTACCGGACCAACATGTTCATCCCATGCCTTGTTGCCCAGTGACCACTCATGTACACATCCAGCTCCCAAAGTAGGTCTTCCAGATGAAGTTAACCCTCACCAGGCTGAAAGCCTAGGATTCCAAAGTGATGATCTCCCCCAGTTTCAGTATTTTCGAGAGGACTGTGCTTTTTCAAGTCCATTTTGGAAAGATGAAGGCAGTGATTCCCAGTTCACCCTTGACCCACCAGGAAGCAAAAAGATGTTCTCATCAAGAGACAAGGAGATGCCTAATGATCAAAAAAGCCTAAATAAGTGTTCACTCAACTATATCTGTGAGAAGCTTGAGCATCTCCAGTCAGCTGAGAACCAAGACTCACTTGGAAGTTTGTCTATGCACTGTCTATGTGCTGAAGAGAATGCCTCTTCCTTTGTCCCTCATGCACTCTTCAGGAGTCAGCCAAAAGCTGGATGGTCTTTCATGCTGAGAATTCCTGAGAAGAAGAATATGATGTCTTCCCGGCAATGGGGACCAATTTTTCTGAACGTTTTGCCTGGAGGAATTTTGCAGATGTATTATGAGCAGGGATTAGAAAAACCTTTTAAAGAGATACAGCTTGATCCATATTGTAGGCTTTCTGAACCCAAGGTTGAGAACTTCAGTGTAGCAGGAAAAATCCATACTGTGAAGATTGAACATGTGTCTTACACAGAAAAAAGGAAATACCATTCTAAGACAGAAGTAGTTCATGAACCAGACATAGAGCAGATGCTGAAGTTGGGGTCCACATCGTACCATGACTTCCTTGACTTTCTGACTACTGTGGAGGAGGAGCTGATGAAGTTGCCAGCTGTTTCAAAACCAAAAAAGAACTATGAGGAGCAAGAAATTTCCTTAGAAATTGTGGACAACTTTTGGGGTAAAGTCACAAAAGAAGGGAAATTGGTTGAAAGTGCTGTGATAACTCAAATTTATTGCCTCTGCTTTGTGAATGGGAACCTGGAATGCTTTTTAACCTTGAATGACCTTGAGCTGCCGAAGCGAGATGAATCCTATTTTGAGAAGGACTCAGAAAAAAAAGGGATTAATATTCTTGACTATCATTTTCATAAGTGTGTGAAAGTACAAGAATTTGAGCAATCAAGAATCATTAAGTTTGTGCCTCTGGATGCCTGCCGGTGTGAGCTGATGCGTTTCAAGACTTTGTATAACGGGGATGATCTTCCGTTTTCCTTGAAGTCTGTAGTGGTTGTCCAGGGAGCATATGTGGAACTTCAGGCTTTTGTCAACATGGCCCCATTGGCGCAGAGGTCATCCCATGCTGCTTCCTTAAGGTCCTGTGACAATATAATGATACACTTTCCTGTCCCATCGCAGTGGATCAAGGCCCTTTGGACCATGAACCTCCAGAGGCAGAAGTCTCTGAAAGCCAAAATGAACCGCCGGGCCTGTCTGGGGAGTTTACATGAACTTGAATCTGAACCTGTCATTCAAGTCACTGTGGGGTCAGCAAAATATGAGAGTGCCTACCAGGCAGTGGTATGGAAGATAGATCGGCTTCCAGACAAAAATTCAAGTAAATATTCAATACCCCAAGTTTATTTTCATGGGAAATAGCTTAAATATTCTCACCTTCCTCTTTGGATTGAAACCAGATAGAGACAGATGGCAATTTGTCAGCTGAGGCCACGCTTTGGGGTGGGAGATGGAACATTTAGCTCAAGAGCTGGTTTATTTGTTTCCTTTTGCACCTATTCCTACCAGATAAGTTTAACTGTTTAACATTTTTTTAATGTCATATGAAATACCATGCTAGGCTAGGAATTTGTTGCAGATGGTGGCACTAAGAGAAAATTCGTTGATATCCATGGTTGAGATTAACTCATCAACTTCAAATGTTAAAAATGTTTCTAATATAGCTGAGATTCCCTAATTAATCTTTAAAGATCTATCATCCATGAATATACCTGAACTTTTTTGCATTCTCAGCCAATACCATTTCTTCCTTAGGTTTACTCCCTGCTCTTTGAAATAAGACTGCTTTCCTTTTTACCCAAATTGATTTTTGTTGACTGAATTCACCCATTTGGCCATCTCAACTGGTATTGTTTTTGTTTTTGACGTGGGATCTCACTCTGTTATCCAGACTGGAGTGCAGTGGCACGATCATGGCTCACTGCAGCCTCCACTTCCCAGGCTCAAGTGATCTTCCTGCCTCAGCCTCCTCAGTACCTGGGACTACAGATGCATACCATCATGCCTGGCTAATATTTTGTTTTTTAGTAGAGGCAGGGTCTCCCGATGTTGCCCAGGCTGGTCTTGAATTCCTGGGCTCGAGGGATCCTCCCACGTTCGCCTCCCAAAATGCTAGGATTACAGGTGTGAGCCACCTCATCTGGCCTCAACTGGTTGTTTTAAAAGAATGAGGTGGACATATTTGAGTGTTAAAAATTCAGTTAATTTTTAAAATTTTGTAAAGAAAAAATTATCTAGAAGTCAGAACTTGAAAAGACAGTTATAGTACCACATTTATTTTGGAGTAGTAAGTTAGTAGTGGGCATAATACAATAAAGTCAAAAACCAAATTTTAACATTAGAGCTCTTCCCTATTTAGTTGAAGTTTTTTGTTTTTTTTTTTTGTTGTTGTTTTTTCTTTTCCCCTAGCAGAGCACTGGTCACTGGTCTCTAGAGTTAAACTGGGGGCAGAGTTGGGTGACCTGAGTTGATGCATTCATCCTTCTATCCATCCATCCATCCATCCATCCATTGATCCAAATTGTTTTTTCTTTTTCTTTTCTTTTTCTTTCTTTTTTTTTTTTTTTTTTTGAGACGGAGTCTCACTTTCTCACCCAGGCAGAGTACAGTAGCACAATCTCGGCTCACTGCAACCTCCACCTCTTGAGTTCAAGCGATTCTCCTGCCTCAGCCTCCCGAGTAGCTGGGACTACAGGCAGCCACCACCATGCCTGGATAATTTTTGTATTTTAGTAGAGACAGGGTTTCACCATATTGGCCAGGGTCATCTCAAACTCCTGACCTTGTGATCCTCATGCCTCGACCTCCCAAAGTGCTGGGATTACAGCATGAGCCACTGCGCCTGGCCCATCCATCCAAATCTTTACTGAGCACTTACTGTGTACCAAGTGCCACATCAAGTGCTGGGGGTAAAGATAAATAAAAATCTGATCCCTTTTTCCAGATGGCTCATAGCTGCTGTAGTCCTTCAGAGAAATTTAAGCTCATCTAGGACCCTCCAGGCTGTGGACTTCAGAGGAAGCATTTTTCTTTGGGGTGGCCTTATGGCAGTATTTCTCAAACCTGGCTATATTATTATTATTATTATTATTATTATTATTATTTTGAGATGGAGTCTTACTCTGTTGCCCAGGCTGGAGTGCAGTGTGATCTCAGCTCACTGCAACCTCCGCCTCCCAGGTTCAAGTGATTCTTTCAGCTTCAGCCTCCTGAGTAGCTGGGACGACAGGCATGAGCCACCATGCCTGGCTAATTTTTGTATTTTTAGTAGAGACATGGTTTTCCCATGTTGGCCAGACTGGTCTTGAACTCCTGACCTCAAGTGATCCACCCGCCTTAGCCTCCCAAAATGTTGAGATTACAGGTGTGAGCCACCATGCCTGGCCAAACCTGACTATATTAGAATAACTTGAAAGCTTTTAAATAATCTCAATGTTCAGGCTTCACTGCATGCTAATTAAACCAGAATCTCTGGCAGGGGTTGGGGGAGGGAGCCAGGTATTTGTTTGAAGATCTCTCCAGATATAAGGTGTAGCCAGAGGGAAGAACACTGCTCTCCAGGTGTTGTAAAGTTGTAGAACCAGAAGAGCAAGCCCCAGACTACAATTGACTTGAGGGGCAGCACTGCCTGCACCCTGGAGGCCATGGGACCTTGTCCATGACTCTCTGTTTGTTGCTTTAACATCTGTTGACTGATGAGAGCTTGAGCTATGGGCAGGATCCTTCAGGTGAGAGACACAGGCGTGGTGAGCTGAGGAGCTCCAAGACCCTGTGCGGAAGGGAAGTTCCTACATTGTCTTTCTTCCTGACACCCCACACCCTTCTTCATTAATGCCAAATTTCACCCCACAGCATTCTCAAGAATCACATTAATTATGTTCAGTTCCCCCAAACTAGCAAGGATAGCTCAGCCGTAGGGCAGAGTGAGGTGGTGATGGTGCAGCGTGGTCACAGTGAATGGCTTCAAACAGCACATTCTGATCAACTCTGCTGTGATGGGAGGGAAGGTCGGTATCTTCCATGATACCATGATATAATCCACTGAGATAATGTTTCCTGCTTTCTGTTTTTTTTTTTGAAATGGAGTGTTGCTCTGTTGCCCAGGCTGGAGTGCAGTGGTGCTCACTGCAACCGCTGCCTCCTGGGTTCAAGCAATTCTAGTGGTTCAGTCTCCCAAGTAGCTAGGATTACAGGCCCACACCACCACACCTGGCTGATTTCTTATATTTTTCATAGAGATGGGGTTTCACCATGTTGGCCAGGCTGGTCTCGAACTCCCGACCTCAGGTGATCCACCCGCCTCGGCCTCCCAGAATGCTGGGATTACAGGTATGAGCCACCGTGCCTGGCCCCTGCTTTCTTTTATAACTTAGCTAGAGAGGCAAATTGAACCATTTGCATCTTCATGCCAGAGAAACCAGTTTGGAGGTCTTCATACAAGGTTCCAAATGGTCTATTCTAAAAGTTATTTGTGCTAGTTTTAGGTTAGAGGGTTTAAACGAAATCAGAGTATTAGCTTTTGTTTTGCTAAACAAAAAGGGAAAGAGAGGCAGGCAGAAAGTCAGGCAGGCTGGAATGCCTGTTGGAACCTCCTGGATCTGCAGGTTTCCCTTGAAATCTGGGTGATAAACTAACTCCTGTTGTTTTCTGTTGATCCTATAGAGATGGTCACAGGGACTGGAACAAAAGGTCCAAAGCAGTTTTTGCATAGACTTGAAGTGGTAATTATGCTTTTGAGAGAGAAGCACAATAGGCTCAGGCTGTGGGCTTGTGCACGTGATGTCAGAGGGACAAGAGCACAGGCCCCCTTTGTAGTCCATTCCTATTGCTCTACTTAGAGCAGGTGCTCCGGGAGGCCCTGAAGGAACTAAGCACTTGGCTAAAGCCTGGCCAGGGTGACCACATTTAATTTTCAAACTGAGAAACCATACCAATCACCTTTTCTAACTTTGGGAGTGCAGACATGTATGAAGCTTTTTGTGAAAATGATCCTGTTTATAACACTGCATTTTTTTTTTCAGAGTTAATGGGGTAGTTAACTGATTCAATCAACAAGAATTTATTGAGAAGGAGGCTCACTCATTTACTCCACAAACATCTGCGAAATTTCTTCTAGGTATAGGCTCTGTGCTGAGTGTTTAGGAGATACAGACACAGACATGATTCCTACTCTATCAGAAGCTTAACAGTCTAGAAGGTGGGACCGAAGCTGAAGCAGCCACCCAAATGCACTGTGGAAAAGTGCACAGCTCCAGGCTTAGACAAACAGACGCACTTAGGGATCCCAGAGGAAAGGGTGATAAACTGCCTGGGGACTAGGGAGGGCTTCGCTTAAGAGCTGATGGCTGGGAGAGTCAATAGAGTTTCCATCAAAGAAAGAAACAGCAGAACCACAGGTGTGTAGGTGGGGGCTCTTACCTAAGTTTTGGGGCTGAGGGAGTGGTGAGTGAAGAGACCAGTGTATGAAAACCTTGTGGGCCATGCTGTGGGGTGTGAAGTTTATCTGTCAACAGGGCCTCAGGGTTGTTTTCAGGCGTGACTGCTACAGAATCATATCTTGTTTCAGAAATGCCGGCGTGCAGTGCAGAAGAAAGATTTAGGAGTAGATTATAGACACAGGCAAGTTGGGAGGAGGTGAGGGATGCTGAGCAAAGGCAGTGGCAGTGAGAGAGGCAAGAGATGGGTGAGCGAATTCAGAGGAGGTGCCCTTCAGTGATGATAGATTCTCTATGGGCATGAGGGAAAGCGAGGGGATGGGACAAGGTCAGGGGCTCTGGCTTTGGTGGATAGGTGGGCAATGGTGCCATTAGCTGAGATCACCTGGGATCTTCTCATCACCTATCCTTTTACAATCTGTTTCCCAGCCCTGGCCACATGTTAGCATCATTAAAGCTTCAAACACATACCCATATTTGGGCCCCATCCCCTACTAATCAGGCTCTGTGAAGATGAGGCCCAGGTATTGATATTTCTAAAGGCTCATGCAGCCAGGGTTGAGAACTACTGACCTGATCCCCTCGGCAGGGATCATTCCTCCCTGCTCTGCATATACCTGTGTCTTCTAGAGCTCTATTATTGCTCTCCTATGAGCATTTATTTATTTATTTATTTATTTGTTTGTTTATTTATAAGACAGAGTCTCGCTCTGCCACCCAGCCTGGAGTACAGTGGCATGATCTTGGCTCACTGCAACCTCCATCTCCTGGGTTCAAGAGATTCTTCTGCCTCAGCCTCCCGAGTAGGTGGGACTACAGGTGTGCACCACCATGCCCGGCTAATTTCTATATTTTTAGTAGAGACGGGGTGTCACCATATTGGCCAGGCTGGTCTCAAACTCTTGACCTCGTGACCTGCCTGGTTTGGCCTCCCAAAATGCTGGGATTATAGACATGAGCCACTGTGCCCGGCCTCCCATGAGTATTTATTAGCAGTGGAGCTCACCAAGAACAATGACAAGAATGGGCATTTCCAGGGAAACTGACTGAACCTGATCTTGGCCTTCAGGAATTCTTTTGTAAAACTGTCATATCACCAGGCCCACACAGGACAACATTTTACAGGCATTTCAGTCAATTACACAGTGATAATTCACTGAACAAATCCTTTGGGATCACAGCTGCTTTATTGAGATCAGGTCTGTGCACAAAGAGGAGGCCCAGGGAAAACACAGTGGGGCTGTGTCAGGTGGCGTCCAGAGGGCATGGTGCAGCTGTGGGCCTGGCTTGGGGCAGGACATAACTGGGATTACAGGGCCCTGCACCAAGCTTCTCCACTGAGGGGGTGGGGAGGGCAATGCAGAGAGTGAGAGGGTGCCAGGGCAGGCTATAACCTAATTTGCCTCTTGAGAAGTATGGTAATAATAAGATTGGAGCAGAAAGGAAATCTTTGTCCTGAGGCAGTGCTTCTCAAACTTGTGTGTGCTGAGGTATCACCTTGTTCAAATGTGGATTCTGACTAAGCAGGTGGGATCTGAAATACTGTGTTTCTAACAAGTGCTGATGTGATGCCAATGCATCTGGCCCAAGGAACAACACAAGCAGGATCCCAGAATGCATCTCTATTTTTCTATATGACTTTTAGATCAGTTGTGTATTTAGAGAACAAAAAGTTTTTAAAAAGTTCTTTAAAATTTTATCATTTTCAAGATAGTTTCTGAAAAACATGCATTATTTGAAAAGATACTTCGAAAATGGAAACAGAATGAATAGCACTGGAGTGCAGTGGGGAGATCTCAGCTCACTGCAACCTCTACCTCCCAGGCTCAAGCCATCCTCCTACCTCAGCCTCCCAAGTAGCTGGGACCACAGCATGTGCCACCATGCCTGGCTAATTTTTTGTATTTTTGGTAGAGATGGGGTTTTGCCATGTTGCTCAGGCTGGTCTCGAGTTCCTCAGCTCAGGCAATCCACCCACCTTGGCCTTCCGAGTGCTGGGATTACAGGTGTAAACTACCGCACCTGGCAAGAACATATAAACTAGTCTACTATGCTCTAATTATAAAACTTTTTTTTTTTTTGCCTTCCTGGGAATTCAAGGGATTAGGATTGACATTTTTTATTGAGGAAATCACCTGTGATTTCTGGAAAAGTGGGAAGGGGTACTGGTCCCTTAATGTCCCTTCTAACCAGCTTGTCAATGTTTAGTATTCCTTCAACAGTGGGCAGGTCTCTCATTTTACAACAAAGGTTTGCCTGAGGCACTAGCTCACAGACTTCATTCATACTAAGGTGTGAATGACAGCAGAGGAGCTTAGGCTTTGTTGGGGTGGTAGAGAGAGAGACAGAAAGAGAAAGGAAGAAAAAGAAATACAGCTGAAGACAAATGAGGATGCTGGTTAGCCAGAGGAGGTGTATATGGTGGCACAGAATTATTAAGAGGAATGAGAGTGGTGGAGGATCAATTAAATATATCTACCTCTAATTTCCAAATTTTTCTACTTTTCTCTTTTTTTCTCTGCCCTGTCATCAGCATATTGGTTGCTCTCTCCTCCTCCACTTCTGTTATCCTCTTGCTATTCATTCCCTTTGGCCCTCTAACAGTTCAGTTTCAGTTTCAGATGTAAAATATTTTGGTTCAAGAGGGACTGGATAGCAACTAGACCTAAGATTTTGTGATTTACTGATCCCCCGTCCTAAGAAAAGGAATGATGTTGAGAGAACAATGACCAAAGCTGGACAGTTCCCCCTGGTGGTCAGCACTGAGATAACATGATTTTCCTTTATCTTTTATTCATTAATTGGTGAATTTGACAAATACTCCGTGAAGCCCCAAACATGACAGACATTGTGCTACGGACAGACATGACACCTGTCCCTATGGAGCACAAAGTCTGAAGAGGGAGTGTGTTACTAAACATTGTAGAGCATTTAGCATTTTCAAAAGCCATAAAAAATAAGCCGGAAAATTTGAAAGGAAAAAGGCTTTCTTTTACCATTTTTAAAGAAAAGCAGGTAGAAAGGTTTTGTTTCTGACACTTTTGTAGCACTGAGTCTTCAACTTGGGTTTAGTTCTTTTCTTCAGTTTTCGTCGTAAAATTTCCCCAAATAAGTTTTTCTTATAAAGTGTGAGTATCAAATCAGATCATGTCTAGTATAATTTTTGACTCTGAATGTGTAGCATTCACAGTCCCTTTATTAGCAAAATTATAGTAATTAAATAATTCTGGCTTTATAATTGAATAGCACTTCACAAAATAATATGTCTAGCTCATCTATATTGCTATAGAATACTACTGCCCCAGTGCTGTATGTGTATGAACTGGTTAATCCTCACAACAGCCCTTATAAGGTTCAGGTTATCCTCATTATCCACATTTTCAGATGGAGAAACTGAGGCTCAGAGAGAGAAGCAATTTGTAACCCTAGCCTTAATCACTTTGCCATAACAAGACTGAGGAGTGCCTGCAGTAAGTGTAAATGAACTTACTGTATCCTCACTGCAGGCAGAGGACTAGAAAGAGTAATGGAGTGGAATCTCTCTGGGTATGTGTGTATGAGAATGAAGTTATCACTTGCCTGCAGTGATCCAGGTTGTTAAGAGCACCTCAGAGGCCACTGTTGTCCTACCCTTTCTGTAAGTGGTAGAGATGGCTAATGAGCATCTGTTAGTTAATTGATTGATGACTTTTCAAGGCTTTTTACAGCCTTAGAATTCTATTAGTCACTCTACAAGAAACAGGTTGTATGGAAGGAAAGGTAATTTATCTTTTAAGAATTAAGTGAAATCCTTTAAACTCTTGTTTTTGTGCCTAAAGCTATATTCTGATGGGAATGCTGTTTCTCCAACTATGTCAGTGGTACAGTAATTTAATTTGGTTCTTGAAATTACTCTTATGTCATACATTTATTTAAGTAAAGATAGCCACATTGGATATGGAGATGCCATGAACAATGCAACAGGATCACAGAATGTTTGTAAAGCTGCTACAGTGATTACAATGAAAATATTTTTCATTTCTTTATAACACACACACACACACACATACTCTATGACCCTCATCTAAAATCTTTGAATATATCCAATATCTCTGGGTCTGGCACTGAACCTGGCCTGGCATAGCATAGATGCTCAATAAGTGACAAATTGAGTGAAACCCAATATTAGATTAAAATATTCAAGGCCAATATGTCCATTTCCACTCTCTATAGCTGTTTCAGTCAAAGTATTTTGGAAAGATGAGTGAGAATTAGAGTAGGGAAAAATAATTTGTTCCACTGAAAAAAGAATTCTTGGCCTGGAACATTTTCTGAAAAGTTAAGTTTAGCTTTTAAAAATCAGAATTTAAAAATATGACTTAATTTGGGATGTTTATTTTTGAGTTATCTATAAATAGATTGTAAGAAAATGAATAAATTAATAATTATAAGATGTTAGTCTAAGAGAAAGAGGCTTGTACAGGTCTTGAGCACATTGTGGCCAAATGATTATGTTTAATATAAATATTACTCATATCTTTTAATTAAGGAAAACAATTAAGTTTAGCAATATTACTATATTGTTTAATATAAATTAAACATTAATATTAAACAATATTGCTTAATATAAATGTTTAGCAGATTATATTAGTATTATAATATAGTAATAATATGATTATATTATATATTATATACTAATATAATCTGCTAAATATAGTAATATTTCTAATTAATATTAGTAATACTTCTAATTGAAAACGTTTTTAGGAGTTCATCTGTGCCTGCGTATAGTAATATATTTTTTATTTTTTCTATTTTTAAATTTTTACCACTCATTCAAAACAGTAATAAAGTCATACTTTTAAAGCTAGCACTTAAAAATCGCAGACAGCTTTCCCCTAGTTAGTGCAAAATCGTAGATTTTCATGGTATGTTGTTTAAATGGAATTTGCACTGCTGCAGTGCTAATGAAATTCCTTAGTAAGAGAGATGAATGCCTTTTATGTTGAAGAGAAATGTTCAATGGCCATTAAAATACTTTGACTATTTGATTTTTTCTTTCCTCAAGGTCTTGATCATCCTCATTGTCTGTCATACAAATTAGAGCTTGGATCAGACCAAGAAATTCCCTCTGATTGGTATCCATTTGCTACTGTTGAGTTTTCCGTGCCTGACACCTGTGCCTCAAAGACAGAGGTCAGGTCTCTGGGGGTGGAGAGTGATGTCCAGCCACAGAAACATGTTCAGCAGCGAGCTTGCTACAACATCCAGGTACATCCCACAGCTTCCAGAACTGTGACCTGATTTGGCTTTAAATATTTGTTTTGCTGTCTTTTGTGATCGTGTGTGTGTTGTGTGTGTGTATATGTGTGGTGGGATTTGCCCTAGAGAGGATCTCAGCTTTGGAAACTTGATGGCCACCATTGAGCTTAGCACTTCCTCTCCCTTCTGGAGAATGTTGGGAACACTTAATAATTTAGCTCTCAATGAAAAATGTATATTAAAAATGAATCTACATTTTAGAAGTATATTTATAAGAAAAATTATGATGTTAGGGCACAATTTCTCAAAATATGTGCTGCAGAACACATGTCCCAAATAATTAGCCAAGAAAAAAATAAGTTAGGGAATGCCATATACTAAATTAATGTTAAATAAAGGCCCCCAAGAAGTCCTGCAATAAGGAAACTTGTTAAACTTAGTTAACCCAGTTTTTCCAATTCATTGGCTATTGTGTCTTGTCTATGTGGGTGTGTGTATATAAAACACTTATCCCTATCTTGTGGAATAGTATTCTGTGCAGCATGCTTTAGGAAATGCCGAGTTTCTCTATTATGGTAGTTTTCAGTTTTTTTTATTTTTTATTTATTTTTTTAAGATGGCATCTCACTGTGTCACCCAGGCTGGAGTGCAGTGGCATGATCTTGGCTCACTGCAACCTCCGCCTCCTGGGTCCAAGCGATTCTCCTGCCTCAGCCTCTCAAGTAACTGGGATTACAGGCGCCACCATGCCCAGCTATTATTATTATTTATTTATTATTATTATTATTATTGTATTTTTAGTAGAGATGGAGTTTCGCCACGTTGGCCAGGCTGGTCTCAAACTCCCGACCTTAGGTGATCTGACCACCTCGGCCTCCCAAAGTACTGGATTACAGGCATGAGCCAGCATGCCTAGCCTATTGGTAGCTTAAAGTTTTATTTAAAATTTTTAAATAGAGATGGGATCTCACTATGTTGGTCAGGCTGGTCTCAAATTCCTGGTCTCAAGTGATCCTCCTGCCTCAGCCTCCCAAAGTGCTGGGATTACAAGTGTGAGCCACCATGTCCAGCCTGGTATTATGGTGGTTTTAAATGTTTGCCATCAGCTCTTCTGATGAACTTAGGACAGACATTCTTAGGCAGATGAACTAAAGGAGGACATACACTTACATCTGTTTCTAAACTTGTTTTCCCTCCTTATCCTCAAGTTTCGTACGTATATGGATGTCCTGTGCCACATATTTCCCACAGTATCTTGAAATGGTGATGTATCTTGCTGGTCTTGTTTAAAAGGTTTTTTATGTTTGTTTTTGGTTTTTTTTTTGAGACGGAGTCTTGCTTTGTTGCCCAGGTTGGAGTGCAGTGGCACGATTTCGGCTCACTGCAACCTCCACCTCCTGGGTTCAAACAATTCTCCTGCCTCAGCTTCCCGAGTGGTTAGGATTACAGGCTCCTGCCACCACGCCTGGCTAATTTTTTGTATTTTTAGTAGAGATGGGGTTTCACCATGCTGGCCAGGCTGGTCTCAAACTCCTGACCTCATGATCTGCCTGCCTCGGCTTCCCAAAGTGCTGGGATTATAGGTGTGAGCCACCACACGTGACCTAAACGTATTTTATAACTAGAAAATATTTCAAAAATCACAAAAATTAGACATTGCATTACAGACAGGTGGTTCGGTTTAGAATTTATGTTTCCCTTCTGACTTTCACATGAGCAACATTTTATAATTTCTAGTATCATTTATTTTATTTTTTAAAAATTTAAATTTTGCCTGTGACACAGCCCTCAGGAGGTCCTGAGGACGTGTGCCCCTCGAATAGCATTTTAAAATCTATGTGTTGCTTGACTTGCAGCAATGATTAATGCCATTCTGATTTCCTACTCATTTATTTCTATTAAAAATAGTGATATTATAGATGACATCGTTAATATCAACTGGGTTTCCTATACTATAGTAATGTGAGTCAGGATTTTTCTTTACTTTTGGACTATCTGTTTAGAAGTCTATGTTTGGGTCCAGTTACCTTTTTCTGCTGATAAAGGTAGTGATAGGTAGTGCTGTGACCTGAAGGATGTATTTCCCCAGCATGTGGGAATTGCCTCGGCTGAAGATAGCTGCCTTCCCCGAGGTCATGTCTCCTTCCTGGAATCTAGGCAGGGGTGGACAGACACCTTTGCATCAACTTGGGCTAACTCTGTAGGTCAGCCCAGCTTCAGCTCTCCAGGGCATGGGCAGAAGCCTTCATTCTGACTATACGGCAGCCCAGCTTCTCTCTCTGCCCATTTAGCTTCATTTCCTGCAATGTTTCCGTGAATGTTGAACTCAACAGCACTCTCCAGTAAACTTTCTGCACACGGATCTCCATCTCAGAGTCTATTTCTTGGGGAACCTGACCTGTAACACTAGGTATATAACTATTATGTGTGACTGAAATGTAGGTTAAGTTCGCATGGAGACTACATTTATACTTATTTTCTTATTCACAGGACGTGCCAGCTTCATGCAGTTTTAGTGGACAATTAAAAATTACAAAGTATCTCTAGCTTTAATGGCATTTACTAGTTGATCTGCACCTGGCGGCAGTTTCAAAATGTTTTCTTCCATTCAGTAATTCTCTGTTACAGTTTTAAAGTGCCAGATACCGCTCCATATGCAGGGACACAGCGGTGTGAACAGAGAGACAAAGTCCCTGTCCTCATGGAGCATAGTTTCTAGTGGGGGGACATGAAAAACAGTTAGTAGATAAATAAATAATATGATTTCAACTAACGACAAATTATAAGAAGATAATAAAATAGGGTAACAGGATAGAGAACGACTGGAGGACTTTATCTGGGGTAGTCCTGGAGGACCTCCGGGAGGATGTGACGTTTGAGCTGAGACAAAAATGATGAAGAGCAGATGGTTTGGCCCAGCTGGCTTACTATTAGTTTGCTGCAAAAGTAATCACGGTTTTTGCCATTAGTTTTGCACCAACCTAATAGTTTGTAAGCTGGTTTGTTTCAGTTAGATAATTGGGTGCATTATAAATCTCAGGGGAGCCAATGGCTAGATATAAGATACAGCCATATATTCAGGGGGAGGGATAATTGGTCATATGTCTAGTCAGATCTGTAAATGTTTTTCTCAATATATGTATTCTGTACACATTTTATAAAAACTACGTTTGACTTAGAAGACAGTTTTGGTGCTCTTGAAGATTTGACCCTGGCGGGGAGGATTTGTGGGGGGCTCTGTTGTTCAAAAGGAGAGCAGAGGGCCTCACTTGGAAGCTGCTGTAGGAGGGTAGAGGGCTGTGTCTGTGTCCAAAGGGTGAGGTTTGTGCAGTCTGTGCCGCATGTATAAAATAGGACTGAAGAGGTGTGAGTGCTGCGTTGCATTTGTTAATGCTGCCTGTGTTTTGCTTTTGCATAACAGGTTGAAATAGAAAAGAAGTGGATTAAAATCGATGGAGAAGACCCAGATAAAATTGGTGACTGCATAACTCAGTAGGAGTAGCGAGAGTTTATGATGACAGCCCACTTGTCAAATATGTAATTCACCGACACCACACCAAGTCCTGCTACTGTAGAGTGGAAATGACTTCTGAACAGTGGTTTTAAGACAGGTCTGATGACTGTGTTTAGAGAAGTTTAGACCTAAAACTGAACAATCTGTGTTTTATGCTTTTCATATGTTTTTGTCCTAGGGGTTCGATCTAAAATGTTTCTATAATTTGTGTGATGTTTTGCTTCCTATTGAAACTCAAAGGCACAGTTACTCATTGTGTGACCCTGCAGCCTGTTTGATTTTTGATTACTCAGTGGCTGATTGTTTTGCTCCCTGGATTACTGAGGTGCCGTCTTTATTTTTTCCCATCTCTTCTTGCTGGTTAGTGCCTGTACTAGAGGGTGAGGGAATCAAAGGAGACATACACCAAAATACTTAATTTTCCCTCTTGCTTGCCTCTGAAATGTGGCTAGGTATAGAATGATGTTGAAACTACAGGCTAAAATGTAGATTTGGAAGTAACTGTGCTTTTGAATTACTTATTTTCCTGTCCTCTTACCACATTGGTAAGTAATAATTGGCTATATTTGGTACGTGTCTCTCTCCTACTGTATTGTCATTTTCAAAATGTGTTTGTATTCTAGTGTGTGCTGCAAAGAAGCTATTTCTGTTGTCCTACATATTTTAGTATAAATCACTAAGATGTATTTCCTTTCACTTGGCAGGATTCCTTTCAAAATGGAATCTGAGTATTAGACACTAGTTAAAATATTTATAGATATTAAAGATGAATTTTTAAAATTTATAAATACTATTTTCCAAAAGTACAGACTCTAAGGATATATTTTGATAAAGTATTATTTGTAATGAACACAAGCCTCTCTTGAGTAGAAGTCTAAATCACATGATGATTATTTTATACTAGTTCTGCTATCATGCTATTTTATGCTAATTCTGCTTATTTTGGAGTATTTTTCATTAAGGTGAGCAAAGTGAAAGATACTTGGTACTTTACCCAGATTTCTAAGAGGCAACATTTTTATTCTTCAGAGTCAGGTAAATGACTATAATGGTTTGGTTTTTAATGAAAAGTCAATAGCATTAGTAGCTATAATTCCATTTATAATTTCCTTTTAGCATTTACAGTGAAAAGTGAGAATTTTAAAATGTATGGAATCTATTTTCCAGATTTATTTTTAGTCTGAAAAACAAACTCCCCCATGTGGTATTAATATGCCTTCAATTTATGTTGAATCTTAAACATAATTAGGAGGTTTTTTTTCTATTTGCTAGATTTGTTTTGAGTCAAAACTGATTTAATGTTCTTCCAAATAACATTTATGTGTTGGCCTATAGAGTTTATTTCATGTGTTTTATTTAATATTATGTTACATCCATTGCAATCTGTTCAAAAACAGATTAAGACAAACATTTATGATGGTCTGTATCAATCAGCAGATTTTATTGCTTTTCATTATTTTACTCTAAAGGCAAAGGATGCAAAAGGTGATGGTTGGTTGAAAGGAATTGCTATTACTGTTTTTGAAACAGAGTCTCATTCTGTTGCCCAGGCTGGAGTGCAGTGGCATGATCTTGGCTCACTGCAACCTCCGTCTCCTGGGTTCAAGCGATTCTCCTGCCTCAGCCTCCCAAGTAGCTGGGATTACAGGTGCAAGCCACCATGCCCAGCTAAAATTATTTTGTATTTTTAGTAGAGATGGAGTTTCCCCATGTTGGCCAGGCTGGTCTCGATCTCCTGACCTCAGGTAATCTGCCAGCCTTGACCTCCCAAAGTTCTGGGATTACATGCATGAGCCACCATGCCCGGCTGCTATTTCTCTTTTAAACTACATTTGATGCCTTGCTTATAATATCATATGCTTGAGGCTCACTGTTGATATAGAGTAGGGCAAATCTGTGTATGTCATTTAAAAAAATTCCACCATCTTTTCTTATCATCTGATGTGGGCGCACTCTAGAGTGACTTCAGTCTGCTCAGAACAAATACGGAGGCAGGCCGAAACTGATGCTACCTACGGTCCCAGTGAAGTTAGCTGGGTTAATTACTGCCATTCTTTTCTGAGTGTGTTTTATGGCATCCTGCGACAAAGAACTCACAGTCTGATTAGGATGAACTTAATGACTATTTACACCTCAAAATATATTCAGCAGAGGGTTCACTTAATTGCCCCCCATGCTTCACAGGTCAACTAGTATCCCTCCCTGCCAGGGTTATTCACTCACAAGCCACCGGGCCTACAGGACATCTCAAGATTCAGTGTTGACAATATAAAAAAGCTGGACTAAAGCCCAAATGGAGTGTCTGTGGCAATGCAGAGGGTGAAAGCATTAACAGCGGGGTGTTACGGCATAATTGTTAATTCACACATCTATTAGGATCCTTAAATATTCATTACTTAGTGTTAAATTAACATTCTGTGTAGAGAGGGGAGGCTTATTCAATTCTTCTGACCTCAGAACTGGCAAGAGGTCAGATGTGACTACAGAACTCTAGGAGAAAAATCAGGTAGGATTCAAATTAAGTAGAACTGCCCTTGCTGGAATAGTGATCTTCAAAAAACCCTTGCTTTTAAGGGAGGGAAGCGGGGAAGGAAAGGAATGAGGGAGGAAAGATTCCTTTCTAGCATTCATTTTGCTTTAGATCATTCCATTGTGAGTTTGGCCATTTTGGAGTCAAATGAGCAGACTTCCAAGGAGCTGACCAGTTTGTGACTCGTCTGCTCACTTTTCCAGTTACAGGATCACATTAACAGTGTAAATGAATTCATGGGTAGATCATTTGTGCAGATCTAAATTTAAGGACATTTCCTTTTTCTGTGGGAATCACAAGAGTTCATCCATTAAAAAAAGATATGTAAAAAAGATACTTTCCAGCACATAAATAAAGGCTGGAATTTTACAACCTGATGTATATATTAGACAGTTCTAGGATGTTAGTTCCCTTCATTCCAGAGCTATGCTTGTGATACAGCCCCTTTTCTTATAAATTCAGTTAGAAGGCCTTTCTTAACAATGGCTATTATAATGTTTTACTTAAAGTATGGTTTTATATTCTGTCAATGCAAATACAAAACAGGTTGAGCCTTAATAATCATGTAACAAAATATTTTGTAGATTAAATATTGATTTTTCAAAAATTAAAAATGTATTTCAAATGATTCTTACTGTGCTGTGAATGTATATCTTCTTCTGCAAGACCTGGGGTTCTTTTTTTTTCTTAAGGTATGAAATCAATTTCAGTAACCTTAAACAATTGACTCTCTGTCAGGCATATGTCAGACTCCAATCTTAAGGAGTCAGTGACCATGACCTCTTGGCATATCCTGGAAAAATGACATCATCAAAGTATAGTTGATAATGTTATAAAAGATGATTTTAAAAATAGGGTATAATCATGACTCATAAAGATAAGAGGCCGGGCGCGGTGGCTCACGCCTGTAATCCCAGCACTTTGGGAGGCTGAGGTGGGCGAATCATGAGGTCAGGAGATCGAGACCATCCTAGCTAACATGGTGAAACTCTGTCTCTACTAAAAATACAAACACAAAAAAATTAGCCAGACATGTTGGCCGGCACCTGTGGTCCCAGCTACTCAGGAGGCTGAGGCAGGAGAATGGCGTGAACCCGGGAGGCAGAGCTTGCAGTGAGCTGAGATTGCACCACTGCACTCCAACCTGGGCAACAGAGCGAGACTCTGTCTCAAAAATAAAATAAAATTAAATTTAAAAAAATGAAATGAATACATGCATAAGATTACTACTACTCAAAGCCTTTCACAAATTTTCCTTGAAAATAGGAAAAACTTTGTCCACAGTATTCCATGGAATTTTCAAACTTTGGCAACTTGTAGAGTAGTCCTGTAGAATTAATGTGCACCTAAAAGCCATGTTTTTAAAGTTTAGAAAACCAGTTTTACATAATTGTACAGAATATATTTCAGGTAAGGTATACGTGTGGGTGGTAGGGAGTTGCGGGGGTGGAGGGAAGTTGTGGGGGAGTGGAGGGAGACCATAGGAGATACGAAGGTAAATCAGTGCTTATAAAGGACCGACCTAACAACCTCTCCACCCTCCTTTTTACAAGAAATCTGCCTTGTGTTGAAATTAAATTTTTATTTAGCTACTAAAGTTAATATTTCAAAATGGCATCAGTACTTCATAGAAGACAGAAATGAAGCACCATTTTAGCCACTGCTAGGACTCACAAGGCTTGGTCCTAGTTCTTCAGGAACGACAAAAGGATTGAGTGGCAAAAACTGACTGTATTTGTAACAACAGTCCTCAAAATCCCATCCATCAATTCTTTCCTGTTTTGTCTCAACTCTGGCTAGACTGTCCCACCACTTTTGTGTAGACACAGGGTAGATTTTGATGTTGTCTCTCCTAGACCCTACCCATCCTCTGCAGCTACTGTATTCCAAGGAACTTATACCCTTAGCCAGGGCCCTAAAACATAGGGCTATATGTATTCTGTTGAATCATATGTAATCGCCAATATTTACCTTTCTTGATGGGAATTTCACGGGCTCAATCTAATTATCCCTATATTTCCCTGGGTCATATGATACAAGCATTTTTCGTTATCCTGCTTAGAAATGGTATTGAAATATGAATTTGACTCTAATTTTTAAAGGAAGACAGAGTTGCTAGTCAAGAAGCAAATAGTTGAATTACAAAAAACCATAGATACAAGCTACAAGTAATATTGTGCCTTTAAAATCATGTTTCATCTGTAAGGAAAAGGAAAACTGATTAGATTAATTGCCCCATGTTTTAAAATATTTCAGTTCATTTCCATGAGACTTCCTGGGGAAGAAAGGCACAGCATCATTAGACTCTGGGTTTTGCTGCTTCCCCTTCATGTATCTGCACTCGCACAGCCTTCCAAACTTCAGAGGGAAGAGTGGCTTCTTTAAATAATATGATTGCGTGTGTTGCCATTTTGCTGAGAAGCCCCTTTTGTAGAACCCAGCATTGTGAACTCCATGAAATGTAATTTGCAGTACATTCTTGAAACAGAAGAGGGTGCTCTCAGGCAAGCTGATGCTACCCGGTGCTAGAAATTTAAATTTGGTGTTGCTTGTATTATGATTAGTACAAGATCTTGGGGGCATTCAATAAAGCATTTCAAAGCATGTGAGTCCAGTGAAGTATAATTAAAATTAATGCAATAGACAAACACATTAAAGTATTCTTAATGCCTAGTCTAAAAATGCTGTCAAATACAATTTTACATATCCCAAAGATTTAAATACTATGCTCATCTCTAAACATTTCTAACTATTATAGAGAAAGAAAAACAGCGTCTTCCTTCTCCGCAGGTTTCAAACAAAATTTTTCTAATGAGAGTTAATAAACTCAAAAATCTTCTTTCTTTAAAATATTTGTAAGCTATTATAATTAATTCATCCTGTTTTGGCATGTGTCAAGGTCAATGTGGTGTCTAAAAATCTCCAGTCCAGGATTGTACTTTCAGCTTCTTAGGTAAGAACAAGCAAAGATAATATGCTTTCAGGAGAATATTTCGTGCTGCCTTGACTCAGGGACAAGCCTTGGTACTCTTTCAGTCCTCAGAAAGCAGTAATGAACAATGTCCTTTTCAAGATGGGCTCTGTGTTTCTCTCCGAAATCTTCCTGGGTGGATGTTGTCATTCTTTCATAAAGCCAGTTAGGACACTCTCTTTCCAAAAGCCTTATATCATGAGTAAGTCTATGAGTGTAGCTGAGCGCATGCAGCATTCCCAAAGCATTCTGAACTACAGAAGGCTTCCTTAACACATTGGCTGCCAGTTTGCCTCTCTGAATCACCTCAAAATGCAGTGTGACCTTTGTTCCAAATAATCATCTTGCTGGTCATTCTAATTTTTTTAAGTGCTTACTACACGTCTGCAGTTTTCTAGGTACTAGGGATCAGCAACTACAAAGACAGTTAATTCCTGCTCTTATAGGGAGTATATAATAGTGGGGGAAGTCAGATGATAAATATCAAGTTGTGATTATTGCTATGCAGAAAAATAAAGCAGGGTAAAACAATAAAGAGGTGTAGAAGAGTGCCATTTTAGATAGGTTGGTAAGGAATGTTCTCTTTGATGAGATGACATTCTAGCAGCGAGACCTGAAAGAAATGAGGTAGAGTGCCTCCCAGATCTCCAGGGAAGAGTGTGTCAAGCAGAGGGCTCTGCTAGTGCACAGGTCGGGGACTCGGGGTGCTAACCCATCAGAGGAACATCACAGAGGATAGATGGCCGCTGGGTGGCTATATCGGAGTGAGCAAGGGGGTGGGATAGAGGTGGAAAGAGATCAGAGAGATCGTGGGGAGGTGGGGGAGGCAGACCACCTAGGGTTTTGTGGGCCATGGATTTTATTCTGAGTGAGATGGGAGCCCCTGGAAGGCTTTGTGCAGAGGAGGGATAGAACTCTGTTACATGTTAAGATGATTCTGTGGACATAAAAAGGAGGTAAAGGCAGCAGCAGAGAAAGTAGTTAAGAGTCTATTGCAATATCTCAGGTGTCTTAGTCCTTTCTTGCTGCTATACCTGAGACTGAGGGATAGCAAAAATTTCTCACAGCAGAAATTTCTCACAATCTGGAGGCTGGGAAGTCCAAGATCAAGTGCCAATAGATTCAGTGTCTGGTGAGTGCCTGTCTGTTCCTCATAGTAGGCACGTTCTTGCTGTGTCCTCACATGGCAGGAGGGGCAACAGGGCTCTCTGAACCCTCTTTTATGAGGGCACTAATCCCATTCATAAGGACAGAGCCTTCACACCTAATTACCTCCCAAAGGCCCCACCTTTTCATCATCTTGGGGGTTAGGTTTCAACATACGAATTTTGCGTGGGACACAAACATTCAGATAGCATCAGGTGAGAGGTGATGGAGATTGAGAGTGGTGACAGGAGATGAAAAATGGTTGAATTCGGAACATATGTGAAACATGGAGCCAATAGTATACGCTGATGGATTAGATGTGGGGCGTGAGGGAAAGAAGGGAACCAAGACCACTGCCAGATTTTTGGCCTGAGCAGCAAAAGAATGGAGTTGATTTTATGGATGAGGGGAAGAGTGTTGTAGGAGCAGGTTTTGGGGAGAAAGATCAGGAATTCATGTTTGGATATGCTAACTTTGAGATGCCTATTAGATATACAATGGAGAGAGCAAGTAGCAATTGAATGTACAAGGCAGGAAAGAGGGCTGTGATAGAGATGTCCCTCTTAGAGATATCAGCACTTTCAGCCATGGGACTAACTGGGATCACCTGGGGTGAATATAGACTAGAAGTGGGCTGAGAATTGAGCCCTTGGGCTCCCTGGAGTTTAGAGGTCAGGAAAATGAGGGCAATGCCATAAAGGACACTGAGGAAGAGTAGCTGGAGTAGAAGAAAAAAGAGAATGGTATTTATTTCAGAGGTCAAGTGAAAAAGGATGTAATGAGTTTCCTCAAATGCTGCTGCTAGAGTAAGATGAGAACTGAGAGTTGACTACTGGATCTAGCAACATGGAAATCGGTGACCTTGACAGAAACAGTGTCATCGAAGTGACAGCAATGGAAGCAAACTTTTGGACCCAGTGAGTAAATGGCTTTGTAGGGGAAGCAAAATTTCCTCCTACCCTCTTCAGGTCTGTGGTTGGTCCAAGAATTAAACTGACATAAGACAGATTAACAAGAGAAAAGCATATCGATTTTATTAATATTTTTACATGTACATGGCAATCTTCAAAAGGGAAGTAAAGACGCTAGGATGTCATTAGGCCATGAAGCTTATATACCTTTTCATGCAAAGAACAATTAATTATGGGGATGTGACAAGACAAAGGGGCTTGGGCTCAGGGCATTAAATTGTAGGACAGTGCCTAGAAAATACATGGGGGAAACTAATGAAAGAGGGTCGTTTTAGGAGTTTGATGTGGAGGTCCATTTTGGCATCAACTCCCAGTATTTGGTGATAAGAATGTTCTTCTCTTCCTAGTACAGGAAAGTAACCATTTTTATGGAAAATTTTATGATATGTTTTTAGGTAGAAATGAGGAGGTCAGAGAGCCTGTGCTAGTTTGTTTTGCATCGCTACAAAGGAATACCTGAGACTCAGTAATTTATAAAGAAAAGAGGTTTAATTGGCTCACAGTTTGGCAAGCTGCTTAAGCATGGAACCAGCATTTGCTTGGCTTCTGGTGAGGCCTCAGGAAGTTTTTGCTCATGGCAGAAGGCGAAGCGGGAGCACGCATGTCACATCGTGAGAAAGAAGCAGGAGCGAGAAGAGGCGCTTCCAGGCTCAACTCTGCATGAACGAACAGAGTGAGAACTCACTCATTATCGCAGGGGCAGCATGAAGACATTCATGAGGCATCTGCCCCCATGACCCAAATACCTCCAACTAGGCTCATCTCTAACATTGGAGGTCACATTACAACATAAAATTTGGAGGGGAAACACATCCAAACCATATCAGAGCCCTTCTGCGTGTTCTGTTTCTCAAGCACCTTCAGCTTAAAATAATCAATATAGCAAAACAGCATATTTTGGGATGGCGTGAATCCCTTCAGACCCCTTTTTTCTGGAGATAGAGTTTTGCTCTTGTCCAGGCTGGAGTGCAGTGGTACCATCTCAGTTCTCTGCAACCTCTACCTCCCAGGTTCAAGTGATTCTTGTGCCTCAGCTTCTCAAGTAGCTGGGATTACAGGCGTGTGCCACCACTCCTGGCTAATTTTTGTATTTTCGGTAGAGATAGGAGTTTACCATGTTGGCCAGGCTGGTCTCAAACTCCTGACCTCAGGTGATCCACCCACCTCTGCCTCCCAAAGTGCTGGGATTACAGGTGTGAGCCACCATGCCTGGCCCCCTTCAGCTGTTTTGAGGAGTTTTGCTGTCAATATGAACACTGGGACAGTAGCTGGGGAGGATGAGATCTTAATACTTCCCTGACATCCCTTAAGACCCAAGTCTTGATACTTTGTCTGCTCTTTGGCTCCTTCTTCGTCATTACTATTATTTTTATCTTCTTGATGTTGACTCTTGCTAAAAGTTTTTCTCTTCCTTATTGTTAACGCGTATGGAAAATGATTCCTTGTTACCTTTTAGCCCATGTCATCTGAATAATTTGCTGTTTCCAGCATAGGTGCTTTGACTATGCCAGCTTGTATTTCTTCAGAATTTTCATTAACTGTATGTGTGGTGTTGTAGGCATTACATATTTTAAAATAAATTTAGCCATTGCTTTAATCACATCCTGCTTTGTTTTAAAATTTTTCTTGGTTGAATTTCACCAGGTCAATGTCATTTCATATTAGGATGGTAATCCCACTTCAAATTTTGTTATCAAATTCAGAATAATTATAAACCAGTTGCTGGTTTCACAATCTTAAGAATGCCTACAAAGTTCCTGCAGGATGAAAAAGCACACCTATTTATTCATAGCTTTTGTATCTACCTAATAGTTTGAACTTTGACTCTTTATTATAGTTGATATAGTAATATTCTATGTAAATAATTGTCCAGTAATTAAGTGAATCTTTATAAAATTAAAGTATCTGTGAAAGGTACAATTTAGGCAACTGTGAAATCATACTATTAGTGGGATATTTTATTGTTTTATTATTTTAAAACTGTTTTGTATGGTTAAAATAAGGAGGTGATCAAAATGTGATTTCATGACTCACATGGCTTATTGTCATACAAAAGAATTTTTTTCCCACAATACTTAAAGAGGGAGAATCACAAGAACAAATCTCATAGGCAATACACTCGACAGATGAAGTATATTAACCATGTAATGAGTGAGTTCCAAAATTACTTAAGTCTAGTTCACCAATTAGGATGAATGCAAGCTCTGTGGAAAGTAAAAGCTAGTGGAAGTGTGAGGTATGAGTGTAAGAGAGGATTTTGGGAGACATGGCTTGACCAACACAACAGAGATCCATGCAGACACAGGAGGTCCCTCCATGCAAGAGTGCGGGTGTTGCTGCTGAGGCTTCGGAGATGACCCCAAAGGCTAACAATGTAGCCCTGCCACACCTGGTGCTCACGATCTTTGGAGAAGCAACTCAACAGAGTGCAGTCATGCCATGGCCTAAGCTCTCAAAGTGTCTGTCAAACTATTAGGTTTGTAGGTAAGTCATGCATTACTTACCAATGGGAAAATGTACAAAATGAGAAATGTGTTGTTAGGAGACTTCATTGTGCCAGCATCATAGAATTTATGACACAAACCTAGATAGTATAGCCCACTACACACCTAGGCTATATGGTATGGTCTATTGCTCCTAGGCTACAAACCTGTTTTCAGTAACAGCATGTTACTATACTGAATACTGTAGGCAGTAGTAATACAATGGTTTTGTGTGTCTAAACATATCCAAACAAAGAAAAGATACAGTAAAACTATGGTATTATAATTTCATGGGACTACTGTTTTCTAAGGGGTCCCTCATTGACAGAAACATGGTTATGCAGCACACCACTATATTTTGGAGTCCAGTAGTTGAAGTCAATAGCTCACATGTGGGGTCTGATAAGGTGTGATGTAACATTCTCAAAGGAAGTGGGAGTACATTGCAAGTTCTTATCACAGTAAAACATATGTCACTCATAGCAAACTATATATGTGTTTGGAATCATTTCAAAGCTATGTAACAAAACAGTTCACAATTAAAATAGAAGAATAAACTTCAATTTAAAATTATTATTACTCAAAAATGGTAAATATTTAATATATAAAGTAACGAAACAAAACTTACTAAACAAAAATATTACATCTTATAATTCACACTCCATTTTAGTCTTTTAAATTTAAAGATACTGATAAAAACTCCAAATGGTCACACAGAATGACAGAATTGAAGTAACTTAAGTTTGGCTGGGCATGGTGGCTCATGCCTGTAATCCCAACACTTTGGGAGGCTGAGGCAGACGGATCACCTGAGGTTGGGAGTTCAAGACCAGCTTGGACAAGATGGTGAAACCCTGTCTGTACTAAAAACACAAAAATTAGCCATGCATGGTGGTGGGCATCTGTAATCCTAGCTACTTGGGAAGTTGAGGCAGGAGAATCCTTGAACCCAGGAGGCAGAGGTTGCAGTAAGCAGAGATTGTGCCACTGCACTCCAGCCTGGGAAACAGAGTGAGACTCTGTCTCAGACAAACCAACAAACAAAAAAATTGGCCAGGCGCGATGGCTCACGCCTGTAATCCCAGCACTTTGGGAGGCCAAGGCAGGCGGATCACTTGAGGCCAGGAGTTTGAGACCAGCCTGGCCAACGTGGTGAAACCCCATCTCTAATAGGAAAAAAACAAAAAACAAAACAAAAAACTAGCCAGACATGGTGGCAGGGTCCTGTAATCCCAGCTACTCAGGAGGCTGAGGCAGGAGAACCGCTTGAACCAGGGAGGTGGAGGTTGCAGTGAGCCAAGATCGCACCACTGCACTCCAGCCTGGGCGACAGAGCAAAACTCTGTCGAAGACAAAACCAAAACAAAACAAAAAGAAGAAGTAACCTAAATCATATTTCTTCATCTTTACTGTTACAGTTTATTTTAAATCTATTGTTTTTTTTTGTTGTTGTTGTTTTTTGTTTTTTTTTTGTTTTTTTTTTTTTTTGAGACGGAGTCTCGCTCTGTCGCCCAGGCTGGAGTGCAGTGGCGCGATCTCGGCTCACTGCAAGCTCCGCCTCCCGGGTTCACGCCATTCTCCTGCCTCAGCCTCCCGAATAGCTGGGACTACAGGCGCCCACAACCGCGCCCGGCTAATTTTTTTTTGTATTTTTAGTAGAGACGGGGTTTCACCGTGGTCTCGATCTCCTGACCTTGTGATCCGCCCGCCTCGGCCTCCCAAAGTGCTGGGATTACAGGCGTGAGCCACCGCGCCCGGCACTAAATCTATTGTTTAAATCCAAGAATACATGGTACCAAAGGAATGGAGACACACATTGCACCTAGACCATTATGAATCCCCAGTTGACTGTGGGTATCAGTCCACCTGTGTCAGAGGTCCAAGTGTAAAACTGGGAGGCCTCCAAATTAACCTCTATGTAGGATACAATGTTTATTATATGCTAAGAATCTAAAAAAAAATGCTGATTTGAATCTTTCATTTGCATTATTAAAACTCAACAATAATTGCACTGATTTGTTTAGAATGTATGCCAATATTTAATAAAAAATTGGTGGGGAGGGGAGATAGAGTATATAACTGTGGACATTCCTTTGCCAGAATTGCCAGAACATGGTGATAATCAAAAGCAAACTGATTTTCCGTTGTTTTATCATTGTGTTTAAATGATCAAAAAACAATGCTTCTCATTATTGCCTGTGCCCAGGACTGCCGACTTCCCCATACTTGGTACACCACTGGATGACGAATACTTCCACAAATTGGCAGTGATCCAGTGGTGAAAGAGAAATTAGTGATACAGCAGGTCACGGGGGCTCACGCCTGTAGCCCCAGCACGTTGGAAGGCTGAGGCAGGTGGATTATCTGAGGTCAAGAGTTCGAGACCAGCCTGGCCAACATGTCAAACCTGGTCTATACTAAAAGTACAAAAATTAGCCAGGTGTGGCGGTGCACACCTGTAGTCTCAGATACTCTGGAGGCTGAGGCATGAGGATCGCTTGAACCCGGGAGGCGGAGGTTGCAGTGAGCTGGGATCCAGCCACTGTATTCCAGCCTGAGTGACAGAGTGGCGGTGTTCGGGGGCAGGGAAGAAAAAAGAAAATTAATGATGCAAAGGAGAGAGGGAGACAATTGCTAGGGCCATATCTCTGAGCAGATGAGAGGAGAAGGGACCCAAGGCACCAGCAGAGGGACTGACGACAAAAGCACAAACAGTTCATACACGGCAATGAGGCAAGACAGAGTCTATGGGTACAGATGAATGCAGGCCTATTATCTAAGGTGCTCGAAATTTCTTAGTTTTCTTCCCAGAAGTGGAATGGGGGATTCAGAGACTTTTCACCGTCCCAGAGACGGAGAATCCTGTTTCTTTAAGGACACTTTATTACTGACTTTAATTTTCTTTTTTTCCCTTAGATTTTTTTTTTGTTGTTGTTTGTTTGTTTTTTTGAGAGGGAGTCTCACTCTGCCACTTAGGCTGGAGTGCAGTGGTGCAATTTCAGCTCACTGCAACCTCTGCCTCCTGGGTTCAAGTGATTCTCCTGCCTCAGCCTCCCAATTAGCTGGGACTACAGGTGCCTGCCACTATGTCTGACCTATTTTTATATTTTCAGTAGAGACAGGATTTCACCATGTTGGCCAGGCTGGTCTCAAACTCTTGACCTCAAGCGATCTGCCCACCTCGGTCTCCCAAAGTGCTGGGATTACAGGTGTGAGCCACTGCACCCAGCCTAATTTTATTTTCTTGAAAAGTTTGATCACTTCTTTTAATATGTGTTCTTTGCTGGCGGTTTTTTTTTTTCTTTTTTCATGACAGAGGTTGTTGTGGATGTCACTGGTATTAATGCTTCAATATTAACTATACTGACTCAAAAAGGACATTGTTGTGATTTTGGAACTGAGATGACCAATTCCCTCTAACAGGGAATAAATGGTTAAGGCAGCTCTGATTTGGGAAATCCATTTGTGAGCACTCTAGAATTCAGTTTCTTTTTCTGCTTTTCATCTCTGAGAGAGACACTATAGAGCTGTGAGTGGCCGGGCGGGGGTGGGAGATGCCACCTCAGAGCAGTGCTTGTCCTTTTCCATCGAGTTTTATTTTGATATTTTCACACTGCTCAGAGAGAATTCCACCCAAAGGTCCTCAAGTGCCATGAAAAGGACAAGGAAAGAGCATCTTTGAACAGTGGCATTGTTAAATGCCAAGAGCCTGCCTTTCCAGTGGATAATTTTGAGAAATTCTGAAACACTTTTCAAAGGCTTTGCTAAGTACTCATTGTGGAAAAGGACACATTCTATATTAAACTCACACTGGGATCAGAGATGGCCTTGGGTAAGATTGTGAACTAGACGATGTTTGTAGCCCTCTTTTTATGCCTCTTCCTCCGTCAGTGATGCTCCAGCCCCTTCCCCCATACCTCCTCAAGGCTTTTAGGGTTTCTCCCCTTCCCTCGTTTTGCCTTATGAGATTGAGTGCCATGGAAGGGTAGATATCAGTAACTTAGATCTTGGTGTTCTTCTGCTGCAGGCTTTTCCAATGGAGCTACTTATTCCTCCAAACCCCACAGACCTTTAACTGCTTCTCTGCCTTCAGTGTGGCTGTCCTCCATCCTCCAGTCCACCCTTTGTGCTGTAGTCAGGAAAGGACACATTCTCTTGCATTTGCTCACCAGTGAGCCTCAGCTTTCACCACAACTTGCCTTATTCTCTCTCCTTTAGCCAAACCAAACAAACTGCTCTCATTTCCTCAAACCTATCATGTTCTCAAACCCCCCGTGTTCTCAAGCCCCAAGCTTTGGCTGATACAGTTCCCTCTCCCCGGAATATTCTTTCTTGCCCCCTTCCTCTGTCCCCTACTCATTCCACAGACCTCAGTTTAGGGGGCCAATTCTAAGAAGCCTTCCCTGGCCCTCCCCATTCAGGTTAGCTGAACCTCACAGGTGTACACACACACACACACACACACACACACACACTGTATTGTACCTCACAGGTGTATACACACACACACACACACACACACACACACACACTGTATTGTACCTCACAGGTGTACACACACACACACACACACACACTGTATTGTACCTCACAGGTGTACACACACACACACACACACACACACTGTATTGTACCTCACAGGTGTATACACACACACACACACACATACATATTGTAATTACTTGCATTTTTTTCTTTTTGCCCACCCTCTTTGGGGTTTTGACTGGGGTGGCTCTGCCCACAGTTATTTCTCTTTTTCTGGGAAGAGAACCTTCTGCAAGGGTAGTGGTGGGTGATGGTAGGAGCAATGCCAGTGGTATGGGGCTAATCCCCTGGCCAGAGATTATGACCTATATGTTCAATAAGAAACACTACATGAATAAATGATCAGATTAATTTAGATAAATGCACTACTTTTCTCCCTACGATAGTTGCATTTTAATCCCTAATTTTCCCCCACCTATAGGCTAGAAATTCCATTTTATAACAGCTTAAGAATAAATTCATATCAATAACTTTTAACGAATGTTTTTCATATTTGAGGTACTATGCTAGGAGCTCAAGGGGCATATAAGAATGAATAATACACAGTCTAAGTCCTCAAGAAATTTAAAATCTATTACACTTATGGTTGCAAATGCCCTTTAAAAAGTAAACACACACACACATATCTGAGGGGTTGGAAAATATTAAAATGTTTGTTTTAAAATTTGATTTAATCTTGGTTTTGAAAGCTGGTAAAAGTGAAGAGGATGCACCCTTAGCTTTTTGGCACCTATTGCTTGTCTGGGACTGTGTTTTCTCATTTAACACCCAGCAACTTATCAAGGAAGTGTTATTTCTCTCTCTCTCTCTCTCTTTTTTACTTTTTTTTTTTTTTTTTTTTGAGACAGAGTCTTGCTGTGTCTCTCAGGCTGGAGTGCAGTGGCCTGATCTTGGCTTTCTGAAATCTCCCCCTCCCGGGTTCAAGTGATTCTTGTGTCTCAGCCTCCCAAGTAGCTGGGATTACAGGTATGCACCACCATGGCTGGCTAATTTTTTGTATTTTTAGTAGAGAAAGAGTTTGACTATACTGGTCAGGCTCGAACTCCCGGACTCAAGCAATTCACCCGACTCGGCCTCCCAAAGTGCTGGGATTACAGGCGTGAGCCACCATGCATGGCCAAGGAGTGTTATTTCTCATCGTGAAATGAAAACGTCAGTCTCTTGTTCAAGGTATCTTGGAAACCTTGTGTGGCTGTAGATGGCTTTTTTTCTTATACTTGAAACAATATCCCATGCTTAATTTCCTTGACCTGTCCACATAACAATAACATGTAACTTCAAATGGAAAACATTCACATAAAGAATCGTTCACTAGCTCATCCCATGTAAACACATATAAGCAAACACAAGTATTTGTTAGGAACCTTTTATGTGGCCAGTACAATCCTAGGTACTATAATTTAGGGAATAAATGGAACTCTACAAATTACAGTGTACTTAAATTTATGGGACCATGACATTGCCACTTTCAAAGCCGAAAGAAAATGCAATCGCAAGTAGGGATGATAGTGGTAGGAAAGGGGCCACAGTGGTTTTCTGTGGTGTTTGGACAGAACAGAGTGGTTATTGTCTAAAAGTTTTCTGCCTTGATGACCCTTTCTTGGTCCTTTGGCTAGAAAAAGCAAGCTTTTTTATGTTTCCTTTCTGTGACCATTGGTATTTCTGGGTTGCCAGCTTCCCCAGCATCCAATCTAGGATATGGGAGGGAAAAAGAAAATCGGAGAACTCACTGCTATGTGGCTCTTGGGATTGCGAGGTCCATAATTGATCTGCCATATTGTCCCCACTTTTCAGAGTCTTCTTATGTTTAGATATATAATATTTCAGCTGTTCGTAGCAGGATGAATAGGAAGAAGTGTGTTTATTTTATGTTGCCCCTGCCTCTCCCAATATTTGAGGCATCTAAGACAATAGCATAGAACAGTCAAGATGCTGCCACTTACTTCTTATAAAATGAGATAAATTAGGAAAGAAGAAAAGCACAGTTCTTGAGGGAAGAAAGCTGGTTGGTTTTCTGCAGGTTATAGCCTTAGGTTCAGATTATTTGTCTTTATCTCCACCTTGTCTAGGTTGGAGAATTAACTGGAGACAATAAACATTATTCTTGCTAATACTTTATGTTCATGTATGATTATACGCATTATGATTAAAGAAATGAAAGTATAACCATTTGTTAGCTAGGAAATTACTGAATCCTTATCAAGACCTTGATGAGAATGTTGAAAAAGTAGTGATGAGGAAAATTGTGTTTGAAGACATCCTACATAGTTTTTATGGGTTAATTATAATTAGTAATACGTGCACAATATATACGTCTCTCGAATATTAAAATATTTTGAAGTAGGCAGTCACATACTCATTAACAGTGTTCCATTGCATTGTGTCATACAGGTCACTTTAACTGAAATCTTGTTGGAGTGGGAGGAGGAATTCATCATGGTGGAATAGAATCTGATGTTCAAATAAAGCAAGTTGATTTTGGAGCTGTATTAGAAAATGGAAAATGTTACAAAAGTTCAGAGTATAAAATAAATCAGAACTGCCAACACTGTAACCATTTCAAAGTTACAGGGTGAGGCAGAGATTATCTGGATTTTCATTTCCTATAAGATGTAAAGGATGAAACAGAGTCAGAGAAACACAATACTGCTGGGTTTAGTGCACTGGTTGCAAAGTGTTCAGAAGTTAATTATGAATATTTGCTGCCTTAAGTCATACGCTCAAATACTAACTTGCATTTTAATCACTAATAAATAATTATTTAGAGTCTATACAATTATTGAAATACTTTGTAATTGACTGTAAAGTTTAATATGTAAAAAATAATGGGCTGTCTCTAAAATATTTTTCTTTACTGTTTTTCTTTTATGAGACCGAGTCTCACTTTGTCACCCAGACTACAGTGCAGTGGTATGATCTTGGCTCATTGCACCTCTGCCTCCCAGGTTCACGCCATTCTCCTACCTCAGCCTCCTGAGTAGCTGGGATTACAGGTGTGCACCACCACCCCAGCTAATTTTTGTATTTTTAGTAGAGGCGGTTTCACTATATTGGCAGGTGATCTGGCCACCTCGGCCTCCCAAAGTGCTGGGATTACAGGGGTGAGCCACCACTCCCGACCTTTCTTTACATTTTTATCCAACAAAAGGACTTCATAAATATGGCTTTTGCTCACAATAAGCAAAGCGAAATTATTTCTTTACTTTCAAAAGAGTATCACTAACACCTCCAGGCAAAAGTAATAAGAACATATGGGGAGGAAAATTAATCTGATTATTAAGATTTGCTTAAATGTTGCAAAAACTGGTATTACCAGTAATAAATATATATTATATATTATGGTCTCTAAACAAAGTAGGAGAAAAATGAAAATCTGATGCTCCAAATTGTGTTGGCCAGTTAAGGAGGAGCTTTATGCTTTGGCAGAGGTGTAATTTCAAAGGAATAAGTACTTAAAAAAGAACTAAGTTTCAGCATTTCTTTTTTATTCTTTATTTACTAACAAAAAATAGTCACTGTAAAATTGCCTCATTGAGGCTGTAGGATCTTGAAATTTCAATTTTAGTGTCAAAAGTACCTTGTGGGCTGGATGCAGCAACTCATGCCCAGCACTTTGGGAGGCTGAGGTGTGAGGATTGCTTGAGGCCAGGAGTTCGAGGCTGCAGTGAGCTATGACCATACCACTGCGCTCCAGCCTGGGTGACAGACCTAGACCCTGTCTCTCTCTCTAAATAAAGTGGTTTGTGTATGCAACGTACTTCCTCTCTGAGTTTAAAAAATTGACAAAAGAAATATAACCATTATGACTATAATATTCTGCATGTTTCATGATAATCTGATAAGCTATCAAACATAAGTGTTAAAAGATTCTTTTACATACTTTTCAAATGCTCTTGTGACTGGTGAGGGCATTCAAGACACTTGAGATTACAATGAGGCGACAGTCCAATCAGAGAATGGGCACTGGTTTAGTTATTTCACACTGTGTAACAAATTACCCAAAATGTAACTGCAAATAAAATTACAAATATTCATGATCTCATACAGTTTCTGAGGATTAGGAATCTAGGAGATGCTTAGAGGGTAGATTTCGTTCAAGATAACTCAAAGATATGTAGTCAAGCTTATCAGGGCTTCAATCATCTGATAGTTCAACTGGAGAAGGATTTATTTCCAAGCTTACTTATGTGACTGTTTGCAGGTTTCTCATACTTGCTCACTGTGAGTTGGAGTCTCAGTTCCTTGCCACACAGACCCTTCCATAAGCTAACTGAGTATCCTCATGACATGACAGCTGACTTCCTCCAAAATGAGAGAGTGAGCCCAAGAAAGAATCCACAGCTATGAATAACCTTATCTCAAAAGTGATATGCTACTACTACTTCTTTATTTTGCTGGTAAACCAGACAAACCATGGTACAAGGTAGGAGGGGACAACATCAAGTGGTCAATACCAGGAGGCAGGGATCACTGGGGGCCATCTTGAAAACTGACTACCACAGGTCCATGTGGCAGATTTGCAACTTGGATTCACCTAGAACTTGTCTTAAAGCATACCTTCTCTAGTAGTCATTGCCTGTTACTGGGATGAAATGACTAGTGACCATTCAGACAGACCGCAAGGGGCAAATGGAAATTTGCTGACATTTCTCAGCTAACATTACATAGCCTTTCCATAACTTGAGTATACTGAGTGTACTAAGAAATAACAATTCAACTTTTAGTTACACTTTTTATGGGTACCAAGATCCAAGAATAATTTAAAAAATATACATGATCTACAATATAGTTCTGAGAAGGGTAGAATGATTAATAAAGTAAAACAGTATGCTGTCACAGAAAGTTAGGTGATTACCAATCCTAAGCATATAGAAATAAAGCTTTAAAACCTTGCTATGAAAAAGATGGAAAACAAGAGACCGTTTTAGCTTTCTTATTTCCCAGCTTGAATAATTTAATTGGATTTTATAATATCAGTAGGAATCAATGACTGCTTTTAGGTTTCCTACTTTGGGTGAAAGATAAGTCACTTTGAACACTCCTGGTAGTAAATTGCCAGGTAGAGAGATATAACCATTAAAAATTACCATATATACTTCTTGGCTTTTTGTAAAAGATATTTCTAATAGTTTTCAATGTAGGAAACTTTTCTAAAGATTGTCATATAAATCAGCTACTTGAAACTCGCAAACCATAAGGTACCTGACCCTGGCAAATCACATACAGAGTGGTAGGGGATAAACAGCTCTACTGCACTTACTTGCACAAATAAATACATAAACAGCCAATTTTAAATCTAATAGGGTTTTTAATCATCAAATAACTTATCCATCTGGTTAGGTCAAGACCTATTTGCAGGCTAGAAGGGTTCTTTAGAAGAGTTGTGGCCAAGTGCGGTGAGTCATGCCTACAATTCCAGCACTTTGGGAGGCTGGGGCTGGTGGATCACTTGAGACCAAGAGTCTGAGACCAGCCTGGGCAACATGGTGAAACCCTGTCTCTACAAAATACACACACACACACACAAAATAGCTGGGCATGGTGGCACACACACCTGTAGCCCCAGCTCCTTGGGAGGCTGAAGTGGGTGGGTTGCTTGAGCCCAGGAGGTAGAGGCTGCGGCAATCTGTGGGCATGCCTCTGTACTGCAGCCTGGGCAACAGGGTGAGACCCTGCCAAAAAAAAAAAAAAGAAAAAAAAAAAAAAAAGGCAGAGTTGTGGCAACAGATGGTGACTTCTTCCCTTTTTGAATCCTCCAGGTTATCTGTGCTTACATCTTCCCTCAGCTTAGCTAGGTAAGGTACTCCCCAAGATGCTCTGCCCTTCAGGAGAGAGAATCATTGTAGGTAGACAGCTGGTGATTTCTGCCTAAGGAGGAAAAGGAGACAGGAAGGTATTAGCTGATGACTTGATTTTAGCAGTGGTTTTCCACCTTGGCTGCATATTAGAATCAGATTCTGCCGAGTGGGATTCAGGCACTAAGCTTTTTTTTCCTCCCCCCCCAGGTCTCCGGGTGATTTTAATGTGCACCCAAAATTGAGACCCTTTGTCTTACGTCAGTGGGTCTCATTTCAGCGCCCATCGGAATCACCTGGAGAGCATGTTAAATTTACAGAATGCTAGGCTCCATTCTCCAGTCTGATTCAGGAGGGCTGGGGTGGGACCCATCATTTGCATATTTAACAAGTTCCCAGATGCTGCTGATGCCGCTGTACCATGCCGACAAGTCTTAGAAAAATTTGACTCTTGTTATATTTTTATATAACAAAAAATGGAGTTCAGCTGTGAGTGGGGTGTAGGGGCAAGAATGAAAATTGGTAAATGCAGAGGACAGATACCACTAGTCTCCCCTCTTTGCTTTCCCCATCTTCTTCAAAGTTGAAGTTAGACTGAGATCTACCCCTGCGTTGCCCCTCCTCGATTTTCTTCATCTTTCGCAGATTGAGGAAACAACCTGTGAACGGCCCAAAACCGGCTAGACCCAACCTAACCATCCGTTTTAGCGGGTCTCTTTTCCCACACAGGCCGACCGCCTCTCCGCCCTGGCCCCGCCTCCAGTTAAGCCTGCTCCATCTATTAACGTTCTCTTCTCCCCAGCCACACCCCCGGCGTTCTCCGCGGTTGCGCACCTGGCGTACATCGTTCAAAACGTGCCCAGTGTTTCCCTCCGCGTGCACTGAGTGCCGCGCAGGCGCAAAGGGCCAGGTGCTGGAGGTGCTGTCATGGCCTGCTTCAACCCGGTGGTAAGGAGGACCTCAAGCTCTGTGTAGAGGGAGCGCCCTGGGACTCCTGGTTCACAGCAGCCGAACCCTGCACACCCTTTTGTTTCCCCCTGACACTTTACAGATTGTCATAAACCCTCTTGTTTAGCGGCTGGGGCTCTTCCTCACCTCTGTGTTGGAGGAAGCTGATGAGGGCCAGTAGTTCAGCAGGAAGTTGGGCCAGCTCCACCGAAACAACAAGTGTCCTTTTTCTCTTTTCACCAAAACTGAGGCTATCTAGTTGGGGTGTTTAGAGGTGGAACTCCCCCTCAACCCTCCTGGTTTCCTAGATGTTACAAAACCCCCAAGTTCGGTTGTGTTAATTTTACCGTGGACATTGTTAATTCCAAGCTGTATTATTTACTGCTTGAAATAACAATGTGATTCTCATGTTACCTCCCCACATGTTTTTAGTATCTTTCCCTACCCGCCCATTTCTTTGTCCTTTAACAACTTAATGCTTAAGTGTACAACCTACATTACCCTCCTACCCCTAACGGACACTTAATTTGCACAGTGAGAATTTCTAGTCTCAGTGGCACTTAGGAGACCATCAATATTAAAAACCTGAATCAAAGAACAAAAATGAAGGATTAATCTTTATTACCAATTCATCTCAACAGACTTCACATTTCGTGAAAGGCAATATGCTTGTCCAGATCTGTGTAATTTTATGGGTTCCGGTTATCATATGCAGTATAAAAGCTCTGTTTAATTTAGAGACATGCTACTTTAATTATATCTGTTTTATGATAGTGTGTTTTAAGATACCTAAAATACCTATACTCTGCCTGAATATAAGCTTACTAGGTTTGCCAATTTACCTGATTGTGAATTCTATGAAGTAGTGTCTGTTTTAAACAGAGGAGTTAAGATGGACTAGACATAGTTTTAATAAAGATAACAGGGAAAGCAATACAAAGTCTGTGGTCCTAGAAGACAAAATAAGTTCAATACGTGTTTTGATTTTTGAAAAATTGTGTTCTAATGGTACTTTTTGACTACTGCTGTGTTAAGATGTTTTTAGCCCTAAGAGTTTTTTCCGTCAGTGTTAAGCTTGATAACACTAGCTGGGACTACCACTGAAGTATCAATTTAGTATGCCTTTATCAGGATAAACTGTTTTAGAAGACGCAACGAATTTAGGGGCATTTAGTCTTAATGCATGTGCTTGTGAATAACATTATTTAAATGTTACTGATTGGCCTATTCATATAGGCTTACCCTGGGTCTTTAGAAGGATTAGTTTAAAGCATAGCTTTAAATACTAAATACTCTTGGGGGCTGGGCATGGTGGCTTAGACCTGTAATCCCAGCACTTTGGAAGGTCGAGGTGGGCAGATCACTTGAGCCTAGGAGTTTGAGACCAGCCTGGCCAACATGGTGACACCCCATCTCTACTAAAAATACAAAAAATTAGCCAGGTGAGGTAGTGCACGCCTGTAGTCCCAGCTACTCTGGATGCTGAGACAGGAGAATCACTTGAACCCAGGAGGCAGATGTTGCAGGGAGCCCAGATTGTGCCACTGCACTCCAGCCTGGGTGACAAAGCAAGACTCCGTCTCAAAACAAACAAACAAAGAAACAACAAAAAAACCGCATAGCTACTCTTGGCATGTACAGGAGTATTTAAGAGTATTTATTTAGTGGGTAGTATGAAAAGGCAATCCTAGAGTGCCACAATTTTCATTTTCATTTTGGCCTCATTAAGCAATTTGAAATAAGAGCAACTCAACTAAATTCCTGCTTGCTGTTTCTTGCCCGTGGACCTTCCGCTAGGTCAGTATTGTCAGCACATAGCATTGCCGTTTTGGCCTGGGGGCATAGTTTATGTAGATTTGAAGGGCTGAGTTTTTTCACATACCCTCTTTTGTTTTGCTATGACTAGTGTTTAATCTGGGAAGAAATCTGCTTAACTTTGTTGTCATGGCACATTTGACTAGGAGGTATTTTAGAATGTTACTTGGTCTCTTCAATATGCACACTGGACGGGTAAGGTCGTTCGTGCCCTTCTTTGGTTCTAGTAGGAAATCCATTTTGGAGCAGTTGTATTTGACAATGGTCCAGAAAATATATTTTTTGGACTGTGTATTTTGGAAGTGAGATGGGCTTTGATTGCTCTATTTTAAGTGCTTACCCCAGTCTTCTGGCTTGGAGTTTATTTATATTTGTGGAAATAATATAGTGAACCCTAAAAAATTCTCCGTTGGCCACTTTGATAAAAAGGTAAATTGAAAACAGAAGATCTATTTCCAGCTGACTTACATTAATTTCCCTTTTAAAAGGAGTTGGGGAGGTTAAATACTGACACAAAAGGCAAGTAACATGACAATAACCATACATCTTTGAGATTATTAGCTCATATGTTATTGTAGTCCTGTAATTCAGTCTTGTAGATAGGCTAAAACTACGGGTCTGAAGCTAACACAGTTTATGGAAAGCTAAGACTATATTGGGAATACGAATGTACTTAGTAAAAGTTTTTATGGTAACTTTACAAGACTAGAAGGTATACACTGCATATCTTTTAAGGCTAAATATGTTCAAACTTGAGAAGTCAAAACTTGTAACAGGCTGGGTGCGGTGGCTCATGCCTGTAATCCCAGCACTTTGGGAGGCTGAGGCGGGTGGATCATGAGGTCAGTAGTTCGAGACCAGCCTGACCAACATGGTGAAACCCCGTTTCTCTAAAAATACAAAAATTAGCCGGGAGTGGTGGCGTGCACCTGTAATTGCACCTACTCAGGAGGCTGAGGCAGGAGAATTGCTTGAACCCAGGAGGTGGAAGTTGCAGTGAACTGAGATCGTGCCACTGCACCCCAGCCTGGGCTACAGAGCATGACTCCGTCTCAATAAATAAATAAATAAATAAATAATAAAATAAAATAAAACTTTGACAATTGCTTTTATATAGCCTAAACTCTACAGATCTGTAATTGAAGATGTAATTGAAGGAGTTCGGAATCTGTTTGCTGAAGAAGGTATAGAGGAACAAGTTTTAAAAGACTTGAAGCAGGTTTGTAGCCGATACAACTTTTTCTTCCTGTCTTTTGTTGTTTTTTTGGCATACAAAACTGATGCAGTTCTGATCTCTCAAATTATAGTTTAGTACTTACCCATTCATTGTGCCATCAGGATGACAAGTTAGTTTTTAAGAAACTGAAAAAAAAAGAAGTATCATTATATATGTATATATTATTTTACAGCAAACTTTTTTTTTTTTTTTTTCCTCTGCAGCTCTGGGAAACCAAGGTTTTGCAGTCTAAAGCAACAGAAGACTTCTTCAGAAATAGCATCCAATCACCTCTGTTTACTCTTCAGTTGCCACACAGCTTGCACCAAACATTGCAATCGGCAACAGGTTGGATACCGTTAGTAAATGAGTACTGTTAGTATCTTCAGAACAAATTCTCATTTAGGGTTGTTTTTCAGTTAGACAGTAATGTTCTTAGGGTGAGAAGGCTTGGACACCTAAATCATTTCTATTAAATGAACACAGTATAAATCATTGCCACATGTAATTATTGGTTAAAAACTCGGGTTATTCAAACTAGTTTTTATTTTAAATATTAAATTTTACAAAGATGATAAAGCCTTTCTTTAAAGGAAAGTCACACAGTTTGTTGCCTGTTGGAAACACCCATTGGTAATTTCAGATAATTTGATTGGGTCTAGTCAAGGATTACAAGTGGCAGAGGGAAAGATGAGAGCTCACAAGTTTGTGTGTTCTCGTTCTCTTATTTTTTTTGTGTGTGTGTTATAGATCTGATGTATTGGGAGCAGAATGTAGAGTTCAGAATATGGAGATTATTCAGGCTACCTCACTGTTTTGGATATATAAAATGTTGGCTAGAAATTGATCATGTGCATTTATCTTTATTCTTGGACTTAGCAATCTAGACTTCTGCTTTTAAGGGAAATATTTGTCCACGTTATGCTTATCAATTTAAACTGGAAGGGGCTAGCTAATAAAAGATAAAACTTAGAGTTTTCTATCTTTGTATGCTTGATTCCTTTCTTTCTCCTCTGATTCTTATAATCTTTATGCTACTCGTGTGTATACATAAATGTATACTCACATACAAACAAGTTTTACTGGGTTTAGCTGAAATTCAACAGAGTAGTCTGCAAGAAGTGAGGGTAGATTTTGGGTTAGATTATCAATAATAAGTAGATAGTTCTTTGCATGCTTGGAAAAATTCACATGAACATTACATGGGCCAAGGTGAAGAGAACATTGTAAGGATGCTTGTACTTCTTCTATTACAAAGTGGGAGAATTTACATGTGGCAGCAGTTCTAACATATAAAACTGAATAAATTAACAATGAATGTTGAATTACCAAATACAAGTTTTATTGAATACTGCATTTATAAAGTATAATTATGCTCTGTAAGAATTAGTCTTGGCAGTTTTAATTGTTGACACATTGAAACATTTTTCATCAGTTGGGTTTTTGGCTATGCTTTAATTTTTAACTGCTATTTCATTGGGGCATCCCCTTCTCTGTTTAAATAACATTCCTTTGGACTTTTGTTTTCTTAATCACTGTTTTACTTATTACAGAATGCTAAATTTTTTTTTAACTTATGGTTGGCATGAGGGTGTGGTAGATATGGAAGAGGAAAATACTTGACTGTCTTTTATCAAAAGAGGCCGAGGTGGATGGATCACCTGAGGTCAGGAGTTCTAGACCAGCCTGGCCAACATGGCGAAATCCTGTCTCTACTAAAAAAGAAAAACACAAAAATTAGCCAGGCGTGGTGGCTCATGCCTGTGATCCCACGTACTTGGGAGGCTGAGGCAGGAGAATCACTTGAACCCGGGAGGCAGAGGTTGCAGTGAGCTGAGATCGCGCCACTGCACTCCAGCCTGGGCGACAGAGTGAGACTCCATCTTAAAAAAAAAGGCATGGTGAACACTTCTAAGATTCTGTCATTCAAAATTGCAATACTAGATTTTGCCGCAAGATGGTAATATTACCAGTGATTTAAATAACAAAATAGTCTTGCAACTAATGTATCTAGTTTGTTTTTACTCAGCACCTTATTCTGTATCTTAGCAGTTAGAATAATAGAAATAATTACATTTTAAACAGTTTTTCTCCTTATTCTCTTCCACATCATTTATAATGAAGAGGTTTAAGAGGAAGTACATGTATCCCTTAAAAGTGCTTTATAGTCTTGTTCTGTCTCTCTTCATCTTTAGGTACCCAACAATAAGATTCTTGAAATAAATAGTCTCATAAAATTGAAGTACTTCTTAATTATATCTTCTCATGGTTTGCTTTTAAAAGCCTGATTAAAATAACTTAAACTTCTAGAACCTTTTTATCTCTTTTGATAACAAGTTCAAATTAAATCTATAATTCAAGAAGTCATTTGCCTTTGTCTGTTCCATCTTAAAACTTGTTTCCTCTATCAAAATCACAATAAGATACCATCTCACACTAGTCAGAATGGCTATTATTAAAAAACTGAAAAACAGATGTTGGTGAAGCTGCAGAAAAAAGGAACCACTTATGCACTATTGGTGGGAATGTAACTTTGTTCAGCTTCTGCGGAAAGCAGTTTGCAGATTTCTTAGAGAACTTAGAGCTACCATTCAACTCAGCAGTCCTATTACTAGGCATTTACCCAAAAGAAAATAAATTGTTCTAACAAAAAGACATCCACACTTGTATGCTTATTGCAGTACTATTCACCTTAGCAAAGATGTGGAATCAACTCAACCCATACGTGGTGGATTGGATAAAGAAAATGTGGTACATGTATACCGTGGAATACTATGCAACCATAAAAAAGAGAGAGATGTCCTTTGCAGCAATATGGGTGTTGCTGGGGCCATTATCATAAGTGAATTAACATAGGAACAGAAAACCACATACTGCATGTTCTCACTTATAAATGGGAGCTAAACATTGGGTACATATAGACAGAAAGGTGAGAACACTGGGGACTCCAAAAGGAGAGAGGGAGAGAAGGGGACAAGTGTTGAAAAACTACCCGTCGGGTACTATGTTCACTATTTGGGTGATGGGATTAATAGAAGCTTAAACCTCAGCATCACGATATACCCCTGTAACAAACCTGTACACATACCTGCTGAACCTAAAAAAAAAAAACACCCCAGAAACTGGTTTGCGCTATCATATGTTCTTCGTTTTTTATTTGTTTAGTAATTTCCTGTATCTTCAGTTCTCAACTTTGTTTGGTCTCAGGACCCCTTTAAGCTCATAAAAATTAAGGACCCTAAATAGCTTTTACAATGTGGGTTGTAAGTATCTATTTACTATATTAGAAATTAAAACACAAATTTAAAAAATATTGGGTTATTAAAAAATTTAATTACATTTTAACATAATAGCATATATTTATGAGTAATGATTCTTCTAGAACAAAAAAAATTTAGAAAGAAGAGTAGCATTGTTTTACTTTTCTGCAGGTCTTGTTAATGTCAGCTTAATGAGGTCTGCAGAAATGAGCTGGGTTCTTATCTATTTCTTTTTATTTAAATTTTATTGTATGTATTTAAGGTGTTCAGCATGGTGCCTTGAGATAGATAGATAGATAGGTAGATAGTGAAGAGGTTGGTATAGTCTAGCAAATTAACCTGTCTGTCATCTCACACAGGTGCTCATTTTAGGTACTTTTAGTATGCCTGAAGTCTTCTCTTTTAGCAAAAATCCCAAATGCAGCACAACAATATTAAGTATAGCCCTCATGTAATCTATTAGCTATTTAAACTTATTGATCCTATGTATCTGTGACTTTGTATCCTTTAACCTACATCTTCTTATTTTCTCCCTTCCTGCCCCTCGTAGCTGCTATTTTATTCTCTATCTCTGTGTATTTGACGGGTTTTTTTTTTTTTTTTAACATATAAATGAGATCATGCAATACTTTTCTTTTTGTGTCTGGCATATTTCACTTAGTATAATGCCCTTCAGATTCATCTATGTTGTGACAAATGGCAGACTCTCCCTCTTTTAAAAAGCTGAATAATATTTCTCTGCGTGAGTGTGTGTGTGTGTACACAGACACACCACATTTTCTTTATCCATTTGTCCATTTGTAGACACTTTGGTTGTTTACAAATCTTGGCTATCGTGAGTGATGTTGCAATGAACATGGGAGTGTAGATATTTTTATGAGGTAGTAGTTTAATTTCCTTTGGATATATATCCATAAGAAGGATTGCTGAGTCATATGGTAGTTCTATTTTTAATTTATTTAGGAATCTCTGCACAGTTTCATACAATGGCTGACCATTCTGCATTCCCACCAACAGAGTATAGGGGTTTCCTTTCCTCTGTACTCTCACCAACGCTTGTCATCTCTTTTCTTTTTGGTAATACCCATCCTAACAGGTGTGAGTTGATAACTTAATATAGTTTTGACTTATATTCCTCTGATGAATAGTGATGTTGAACACCTTTTCATATACCTGTTAGCTGTTTTTATGTTGTCTTTGGAAAAAGATCTATTCAAGTCCTTTGCCAATTTTTGAATAGGGTTATTTGTTTTTCTGTTATTGAGTTGTGTAAATCTTTTAATATATTTTGGATATTAAGCCCTTTATCAGATATATGGTTTGCAAATATTTTCTCTCAGTCTGTTGGCTGCTGTTTTATTTTGTTATTTGTTTTCTTTGCTGTGCAGGAGCTTTTTAGTTTGATGTCTCTATTTTATTTTTTATTATACTTTATGTTCTAGGGTACATGTGCACAACGTGCAGTTTTGTTACATATGTGCCATGTTGGTTTGCTGCACCCATTAACTCGTCATTTACATTAGGTGTATCTCCTAATGCTATCCCTCCCCGCTTCCCCCACCCCAGAACAGGCCCTGGTGTGTGATGTTCCCCTTCCTGTGTCCAAGCGTTCTCATTGTTCAGTTCCCACCTATAAGTGAGAACATGTGGTGTTTGGTTTTCTGTTCTTGTGATAGTTTGCTGAGAATGATGGTTTCCAGCTGCATCCATGTCCCTGCAAAGGACATGAACTCATCCTTTTTTATGACTGCATAGTATTCCATGTGCCACATTTTCTTAATCCAGTCTGTCATTGATGGACATTTGGGTTGGTTCCAAGTCTTTGCTATTGTGAATAGTGCCACAATAAACATACATGTGCATGTGTCTTTATAGCAGCATGATTTATAGTCCTTTGGGTATTTATCCAGTAATGGGATGGCTGGGTCAAATGGTATTTCTAGTTCTAGATCCTTGAGAAATCGCCACACTGTCTTCCACAATGGGTTGAACTAGTTTACAGTCCCACCAACAGTGTAAAAGTGTTCCTATTTCTCCACATCCTCTCCAGCACCTGTTGTTTCCTGACTTTTTAATCATCGCCATTCTAACTGGTGTGAGATGGTATCTCATTGTGGTTTTGATTTGCATTTCTCTGATGGCAGTGATGATGAGCATTTTTTCATGTGTCTGTTGGCTGCATAAATGTCTTCTTTTGAGAAGTGTCTGTTCATATTCTTTGCCCACTTTTTGATGGGGTTGTTTGTTTTTCTCTTGTAAATTTGTTTGAGTTCTTTGTAGGTTCTGGATATTAGCCCTTTGTCAGATGAGTAGATTGCAAAAATTTTCTCCCATTCTGTAGGTTGCCTGTTCACTCTGATGGTAGTTTCTTTTGCTGCTCTTGAGTTTAATTAGATCTCATTTGTCCATTTTGGCTTTTGTTGCCGTTGCTTTTGGTGTTTTAGACATGAAATCCTTGCCCATGCCTGTGTCCTGAATGGTATTGCCTAGGTTTTCTTCTAGGGTTTTTATGGTTTTAGGTCTAACATTTAAGTCTTTAATCCATCTTGAGTTAATTTTTGTATAAGGTGTAAGGAAGGGATCCAGTTTCAGCTTTCTACATATGGCTGGCCAGTTTTCCCAGCACCGTTTATTAAATAGGGAATCCTTTCCCCATTTCTTGTTTTTGTTAGGTTTGTCAAAGATCAGATGGTTGTAGATGTGTGGTATTATTTCTGAGGGCTCTGTCCTGTTCCATTGGTCTATATCTCTGTTTTGGTACCAGTACCATACTGTAACCTTGTGGTATAGTTTGAAGTCAGGTAGCGTGATGCTTCCAGCTTTGTTCTTTTGGCTTAGGATTGTTTTGGCAATGCGGGCTCTTTTTTGGTTCCATATGAACTTTAAAGTTGTTTTGTCCAATTCTGTGAAGAAAGTCATTGGTAGCTTGATGGGGATGGCAATGAATCTATAAATTATCTTGAGCAGTATGGTCATTTTCGTGATATTGATTCTTCCTGTCCATGAGCGTGGAATGTTCTTCCATTTGTTTGTGTCCTCTTTTATTTCATTGAGCAGTGGTTCGTAGTTCTCCTTGAAGAGGTCCTTCACATCCCTTGTAAGTTGGATTCCTAGGTATTTTATTCTATTTGAAGCAATTGTGAATGGGAGTTCACTCATGATTTGGCTCTCTGTCTGTTATTAGTGTGTAAGTAGTGTATAAGAATGCTTGTGATTTTTGCACATTGATTTTGTATCCTGAGATTTTGCTGAAGTTGCTTATCAGCTTAAGGAGATTTTGGGCTGAGACAATGGGGTTTTCTAAATATACAATTATGCCATCTGCAGACAGGGACAATTTGACTTCCTCTTTTCCTAATTGAATACTCTTTATTTCTTTCTCCTGCCTGATTGCCCTGGCCAGAACTTCCAACACTATGTTGAATAGGAGTGGTGAGAGAGGGCATCCCTGTCTTGTGCCAGTTTTCAAAGGGAATGCTTCCAGTTTTTGCCCATTCAGTATGATATTGTCTGTAGGTTTGTCATAAATAGCTCTTATTATTTTGAGATACGTTCCATCAATACCGAATATATTGAGTGTTTTTAGCATGAAGGGCTGTTGAAGTTTGTCAGAGGCCTTTCTGCATCTGTTGAGATAATCATGTGGTTTTTGTCTTTGGTTCTATTTGTATGCTGGATTATGTTTATTGATTTGCATGTATTGAACCAGTCTTGCATCCCAGGGATGAAGCCCACTTGATCATGGTGGATAAGCTTTTTGATGTGCTGCTGGATTCGGTTTGCCAGTATTTTATTGAGGATTTTTGCATCGATGTGCATCAGGGATATTGGTCTAAAATTCTCTTTTTTTGTTGTGTCTCTACTAGGCTTTGGTATCAGGATGATGTTGGTCATAAAACGAGTTAGGGAGAATTTCCTCCTTTTCTGTTGATTGGAATAGTTTCAGAAGGAATGGTACCAGCTCCTCCTTGTACTTCTGGTAGAATTCAACTGTGAATCTGTCTGGTCCTGGACTTTTTTTGGTTGGTAGGCTGTTAATTATTGCCTCAGTTTCAGAGCTTGCTATTGGTCCATTCAGGGATTCAACTTCTTCCTGGTTTAGTCTTGGGAGAGTGTATGTGTCCAGGAATTTATCAATTTCTTCTAGGTTTCTAGTTTATTTGCCTAGAGGTGTTTATCGTATACTCTCATGGTACTTTGTATTTCTGTGGGGTCAGTGGTAATATCCCCTTTATCATTTTTTATTGCGTCTATTTGATTCTTCTCCCTTTTGTTCTTCATTAGTCTTGTTAGCGGTCTATCAATTTTGTTGATCTTTTCAAAAAACCAGCTTCTGGATTCATTGACTTTATGAAGGTTTTTTGTGTCTCTGTCTCCTTCAGTTCTGCTCTGATCTTAGTTATTTCTTGCCTTCTGCTAGCTTTTGAATGTGTTTGCTCTTGCTTCTCTAGTTCTTTTAATTGTGATGTTAGGGTGTCAATTTTAGATATTTCCTGCTTTCTCTTGTGGGCATTTAGTGCTATAAATTTCCCTCTACATACTGCTTTAAATGCATCCCAAAGATTCTGGTATGTTGTGTCTTTCTTCTCATTGGTTTCAAAGAACATCTTTATTTCTGCCTTCATTTCGTTATGTACCCAGTAGTCATTCAGGAGCAGGTTGTTCAGTTTCCATGTAGTTGAGCGGTTTTGAGTGAGTTTCTTAATCCTGAGTTCTAGTTTGATTGCACTGTAGTCTGAGAGACAGTTTGTTATAATTTCTGTTCTTTTACATTTGCTGAGGAGTGCTTTACTTCCAACTATGTGGTCAATTTTGTAATAAGTGAGATGTGGTGCTGAGAAGAATGTATATTGTGTTGATTTGGGGTGGAGAGTTCTGTAGATGTCTATTAGGTCCGCTTGGTGCAGAGCTGAGTTCAATTCCTGGATATCCTTGTTAACTTTCTGTCTCGTTGATCTGTCTAATGTTGATAGTGGGGTGTTAATGTCTCCCATTATTATTGTATGGGAGTCTAAGTCCCTTTGTAAGTCTCTGAGGACTTGCTTTATGAATCTGGGTGCTCCTGTACTGGGTGCATATATATTTAGGATCGTTAGCTCTTCTTGTTGAATTGATCCCTTTACCATTATATAATGGCTTTCTTTGTCTCTTTTGATCTTTGTTGGTTTAAAGTCTGTTTTATCAGAGACTAGCATTGCAACCCCTGCCTTTTTTTGTTTTCCATTTGCTTGGTAGATCTTCCTCCATCCCTTTATTTTGAGCCTATGTGTGTCTCGGCATGTGAGATGGGTATCCTGAATACAGCACACTGATGGTCTTTTATTTTATTTTATTTGAGACAGGGTCTTGCTCTGTCATCCAGGCTGGGGTGCACTGGAGCAATCACAGGTCACTGTAGCCTTGACCTTCGAGGGTCAATTGATCCTCTCACCTTAACTTCATGAGTAACTGGGACTACAGGCACAGCCTCTCATGCCTGGCTAATTTTCAATTTTTTTGTAGAGATCGGGTTTTCCTGTGTCATCCAGGGTGGTCTTGAACTCTTGGAATGAAGCAGTCCTCCTGCCTTGGCCTCCCAAAGTTCTGGGATTACAGGTGTGAGCCAGTATGCCTGGCTTATTTATTTTTACTTTTGTAGCCCAAGCTTTTGGTGTGATATCCAAAAAATCATCGCCAAGGCCATTGTCAAAGAGGTTTTCCTCTGTGTTTTTGTCTTGGAGTTTTATGGTTTAAGGTCTTGTGTTTAGGTCTTTTATCTATTTTGAATTGATTTTTATGTAAGGTGTAAAAATAAAAGTCCATTTCAATCTTTTGTGTGTGGAAATTCACTTCTCCCAGCAGCAACCATTTATCGAAGAAACTATCCTTTCCCCATTGTGTCCTCTTAGCACCCTTGTTGAAAATTAGTTGACCATTTGTGTTTGGGTTTATTTCTGGGCTCTCTGTTCTGTTCTGCTGGTCTGTGTGTCTGTTTTTATGTCAGTACCATACTGTTTTGATTACTACAGGTTTGTAATATAGTTTTAAATGAGAAAATGTGATATTTCCAACTCTGTTTTTTTCCCCCTCTGAATTGCTTTGGTTATTTGATGTGTTCTGTTGTTCCACATGAATTTCAGAATTTTTAAAATTTCTATAAAGAAAGTCATCGGAATTTTGATAGAGATGTTGTTGAATCCATATTTTGCTTTGGGTAGTATGGTCATTTTTAATGACATCAGTTATTCCAGTCCATTAACATGGGTATTTTCCCATTTATTTTTGTCCTTCAGTTTCTTATATCAATGTTTTATAGTTTTCAGTGTATGTATGTTTTTTTGTTTTTTTTTTTTTTGAGACAGGGTCTGACTCTGTCATCCAGGCTGGAGTGCAGTGGCACAATCTTGGCTCACTGCAGCCTCTGCCTCCTGGGCACAAGCCATTCTCCCACTTCAGTCTCCTAAGTAGTTGGGACTACAGGCATGTGCCAGCATCTGACTAATTTTTGTATTTTTTGTAGAGGTAGGGTTTGTCCATACTGCCCAGGCTGGTCTCAAACTCCTGAGTTCAAGCAGTCCACCCACTTTGGCCTCCCAGAGTGTGCATATCTTTCACCTTCTTGATTAAATATATTCTTAAGAATTTTATTTTTTAAGATGCTATTGTAAATGAGATTTTTTAATGATTTTTTTTGGATAGGTAGTTATTTGTGTACAGAAATGCCACTGATTTTTTATGTTGATTTTGTGTCCTGCAACTTTACTGAGTTCATCCTCTTTGAATATTTGGTAGAATTCAGCCTTGAAGCCATCTGGTTCTGGGCTTTTCTATGTTGGGAGGTTTTTAATTACTACCTCGGTGTCTTTATTTCTTATATCTGTTCCTAAATTCAATCTGTTGTGATATGTTGTTTTTGTGAAAGTATATGAAGAAAATCTAGCCTTCCACAGATACATAGTTGGAAAAAAGGGAAGCATTTTAATAGTATTTTCAGATAATTGATACTACACTAAAACTCAGCACATGGTACTTTCTGAGAGGTTAGCTGCCTGATGGAATCTGGAACCACAAGGAACTTTTTGGAATATTTCATTAGGGTTTATTGGTATACCTCGCACTTTGAATGGCTCTTTAACATACGTGTGATGTTACAGCATACATTGGTTATTTGGAAAATATTGGTTTGCTGTCATACAGATGAAACATTGTTCATTATAGAAGATAAAAAATCATATTCGTTGATATAACTAAGCATCTCATCCATTGTGGTTGATATGAATTTTCCAAAATTAAATTTTTGCTTGAAAACTTAAGTTTTACCATTGGCAAATACATGCTGTTAGTTTTTCTTGAAGTGATGGGCATGCTTAGTTTATGTTTAAAAAAAAGTCTGCCAGATACCCAGTTTGAATAACTATAGTTGCTGTCAGTTATTCTTTCAAGTAAAAATGGTGTTTCTTGAAGAAAGAGGCCATGTTTTTTTTTTTTTTATTCTTTTCAACTTTTATTCTAGATTCAGGGGTACACAGACAGGTTTGTTACATGGGTATATTGCATGATTCTGAGGTTTGGGGTACAAATGCATAGTACCCCCAGGTACTGAGCATTGTATCCAATAGTTAGTTTTTCAGCCTTTACCTTCCTCTCACCCTCATCCCTCTTGTAGTGCCCATTTTCTCTTGTTGGCATCTTTATGTCCATGGGTACTCAATGTTTAGCTTCTATTTGAAAGTAAGAATATGTGGTATTTGTTTTTCTGTTCCTGCATTAATTCACTCAGGATACCAGCCTACAGCAGCATTTGTGTTGCTGCAAAGGACGTGATTTCTTTGTTTTTATGGGTGCATAGTGTTCCATGGTGTATACATACCACATTTTCTTTATCCAGTCCACTGTGGATGGGCACCTGGGTTGGTTGCATGTCATTGCTATTGTGAATAGTACTGTGATGAACATGGGAGTGCGTGTGTCATTTTGGTAGAAAGATTTCTTTCTTTTGGATATATAGCCAGCAATGGGATTGCTGGGTCAAACGGTAGTTCTATTTTAAGTTCTTAGAGAAATCTCCAAACTGCTCTCCACAGTGGCTGAAGTAATTTACATTCCCACCAACAGTGTACAAGGGTTCTTTTTGTCTGATATAATAATAGTGACCTGTGCTCTTTTTTGTTTTCTATTTGCTTGGTGGATCACTCTTCAGCCCTTTATTTTGAGCCTATGGGTGTTGTTACGTGCCTCTTGTTTTTTATACAACTTACCACTTTGTGTCTTTTTAGTGGAGTGTTTAGACCATTTACATTCAAGGTTAATATTGATATGTGAGGGTTTTTTTATTCAGATGGAGTCTTGCTCTGTCACTCAGGCTGGAGTGCGGTGGCACAATCTCAGCTCACTATAACTTTTGTCTCCGGGTTCAAGACATTCTCCTGCCTCAGCTTCCTGAGTAGCTGGGACTGCAGGCGAGCATCACCACACCTGGCTAATTTTTGTATTTTTAGTAGAGACAGGGTTTCACCATGTTGCCAGGCTGATCATGAACTCCTTACCTCAAGTGATCTGCCTGCCTCGGCCTCCCAAAGTGTTGGGATTACAGGCATGAGTCACTGTCTCTGACTGATACGTAAGGTTTTGATCCTATCGTGAAATTGTTAGCTGGTTGCTTTGTAGTTTCTTTTGTGTGATTACTTTATAGGGTCTGTGTGCTTAAGTGTGTTTTCATGGTAGCTGGCATTGGTCTTTTGTTTCCATGTTTAGAGCTCCCTTAAGGAGCTCTTGTAATGGTGGTCTAGTCGTAACTAATTCCTTTAATGCTTGCATGTCTGGAAAAGCTTTTATTTCTGCTGTGCTTATGAAACTTAACTTGGCAGGGTATGAAATTCTTGATTGGAATTTCTTTTCATTAAGAATACTGAAAATAGGCCCCTTGTCTGTCCTGGCTTGTAAGATTTCTGCTGAGACGTCTGCTTTTAGCCTAAAGGGTTTCCTTTTGTACATGATCTTACCTTTTTCTCTAGCTGCCTTTAAGATATTTTTCTTTAGCATTGACCTCGGGCAGTCTGGGAGGGCAGGGGCCATGAAGAGTGGGGCGAGACTGGGCACATCCATCTACAGGTCCCTCAGTGGCAGGTACAAGAACTGATGCTGAGGGAGAATCCACTGGGCAGCCACCAGGTGCCCAGAGGTGTATCTAGGCATGGAACTGGGAAACCTCCTCGCCCCAGGTTCTCTGCACAATGATGGGGGGCAGCCTAAAATTCTAATCCAGGGAAGTGAGTGCTCCAGATACCTGGAGATCTGTCTGGGCATGGAGTGGAGAGGGCCTCCCTGCATCAAGATCTCTGCATAGGAGAGGTGGGATGACTCAGGCTACTGGACCAGGCAAGCAGGTGCTATGAATACCTGGAGATCTGCCTAGGTGTGTAGCAGACAGGGCCCCCTTGCACCAGGATCTCTGCACAGGAAGGGTGGAGTGGGTCAGGCTGTTAATCAAGGTGAGTGGCTGCTCCAAAGGTCTGGACATCTGCCTGGGCATGGAGTGGAGATGACCCTGCTGCACCATGATCTCTGTCCATGAAAGATGAGTGATTCAGGCTGCTGGTTCAGGCAAGTGAGTGCCCTGAATGCCTGGATTTCTGCCTGAGGGTGGAGCAGAGGGGACCCCACTTCAGCTCGATCCCAGGGGAACAGGCAGGGGTACCAAGTGATGGCACACGCAGTTCAGTTTCAGATTGCCAAGCTGGCCATGGTTGCAAGTCTCATTGCCCAGGAGAAACTGCAGTGGTAGCAGCTCTCCTCCCACTCCAAGCTTGCAATAGGGAAGAGTATAATTCCAGTACCTACTTCTGAGGTGCTTTCCACCTCAGAAGTGGTGGAGGCTGTGGAGACTACTATCCTGCTCCTGAGCAGGTGCTCTAGTCTCTGGCCCAAGAGTAAAATGCTTGTAAGGCCACGCAGCTGGGTTGCTTAGAATGGCTGACTTTGTACGTACCCAGATTAAAAATGGCATCCTGTGCTTGGTCCTATGTCTGGGAAAGTGTCTGCAGCTTCTTCTAGTGTTTTTCCCTCACAGTGTCTCCAGCCCTCTCCCCAGGTTAGCTTCAGGGCTTGGGAGAAAAAAAAAATTCTCCCTCAGCCTGAGTTGCTCTGATCTCCAGTGGAAAGGTGAGTCACTGAGGGAGGCTGTCTTTCTCTCTCATGTACTGGGGCTTCACTTACTTTCATCAGCCAAATGCCATCACAGTGACTGTTTGGTGGGATTCTCGTCTCTGGGATTTGGAGTATCCTGCATGATTCCAGTGGATTACCATTTTCCTTCTTGAATTAAAGCTCACACCATTGATCTTTATTTACTATTTTGTTATATCTAAATGGCGGAGGCCTGCTAACAGGCGTTAATCTGCCACCTTAGAAAAAAAAGGCTATATTAACTCTCAGCTTAAACAAAGGCACAAATGCTTTTCCTTGTACTTTTTGTACTTCTGTATGCTACAGAAATGCTTTATCTTTCTATTTCACCTCATAAAATATTAAAAGGAAGTATACTTGCTAGTTGAAATTTAGTATAATTAATAATTCTTAGATTATGCAAAGGACTTTCTTAAGTGAAATATCTTTGTGGTTGTTCATGCTGTTTTTGTCTGTTGTGTTATTTTAACGGTGAGTAGCAATGGAGAATAAAGAGACCACTTGCAAGGTTTGGTGCTACTACCTTAATTCATGCTAAGATGTCTACAGTTTTACTTGTTATTCCTTTTGCATCATCAGTTCAAATGTCAACAAAACCAAATACAAATACTAAATGAGAAAAAGGCATACTTTGTCTTGGTATTATGAAAATAGTTTTGACCTTATGAACACACTGAAAAGGGTCTTAGGTACCCTCAGTGGTTTGTATATTACACTCCGAGAACTGTTGTTCTGCACTTAGGGTGACTATATGTAATTTATAATCTAGTTTTGAGAGAGAGAGAAATGGGATTCTATTAATAATTACCTCAGAATAACTAACAGGTGTAAACTGGGACTGTCCTGGGCAAACTGGGACGTGTAGTCACCCTATGATTACCTTATTTCTAGGGGACTTCAAGTCAGCTTCTGTGTTTGGTCTTCATGTCACATGATCTTTTTGACATGATACTATCAGTCATGATGGAAGGAAGGGAAGGGAAGAACAGGGACACTGAGACTTTTGTGGTGACTTTCATATTTGAGCATTAAAACTCTTAAAATATAGGTGTTAAACTATATGTCCAATTGTTCTTCAACTTAGATGTGTTGAAAATTTCAGCAATGTGGTTGGTTCTTTAGGTGATTTGAGAGTTAGAATATTGTTTGGTCATCAGGAGACATCTTTTATGCTAATGAGTATTCACAAAGAAGAAATTCACCTGTTTCTGTATTTCGTGAATCATGTAATTTTATTGGATTGTTTCAAAGATGATCCAAGAATCACAAAACTATAACTGCCACAATGTATCAAAGGATTTTTGATGGTGAATAAGAAACAATACACTTATGAATGTGGATATTGTTATGCCATGTTAGTGTATTACAACATTCTTTAAATTATGTTTGTGGAATTGAATTCTTGCTATGTTAAAATTTATTGTTAAATTTATTATTTCTAATGAGAACAAAGGTACAATGCACCAGAATCTCTGGGACACAGCTAAGGCAGTGTTAAGAGGGAAATTCATAGCAATAAATGCCCACGTCAAAAAGTTAGAGAGATCTCAAATTAAGAATGTAACATCACAATTGAAAGAATCAGAGAAGCAAGAGCAAATCAGCCCTAAAGCTAGCAGAAGACCAAAATTAGAGCGGAACTGAAGGAAATCAAGGCACAAAAAACCATTCAGAAGATTAATGAATCCAGGAGTTGGTTTTTGAAAAAATTAATAAGATAGATAGATTGCTGGCTAGACTAATAAAGAGAGAAGATCCAAATAAACACAATTAGAAATGAAGGGATGTTACCACTGACCCCACAGAAATGAAAATAACCATCAGAAACTATTGTGAAAAACACCTCTATGCACACAAACTAGAAAGCCTAGAAGACATGAATAAATTCCTGAACACATACATCCTCCCAAGACTTAACCAGGAAGAAATTGATTCCCTGAATAGTTCCTTATTGGAACTCCAAAATTGAATCAGTAATAAATAGCCTACCAACCAAAAAAAGCCCAAGATGTGATGGATAAACAGCTGAGTTCTACCTGATGTACAAAAAGAGCTGCTACTATTCTTACTGAAACTATTCCAAAAAATTGAGGAGAAAGGACTCCTCCCCAACCAATTCTGTGAGGCCAGCATCATCGTGATACCAAAGCCTGGGAGAGACACAACAAAAAAGAAACCTTCAGGCCAATATTCCTGATGAACATCGCTGCAAAAATCCTTAACAAAATACTTGATACTTGTAAACCAAATTTAGCAGCACATCAAAAAGCGAATCCACCATTATCAAGTAGGCTTTATCCCTGGAATGCAAAGTTGGTTCAACACACTGAAATCAATAAATGTGATTCATTACATAAACAAAACTAAAGACAGAAACCAAGTGCTTATCTCAATAGATGCAGAAAAGGCTTTAGATAAAATTCAACAGCCTTTCATGTTAAAAACTCAAGAAATTAGGTATTGAAGGAACATACCTCAAAATAATACAAGCCATCTATGACAAACCTACAGCCAGCATTATACTGAATGGGGAAAAGCTGAATGCATTCCCCTTGAAAACAGCACAAGACAAGTATGCCCTCTCTCACCACTCCTATTCAACATAGTATTGGAAGTCCTAGCTAGAGCCGTCAGGCAAGACAAAGAAATAAAGGACATCCAAATAGGAAGAGACGAAGTCAAACTGTTGCTATTTGCAGATGACATGACTCTATATGTAGAAAACTCTATAGTCTTGGCCAAAAGCTCCTTCAGGTAATAAACAACTTCAGCAAAGTTTTAGGATACAAAAATCAATGTGCAAAAGTCACTAGCATTCCTATATATCAACAATAGCCGAGCTGAGAGGCAAACCAGGAGGGCAATTCCATTGCCACAAAAAGAATAAAACACCTAGCAATACAGCTAACCAGGGAGGTGAAAGATCTTTTTTTTTTTTTTTTTTTTTTTTTTTGAGATGGAGTCTTGCTCTGTTGCCCAGGCTGGAGTGCAGTGGCCAGATCTCAGCTCACTGCAAGCTCTGCCTCCTGGGTTTATGCCATTCTCCTGCCTCAGCCTCCCAAGTAGCTGGGACTACAGGCGCCTGCCACCTTGCCCGGCTAGTTTTTTGTATTTTTTAGTAGAGACGAGGTTTCACCGTGGAAAGCTCTTTACAATGAGAATTACAAAACACTGCTCAAAGAAATCAGAGAAGACACAAACAAATGGGAAAACATCACATGCTCATGGATAGGAAGAATCAATATTATTAAAATGGCCATACTACCCAAAACAATGTACAGATTCAATGCTATTCCTATCAAATTCCAATGAAATTCTTCACAGAACTGGAAAACACTATTTTAAAATTCATATGGAACTAACAAAGCGTGAATAGCCGAGGCAATCCTAAACAAAAAGGACAAAGCTGGAGGCATCACATTACCTGACTTAACACTATACTATAGGGCCATGGTAACCAAAACAGCATGGTACGGGCACAAAAACAGATCCATAGACCAATGGAACAGAATAGAGAGTCAGGAAGTAAGGCTGCGCATCTATAGCCATCTGACCTTTGACAAAGTCAACAAAAGTAAGCAATGGGGAAAGGACTCTCAATTCAATAAATGGTGCTGGGATAACTGGCTAGCCATATGCAGAAGACTGAAGCTGGACCCCTTTCTTATACCACATACAAAAATAAACTCAAGATGGATTAAAGACTTAAATGTAAAACCCCAAATTGTAAAAACCCTAGAAAACAACCTAGGCAATACCATCTTGGACATAGGAACAGGCAAAGATTTCATGACAAAGACACCAAAAGCAATCACAAGAAAAGCAAAAATTTACAAGTGAGGTCTAATTAAACTTAAGAGTTTCTGCACAGTGAAACAAACTATCAACAGAGGAAGCAGCCTACAGAATGGGAGAAAATATTTGCAAACTATGCATCTGATAAAGGTCTAATATTCAGCATCTATAAGGAACTTAAATTTACAAGAGAAAAACGAACAGTCCCATTAAAAAGTGGGTAAAGGACACGAACAGATACTTTTCAAAAGAAGACATGCATGCAGCCAACAAGCATATGGAAAAAAGCTCAATATTACTGATCATTAGAGAAATGCAAATCAAAAATACAAGGAGATACCATCTCACACCAGTCCGAATGGCTATTGTTAAAAAGTAAAAAACTAGTAGATACTGGTGAGGTTGCAGAGAAAAGGAAATACTTATATACTGTTGGTGGGAGTGTAAATTAGTTCAGCCATTGTGGAAAACAGTATGGCAGTTCCTCAAAGAGCTAAAAGCAGAACTGCTATTTGACCCAGCAATCCCGTTACTGGGTATATACTCAGAGGAATATAAAGCATTCTACCATAAAGATGCATGTGAATGTTCATTGCAGCATTTTTTCACAATAGCAAAGACAGGGAATAACCTAAATGCTCATCAGTGACAGATTGGATAAAGGGAATGTGGTACATGTATACCATGGATACTGTGCAGCCATAAAAAAGAATGAGATCATGTCTTTTGTGGGAACACAGATGAAGCTGGAGGCTATTATCTTTAACAAACTAAAGCAGGAAAGACAACCAAATACTGCATATTTTCACTTACAAGTGGGAGCTAGATGATGAGAACTCATGAACACAAGGAAACAACAGACACTGGGTCTGCTTAAGGGTGGAGGGTGATAACTACTGGGTACTGAACTTAATTCCTTGGTAATGAAATAATCTGTACAACAAACCCCTGTGACATGAATTTACCTGTGGAACAAACCTTCACATGTACGCCTGAACTTAAAAGTTAAAAAAATGTAGTATTTCTAGAACATATACGTGAAGATCAAAGTTATGACACTTTTAGTTTGAGTAAAAATACATACTTATTTAAAACTTACTTTGTTGTTGAAACCATCTTGAATATTAAAATTTGTTTCACATACATTTAAAGGTATAATATGAACATGTAAAAATAACTTGTTATTTTTATATGATTTATATAAGAGAGTCAGTGCTACCTTGACTTACTAAGGACAATCTAGGTGTTTTGTTATGGATTTCCAAAGTACAGTGTGGTTGATCACAAGTTATTTTTATATGTTCAATTATGTAACTTGTTAGTTTAGTATCAAAATTAAGTAGGAGCTGCATGAAACTTCATTATAAAACTGTTCAATGCTTTTATTCCAATGTCTATAAAGAAACTTTAAAAACTCTCTTATAGTCCTGTTTGATTTATTTAAATATAGAGAATTATCTTACAGGATTTATTGCAAGTATTTAAAAGAGGATGATTGTTGCTATTTTTTCTCAAGGAATTCGTTTAATTGCTTTAGACAATGTGTTAACAGATTTTTGTTTCCTCTCAGGCTATTACTTAAGCTGTAGCAGCTTAAGCTTTGCTCACTTCAGCTAATGAAGACTAATACCATTGTGTTCCTGCCAGTTCAATTCTTTCTAATTTAGCTTTTCTAAGATAATGCCTGTTAATAAGCAAAGTCATAGATGAACAGAGGATAAAAACAATTCTGTGCGTCATTAACCATCAATCTGTAGCCTTTCTTCTGTTGTCTTAACGTGGAAGGAATGGTTAGTTTAAAAAAATGTTAGCTTTTATGAGTTGTTTGTTTATGAGTTGTTTTATGTGATGGAGTGATTCTAATGTCAGGAACAGATCTTTGGGGCAATTTTCCTTAATGCAGTATGTGAAAAGCAAGCCATAATAAATATTACATGAACACATAAACATGCTAAAGTTTGTGTTTTTATTAAAGATGAGGGAAAATGCCATTCTAACCACCATATTTAGTCACGTTTAGGTAAAATGAACCTTGAGTATCTAAGGTATATGATTACATTGATCAACTAAGATCCCTCTACTGTAGTTACCATTTTTTCTTTACACTTATTTTTAAATCATAGTTTACATTTACAACTAGCTGGTCAATCTTTGAGATGTATTATAAATGAAAGGCTGGTTAGCACAGAAAAACTGGTCGATAATAAAGGAAAGATATATGGGATTGTAGCTCTAATGTAGGTCGAGTTGTCAATCTGGGGATTTGTTTTTAGCAGTTGTACCTGTTTTACTGCAGAGACTTGAGGAGACATGTTTTTATTCTTTTGTTCCTAAAACTATTCAGGTGTGCTTGCTTACTTGCCCAAAGTACTGTAAATAACTTTTCATAAAATAATGAATTGGAATTTATTTTGAACCTATACAATTTAGAATGGGTTTATGTTGGGTTACCAATTGATGCTCAATATTATAGTCTCTTGGAAATGTGCCTCTTTAATAAATATTACTTTTTCTCTCCAGTGAAGGGTTGTAAGAGAGATTTAGTGCTACCCTGACTTACTAAGGACAATCTAGGTGTTTTGTTATGGGTTTCCAAAGTACAGTATGGTTGATTACAATGAGATATTTTCTTTTGGCATTTAAAGGAGTTTATTTGTAAAGTCTTTATCTGAAGTTGTTGCAAAAAATATAATTACTTTTTACCTCACTTGGAATCAGGAAGTTTAGAATTCACCATGGTTTAACCTGTTAGTGATAGAAAATATTTTTTAAAAATAAGCTATATTTAGTGATTTTATTAAATTGGTAAATTCTAATGAACGCATATTTATTTTGTTTTCTATGCAGCATCATTAGTTATTCCTGCTGGTAGAACTCTTCCAAGTTTTACTACAGCAGAACTGGTATGTAGCTTACTTAAAATATATTTTAAAAGATATGCCCCACTGTTAGTGAGTGGTGGCAAAATGCTGAACGTAGATGTAATTTCTTACCCTCCAGCTGAAAGTGAAAAAATGTGGCTGGGCACGGTGGCTCATGCTTGTAATCCCAACACTTTGGGAGGCTGAGGCAGGTGGATCACCTGAGATCAGGAGTTTGAGACCAGCTTGGCCAACTGGCGAAACCTTGTCTCTACTAAAAAGTACAAAAATTAGCCGGGCCTAGTGGCGGGCACCTATAATCCCAGCTACTCAGGAGGCTGAGGCATGAGAATCGCTTGAACCTGGGAGGTGGAGGTTGCAGTGAGCCGAGATCATGCCATTGCACTCCAGCCTGGGTGACAAGAGCGAAATTCTGTCTCAAAGGAAAAAAAAAAAAAAGAAACAAAAGATGTGGTAAAGAGTGGGGCGACAGAATAACATCTATAGCATAGATGTAATAAAACTCAGAAGTTTCAGAATTGACATTTTCTTGCCAAGTTTTCCTGTCTTACAGACAGGTCATTAGCATCTTCCAAGACTATACCTACAAGGTTTAGGAAATGTCTGAAGTTATGTTGTATGAGGTTTTAATACACTGTATAATGTTATATCCGTGTTACATCCTAAATAGATCATTTTGAGTTTTTTTTTTTCTGATTTTTTTTCCCCTCCAGAATGGAGCAACATCATAGTTTTTACTTTAATTAAACTGGAATATTTTTGTCATTTTGTACCTTTGTGAAGTACAGCTTGTTAATATTTTTCCCCTTAGTACTTGGAGGCAGAGGATAAATGTACATGTTAACATAGAAAACCAAGTAGTTTTTCGGGTAGAGAAGAATAGCAGCTTTTCACTTTTATCTTTCTTCCATAGTACTGAGAGTATATACTAACTGTTTTTAATTTTCTTTCTGCCCATAGGTTGCCTTTCTAGGGCAAATGCTTAGTGGGCTAGTTATTTCCATTTCTTCACTAAGAACAGCCAAAACCACACACCTTAATAGGATTTTTGGAAAGAATGGTGCTGCTTTTGATAGGAGACCAATGAAGAAATACCTCTGCCTTTGGAATTCAAGGAAATACTTTTTTCCTGTTTAAATAAATAATAAGCTTATATTAATAAAAAGTAAAAATAGGCTGAGCACAGTGGCTCACACCTGTAATCTCAGTGTTTTGGGAGACTGAGGTACTGGTCACCATAGCAAGACCATATCACTACAGTTTTTTTTTTTTTTTGAGACAGAGTCTCACTCTGTCATCCAAGGCTAGAGTGCGGTGGCATGATCTTGGCTCACTGCAACCTCTGCCTCCCAGGTTCAGGTGATTCTTCTGCTTCAGCCTCCTGAGTAGCTGAGATTACAGATGCCTACCACCACGCCCAACTAATTTTTTGTATTTTAGTTGAGACGGGGTTTCACCATGTTGGCCAGGGTGGTCTCAAACTCCTGACCTCAAGTGATCCACCCGCCTTGACCTCCCAAAGTGCTGGGATTACAGGTGTGAGCCACCATGCCCGGCCTGTACAAAATTTTTTAAAAAAAATTAGCTGAGCATGGTGGTGTGTGCTTGTAGTCCTGGCTACTTGAGAGGCTGAGGCAGGAGGATCACTTGAGCCTAGGAATTGGAGGTTACAGTGAGTTATGACTGCACCACTGCTCTTCAGCCTGGGCCACAGAATGAAACCCTGTCTCTTAAAAGTAAAAAAGCAAAACATTTATAAATAAAAGAAAGAGCTCTGTAGTCTTATACTCCAAGAATAAACGTTTTAACTGTTTGATGTTTATCCATCCAGACTTCTTTCATGAAAGCTATATTAGTTTTCAGGGTAAAAAGTATGAATACTCTTTTTACTGTTTCTGTAATTTCTGTTTTCTAATTTAGTAATACAGACGTACTGCTTTCAATTTCAGTTAGTACACATTGGCCTTAGTGGATGTAACACAGTTTAATTAACAAACTTTTGTTGGTGAACATTTAAATTATTTCCAGCATTTTTCTAATATAGTATTCCATTGGTTATGCTTGTATATATTTCTGCGTGTTTGTGTGATAATCAGGACAAATTTCTAAAAGTAGAATTCCTGGGTCAAAGGTCATATGTATTTTCAATTTTGGTATATATATTGCAAAAATTACTCTCCAAAAGGATTGTACCAATATACATTCATACAAACAGTGGTTTGAGAAAACCAATTTTTATCACATTCTCAACAACACTGGATGTTATCAATCTTTCAAATTTTTGCAGATCTGAGAATCAATGGCCTTGCAAAGCTATGTCTTGGGCAAGTTTTTTGAGTCAATGTTTATACTGTTCATTAGGACTTACTGACTTCTTTGCTAATAACTGTAGAATAGGATTCCTCTTGATCCTTAATGGGTTGATCAATATCGAAAAACTGTTTTATTCAAAGAACTCAGCCCTAATGTTAAATGTTAAGTATTGTCAAACTATTGTCCACAATCAGATTTTTTGACTCCCTATGAGATCAGGGAAAAAAAGATACAAGTAAAGTCCTTTTCTAACTTTCTGATATGAATTTCTTATATCTAGGGTACTTCAAACTCCAGTGCAAACTTTACTTTTCCTGGTTATCCCATTCATGTACCAGCAGGTGTGACACTACAGACTGTATCTGGTGAGAGTATATTCTAAGAATATTTTTGTTTTTAGCATTGGTACTATTTTTTGGACGTTAAGCTTCATGATTTTTTAATAGATTATATACCAGAGGTTATAAGAACTTTTAATAAAATAGATTTTAGAAGTAATGATAAATGGTGGTTTTCATTGTTATGGAGACAGTCTACCATAAAAGACATTGTACTAGGCCTGTCCTGTATTTCCTTCCCAGTTCTCTTTCCCAACATTGTATAGGGGTTCTTTGTATGTATTTTTTCTAATTCAAGTCAGTTATCTAAATTTTAACAAATACAAAATAAAATAATTTACCTGCATTCCTGCTAGCTCTAATTACGGACTAAAGATTAGGTTGATCCACCTTTGTCCCCTTTCTTAGTAGAGATTGCATGGTCTGATAGAACAAACAACAGTTTTGAGGTTAACCAGTCTCTGCTTTTCAGAGCACCATCTCTTGATTTTGAAGAGGATCATACCTCTTCTTTGGGTTGTTGTAAAGTTTAAGTAAAGCACCTAACTCAGTGCTCAAAAATAAGTCCTTTATTTTTTTTCTTTTTTTTTGAGACAGAGTCTCGCTCTGTCGCCCAGGCTGGAGTGCAGTGACTTGATCTTGGCTCACTGCAAGCTCCGCCTCCTGGGTTCACGCCATTCTCCTGCCTCAGCCTCCTGAGTAGCTGGGACTACAGGTGCCCGCCACCACGCCCGTCTAATTTTTTGTATTTTTAGTACAGACGGGGTTTCGCCGTGTTAGCCAGGAGGTTCTCGATCTCCAGACCTTGTGATCCAGCCGCCTAGGCCTCCCAAAGTGCTGTGATTATAGGCATGAGCCACCGCACCCAGCCTTTTTTTTTCTTTTATAGTGTTATTTTAAAGGAAGAAAGGAGAAGATATTTGATTACTTTTGAAATCATTAAACTCTCTTTCGGATAGCATTTTCTTGTTATATGGCATTTTAAATATATGAAGTTATATTTTACATGATTATGTTTGTTAAAATCCAGTTTTTGGTTGATAACATTAATTTATCGAACAATGGAAGAGGTTCATGGATTAAATATTGGTGGCCTTTTTGTATCTCAGAGTGTGACATATAAACAATTGTGGGAGAAGTCTGGAATTAAAGCTAAACATACATAATTAAAAAATAAGAATTTATATGTTGATTGTAGAAAATCCAAAAATGTCTGAAGAATAAAAGAAAACCCCCTAGAGATAACCACCATTAACATATCAGTATATTTTTTTCCAGCCTGTTGTGGATGAGATTTTTTTTGTGATTGTTGTCAAAGGAAATTTTAATTCTATTATACTTACAAGATTGTTTCCTCCTTTTCAAGGTCACCTTTATAAAGTCAATGTACCAATTATGGTGACACAGACTTCTGGAAGAGCAGGTATTCTTCAGCATCCAATTCAGCAAGTATTTCAACAGCTTGGCCAGCCTTCAGTAATACAAACTAGTGTTCCACAATTAAATCCGTGCTCTCTTCAAGCAACTACTGAAAAATCACAGAGAATTGAAACTGTGCTACGGCAACCCACAGTTCTACCTTCTGGGCCAGTAGATAGGAAACACTTAGAAAATGCCGCCAGTGATATACTTGTATCTCCTGGAAATGAGCATAAAATCGTGCCTGAAGCTTTGTTACGTCATCAGGAAAGTTCTCAGTATGTCAATCTTCCAGGTGTTGTATTTTCTCCGCAGGTCTCTCAAACAAATCCTAATGTGGAGTCAGTGCTCAGTGGTTCAGCTAGCATGACTCAAAATCTGCATGATGAGTCCCTCTCCACAAGCCCTCATGGGGCTCTCCACCAGCACGTGACTGATATTCAGCTCCATATTCTTAAAAATGGGATGTATGGATGTGAATCTGTAAAGCAACCAAGAAATACAGAGGAACCCAGCAACATACCTGTATCAGAGAAGGTACAGTTCTGTGTCCAACTTCTTGGTATCGGGACAGACAGTGGCCAGTGATTGGATATCCTGAGTATTTTCAAGCTATAATGTTAATCAGAATTATATATATTTTGTTTTGTTTTTTTCCTTTAGAAGATTATTTCTTTTTTCTATTGATTAAAAAAATTTTTAATTGTGATAAAATACACGTAACATAAAATTTACCAACTTAACCATTTCTAAATGTACAGATCAGTAGTGTTATATACATCCACATGTGGTACAACCAAGAAGATTGTATCTTTATTGTTGTTTTTAATATGACCATCAGTTCTTAAAATATTCATGCTTAGCATTTCTAAAGTTTTCATTTCAATAGATGAATTAGAATACTTCTTTAGAGAAAATGCATTTGTTTTAAAAGGTAATCTATTTACCAGTCTCTTACATTGGGAAACTTGTTTTTTGTCTGCAGATAAAAATTAAAAGACCCAGAAATCCATACCAGTAGTTTATGGAATGTTTTGAGATAATTAATTATCAAATGTAATATACAAAAGAAGCCCACAAAGTATTTTTTTTCCTGCTCTACCTAATTTTTCTGAATTCTTATATGGAAACTTTTCCCTACATGAGGGATTATGTTGCTAGTAATTTTGTTTCTCCCTGCCTACTAAAATACTAGTTTTACTTAATTTCTTTTGGTATTGAAACTATAAAAAATTAGCTTATAGTTAACTTTTGATACCAAAAATAGGTCTGAATTATTAATTTTCAAGGAATTAATAGTAATGGCAGAAAGATTCTTGGATAATTTTGGATTATAAAAATTAAAAAAATTACATTCTTTTTACAAAAATGAAATACATCTTGTGGCTAATTCTAGTTATACAATTTAGGACATGTGAAAAATACTTAAAGGTTTTTGCTCCAGCTAATGGTTTAGCCATCATCCAGAGCCACTGTACAAGTCTGTAGCAATGGACAGTTAAGCACCACCTTAATATTTTATCTTCAAGATATTTAAATTTTGCTACTTAGGAAAAGATATAGGGCATAGTGAAAGCCCATAAACAAAGAAAATGATGATCAGAAACTATTTGACCTGTTTTATAATGTTTCAGATATTTAATGAAACCTGTTCAAGATCTCTGAGCAAATCTGTTGTTAGTTTTGCTGTAAGTGTTCATACTAAAATGTTTTATTGACTTTTTAAATTTTTTTTTACGTAATATATAACATTTAGTAAATAAATGTAGGCTAAACTAATAATTATGAAACATTTGGTTTTGAGGTAAAACTAACTACAAATGTAAAATGTTTGTTTTCATCACTAATACTTTTGGAGGCACTTTTTGCCTGGATTCTGTGTGAACTTTGCAGATGTTTGGTGTGATGAGTCAAGGACTTATTCTACTGTTCTGTGTTGTATGTCGTCATGCCCTTTTTCTGATATGGGGAAATAGATTAGTTAAGGGATATTAATCAAGGATTGATTAGGGGTAGTGGTTGAGAACATAAGCTTTGAAACCACAGTAGGTTCAAATTCTAGGTTCACTACTTGCAAGCAAACTGTGTAACATTACTCACTGAAATTCAGTTTTAGTCTTTAAATTGGCCCTAATACCAACCTTGTAATTTTGAGAATTATCAGAGATAATATATATTGAGTATTTAAAGCTTCTGGCACCATAGTAAGCTTTAGATTAGTGCTATTATGCTCTATGAGCTTGTAATATATTGGGTAACTTTTCATGTAACTTGTTAGTTTTAAAAAAGGTCTATATCTAAAACACAAAAATATAAACATATGAGAGTATATATAAAATGCTGATTGATTTATTGTAAGTTACCTTTGAGACAGTAAGCAGTTTGGTAAGTTTATGCTGAACTAATTTTCAAAGACTTTACAAGTAGTTTTTCTTTTTATAAGTAGCTTAAAGCAAGTTATAATCAACTCTACTCATTTACTTTTCCTATGTTGTAAACTACTGGAGAGCTTTTGGATCTATAGGTTTAAGAAGTAAGGATCTATGTGGGTTTAACATTGTTTCACAAAATATATTCTTGATAACTTTTGATTCTGCCCCTTGTAACTTCTGTTCTATTTTCTTTGTCTGAATTTGACTCTTCTGGGTACTTCAAAGATGGAATCATACAATGTTTGCCCTTTCGTGACTATCTTATTTCACTTAGCATAATGTTTTCAAGGTTAGTCCATATTGTAACATGCGTCAGAATTTCATTCCTTTTTAAGGCTGAGTTATGTGAATTTGATAATTTTTAAATTTTGTAACTATTCCTGGAATCTGTTTCTTCTTCTCCACTCCTAGTGCCATTGCCCTAATTGTTTCTCATGTGGGATAATTTTATCTGACTAATTTATCAGTGTGTAGTCTCTTCTACCTCTTACTCTGCTCCTGCCAATCCATCCGTCCTACAGGTCAAAGGCCTAGGCTTCAGGGATCAGAATTGTTTTGAATCCCTTCTCTATTCCTTAATAATTATATGACTTAGAGAAGTTACTCATTTGTAAAATAAAGATAATAGTATCTACCATATAATTGTGGTAGGATTAGTTAAGACAATCAATGAAAAGTGCTCAGCAGCACACTGGCACCGTGGTAAATGCTCAGTGCATGTTAGCACTCTCTTCCTGGTGGCTTCCAGAGATCTGTCCCAAATGCAGCCTGATTGTGTCTTTCTCCACTTAACACATCACTGACTGCCCTTCACCTATAATAAATAAACTTCAGGCACCTTAATATACATACACAAAGCATATTACACGTTCTTTCTCTGCCAAAGTTTCCTATTTATTCTTCCTTCCTCACATGAATATTCTTTATTGGGAACTGGTAACCGTGAGTGATTCTTGGTTTTTAACCTTGTTGTTTCCTACTTTTCTTTTTGCTTTTGTCATTCCCCCCTCCAGTGCCTGGAGTTTCTTCCCACTATCCTTTCCTCTGGTTAATTCCTGCTTATTCATTACTTCCTTCAGAAATCTTCAGTACTTCTCCACCTAATTTTTCCTTCATTATTAAATTGGATGTAGCTCTTCTGTTTTGTCGCCTGAAGCATGTCTGTCATAATGTAGTTCAAAGATATATTGATATGTTTTCTTTGCATTGACAGGTACATTTATCTTTGCATATGCAGTAATCTAAGAATATATACACACTCGTGTGTACTAGAGTGTAAGCTTTTAAGGATGGGATCTAGAATTAGTTTATTTGGCTCAGTAGTTCTCAATCCTGGCTGAATGATAAAATCACTGGGCCATTAAAAGAAAGTGCACGTCTACCCCAAGAGATTTAAATCTAATTAATCTGGAATGGGGTTCAGTCATCAATATTTAAGAGCTTCTGAAGTGATTGTAATATATAGTCAAGGCTAAGAACCACTGATGTAGCTCAAAATCAATGTATGAGTGAAAAATGGAGTGAGAGGATAAGAGAATATATAACTCCTAAGTGAGAGTTTTCATTTTTCTTCTAAGTCCGCACGTATTCCTCTAAAAGATAAAATGTCCTATCAATAATTATTTGACTTTATAATTCATTTAAATTGAGTAAATACTTTTTGAGTCTCTGTATGCCATTATGAAATTAATATATCAAAGTCAGAGATATTTAAACCAGATATGTGACTTTTTCATTATAAGAAGAAAGCCAATTTAACAAAATAATTTTTTATATCTGTCAAAATATATTAAGATATATTTCATTCCAAATAAGAGTGAAGTAGCATGGGATGCTACTGTACATGGTCAGGTAATATATAATTATCATTGTTACTATCTTGTAATAGATTAAACTCTTGTTAAGAATAAAAGAAAATATGTGCTGCCATTACAATTATAGGCCACTGAATTTGACATAATTTAGGCTGAAAATGTGAAAAGAATGTGTATTGTAGCTTAGGCTTATCTTGTTTTATATTTATCCCCACATATGGGTATAAAGTTCTGCAAATTTTTACTAGCCATTGGAAAAATATGGTTCTTTCATTGGAGGGAAGCTTAAATGGCAAAGACTGGAAGCTGGATTTGGCAAACAAAGCTTTATCATGAAGCATCCTATTTACTTGCTTATTATACTACCCAGTCATGGAAGCCACATACAATCAAAGACACCATGGTTAAGCTGAGAATATTGGACATTATTGAGCTGGTTTGTTTTAGAGCAGAGAAAAAAAACGGAAGCATTTCCTCTGTCAGATGACATCATCTGCATTAGAATTGTTGACATTTCTTTCAGGTTTGGCTGGAATTCATAGAAGTATCAGCAGCGACTTTCCTTTAACATTCAACAGGCTAAAAATACCAATGTTTCTTAGGGCTGCCAATATCTGATTTTAATCATTATTTGTACATTGATACCATCAGATAACTTTTATGTTGTGAGCTCTTTTTTTTTAAATTGGAAACTGACATCTTTCTAATAATGAAAAGTTTGGCTAGTAAAATTTGGTACTCTACACCATTGGAGCTCCCGAGATGCTTGGCAAATATGGTTTTGCTGCTTTAGTAAAGAAAGCGTTGCTGTCTATTTCAGCACATGGCATGCATTAGTGCTAAGACATGCCAATAATTCTAAAAGAAGTCTCATCTGCTGACATAAAACTCAAATATATTAGAGCCATGGTTTTGAATTATTGTGTTTCCCAAGACATTTATCAAACAATGTAGGCAGAATATTAAATTCTTCATGCAGAATTTTTCTGGCTGTTGAAAGGAAAATGCTTGAAAGGACCCATGCTTGATCCTTGGGGAAACATTTACTATTTTTGAGAGGGAGCAAAAGCCCCCTCATAACAACTTGACCTAGAGGAGTTCACTGATGATCCATGTGGTGGATGTTTGGCTATATGAAAGACTTAAATCTTTTCATGGTCCTGCGGTATCAATTATGGATGTTGCTGCACAACTCCTGGCTATTTTGGTCAAATTACCACTTCAGAAGAGATTGGAGTCAGATAATCGTGAATTTTTCAATACCTGGTGGAAGTGCTTCTGAAGAAAAAAGTTGAGAATGATAACTCTTTTGCTGTTATTGAAATTAAATTTAGATTTGTAATTTTAATCCTCTCCCAGAGTAAAGAGGGCCTCACTGATTGAAGGAAGATGGTATGAGGCTACATAAATTCAACTAGAAGAGTCCTAAAATCGTCAGTATTCCTTTATAAGCTTATGCTCATCTGGCAAAGTAACACAGAAGCTCTGCTTCATTTTTCAACAAAAGATCTTATGGTTTAAGGTTTTCAGTACTTGTTGCCATTAAAATGAAAAGCCAGGCTGGGCATGGTGGCTCCTGCCTGTAATCCCAGCACTTTGGGAGGCCAAGGTGGGCGGATCACTTGAGGTTAGGAGTTCGAGACCAGCCTGGTCAATGTGGCGAAACCTCGTTTCTACTAAAAATACAAAAATTAGCAGAGTGTGGTGGCAGGCACCTGTAATCCCAGCTGCTCGGGAGCTGGGGCAAGAGAATCACTTGAACCTGGGAGGCGGAGGTTGTGGTGAGCTAAGATCGCGCCACTGCGCTCCAGCTTGGGCAACAGAGCGAGACTCCATCTCAAACAAACAAAAAAAACCAATTTCAATGTGTGGTTTAGGCCTAGGAAAAATCTTATACTAATTGACTTTATTATTATTATTTTTTATATATTTTTGACATGGAGTCTCACTTCGTCACCCAGGCTGGAGTGCAGTAGCGCGATCTTGGCTCACTGCTACCCTCGCCTCCCAGGTTCAAGAGATTCTCCTGCCTCAGCCTCTCAAGTAGCTGGGAGTACAGGCCTACACCACCATGTCCAGCTAATTTTTGTTTTTTTGGTAGACACGGGGGTTTCACCATGTTGGCCAGGCTGGTCTCAAACTAACTGGCTTTAAAATAACTCAAATTTAAAGAGGCATGATATATATACAATAAAATTCATCTTTTAAAAGGTAGTTTTTAGATGTACCATATGAATTTTGACAAACTGAAATTATACAACCCTACCTGAGATAGAGAACATTTTCATTACCTCAGAGTTTCCTCACATGCCTTTGTAGTCAATACCTTCCTTCAGCCCCCAGTTCCTAGCGGTCACTCACTGATCTGTTTTCTTTTGGGATAAGTTTATGGTTTCCAGAATGTTAGACACAATCATGCAGCATGTATTTTCAGCACAATACATTGGAGATACATCCATGCTGTTGCGTGTATGAGTACATTCCATTGTATGGTTATACCACATTTACTTACCAGTTTGACATTTGGGTTGTTTCCAGTTTTTGGTGTTTGTGAATAAAGCCCCTGAAAGGGCCAGGCACTGGGTAATCCCAGCACTTTAGGCAACTGAGATGGTTGAATTACTTGATGTCAGGAATTCGAGATCAGTCTGGCCAACATGGCGAAACCACATCTCTACTAAAAATACGAAAATTAGCTGGGCATGGTGGTACACGCCTGTAATCCCAGCTACTTGGGAGGCTGAAGCAGGAGAGATAATTGCTTGAACCCAGTGAGCTGATATCATGCCACTGCACTCTAGCCTGGGAGACAGAGTGAGACTCTGTCTCAAAAAACAAACAAACAAACAAAAAACCTGAAAACATTTATGTGTAGGTTTTGTATGTGTAAATACCTAGGAGTGGGGTTGTTAGATAAGATGATAAATGTATGCTTATGAGAAACAGTCAAACTCATTTCCAAGGTGGCTGTATTTCCACCAGCAATGTATGGTGGAATTTTGCATTTCTACCAGCAATGTATAAGATTTGTTGTTGGTACACCACATCCTTGGTAGTTAATGCTATCTTTTGGTAAGGAGAAGTTTTTAATTTTGATGAAGTCCAGTTTATTATTTTTATCTTTTGTTTTCTTTTTCATGTGTCTTATCAAAGGCTGCAGAGATTTTCTTATACTTCTAAATATTGTATAGTTACAGATTTTACATTTAGGCCTGTTGCCCAGGCTGGAGTGCAGTGGCATGATCTCAGCTCATTGGGTTCAAGCGATTCTCCTGTCTCAGTCTCCCGAGAAGCTGGGATTACAGATGCCCACTGCCATGCCTTGCTAATTTTTTGTATTTTTAGTAGAGGCAGGGTTTCACCATATTGGTTGGGCTGGCCTTGAACTCCTGACCTCAGGTGATCCACCTGCCTCAGCCTCCCAAAGTGCTGGGGAAACAGGCATGAGCCACCGTGCCTGGCTGGCTCATTTTTTTTTAACATATGGATAGTCAATTGTTTCACCATCGTTTGTTAAAAAGACTGCCCTGTCTCACTGAATTAGCTGTCTGTGCACATTAAGTATCTAAAGCACTTCATCTTTAGTGAAAATTATTACATCTGTGTTGGTTTATTACTGAAGGTTCATTCTGTTTCATTAATTCACGTGACTATCTTTTTGCTAGTACCACACTGTCTTGATTATGGCAACTTTATAGTAAATCAGAGAGTGTGAATTTCTCAAATTTGTTCTTTTTTCCAAATTGTTTGGGCTATTCTAATTCCTTTGTATTTCCATATAAATGTTAGGATGTGCTTGTCAGTTTCTAAAAAGAAAAGTTGCTAAGACTGCTTTGGGTTGTGTTGAATCGGTAGATCAGTAAGGGGAAGTGATGTCTTCACAATATTGAGTCTTCCAATTCAGGGACATAAGTTTGTTTGTTTGTTTTTTTTAATTTAGGTTTTTGACTTCTCTTACTAATGTTTTCTAGTTTTTAGCATATGCATATTTTATATATTCTGTTATATTTTTATCTAAATATTTCATGGTTTTTGGTGCTATTATAAATAGTACCTAAAAATGCCATCAAGAACTTTTTTTTTTCCTTCATTTTGTTTTTATTATAGCATGTTTGCTTAATTTACAGCAAGCAGAAAATAAGCTGGGTCTTGTTTTGATCCAAACATTGATGTTTTAAAGGTTATATACAATATTTGTTAAAAAGAACATAAAAATACCTTTTTAGAAGCCTCTATAAGAAAGAAAATATAAAGTTTAATCCCACAACTTTCCTCTTTGCTAGAACTGCAAACTACTGCTACAGTTTTAAATAGACTTTTTGTTGTTTAAACTATACATCCAGGAAAATCTAAAAAAATTAAAGAAATATGCATATAAATGATTGCATAGCAGAACATGAACATTAACTGCAAACAGTAAAGAAATGAAAGTTAGAAATACTATCAAATATGCGAACGTTCTAGAATCAATCCTTTAAACACATTCCACAAACAGTATTTAAAATCCATCATTGTATTATTTACAGGCAAAGCCTAGATTACTAAAACCAAAATTGAAAAAAGTAATCCTCTAAAAGGAATTGTTTCTCCATAATTCTTACTTATATCTGTAAGCAAGCAATCTGAGATTTTTAAAGATGCTAGCTTTTTATTCTGAAATGAAATTGGACATGTCAAGTCACTTTTGTCCCCAAAACGATCTTTCAGAGAAATACTAGAAATTATAAATGGTTAAGGGTATTACTTCATTTTTAGTCAGGTACTACACTGATAATCGAAAGCTCAGAAGACGTGACTCTTGCTTACAACTGGCTAATCCTTTTTCCCAAATTATTTTAAATTTTATGGCACCACAGAATCACCTAGAATGAGTGTTATCTTTCATCTTGCCTCGTATTAAATAAACTGAGGTGTGAAAAGCAGGCCTCCCTCATAAAGAGGCAGACAAATTTTGATACAAATCCATGAGCCAAGTGCTGTAAGCATCAAACTTTCAGTTCTTTTACACTATGCACACACACACGAAACCTACTTGGAAACAATTGCTTCTAACAGCAGTAAGAAAACTAAGCAATATTATGGTCAACAACGTTCCTTAAACTTTAGAATAACTACATAAGAATATTTCTTTCTCCTTAAAATTATTTTTGCCATCATCGACCTGCTCAAATTTTAAGGTGAGTTTTTGTGTTTTCTGTGTTCCAAATCTTCATAGGAATGAGAAGAAAAGCAGTCAAGCCTCCATGTTTCAGTCAAGAACTCAATTACCCAGCTGGTATCATTCCCCAAGACAGTGGGGTTAACAGAAGAACTAATCCACACTGCATCAAAAATAATTATCATTGGCCTAGACATCTGTTTTTTTTTTTTTTTTGAGATGGAGTCTCATTCTGTTGCCCAGGCTGGAGTGCAGTGGCATGATTTTGGCTCACTGCAACATCCACCTCCTGAGTTCAAGCGATTCTCTTGCCTCAGCCTCCTGAGTAGCTGAGATTACAGGTATGCGCCACCATGCCTGGCTAATTTTTGTATTTTTAGTAGAGACGGGGTTTCACCATGTTGGTTAGGCTGGTCTCGAACTCCTGACTTCATGATCCACCCATCTTGGCTTCCCAAAGTGCTGGGATTACAGGTGTGAGCCACTGCGCCTGGCTGGGCCTAGACATCTTGACAAGACATAAAGGTCCACCCTGAACCTACATGTGTCTGAGCAGTCAGTGTTGTATTGTGGCTACTACTTCACTTTTGTATCACTCTATCTTATTAGCAAGCTACATTTCTAGGTTAACAGTTCTACCAAATATGAATATGAAAGTTTATTTTTAATGAGACAATATTGCAAATTGTGGTCAACCAACATCTTTTCACCAAATACTTCAAGCATAAAAAATGAGAATCTTTACAAAAATATATAGAGACACCACAAATTGGTAGCTGCCCATAACATTAGACAAACTGGACTCTTAAGAGTGGCTTCTCAACAGCATATCATTTAATTATAACTGTTGCCTGGTACAGGGAAAACTAACAAGTGTTTTTAAAGCATCATTGCAACATTGTATTCCTGATAAGTAAACCGAACTATGAGTAAATGAATGATACATGCCTAAAATTGAGCATGGTCTATACTGTCAGTGGCCACTGGACTTAGGACTAGTCCAAGACCTTGATCTAGATTTTTGACCTAGACCTAGACTGTGATCTTGACTGAGATTTGGATCTAGGTGATTCTTTTTTTCCTTGATTCCTTTTCATATATTGAGCCAGACTTATAATGTGTTTTGGAATCTGTTTTAGAGGTGCCTCTAGTTTTAGTGTGAGATGCAGACCTAGAACATGATTTAGCCTTCATTTCTTTCTTGGGCTGGGACTTGGACCGTGATCTTGAATTGGATTTTGATCTGGAAAAAGATTGATTTCGATGTTTGAATCTGTCATTGTCGGAATGGCTTCTGCTACGCCGTGGTCTTCCAGTCCGTCTACTGTTTCTAGGATGGTACGATCTTCTATAGTTGTAATCAAAAGACCAACTTCTTGATCTCCTCCTTTCACAACTTTGGCTTCTAGAATGCCTGTATCTGTCATAATCATCATAGCCTGAAGAACTGTACACATTCCTCTCTTCCTTGGCTTTCATCTGATTTGGTGTCTTTCGATCCCCCTGGGCAAACTATTTCAATCTGCTGTCCACAAATCCACTTTCTGTCCAAATTATGTAAATCGTCTTTAGCATCACGAACATCCCAGAGACGTGTTGAGGGGATGCAGGCAGTGGGACATGGCTGCGGCATGTCTCAGCCAGACACACTAACGGGCTCAGCAAACCGTGCGTGCCAAGACCATTTTTATTCTTAAGCTTCATTTGCATTGCATTTTTAAAAATATATTTTTAATTAATTCATTAGTTTGTGGAGACAGACAGAGTCTCATTGTGTTATCCAGGTTGGTCTCGAATGTCTGGCCTCAAGCACTTGTCTCACTTTGGCTTCCCAAAGTGCTGGGATTACAAATATATGAGCCACTGTGCCCAGCCTAAAATACATTTTTTAAAAGGTAGAAAAAACTAAAAATTTCTAAGGCATTTGCAGTACATTGCCATAGTATTTTAAAAAGAGGTTGTGCCGATTTTTCCTGCCACCAGTACTTTGATCAGTTTTGCCATATAGTTGACACTATATCACTACTGACTTTTACAAATTTGATTTTTCTTTCATGCTAAAATACACGTACAATTAGCCATTTAACTATTTTATTTTTAAATTATTTTTACAATTTTTAACTGTATAGCTTAGTGACAGTAAGTATATTCACATTGTTGTACAGCTATCACCACCACCTGTCTCTAGAAATTTTTCATCTTGTCAAACTCCATGCGCATTAAACATTAACTCCCCATTTCTCACTCTCCCAGTCCCTGACAAACAACCATTCTACTTTCCGTCTCTATGAATTTGACTACTTTAGTTACCTCATCTAAGTGGAATCAGACAGTATTTGCCCTTTTCATTTAGCATAATGTCTCAGGGTTCTTCCATGTTGTAGCATGTGTCAGAACTTACTTCCTTTTTAAGGCTGAATAATATCCCATTGTATGCATATATTGCATTTTGTGTATTCATTCAGGTGTCTGTGGATACTTGGGTTGCTTCCAGCTTTTGACTGTTGTGAATAATGCTGCTATAAACATGGTGTACAAATATCTCTTCAAATCCCTGTCTTTATTTTTTTTGGATATATATGGAGAAATGGAGCTGTAAAATCATATGACAGTTCTACTTTTAATCTTGTTAGGAACTGCCATACAGTTTCCATAGAGGCTGCACCATTTTACATTCTCAACAGTAGTGTACAAGCGTCTGATTTCTCCACATCCCCACCAACACTTACTTTCTGTTTTTGTTTTTGTTTTGTTTTTTTAAATAATTGCTACCCTAAGGGATTTGAAGTGGTATCTTGTAGTTTTGATACGTATTTCCTTAATGATTAGTGATGTTGAACATTGTTTTATGTACTTCTGGCCATTTGTATATGTTCTTTGGAGAGAAGTCTATTCAAGTCTTTTGCCCATTTTTTTTTAATTGGACTGTTTGCTTTGTTGTTGTTGAGTTGTAGTTCTTTATATATCCTGGATATTCACCTCTTATCAGATGTATGATTTGCAGATATTTTCTCCCATTTCATGGGTCACCTTTACTCTGTGTTAATAGTGTCTTTTGAGCACAAAAGTTTTTGATTTTGGTGAAGTCCATTTTATCTATTTTTTTCTTTTGTTACCTATGCTTTTGGTGTCATATCCAGTAAATTATTTTCAAATCTAATGTCATGAAATTTTCACCATGTGTTTTCCTCTAAGAGATTTATAGTTTCAGTTCTTATGTTTAGCTCTTTGATCCATTTTGAGTTAATTTTTGTAGATGGTGTAAATTTAGGGTTCAACTCGATTATTTTCAATGTGGTCCTAGTCTTCCCAAAATGATTTGTTGAAAAGACTGTCCATTCCACATTGAATGGTCTTGTTACCCTTCTGGAAAATTGACCTTTTATGTAAGGGTTTGTTGCTGGGATCTTTATCCCATTGGTATATACACCTGTCTTTACATTAATAACACACTGGTTTGATTTTTAAATTTTTATTATTTATCACTTCAACATTTATTTAAGATTCAGGGAGTACATGTGCAAGGTTTGTGACATAGGTATATTGCATCATGCCGAGGTTTGGGGTGTGATTGATCCTGTCATCCAGTTACTATGCAGAGTACCCAAAATAGTTCTTCAGCCCTTGCTCCCACTTCTTCTCCCTTTTTGGAGTCCCCAATGTCTATTATTTCCACCACTGTGTCAGTATGTGCTGAATATTTAGCTCCTAATTTATAAGTGACAACATCTCGTATATGGTTTTCTGTTCCTGTGTTAATTCACTTAAGATAATAGCAACAGTATGCATGTTGCTGCAAAGAACATGATCCCCCCCCCCCTTTTTTCTTATGGCTGCATAGCATTCCATGGTATATATGTAACACATTTTCTTTATTCAGTCTACCATGTATGGGCACCTGGACTGATTCCGTGTCTTTGCTATTGTGAATAGTACATCTGTAAACAGAGATAATGTTAGTTTAGTTTTTCCTTTCTAATTTTGATGTCTTTTATTTATTTTACTTGCCTGATTGTCCTAGCTAGTACTTTTTTTTTTATTACTGTGTTGATTAGAAGTGGTGAAAGTATTTGTCCTTTCCTTCTTTCTAATCTTAGAGAAGAGATTTCAGGGATTTACCATTCAGCATGATTGTTTTTTTTATGTTGAACTATCCTTGCATCCCAGGAATAAATCTCATTTGGCCATGGTGTAGGATTCTTATAATGTGCTATTATATCTATTTGCCAGTATTTTGTTGAGGATTTTTACACGAATATTCATCAGAAGTATTGGTCTGTCATTTTTATGTTTTGTCTTTGTCTGGCTTTGGTATCAGGGTAATGCTGGCCTCGTGAAATAAGTTTGGAGATATTTTGTTCTTCCATTTTTTGGAAGAGTTTGAGGGTGATTGGTATTCATCTTTAAATGTTTGGTATAATTTTCTAGTGAAGCCATTTGGTTCTGGATTTTTCTTTGTAGGTAGGGTTTTGATTACTTATTCAGTCTACTTTCCAATCAATATACTTATTAAGATTTTCTATTCTGATTCAGTCTAGATTGTGTATTTCTAGGAGTTTGTTAATTTTTAAAATAGATTATCTGATTTGTTGTGGTGTAAGTGTTCATAGTTTTCTCTTAAAGTTCTTTATATTTCTGTAAAATTGGTAATGATGTCCCCTCTTTTATTTATAATTTTGTTTTATTATTATTATTATTATTATTATTATTATTGAAACATTCTCTGTTGCCCAGGCTGAAGTGCAGTGGTGTGATCCCAGCTCACTGCAACCTCTGCCTCCTGAGTTCAAATGATTCTTGTGCCTCAGCCTCCTGAGTAGCTGGGATTGCAGGTGTGCTCTACTATGCCCAGCTAATTTTTTTATTTTTGGTAGAGTTGGGGTTTTGCCATGCTAGCCAGGCTGGTCTACAACTCCTGGCCTCAAGTGATCCACCTGCCTCAGCCTCTCAGAGTGCTGTGATTACAGGCGTGAGCCACCGTGGCTGATCCTCGTTGATAATTTTAGTTGAGTCTTCTCTTCTTCTTATAAGTCTAGTTATAAAGGTTTATCAATTTTATTGATCTTTTTGAAGAAGCAACTCTTGGTTTTGTCGATTTTTCTCTGTTGTTTCTCATTTCTGTGTTTTCTTTTTCTCTAATGTTATTATTTATTTCATTCTGCTAGCTTTAGGTTTGATTTGTTCTTTATAGTTTTTTAGATATAAAGTTAAACTGTTAGAGATTGATCTTTTAAAATGTAGGCATTTATAGGTATACATTTCCCTCCCCATTGTTTTTACTTCATCCCCAGACTTTTTTTTTTTTTTTTTGAGAGACAGAGTTTCACTCTGTTGCTGGGGATGTAGGCAGTGGCACAATCTTGGCTCAGTGCAACCTTTGCCTTTGGGTTTAGGTGATTCTCCTGCCTCAGCCTCCTGAGTAGCTGGGATTACAGGCACCCACCACCACTCCTGGCTAATATTTGTAGTTCTAGTAGAGACAGGGTTTCACCATATTGGCCAGTCTGATCTCGAACTCCTGACTTCAAGTAATCCGCCTGCCTCAGCCTCCCAAAGTGCTGGGATTACAAGCGTGGGCCACTGCACCCGGCCTGTTGCATATATTTAGGAGATCTAATGTTTGGTGCACATGTATTTATAACTGTTATATCTTCTTGGTAAATTGATTCTTTTTTCATTATGTAACTTAAATTTTTTTTTTTCCTTTTTAAATAACAGTTTTTGACCTAAAATCCATTTTTTCTAGTGGTAACATAACCATTGCAGCTCTATTGGTTATCATTTGCATGGACTTTATTTTTCCATCTTTTCACTTTCAGCCTATTCATGTCCTAGATATTTAATCTCTTATAGAGAGCATATAATTGGATCTTATATTTTATCCATTCTCCTAAACTATGTCTTTTGATTCGGGAATTTAATTCATTTGCATTTACAGTAATTACTAATTGGGAAGAACTAACTCTTGCCGTTTTGCTGTTTTCTATATGTATTTAGGTTTTCTGTGATTTCCTCCTATGTTACCTTCCTTTGTGTATAATTGATTTTTGGTTTCCCTTCTCATTTCCTTTGTGAACATTCTATAGATATTTTCTTTGTGGTTACCATGGGTATTACATATAATATTTTAGGCTTGTAATAATCTCTTTTAATCAGATACCCACTTAAATTCAATCACATACAGAAAGTTTACTCCTTTACAACTTCGCCCTCCCCCACTTTGTCTTATTGTTGTTACAGATTACTTCTTTATATATTATTTACCCATTAACATAGATTTTTTTATGCTTTTGTCTTTTAAATGATGTAGAAGAATAAAATCAATTATAAACTAAAATTATGTTAACACTGATTTTTGTATTTGTCCATCTATTTACCTTTACCAGATAATTTTACATTTTGTGTAGCTTCAAGTTACTATCTAGCATCTATTCATTTTAATTTAAAGGACTCCTTTTAGTATTTCTTGTAGGGAAAATCTAATGATAATGAATTCCCTTGGTTTTTATCTAGGAATGTCTTAATTTATCTTTCATTTTTTAAAGGATGGTAAGGCAGAATTTATTCAAGGAGATCCATGGCAATAGGAACTACTCTAGCTGGGTTTTGCAGTGGGAGAGAGAGATTGGAAGCAACTCCTTCCCTTATTTTTGAAAAATAATTTTGCCAGATACAGAAATCTTGGTTGATTTTTTTTTTTTTAAACACTTTAAATATGTCATCCCACTGCCTTGTGGTCTTCAAACTTCTGCTGAGGAATCTGCCAGAACACTTATTGGGGATTCCTTATACGTAGGTGAGTTGCTTTTCTCTTGATGCTTTAAAGGTATATAATTTTTTAAATTTATTTTCAACTACCACGTTCTCATTTATAAGTGGGAGCTAAACAACAAGAACACATGGATACTAGGAGGGGAACAATGAACACGGGAATAATTGAGGGTGGAGTGTGGGAGGAGGGAGAGGATCAGAAAAAATACCTGTTGAGTACTGTGCTTATTACCTGGGTGATGAAATTATCTGTAAACTAAACCCCCATGACACATAGTTTACCTACATAACAAACCTGTACATATACCCCTGAACCTAAAGTACAAGTTAAAAAAAAAAAAAAGAGAAGTTCCATTTAGGAAAGAGGTTTCCCTTGTAGATGTATTAAAATATTACACATTCTAAACTGAAACTTGGCTGGGCATAGTGGCTCATGGCTGTAATCCCAGCACATTGGGAGGCTGAGGAAGGAGGATTGCTTGAGTCCACTAGTTCAAGACCAGCCTGGACAACATGGCAAAACCCCATCAATATAAACAATACAAAAAAATGAGCTGGGCATGGCGCTCCCCTCCTGTAGTTCCAGCTACTCGGGAGACTGAGGTGGGAGAATCGCTTGAGTCCAGGAGGTCAAGGCTGCAGCGAACTGAGATTGGGCCACTGCATTTAACCCTGGGCAATAGACTGAGATCCTATCTCAATCAATCAATCAAAACTGAAACTTAATCCTTCAAATATGTTTATTTTACTTGTCCTAAAACAATCTGCCTACAAGTATTAAAGTGTAAAACATTGTTATTTTCCCATTTTGAGATCTCTAATGTAAAAATGGATTTTATAAAAATAATTTTTTAAAACATAAAATGCTGTATAATAAACATTTTAAAAATTATTTTTATTTTTATATTTTGAGACAACGTCTTGCTGTGTTGCCCAGGCTGGAGAGCAGTGGCAGGTCATAGCTCACATAGCTCACTGCAGCCCTAATCTCCCAGGCTCAAGTAATTTTCCTGCCTCAGCCTCCTGAGTAGCTGGGACTGTAGGTACACAACACTATACCTGGGTAATTTTTAAACATTTTTATTTTTAGTAGAGATAAGTTTGGTCTTGAACTCCTGAACTCAAGCGATCCTTTTGTCTTGTCCTCCCAAAGTGCTGGGATTACAGGCATAAGCCCCCACACCTGGTCTAAAGGTAGTGTTTTAAAATTTCAATTTCTAATTGTTTATTGCTACTATAAGACATGCAGTTGAATTTTGTAAATTGACCTAATATCCTGTGACCTTGTTAAACCCACTTAATAATTTTAGTAGTTGTTTTGTAGACCCTTTGGGGTTGCGTTATGTAGACTGTAATCTATTTTGATGAATAAAAAAATATTTCTTCTGGGGTCGGGAGCAGTGGCTCACGCCTATAATCCCAGCACTTTGGGAGGCCGAGGCGGGTGGATCACGAGGTCAGGAGAGAGAGACCATCCTGGCTAACATGGTGAAACCCTGTCTCTACTAAAAATACAAAAAATTAGCTGGGCGTGGTGGTGAGCGCTTGTAGTCCCAGCCACTCGGGAGGCTGAGGCAGGAGAATGGCGTGAACCTGGGAGGCAGAGCTTGCAGTGAGTGGAGACTGCACCACTGCACTCCAGCCTGGGTGACAGAGCCAGACTCTGTGTCAAAAAAAAAAAAAAAAAAAAAAAAAATACACACACACACACACACATATTATAGCATAAATTTAATGCTATAAATTTCCCTCTAGGCACTGCTTTGGGTACATCTCAAAAGTTTGGACATTATGTTTTATATATATATGTTTATAAAGTATATATATAAATATGGGTATATATATATATTTCTTCCCATAGCTTTTTTTTTCTTGGCTTATTGCGCTGATTTAGGACTTCCGGTACAAAATTAAATAAGAGTGCTGAGAGCAGAAATCTCGTTCCTGATTTTAAGGGGAAAGCATTCTATCTTTCATCAAGTACTATGTTAGCTGTATGGTTTTAATTTTTTTTTTTTTGGTAGATATCCTTTATCAGATGGAAAAAGTTTTCTTTAATATAGTTTGTTTTTTTAAATCATGAGTTGACGTTAGGTTTAAACAATTTTCCCCTATATCTATTGAAACAAATGGGTTTTCTTCTTTCATGTTTTGATATGGTGAGATACACTGACTTTTGAATGTTCAACTTTCAAATGCATTCTCAGGATAAACTTCCTTTTGTAATGTTGTGTTATTCATTTTATGCATTGCTGGATTCAATTTGCTAAAATTGCGTTGTGGATTTTTGCTTCTATGTTCATGAGGAATACTGGTCTGTAGTTTTCTTATTTTGTGCTGGATATTAGGATAATGTTAGTTTCATAAAATGAATTGCTATATATCTGTATCTCTCCTGTTTTCTGATAGAGTTTTTAGCTTTCTGAATTTAGAATTTTTCTTTGTGGGAAGGTTTTTAATGGAATTAAATTTCTTTAACTGATACGTCTCTTTAGGTTATCTGTTTCTTCTTGAGTAAATTTTGGTAATTTCTTTCAATGAATTTATCCATTTTACTTAAGTTGTAAAATTTATTGAAAGTTGATAATATATTATTTTAATGCCTCTAGGATCTATGTAACATCCCTTCTTTAATTATTAATACTGTTTGCTTGTGTCGTCTGTCTGTCTCTCTCTCTTTCTCTCTCTGTCATGCTAGAGGTTTTTCAATTTTTTTTTTTTTTTTGAGACAGTCTGGCTCTGTTGCTCAGGCTGGAGTTCAGGTGGTGTGATCTTGGCTCACTGCAATCTGTGCTTCCTGGGTTCAAGTGATTCTCATACCTCAGCCTCCCGACTAGCTGGGATTACAGGTGTACGCCACCACACCTGACTAATTTTTGTATTTTTAGTAGAGACTGGATTTCACCATGTTGGCCAGGCTGGTCTCCAACTCTTGGCCTCTAGTGATCCGCCTGCCTTGGCCTGCTAAAGTGCTGGGATTACAGGTGTGAGCCACCCTGCCTGGCCAGGTTTTTCACTTTTATTGATAATTTCAAAGAATGAACTTTTGGCCTTACTGATTTTTCTCTCTATCTCTTTTTTTTTTTTTCGGTTTGTAATTTCACTGTTTTTCCCTTTTAAAATTTTTATTATTTCCTTCCTTCTGTTTACTTTGGACTTATTTTGTCCTTCTTTTTCTAGTTTCTTAAGGTGGAATATTAGGCCATTGATTTGAGACATACTTATTTTCTGATATAATTAATGATATAAATTTCCCCCTAGGCACTGATTTGGGTATATCTCAAAAGTTTGGACATTATGTTTTCATTTGCATTCAATTACAATTATTTTCTAATTTCTTTTATGATTTAGTCTTTGACCATTGGGTATTTAGAATTGTGTTGTTTAATTTTTAAATATTTCGGAAATTTTTCAGATATCTTTCTGTTATTGGTTTCTAGTGTAATTCTTTTGTGGTCAGAGAGTATACTTTGTATATTTTAAATTTGTCAGGGTTTGTTTTGTGTTTCAGAATATGGTTTATCTTGGCAAACATGATGTGTGCTCTTGAAGCTATTTGGCTATTTTTGGGTGGGGTATTCTCTAGATATTAATTAGGTCAAGTTGGTTGATTGCATTGTCTAGGGTTTCCGTATCTTCACTGAATTTGAGTCCACTTTTTCTATTGACTGCTGAGAGAGGAATTTTAAGCCTTTACCTGTAATAGTAGATTTGTCTATTTCTTCTTTTACTTTTATTACTTTTTAGTTTATTTTTGAAGCTATGTTTGTAGGTATATAAGTATTTAGGATAGTCATCTTCTTCAATTGATCCCTTTATTATTATTTAATGTTTTTTATTTATCTCTGATAATATTTCTGCTTCTGAACTTTACATTTTCTGATATTAATAGAGCAGTTTTAGGTTTATTTTGATTAGTGTTTGCATGGTATGTGTTTTTTCTGTTCATTTACTTTTAACCTACCTGTGTCACTGTATTTAAAGTGAGTTTCTTTCTTTCTTCCCTTTTTTTTTTTTGTTTTTTTTTTGATAGTGTCTTGCTCTGTCGCCCAGACTGGAGTGCAGTGGCGCGATCTTGGCTCACTGCAAGCTCCGCCTCCTGGATTCAAGCAATTTTCCTGCCTCAGCCTCCTGAATAGCTGGGATTGTAGGCATGTGCCACCATGCCCAGCTAATTTTTTAAAAATATTTTTAATAGAGATGGGGTTTCACCATATTGACCAGGCTGCTCTTGAACTCCTGACCTTGTGATCTGCCCACCTTAGCCTCCCAGATAGACAGTGTATGGTTGGGTCTTGCTAATTTAATCCAGTCTGATAATCTCTATCTTTTAAATGAGATGTTTAGGCCATTTATATTTAATATAGTTGTTAATCAACTTGTCAGGGTGTGTGTGTGTGTGTGTGTGTGTGTGTGTGTCTGTGTTCTTCCTTTTTTGTGTTTTCCTGAATGTTTTTGATTCTTTTTTGCTCTGTCACATCTACTAATGACCCCTTCAGATGAAATTTTTACTCTGATATTGTGGTTTTTATTTTTAGAATTTTTTGTTAAAATTCTTGTTTTTCTTTTTTCTTTCTTTTCCTAACTCCCCAAACTTGTTATCTGTGCTGAAATTATTTATTTGTTCATGGATTTTTTTCCACTTTTTTCACTAAATTATTTGGTGTATCAATCATAGTCTGACATTTCTAACTATCTCTGAGTCTGGTTCTCTTGATTGCTTTGCAGTGTGATGGTTGGTTTTTGTTGCTTTTGGTTTGTATTACTATTTTTGAGAAGCGTCTCACTCTGTCACTTAGGCTGGAGTGCAGTGGTGCAATCACAGCTCACTGTAGCCTCAACCTTCCTGGGCTCAGGTGATCTTCCTGCCTCCATGTCCTCAGCATGCACCACCACTCCCAGCTAATTTTTTTTTTTGTGTGTGTATTTTTTGTAGAGATAGGATCTTGCTATGTTTCCCAGACTAGTCCTGAACTTCTGGGCTCAAGCGATTGCCAGCTTTGGTGTCCCAAAGTGCTGGGATTACAGGCATGAGTGTCTGTGCCCGGCCTCATTTTTGACTGAATGTCAGACATCTTATATAAATAAAGGAGAGACTGAGGTAAATAGTATTTATAGTTGGAAATAGGCATTACTCTTCTTATAGAGAGTTATGTTTGTATGTCCCATCTGTAAGGGGTGTCCCTCCTTGGATTTCAGGCTGCTTCAAGAAAAGTTGTGATTTTGTAAATTTATCCAGCTTTTGTTCATTGTTAGTGTGATAGTAGCATTCTTTTCAGCTTTTACATTATGGGCAGTGGGCCCTCTAAGATTTCTCTAATTTATTCATAGCAGAGTACAAATTTATCTTATTTATGTAATTTGGACATTTTCATTTTTGAGCACATAGTCACTAATTATTGTATACATGTGGTATTCCTTATATTTCATCTGTGAAGGAAATCTGTTTCCAATGTAGTAAAATTAATTACATGTAAACTTACATAATTTTGGTCTATTAATTGGAATTTTTCTACACAGCATTATTTGTTGGGTATACTTTTTTGAGAGTTCATTATTGGTAATATTCATATGGGTTTGAACCCTAGAAGGGCAGTTGTCCACTCAAAAACTAAGTTGAGTATATGCATATTATTAAAGTATCTTAAGTTATTGAGATTATTAAAGTTGTATCTTAAGTATTATTGTATTAAACATCACCTATGACTTGCAAACTCAGAAGAAATATAAATAGAGGGCATCTGTTCAAATCTTAGTAAAACTTCTTGGCTTCTGTTAGTAGCCTTCTTGACTCTTAAAATTCCCAAGACTTTCCAGACTGATTTGATGAAGGCTCTTTGGGTGCTATATCACTCTTCATTCCCCTCTTCATAGCCCCTGTTAACCTTGATTTTACTTTCTGTTTTTATGAATTTGCCTGTTCTAGGTACTTCATATAAGTGGAATCATATAAGATTTGTCCTTCTGTGTTTGCCTTATTTCACTTAGTATGACCTTTGTATTTCTGATTGTAAAGGATGGAAAGTCATCTTTTCCATGTACTTGGGCTACACTTCTATACTTCAGTCTTAAAGTTAATGTAACCTGTTGTTTATGCAATATGTGTGTCAACATATGTATGGATTTCCAAAACAACCAGCATTATAGCATCTGGAGCTTTCATCAAGTTTTCAAGGGGCCTCTGACTTTTCCACAGTGGTTAAGAACTACTGCTATAGATTCTGTAACATATATAATCATAAAACAGCCCCTGATCTTAAGGAGCTTGACATTTTATTGATCTTTGTCCTATCTATGACAAATTAATTGGGGGGTGGGTAGTATGGTATGACCAACATAGAACCCTACATTGAAAAGTGAAGAGTGCAGGCCAGGTGCTGTGGCTCATGCCTGTAATCCCAGCACTTTGGGAGGCCGAGGTGGGCAGATCATGAGGTCAGGAGATTGAGACCATCCTGGCTAACACGGTGAAACCCCATCTCCACTAAAAATACAAAAACTTAGCCGGATGTGGTGGCGGACGCCTGTAGTCCCAGCTACTCAGGAGGCTGAGGCAGGAGTATTTCCTGAACCTGGGAGGCGGAGCTTGCAGTGAGCCGAGATTGTGCCATTGCACTCCAGCCTGGGCGACAGAGCGAGAGTCTGTCTCAAAAAATAAATAAATAAATAAGAAAATGCCTATAAAATACTTAGCAGAGGGGTTTATTTGTTAACTGTGCTGGATGAAGGTAATGATAAAATAATAGCCATCTATGTGACCAGAGGTGATTACTAAATTTCCTTTATATATTTTTTACTTTTGTTGCAGTGAATTATCTATAACATAAAAATTTGCCATTTTACCCATTTTTAGGTGTACATTTCAGTGGTACTAAATACATTCACAGTGTTGTACAACCATCACCACTCTGTATTTCCAGTACTTTTTCGTCTTCTCAAACAGAAACTCTGTACTCATTAAACAATAACTTTTCATTCCCCTCTTCATAGCCCCTAGTAACCTCGATTTTACTTTCTGTTTCTGTGAATTTGCCTATTCTAGGTGCCTCATATAAGTGGAATCATCTAAGGTTTGTCCTTCTGTGTTTGGCTTATTTCACTTAGTATAATCCTTTACATTTTTATTTATCCATTAAGCACAATGACATTTGTCTTTTCTATTTCAATGAATTATTGTTTAAAGTCAAATGAAATAGTTAAATCCTAATAGGTACTATATAAATTTAGATGGTATGTATAAAAACTGGTAAATATTATCTGAAAGTAATGAACTGATTTGCTGTCTCCCTATGATTGTAAGTAGGTGGTTACTTTATTTATAATTTAAAAAATTATTCCTACATTACATAGAAATGCTAGGCTTATTCAGATTTTAATGTCATAAGGCAGAAATTTGCTTGAAGTGACCATTTGTGGAATGTCTGTTAATTTTAAATTTGGATTCAATATTTTATATGCCTTATTTGACTTGAACTTTAGTGTATTTCTTTCTCTATTTAGGATTCTAATTCACGGGTAGATTTAAGCATTCGGGTTACTGATGATGATACTGGTGAAATAATTCAAGTCGATGGAACCGGTGATACATCTTCCAATGAAGAAACAGGAAGTGCAAGAGATGTAGATGAGAATGAATTTCTAGGGGTTATTGATGCAGGAGATCTGAAGGTACTTGAAGAAGAAGCTGACAGTATTTCAAATGAGGATTCAGCCACAAACAGTAGCGATAATGAAGATCCTCAAGTAGACATTGTAGAAGAGGTAAGGATGGCTTTTCAGCTGAGACTTTCTTTATTAATTTATAACATTTCTACTTTATTATGCTTTGGAACCAAAAGGAATAGCAAGATTAATCTTTTCTTTACTCTTTTGAAATAAGACTTATTTGGGGTTGGGCATGGTGGCTCAAGCCTGTAATCCCAGCACTTTGGGAGGCTGAGGCTGGTGGATCATTTGAGGTTTGGAGTTCGAGGCCAGCTTGGGCCAACATGTTGAAACCCTGTCTTTACTAATAAAACAAAAATTAGCTGGGCATGGTGGCACATGCCTGTAAACCTAACTACTCAGGAGACTGACGCAAAAGAATCACAGGACGCAGAGGTTGTAGTGAACCAAGAAGCGCCACTGTATTCCAGCCTGGGCGACAGAGCACGACTCTGTCTAAAAAAAAAAAAAAGACTTAATATATCCTTAGATTTAAACTTTTAATCTTCAACTGTAATTTAAAACCAATAATAAATATTTGGGAATGGGCTTTTGTATTGGTCTTAAGTAGAGGTAGTAGGTGATCTAGGGAGTGGGAATGGCTGTTAAAGAAGGCAGCCTGGTAGAAACATATAGTATCTGCTCTAATTCTAATAAATGTCATAAACTCCAGGTAGAGTGTGATTATTAAAAAGTGTATAAGTAGTATTAGCTATCATTTATGGTAGCCTTACATATGTGCCAGGCATCATATTAAGTCTTACCTGCCTTATCTTAATAGTCCCAAAGTCCTATGGTTCTTATTCCTATTCTGATTTTAGATATGAGGAAACTGAGATATGGAGAGAATTAGTAACTTGCCTAAGGTCAGTCTTGTAATTATTAAATGGCCAAACAGGGATTTATTTTTTATTTTTTATTTCTTTTTTTGAGACAGAGTCTTCCTTTGTTGCCCAGGCTGGTGTGTAGTGGTGCGATCTTGGCTCACTGCAACCTCTACCTCCTGGGTTCAAATGATTCTCACACCTCAGTCTCCTGAGTAGCTGGGATTACAAGCACACCACCATGCCCAGCTAATATTTATATTTTTAGTAGAGACGGAGTTTCACCATGTTGGCCAGGCTGGTCTTGAACTCCTGGCCTCAAGTGATCCGTCTGCCTCGGCCTTTCAAAGTGCTGGGATTATAAATGTGAGCCACTGCACCCGGCTCAAACAGGGTAAATTTAAACCAGGCTGTTTGACTTTTAGTACAATTATATTCTGCTGCTCTAGGTTCCTTTATTTCTTTGTTTTGTTTTGGTTTGGTTTTCGAGATGGAGTCTCAGTCTATTGCTCAGGCTTGAGTGAAGTGGTGCGATCATGGCTCACTGCAGCCTCAATTTACTGGGCTCAGATGATTCTCCTATCTTACTCTCCCGAGTAGCTGGGATTACAGGTGTGTGCCACCATGCCAAGTTAATTTTTTGTATGTTTGGTAGAGATGGGATTTCACCATGTTGCCCAAGTAAGTCTCGAACTCCTGGCCTCAAGCAATCTGCCTGCCTAGGCCTCCCATAGTGCTGGGATTATAGGCATGAGCCACCACTCCCGGCCAAGTTCCTTTATTTCTATATGTCTCTTTATCTTTAAAAAATTTAAAGCATCATAATATTCCTTAATGTGATCATCTTTCATCTTTAGGACCCTTTAAATTCTGGAGATGATGTTAGTGAACAGGATGTGCCAGACCTGTTTGACACGGATAATGTAATTGTCTGTCAGTATGATAAGGTACTGTATTTACCTTTTGGACTTTGGGTTTATTAATTGCATTTATAGTAGAAAGGTATGTAAAATGATGGGAAATAAGATGGTGAGTTACACTTCACAATTAATCAAAACAGCAGTGCAATTCTAGAAATTCTGAGTGTGTATTTTGGGTCTAGCACTGTACTATATGATCTCAGTGATACCAGAAAAGGTGATAGTCCTTAAGGAAGTAATGATCTTATTGAAACGAGATGTTTCTTTTGGAAAACTAGAAAGACATGCAATGAGATGGTAGGTAAACCAACAGCTAAAATATGTGACAGGTAAATCAAATGCTAAAATATGTGGAATGTAAATCAAATGCTAAGATGAGTAGCACGTAAATCAAATGCTAAGATATGCAGCACAGATCGTAAGTGCTAGAGGTGGCTAGGAAATGTAACAAATCATTTGTAGTTGGAGTTCCCCACAAATCCTTCATGGGTGATGTGGGGTTTTGAAATGAGCCTTGAATGATTTGTAGGATACAGGTAAATATGGAGAATAAGCATCAGAATAGAATAGCCCAATAAAAAGCAGAGAAATGAATGGATGTAGTATGTACAAGGGACACTGAAGAGAGAGCTCTGGCTTGAACAAAGTGTTCTCTTATTGGATGTATAGTACTAGGAAATGAAGCTGGGTTGGGAGACAGAGTAGAAAGCAGATTAGAATATCCTGAATGCTAGTAGGAAAAATCTAAACTTGGTCTGAGGGACATTAGCCTTCTGAGAAGGTTATTGAGAAAACCATAATTGGGTTTAAAAGCTAGATGTGTTTGATTTGGAAAAAGCAAATGGTAAAAGTGGGCAGGGCAGATGTGAAGTCCCCAGAGCCCAGAGCCCAGACTGAGGATGGCAGTGTAAGAACATGGAAAAGTCAGAGGTTATGATGGAAGAATCAGTGGGACTTGGTCATTAGCTGAAGGTGTCTCTCAGGTTTCCAGCCTAGAGATTATGTTAGTAGCAGTTTAACTCTAGCAACTAAAAGTAATACTGCTTTTTAAAAAACACTACAGCTGTGATTATATAGTCAAATGGGGAGTTTTTGTCCTTCATTCATGAATGTTTATATTCTTAAAGTAGCTTCGAGATATAATTAACACAGTATACGATTCACCTATTTAAAGTATACAATTCAATGGTTTGTTTAGTATATTCATGGATATGTATAACAATTATCACAGTCAATTTAGAACCATTTTATCACCTCAAAAAGAAACCCCATACTTTTTAATTCTCAGGGCAGTATTCTCCCCATTTCCACTACTCCAAGCCCCTAGGCGTAAGAAACCACTGATATACTCTCTCTTTCTGTGGATTTTCCTATTCTGGAATTTCATATGAAAGGAATTATATAATATGTGGTCTTTTGTTACTGGCTTCTTTCACTTAGCATAGTGTTTTCAAGAGTCATCCATGTTGTAACATATATCAGGTCTTCGTTTTTTTAAAAAATTGCTGAATAATAGTCTATTGAATGGATATACCACATTTTCTTTTTCCATTTGTCTGTTGATGGATATTTGGGTTGTTTCCACTGTAGGGGAGAAAAAATCAATACCTTTTCCTCACCCATTGCTATTTCTGGTTGAGGCACCTAGAAAAAGACAGATTAACGAGAAAATCATTCAAATTTATTTTAATGTACATTTTACTGAAACAGGAATTTTTTTTTTTTTTTTTTTGAGATGTAGTCTTGCTCTGTTGCCCAGGATGGAGTGCAGTGGTGTGATCTCAGCTCACTGCAAGCTCCACCTCCCGGGTTCATGCCGTTCTCCTGCCTCAGCCTCCCGAGTAGCTGGGACCACAGGTGCCCGCCACCATGCCCAGCTAATTTTTTTGTATTTTTAGTAGAGACAGGGTTTCACCGTGTTAGCCAGGAGAGTCTTGATCTCCTGACCTCGTGATCTGCCTGCCTCGGCCTCTCAAAGTGCTGGGATTACAGGCCTGAGCCACCGCGCCTGGCCGACACAGGAATCTTTAGAAATGAAGACCCAAAGAAACAGGGAAAAGTATTTTCCTGGAGAGTCATATGGAAGTATGATCAGAGGAAAAAAGTATATGATATAATGGCAATAAACTGGAGGGAACTTAGTAAGACCTGTTTGTTCAGATTTTTGTGTCTCTGTGTCTTCAGAAATAAGGACACTTATTTTCCTTTGTGTACAGGTAGGGACCTCTGTAATAAAGGTTTTATGACTTACTCTAGAGGAAGGTCAGATAATTCTTTCATGGCTTGGTTCAGGGGAGAAGGGCAAGGGCAAGGTCAGAAAGACTTTCCTGCTTCTGCCATTTTTTCAAATGTCAGGATGCCAGAATACATATGGGATAATGTGTTCTGAACCCCACAGATACCTTTTTGCTACTATGAATAATGCCTCTATAAGCATTTGTGTACAAGTTTTTGCATGGACATATGTTTTCATCTGTCTCGGCATATACTTAGGAGTTGAATTCCTGGGTCATGTGGTGACAGTTTAAGGAGCTACTAGACTATTTTCCAAAGTGGCTATAATATTTTACCTTCTTATTAGCAGTGTTTGAGGGTTTCAATTTCTCCACATCCTGGCCAGCACTGGCCATGATCCGACTTTCTAATTCTAACCATTCTAATGGGTGTGAAATAGTATATTATTGCAGTTTTGATTTGTGTTTCCTTGATAACTAATGGGCCTTTTATTCCAGTCACAATTTGAATATATTTAGGGGAAACAAAGGATAATGTTTTGAATTGCCGTAAAAAGAAATCTTTTTCTCTGAAAATAAGGCCACTTTCTCCCCTATAACATTTTATACAAATAGAAAATGGCAATTTAGGTGCTGAATAAAAATATAAACATAAGAAGGAATAGGGGATAGAAACTAAAACTAAAACTTGTTTTAGTTTCTTATAAACAATATATTGCCTTCTATGAAAAAAACATTATAAGGCACTTAATTATATATGCATTCCATAAAGTCTCATGAAGAATTTTCTAGACCATTATGGATATGGTATCCTTTGTTTGCTGCAATGTGGGAGATGGCTTGTAATTAATTACATAGTACTTTGTATTTTTCAGTGTGTTTTCTCATACATTATCTTTTGTTTCTTATAATAATCTTACGGAATAGATAGAGGTGATATTAAATATACACTGCTAACAAATCTAGTATCTTAGAACACTTCTACTTACTGAATATTTTAAGAACAGTGGTAACAAAGTTAATGGAAAGCAGGGCATTGGGGAACCACTGAAACATTTTAAAAAGGGAGTGATGTAGTCAGAAGATAGCCAAAAGAATGTATCTATAAGGTCAAAGTGGGGTGAGGAACACTGTTATAGTGAATCTTTATGAAAGGAAAACTTTCCAGTGCTGGTCACTGGTTGATTTTTTCAAATAGTATTGAATGTAACCCAACTCAAGTCAATTGAAAGAACTTTCAGTAGTCTTTTTTCAGAGCTTTACTAATTCATTGTGTTTTATGATCTCCGCACGCTTTTGCTGTGCCACTCTGCTGACTTACTCAGCTTGTTTTAAAGGCAGGTAGTACCAGTTCCTCTGGGAAAGTATTACAAACGCAGAATCCTGAGTTCCACCCCAGAGTACTGGATAAGAATGTACATTTTAACAAGACTCCAAAATGATTTGCATGTCCATTAAATTTTGAGAAGCACTGTTTGGCTTCTTTAGTATATTTTATTTGGATTTGATTAACAGATGGAATTTATCTTTAAAATTTAACAATTGGGGGAAAACTTTGAAAATATAAACAGGTACAGTAGAAAAGAGCTAAATGAAAGTCACTGGTTTACATACTGGATGAGAATTAGTTAAATGGCGTAGATATTTTGTTTCAGAGGCCTAGAGAATGTCTAAAATTAATATAAAGATTTAAATAATAAAGACATTATAGGGAAAATTAATGGTGAAATGAAACCTTTTACTACAGATGGAAATGTTCTGTGCTACAAATAGGACCCTATTTATAGTGGAATGTGAAACCATTTGAATATCCTATATCTTCATTTGACAGTTTAGCAGACTTGCTTATAGCTGACTTTATCCCTTAGATGCTATACAATGATTAATTTCTAGGGGTATAGCATGGTTTCTTTATATATACAGAGAGATATGTATATATGTGTGTATATATATGGTCTCTTTATATATATCTATATGTCTAATAGTCTATATATATGTACATTTCCTTCTTTGAATATACAGTGCACACACATGATTGAAAAATCAAAATACTATAAAAAGGTATACAGTGAAAAATCTGGTTCACATTCCTTCACCATTTGTGCTTTCTGTTAGTAGCTCCTTTTCCTGTCTCGAATGCAAATAAGTAGTTATATTAGTTTTCATAGAATTTCTTTATTCAAATACAAATACAAAAGATAACATAAATAACACTATATTCTTCTGTACCTTGCTTTTTTTCTTTAAACAACATTTCTGTCAGATCTTCCCATATAAGGAGGCTTTCTTTGTGATGATATTTTAATAGCTGTATAATATCCTATTGTAGGATTACTAAAATTTAACCAATCCTCTACTGATGGATATTTGTGATTTTTCAGTCTTTTGATTTGAATTACTATGTACATAAGACATTTTCATAATATGTGCAGATATATCTATTAAATACCCAGAAAGGGGATAGCATAGGTCCATAGGCCAATGCTACTGTGATCTAATTATTAAGATTTTTAATATCTGGTAAGGTTAGTAATTCTTTACTATTTTTTTTTTTTGCAGAATTTTCCTGGATATTCTTGTTTATTTTTCATATTAACTCCAGAATCAACATGTCTGGTTCAAAATAAAACCCTGTTGGTATTTTCATTGAGATCATATTAATAAAATTTGTTATTTTAATGATGTTGGGGAGGAATAGGTTGCAATTTTAGATGGAGTGTCTGGGGGGCCGTTATTGAGAACGTAATAGGGTAAAGATCAGAAGGAAGTAAGGGAATGAACTGTGAGGATATTAGGGTTTAAGCATTTTAGACAGAAGGAACACGAAATACAAAAGTCCTGAGGTAGGAGTTTGCCCATGTGTTCAGGGAACAGTGCAGAGGCCAGAGCAGTAAGTTAGGAAAAATGAAGACTCTTGTAGTCCATTGTAAGGGCTTTAGTTTTTGGATGGGAGGTCATTGGAGAGTTTTGAGAAGAGAAATGACATCTGATTTATGTTTTTAGCAGACACTCTGGGTATGCTGTTTATAGTAGACTGAAAGTGGGTGTTGTCAGGGAGCACGGGTAAAAACAGGAACTAGTTATGAGGCTATTGTATTAATCTGGGCAAGAGAAGATGATGGCTGAGATAAGAGTAACAGTAGTGGTAGTGGTAGAAGTTTTTGGAATATGAATATGTTTTGTAGGTAGAACTAACATGTACTGATGGGACATAAGTAGCAAGCATAAAGAATACCTCTGAGATTTTTGACTTGAGCTCTTAGAAGAATGAGTGATCATTTCCCAGTGAGGTGGGGAAGATTGTGAGGTTTGGGGAAGAGAGTATAAGTGTCATAGTTTTAAACTTGCTTCAGATATCTACTTGACATTCAGGAGAGGATGCTGAAGCAGTTGAATGAGAATCTGGGATTTAAGGGAGAGGTGTGAGCTAGACATAAATTCTTGGAGTCAACAGCATATAAATGGTGTTTAAAGTCATGAGACTAGGATCACCAAAAGTGAATATAAGCAAAAACAAGAATCCTGGTGTACCTTAAAATTGAGAGGTAAGAGATATAAGGAGGATTCAGTAAAGGAAACTAAGGAGTGGTCAGAGAGTGGAAAACCGGTGGATTTTAGAAGCCAAGTGAGAAGAATATTTCAAAGAGGAGAGAGTGTTGAATGCTACCAGTAGGTCAAGTATTTCTTCAGTGTATTCCTATTTATCTCTTTGGTTGTGGTGCTAATTGGCTTATTCCTCTGGAATGTCTTCTAACTGTTGATTCTATGCATGAAGGCTATGAATTATTTCTGTATATTAATTTTATATCAGCATTCTTAGTAATTTGTCATTGATTATTTTGGATTTTTGAGACATGCAATCACTGTATTTATAAATCTATTCCTTCTCAATTTTTATATCTCTACTTATTTTTTCTTGTCTAATTGCATTGGCTAGTACCTCTAGAGTGTTTAAGAAGTTGGGTAATAGTGGATATCCTTGTCTGTGTCCTGACTTTAGTGAGAATGCTTTCAGGGTTTTTCCCACTGTGTCACTGGCTTTTGGGCTGAGATGAGTGATGTGTGTGTGTGTGTGTGTGTGTGTGTGTGTGTGTGTGTGTAATACACAGTCTTTTAATCTTTTTTTTTCTTGAGTTTTAAAAAATCTAAAATGCAATAGCTTTATTAAATACTTTTTCAACACAATTAGAGGTGATTATACGATTTGTCAGTAACTCAAGTAATATGATGTTTATATTAATAAATTCCTAACACTGAACTATTGTTGTATATCTAGAAAAAATATAGTCACTAGATAAAGGTACCACAATGAATTGTTGCTTCTGTTGCTGTTCTCCTGCTAATTCTGGTTATATTTTATTACCTGTGCTGAGTTTGGGATTTTTGTTGTCACTATTGCATTCCCAAGGGATTTTTAAGACATGTGCAAGTGCCTGTGCAAGACAATTTGGGAATAAAACTCAGAAAAAATTTACTAGGACTTAAACCACCCCCCCCACACACAAAAATAGGGGTTTATCTTGTGTGTTTTCTTATGCTTCACAAAATGCATCTGAATACCAGTCACAGCTTTTCCTGGACTTGACTATTTGTAGTCAACAACTAGGTTTAAATTTTACTCTTGATCTCAGATCATATATTCCTAGGGCTTTTAAAGAGCCACTTGCAGTTTACTTAGAGGTAGCAATGATTTTATGGCTTGTTACCTCTTGAAGTAGTAAAATTTCTTATTTTTTATTTTGTCTGCGTCTAGGCTGATTTATGGAATCTAGAAAACAGCCAGCAGAATCTAACAGATTATAAACTGTATCTTCTGACCTTGTTCAGTGCTTTATTGTGACTTTCTTCCTCACAATGAAGTATCAGTTTTTCATTTCTGGTAACATTACCTACATCCTTCCTGTTTATTCCTTTGCAGACATACTGGACTCTTTGCTATTCTTGAACAATCCAGGCATGCCCCTCTTCAGGACTGTTCACTTCTGTTCCTTTTATCTGGAATGCTTCTGAGTCAATATCTGCCTGGCTTTATTCCTAACCTTTTCAAGTTTTTGCTCAAGTGTCACCTCAAATGGCAGCTTAATATTCTATACAATTTACTTAAGTATTAGGTTTCTGTCCTTCCCTATTAAAATGTAAACTCTTAAAAGGCAGGGAATTTTTTTTTTTTTTTGGTTTTACATATACAGGATGTGTGTTTTTATATATAAAATATACAGTATAGAAATATATGTATCTTAATATATTTCCAGTGCCTAAAACAGTGTCTAACACATAGGAACTCAAATGTTTGTGGAACGAATAAACTATCTTGAGGAGGTTTTAGTTTTAAGGCACTCACATTTAGGGTGAGAATAATCCCATTTACTGTAGCAAAGAGATGCAGGTGATCCTTTAACTTGTAAAATTAATTAATGTAAACTACTTTTCTCCCTCCAGATTCATCGAAGCAAGAACAAATGGAAATTCTATTTGAAAGATGGTGTTATGTGTTTTGGAGGGAGAGACTATGTATTTGCAAAAGCCATTGGTGATGCAGAGTGGTAAACCTTGTGAGCTCAGTACAGCTATTTTGTGAACATCAGTTGGACTATATTGCATATTGTGAAATTCATTTTTATTTTAAATATAGTCCAGCAGAGAGCTGTTCAAATTTGTAGTTCACTGTATGGAATTTAATAAAATTATAATTCAGATGCAGATACAAATACACAATTTTATATGTATTTCGTTTTGTGTCCTAACAGGGTTTTTAAAAACTCTCATTCTATACCATTACAAAGCATAGATGCATCAGGATAATGGAACATGAAAAAGTATCACATTTCTTTTTTCTTGAAGTAAAATTTAAATCACATTTCAGTTCCCCTTCATGGTAAAGTCAGTATCAGTTATTAGATTGGGACCAGCATTCCTCCCACCTCTCACCAAACCATGTTATAGAACGTCCTTGGGAGTCTTTTAAGTAGTGGGATATTCAAAAAGGCTTCTTTGGGTTTTAATTCTGTACTGATTACTGGAAATATGTTGATTGTTTAAGCCCAGATGGTCCCTTGGAGGCAGATGCCTATACTATTATTTGAACATGAAAATTTTTGCCGAGGCTAGGATCCCTATAGCTAAGGATCAGCCTCTCTGAACTTACCATTTGGCTAGGCCATTCTTCTTTATATTTCTGGGGAATTGTGAGGAAGTGGGTTAGGTTCCTATTCTACTTCTTGAAATTTTATACTTCTGTATTTTGCCTAATCATGGTGGGTTTTTCTCTCTCCCTACTTTTTCCGTTTTTTGTGCAGTGGAAGACCCCTTTGCAAACCCTTTCCCCTTCAAAGGCAGTGCCTCACTCTCTTTTTCTTAACAGGGATCTCCTTCATTGATTTTAGGCTTTCTAAAACAAAAGTCAAGAAGAGATGTTCTCTTCAGGAACTTCTGCTTTGGCAATTTCATTTGAGATACGGAGGAATGGATAACTGTCTTGAAATCACAGAGAGGAAACAAAACATCAGATAAATAGCCTTCGTTTTCCCGTAGCAATAAAAACAAAGCAAATTAATATTCTGATGTTATTCTATAATACTCTCTTCCTTAGTAGATTCACATCTCTCAAAGAAACATTTTCCCCATCACTCTACTGCTCTTAACAGGTGGGGCACATATGCTCTGTAAGTCTAGGAGCTCTGTTTTTATCCCTGAATGGTGTTTTTAAGGACAGTAACTGTCACACGAAAAGCAATGCAGGGATGAGTAGGTTATGGCCTATTAAAGCTCCTTAAGGATTCGGTATCTGGATCTGACTGGTTACAGGGCAAATTCCCCATATCTTTTTGGAAAGCAACCCTATTGGGGAGTTTAATTTTTTCCAACACTTTTCTGTCCTACACAAGAGGCTCAGCTATTGGTATATCTTCTCGAAATCTGGATGGATCTCCTCTGAGCCCTGGGCAACATGGATGGGGTATTGTCTCTGGCCTAAAGTTGGCAGCCGCATGAGGATTCAGTTAGTACTGGTGAGTGGGCTCGTCCCCAGCTGTATTCTCCCACTAGACCCTCTTCATCCTTAGTGATTGATCTTCATCCAAAAGTGATTGACCTTTTCCTTATTACCAGTGCTATTCCAGATCCTTCTCTGGATCTTGAGAACTCCCAGGAGCTGTGCGTTCTTTTCAAGGGTGTTGCCTTCCATGAAATGTCTGTATTCTCTACGTGGAAAGTAAAAAGAGAGTGCTTTGCATCTGTCTCTGAAATGTACCCACTCCAGGGCTGAGGAGTGTACTTTCTTTTTGTTTTTTTTTTTGTTTTTTTTTTTTGAGACGGGGTCTCGCTCTGTCACCCAGGCTGGAGTGCAGTGGCCAGATCTCAGCTCACTGCAAGCTCCGCCTCCCGGGTTCCCGCCATTCTCCTGCCTCAGCCTCCCGAGTAGCTGGGACTACAGGCGCCCGCCACCTCGCCCGGCTAGTTTTTTTTTTGTATTTTTTAGTAGAGACGGGGTTTCACCGGGTTAGCCAGGATGGTCTCGATCTCCTGACCTTGTGATCCACCCGTCTCGGCCTCCCAAAGTGCTGGGATTACAGGCTTGAGCCACCGCGCCCGGCCCTTTTTTTTTTTTTGAAGACAGAATCTCTCTCTGTTGCCCAGGCTGGAGTGCAGTGGCGCGATCTCGGCTCACGGCAAGCTCCGCCTCCCGGGTTCACGCCATTCTCCTGCCTCAGCCTGCCGAGTAGCTGGGACTACGTGTGTCCGCCACCATGCCTGGCTAATTTTTTGTATTTTTAGTAGAGACGGAATTTCACCGTGTTAGCCAAGATGGTCTTTATCTCCTAACCTCGTAATACGCCCGCCTCGGCCTCCCAAAGTGCTGGGATTACAGGTGAGAAGTGTACTGTCTTCTTCCTGTTTTCTTTCAGGCCCACCCAGTCATTCTGTATTTTCCCCAGGCAAATTTTATTGCAAATTAAGGGCTGAATTTATTGATATGGTGTACACACCTGGGAGCTGGGAATTAATGTGTTGGTTCAACTGCTCGAGGGAGGCAATAATATTTGTTTCTAAAATTCTTTTCCTCTTCTTCACTGTGAACTTTAAAATCTCATTTTACTTTGGTGATTTTTTAAATGGCATATTACACATACTGTTATTATATTGGGCCTCTTTATTTGTGTAGTGTATTTTATCATTAAAGATTAAGTCATGGTTGTTCCATTTGTGTCTCTGCTTGCTCTCATGCCCCTCATCTTTTAAAAATGCAAAAAATCAATTTAAATGTATGCTTATCACAAAACAATAATAATTTTCCTTGTGTGCTAACATAAACCAATTACATAGTTTTATTGGTGACTACAGAGATAATTAAGAGATCACCAAATTATTTTGGATCTGTTACCTTTTTATTAGTCTCAGATAATGCTAGGAAAAATCCTAGTTCTTGAGAAGTCATCTGAACAGTGACTTTAACATTTTTTGGCCTGAATCTACACTAAGAAATACAGTTTAACAACTCAGTATATATTTGCATGTCGACTGACACACATAACACAAATGAGACAAAAGTTTCAGAAAATTATGCTTGCCTTTAGCATATGATAGCCTTCCCAGCATCATCTATTTGATTCTGTTTTGTTTCATTAAAAAAATTGATCGTGTTGAACCACTAAATTGATTTCACTACCTACAAATTTAACCTGTGTAGTAAAGATAGAGTGAGACACTAGTTCATTTTAAAAGAGAAAGTTATTCTTTAAGCCCTGTAAGTCAGGAGAGTTTACCTGAGACTTGGCTTTGATATCATATTACTTTTCCTTTCAGGAACATCTTTATTATGTCCAAGGTAAACATTTCCTATTGCATTTTTATAACAAAATACTCTAAGTTTCTTACGTTCTTATAAAGACAGTCTCTTGGTAAATGTCATTTCTAAGCTCTTTTATAGGTAGAGAAATTTCTATGTCAGTATACTTTGAGAATTTCTCAAGTATTTTTGTTAGCATGCTGTAATTCTTTCTTCCCTTTCTCCCTCCCTCCCTTCCTCCCTCCCTCCTTCTTTTCCTCCTCTCCTCTCCCCTCCCCTCCCCTAACCTTTCCCTCCCCTCCCCTCCCTCTCCTCCCTTTCTCCTCCCCTTCCCCTCCCCTCCATTTCTCCTCCCCTTCCCCTCCCCTCCATTTCTCCTCCCCTTCTCCTCCCCTTCCTCCCCCTTTCTCCTCCCCTTCTCTTTTTTTGAGACAAGGTCTGGCTCTATCACCCAGGCTGGAGTGCAGTGGTGCTATCTCAGTTTACTGCAACCTCCACTTCCCAGGCTCAAGAGATCCTCATGCCTCAGCCTCCCAAGTAGTTGGCATTACAGGCACTACCATGCCTGGTTAATTTTTGTATTTTTTGTAGAGACAGGGTTTTGCCATTTTGCCCAGGCCTGTCTTGAACTTGGGAGCCCAAGTGATTTGCCTGCCTTGGCCTCCCAAAGTACTAGGATTACAGGTGTGAGCCACCATGCCTGGCCTATGCTGTAGCTCTTTCTTGCATACTTTCTTCTTCTCTCTGTGGACTAAGAAGATCTTGCTGAGTTTGTACAGTTAGTCTCTTAGGGACTGACCAACTGACCTTGTCTGGTACATTTACCTATTTTATTCAATGTGCAGAACACCTCAGTCATGGCTGTAATGTTAGTAAATAATCACCTCTATAGCTCAGACTCCATAGAGGAGCAAGAAATCTAATTGACACACTCAGTTTCAGTCACTTAGATTGTGTAGGAAAAAGGATAACTTTTAAAGTGAGTAGCATCAGTTAATTGTGGTGGGTAAAAAGGGAGGGGATTTAATGGGAGATTTTATTTTGACTCATATTAGTAGGTTAATATTATCCTGATTTTCATGTAAATACACTCTAAGCCAGTGGGAATGTTGTGATTTATAACTAGAAGGGTAAATTATGAGTAGAAAGCCCTAGGTAATAACTCATAGGGGAAGAAAAAGATAAAAATATTGCTCATTTTGAGGAAATCATTATTTCTAATTATAAACACATTTATTGAAATCTTTGTGACAGAGATTCTTAATTACATGTGGACTCACTACAATTTGAGGAAACCAAAATCATGCCCTTTACAGAAAATGTTATAAATAGAGGAAAAAATACCATTGCCTTTTAAAATCATTTTGTAAATTTAGATGAGTTATTCCAGATGAATTAACCCCTCTTAGCCATTTTGCAGCCTACCAGTGAAAATATCAAATATTAATCAAAAAATACAAAACAGAAATATAAATTTATCGAGTATTGCATTTTGATGATTTAGGTATCAAAATCATCAAATATATAATGAGAGATTATACAGAATAAGAATACACATGTTTTCTATGAGACCGTCTCATAGAGGAAATGCTTCTTAAGTAGGACAATTTTATTTTCAGTTATAAAAGTGAATCAGCTAAAAAATTATGAATCATCTATGATGTGTAAGACTCTAGATATAGTTGGAAACAGAGATGAGTGTACCACTAAAAAAACTCCTATCATAGGTGAATAAGAGGTGTACTTGTAAAGATAATTAACCCAGCAGTGTAGGGTAAGAGACAAATGCGTGACGCAGAGGACAAATGCTAAAGAAGTCCAAAGAGAGAGATCATTGTGGGTTGTATATTATTTGTGTCCTACTTTATTTTGGATAAAGGAAGAGTCTTGACTATAGCAGATTAAGGAAAAAGTAAGGAGAGTTTAATTAAAAAAAAAAAAAAAGACCGGGCGTGGTGGATCATGCCTGTAATCTCAGCACTTTGGGAGGCAAAGGCAGGAGGATTGCTTGAAGACAGGAGTTCAAGACCAGCCTGGGCAACATGGCTAAACCCCATCTCTACAAGAAAAAAAAAAAAAAAAAAAAGCCAGACATGGTGGTGCACTCCTGTAGTTCCAGCTACTTGGGAGGCTAAGGTGGGAGGATCACTTGAACCCAGGAAGTAGAGGCTGCAGTGAGCCATAATCGCACCACTGAACTCCAGCCTGGCTTACAGAGTGAGACTCTGGTTGTTTTGTTTTGTTTTGTTTTAAGAAAAAAGATAAAAAAGATAAACCTGTGGTTGTTTTAGGGCCTTAAAGGATGCAGGGAAGGACAGGTAAGGGATAAGGTGTTCAGACAGTAAGAATGGCATGGCTCCAGCATGGAGATTCATACGGCATGGCTAGGGAAAAGTGATTAGAACAATTTGTTTCATGTAGAAAATCAGCACGAAATAAAGTTAGTAGATTTAAAGTAGATCAGTAGAAATAAAGTTAGGACTCTCTGAATGTTAGGCTAAGCTCTAAAATGTAAATTTATGGTCCGATGAATTGCTCAGGATTTTTTTTTTTTGCATGTATATAATAAGGTGAAATAGGATTTTATGACGATTAATCAGTGGTAGTGGGTATGAGAGTATAGACATGGGAAAGATTGGATAGGAATAAAAATTAGGGAGATACTCTAGGAGTAAGGGGAAAATGATCTGAGATGTGGGTGTGGCAATAAGAATACAATTTTTTTTCAGTTTACATTTACATGGGAATTTTTGTTGTTGTTGTTGAGACAGGGTCTCACTTTGTTGCCCAGGCTAAAGTACAGTGGCATGATCATAGCTCACTGCAACCTCGAATTCCTGGGCTTAAGTGATTCTCCTATCTCAGTCTCCTGAGTAGCTGGTACTACAGGCACATTGCCACCACACCTGACTAATTTTTTAATTTTAATTTTTGTAGAGATGGGGTCTCACTATGTTGTCCAGGCTGATTTTGAACTTTTGGCCTCAGGTGATCCTCCTGCCTTGTCTTCTCAAAGTGCTGGGATTACAGGCATGAGCCACCATGCCTGGCCCTGGAATATAAACTGGTGTAGAAGACAATTCAGAAGAATAACTGGTAGATCTTAGCAACTGAAGAATATGGGAATGAGAATGAGGAAGACAATATACTGTACCTCCATGTGTTAAAACTTATAGTGTAGAAAATAAACATCAGTTTTTGTGCAAAGGTTATGAAAGTTATTGTCAGAGTATATGTAGAAGTAACTTGGTCTCAAACTGCATTTGAGTGTGTAAAGTTTCTCCACAAGAATAGATTTTATTTCCCTTTTTTTCCTTTATGCTTTTTTTGCTTTCTTAGCTGTTTTGGTTCTGGGATTTATATATGAATCAGAAAGTTTGTGTTAGGTATACAGCAACACGACTAATTAGTATTCTTTTATATTGCTGAGACAAATTTTGGAACACTAGCTTACGAGAGAGGCCTGCATATGAATAAAGACAAGTAACTTGTTATGCAGCAGAAAAGTCAGAAATGTGAAAAACACAATACAGAGAAGAGATTTTATAAAATTTATAATGTTATGATCCTTTGAATCACTTTGCACAGTGGCATAAGGATTGAAAACAGATTGGATGTGTAGAGTGTTTAGTTATGTCTATACATTTATATCATAAAATCTCAAAGGAGCTAAAAATGGGAAATAGCACAGATCATTAATAGAAGAATAGAAACAATGTTCTATTCATACAATGTAATACTAATCAGCAATATTCAAGCAATAACATGGATAAGTAGCAAATACATTGGGTTGAGTCAAAGGAGCCTTATACAAAGAGTATGTACTATATGATTCTGTTTATTTGAAGTTCTAGGACAGACAAACTAATTGGTGGGAGAAAAAATAAAAAACCATCCTTCCCTCTGGGGCTGGGGGTCAGGAATTAACTGGGAAGGGGCATGAGGGAACTTTCTGAGGGTGATGATATTATATTACTATGCCTTGAGAGAAGTTTGGGTCACATGGTATATGCATTTCTCAGAACTCATTAAATGGCATGCTTAAGATTTGTCCATTTCATTCTATGTAAATTTTATCTAGAAATGTAAATAAATATCTTGGTTAGTAGTAAGAGTGCTAAAATGTTTAGGGCTAAGTTCTGATGTCTACAAATTACTCTGAAATGTATCCAAAATAAGATGAATTGATAAATCATGGATAATTACATACATATGTAATGAAGCTAATATGGTAAAATATTGTTGAACCTAAGTGGTGCTGTATGGGTGTTCACTGTACAATTCTTTCAATTTTTCTGCACATTTGAAAACATAAAATGTTGGGGAAAATTTAAGGAACTTTGAATGCATATTAAACTCTTAGATGACTGTGTTACCGATATGGGAATCAGTAAAATACAGTGATTAAGAGGCTGGGGTCCTGAATCAGAGCTTTGAGTTTAAATTCTATTAGTTGGATCTTTTATTTGTTTTGTGAACGTTGACAAATTGTAGGTTTTGCTCTCCTATAAAATGTGAATAATATCTACATCATAGAGTTTTATGAAGATTAAATGGGTTAAATTATATAACATTTATCAAGATGTTTGGTGTAGAATTAGCTTTCAATGAGAGTTACTTTAAAGAAGTCAAAGGAGCATACAAAAAACACTGTAGTTAAAACCATAGTTTTGTTGTCCTATAAGAACCAATTCTAATAAGTAAAAATATCTTCTAGCAAGTACTGAATGTATTTTCCTATACTCTCCAAAGGATAGAAAAGATGAAACTTAATTATTTTTAAATATTTAAACATTTTATTTCATTCAAATAAAAATATAAGCTCTAGAAAAAAATTGTTTTCATTATATGTTTCATAACTTTAGAGTAATTCTAATTCAGCACATTTGTAGTGTACCATTGCCAAGATCTTGAGGTAGGAAGCAGGAAAACAAAATGAACTGAGACAGGGTTCCTACTCACGAGGAGTTCACAGTCTACAGCTTAATGTTTCACTAAGCAAATAGGCTGAAATGTGCTTTTAGATGTTTACCTTAAATTATAAATAAGTAGAATCCAGATAGGGGATAGATAAAAGTCTCTATAATAGAACAAATAGAACTTTCTGTGGTGGTGAAAATATTCTGTGTCTGTGCTGTCCAGTATGGTAACCACTAGTCACATGTAGCTATTGAGAACTTGAAATGTGGCTAGTGCAACTGAGAAACTACACTTTTCATTTTATTTAATTTTAATTTAGCCACATGTGGCCAGTGGCTACCAGATTGGAGAGTGCATCTCTAGAGTGCGTTTTTCAAACTACCTGAGGAAAAAGGCCACTTATTTTAAATTTCTGATCTGTTATGAACTCATATTTTTATAGAATGCCATACAAATTACAAAAATGCAAAAAAGTTATACAAAATACCTCCTCGGTTTTTTAATAGATTCATCAAACAAAATTACTGTGGTAAAATTTCTATAAAGATTTCTAAATGCTCCCAACTTGGGTATTGATGCCCTATATCAATGACAAACAGTTTTTAGTATGGCAGTGGTCATAGTCTACACTGTCTGCTAGGTAGAGGTCTCTTGCCCAATGCACCTAAGAATAAATAATTTCCTAAATCTAACCCTTTACTGGTACAGGTAATTTTTTTTTTTTACAGGTTTAAAAACAATTCGATAATGCAGCTGCTGATGTAACAGTTAACACTCTGTGTAGCACGTCTTGTCTAGGAGAGCTGTACCTTGACAGTGCAATGTGGACAGCTTCAAGGTGGACTGAGAAGGCTTATTTGATCCAGTGAAGCCATTTTTGCAGTTGGAGGTATAAGCTGAAAAATCCTTCCTTCGATAAAGTTCAGCCCGATGTTTACAGCATCCAAATTTGCTCAGCAACAGAAAGAAATCTCTTTGGAATGTCTTAGTGAATATTGCATACAGAAATGGATTGGCACAAGAATTGATGGGATAAAAAAGAACCAGTAAAACTTTAGAGTTGGTTACTGTGATAAGAGGTGCTTTGAAGGCAGCTGAGATGGCAAAAAAAGAGATAGGTGCCATGCAGGTGAAATCGGTGAAGATGAGGATTGCCATTTTCTTAGCAATCTTTGTATCTTTGTTGGTAGCCATTAATTCTGGGTTTTGAACTGCAAAATAAATTTTAATGTAGCAAGCACAAATTATGATGAAGGCCACCACATTGAGAATCAGGATGGTTAATATATAGACTTGTGAGAGAGTGGTTTCCACATCCATGGGGAAACATATACTGACCTTCATGTAATTGCTGACACCCACAAGGGGCAACATAGCTATTAGAGAAGAAAAGAGCCATCCTCCAAGCATAATCAGAATGGCATGTCTTAATCGCAGCTTTTGGTCCAGGTGAATAGCATAAGTGATGGTGTGCCATCTTTCTAGAGTGATGACGGTGAGGGTGTAGACAGAAAGTTCACTTGCGAATACAGTGAAAAAGCCAGCAGTGCTGCACCCACTCCCTGTCTGCCAGTCTATGGCATGGTTATAGTACTGGCCCTTGGTTTGGGAATCAACTGAGGCTATGAGCAGCAGATAGAGTCCCATGCAAAAGTCTGCAAAGGAGAGATTGCACATGAGAAAACGAGGCACTGTAAGTTTGTAACGACTTGTCAGGAGAACAAAAAGAACAGTCATGTTTCCCATGATGGCTAGAATATTAATCAGCCAAATCAGGACCCTAAGGAAGTCATAGCCCATAATATCTTCACAGGGATTAAAAGCATCTGGTTCAGGAGCACATCGGGGTGTCTTGGGTAAGCAGAAACCATATTCATAGTCCCAGCCACTCAGTTCACTCTCAGCAAGCATGGCAGAATAACTGTAAGAAGAATTATTGGCTTGATGTAAGAGGTTTTCTCTGAGTATTAAAAAAATTCAAGAATTATGTTTCTTTAAAGCCAAAGAAACAAAAGCAAACAAATCCATAATACCCTCAGCCTTACATTTGTTAAATTATTTGAGAACTCTGATTTGATGTAGGAGTTCCTTAAGAAGGGAATGAAAAGCCATTAGACTATATATACACATATCTACACACATATATGTATACACATATATACATACATATATACACATATGTGTGTATATATACATATACATATGTGTGCATATATACACATATACACATATACACATGTGTGTATATACATATATATGTATATACATGCATATAAACATGTGTATATATGTAAATATGTTGTGTATATATACACATATGTGTGTATATATACATATATATATAAAACATTGATGCAAAAAGTTAATGAAGCTGTTTACAAAGGATGATTTTCTTTTGAAAACAAGTTTAGAAAGACAATGTATGCTTGGTAAATCTAAAATAATCCTTTCTTGTCATTTTCTTAGCTATTTATCTCTCATTTAGTTGCCAACCAAACTGCTACCAAGCTGTTTGTGTGTAGTAGAACACAAATGGAAGGCTCATGTTATTGAAAGTCATTTGCTACTGCTGGACTTGTTTGCATTTAAGTCCCTGGCTAATCAAATAGTCCAATCGAGAAATAGAAACCAAGGATAGGTTATTAGAAATTTAGGAGCAGAGGAAGAATATAGTTGTGAACAAGAGGAAGAGATGGTGGAAACATTGCTCTTTAGGGGCGTGAGTCAAAGACAGAGGGAGGCTTAAGAGGTACTTTGTCCCTAGTGAAAGAACAGTCCTTCCTTTGCCACTCCTTTCCAACCCCACTGATACTTCCTGAGTTTAGGGTTTTTTCTGCTCGCTCTGTCTTTTTTTTTTTTTTTTTTTTTTTTTTTTTTTTAGACGGAGTCTGGGTCTGTCACCAGGCTGGAGTGCAGTGGCACAATCTTGGCTCACTGCAACCTCTGCCTCCCAGGTTCAAATGATTCCCCTGCCTCAGCCCCCTGAGTAGCTGGGACTACACGCACATACCACCACCCCCAGCTAATTTTTTGCATTTTTAGTATAAACGAGGTTTCACCATGTTGGCCAGGATGGCCTCCATCTCCTGACCTTGTGATCCACCTGCCTCGGCATTACAGGCATGAGCCACTGTGCCCGGCCTGGGTTTTTGTCCTCTCTTATGGAGCAATTAGTTTTCTTCCTGATATCCTTTCTCCAATTTTAGCCCTCTCCCTAGTCCATTCTGTATGTTCCTTCTAGAACGGCCTTTCCCAAATACAAAGTTACTAATTTCACTTGCTGAACTCAAACCTGCCCCAGGCTCTCATTGGCTATGAGATAAAATCCAAACTCATTGTGATGACTTCCAAGGCCCTCCTTGGTCTGGATTCTGCCTATCTCTCCAACCTCATCTCTAAGAAGCAGTAGTGCTGCAGAATTCAGAGAATGGGCTCTGGAGCGAGACTTCCAGGACCCAGTTCTAGCACGGCTCTTACAGGCTGTGTAATCCCAGGAGAGTTAATTAATATCTGTGTGCCTCAAGTTCTTTATTTGCCAAGTAGGGATAATAATCATACCTTCTATGTTACAGTTGTGCTAAGAATTGAATGCATTCATACATGAAGAATGTTTAGAATAATTCTTGAAGCAATCAATATTAGGGATTCTTAAAATTAGCTCTTGCAGATCCCTTGGGCAACCTTCTCTTTGGTCACATAAAATGACTTGTAGCTCTCTGAATAAGTTCTACTGTTTCACTCCTCTGTCTTTGTACATACTTCTGCCTAGAATTTTCTTCCTTTCCTCATCTCTCTGGTGAATTCCTCCTCATCTGTAAAGATAAGCTCTTCTATGAAGGCTTTCTTGATTATACTCCCCAAGTATTATTTATCCTCCTGCCAGAGCTTAACTTAGTACAATTGCAATTATCAAAACATATTGCAATTAAGTGATGATGCATGTCTATCTTCTTTGTCTATTCACTTCTTGAAAACAGAGGACTAGGTTTTACTCATTTCTGAAATCCCAGTGTCTAGCACAGTTTTGGCTCAGAGTGTTCATTCAGTAAATGTTTGTAGAGTGAATAATTCTAAACCAGGATGATTCTAGCTCTGAAAGGAATTGAGAGGATACAGGGACAGTGAGCACACAGCATGATGCAGGTAGGCTCAACAAACATTTTTGTTTTTACCCATCTTCTGCTAATACAATCTTAGGAACTGGAGAAATGGGCATATTTTTTCTGTCAAGGCCATTACATATATGTATTTATAATACATTTTTGTATAATACATGAGGGACCTTATGGTTCTAACACACTAAAAGGATATTTTTCTCTACTTTCGAAAGCTAACTTCTCATGTTTTGTATTTTAAGTGCATACCTAGTTCAGTGAGTGGAGGAAATAATAAATTGGAAGAATACAATACTGAAGGGAAAGAACACAGATTTTAAAAAAGAAAAAAATCTGTGACCTGGGACTCTGAAAATATGTTCGAGTATTGTGGAGCCCAATTTGGAACTAGAGAAGGGCTGCTGCTATGTACAGAAGACCGCATAGGAACCTCCCGTGTTTTATTATTAAATATTGTTATAACTAGCACATTTGTTTGTCCTCTTCTCATAGACGTAAATATAATTACCATTTTTTAATCTTTAAAGGGAGAAGATGGTTAAAAGAACTATTAAAGAAAATAGATCATTAATTTCTTAGCATTAGAAAGGTTTTAAGGCCAGGCGCGGTGGCTCATGCGTGTAATCCCAGCACTTTGGGAGGCTGAGGCAGGCAGATCACCTGAGGTCAGGAGTTTGGACCAGTCTGGCCAACATGGCAAAACCCTGTCTGTACTAAAAATACAAAAATTAGCTGGGCATGGTGGCATGCACCTGTAATCCCACCTGCTTGGGAGATTGAGGTAGGAGAATCACTTGAACCCAGGAAGCAGAGGTTGCAGTGAGCTGAGATTGTGCCACTACACTTGAGCCTGGGTGACAGACCGAAATTCTGTCTCAAAAAAAAAGGTTTTTAAAGACCATCTCATTGAATCATTTCATTTTATTGGTAAGGAAACCAAGATTAAAGGAGGACTTGTCCAAGGTCTCTCGGGGATAGTGACAGTAGCAGCATGAGGTCTTCATAACCACAGTTCAGAGACCTTTCCCCTAACTTCACTCTCATTGTTTTTCAAAGTGTGGTCCTTGAACCAGCTCCATCAGAATCACCAGGGTGTTTGTTAAAATTCAGACTCCTGGCTTTCCAAACCCTGAATAAAAAATCTCTAGAGGCAGAGCCCAGGAATTTGCATTTTAAGTAAGCTCTCTGGATGATTCATAGAAAATAATAGCCTTTGTTAAATTAGGTGAAAACGTTCCAACTGTTCCTGATTTCCTTTACTCCTTTCCCCTTTTCAAAACTACTTCAGTTCTTAGAAGCACTATTGTAAAACTTCTAAAAATTCTGCCATGATTTCTGATTAAATTTATATCAATAAGAGGTCAAACATGTTTTCTCACTTCCTCTCGCTGTCTGGTCCTTTGTCCTTTCTTTTTTTTGCCCTACTGGGCATATGTCTAGCAATTTTTCTCCCTGGTGATTTGTCTTCAGACTAAATGCCCACCTGCCATTACTTACGTTTGTGTCCTGGGATGGCTCCTGAGGGCAGCATCATGCTTATTGACAAAGCCCAGCACGGAGCTGTCTTTAGTATTGGAGGCTATACAGGGAGTATGAATGGACTCACATGGGCTTCGTAATATTGAATCAGAGGAAGGAGAGCTGTAGTACGCCTGCTCCAGTCACAAGAAAGAAAGGAGAAAAGATGGGAATTTTAGGAGGACAATGGGGCCAGCCATAGAGGTAAGGATGCATTATCTTGGGGAGAATAGGTAAGGCTTAGCGGCTGGCTGCAGAATTTCTAAACTCTAGGCACTGAGGAATGGCTATCTGGTGGGAGGTAGGAGGTAGGAGATTTAGCATAAAATGCTTTCACAAGGAGAATGCTCTTTGTACTTAGATTTTATGTTAATTTCGGTTAGTTTTGAAGATGCTAGAGATTAGGGACTTGTCTTAAAGCAGTGATAGCATAGCAAACTTAAGGTTGTTTGTGCTCATTTGGGAAGGTTTACGGTGAGGACTGGTGAGGATTATATGGAGGATGGTTTGAAGTCTTCCTTCCCCTCAAACCACTCCTTGGTGCTGTTATTAACTATACCCATAAATGTTTTCTTGTTGATAAGAATAAAGTCATGTGGTTGCAAAAGAGTTACATAGAAGGTTACTGATAGAATACTGAGTAAGATGATGGGAAGGGAGAAGAAAAGGCCACTGGAGGATATGGGTGCCAGACCTACTGCGAGAAAAGGAAAAGAAGGAGACAGTAATACTTATTTACCCTTGGTGTTGTCACATTGCTTAGCAACTTCCTTCATTCTCATGGTTCTGAAAGCCAAATGGTATTTCTGCTGTTCCTTACAGATGAGGAGAAAGGTCTCAAAAAGGATAAATTTTGCCAGTGATACTCAGTGTTACAGGAAGGTTACTTCCAAGGATTCATATCCTTGGAATGGAACCCCAAAGTCCAGGGTCATTCTACCACATCACCCTGAAGCATTTGTCTAACTTGGAGACTGATAGGAAAAGAAAAGAAGAGAAAATTTCAGAAAGAGATTGGCAAAGTATCTCAGAGGGACCTCTAGTTTTGTAGTCTGGAGGACTCATGGGGGCATAATAAAATCTAAATCTTAGTAAATGTGCCATAGGGACACTGGGATTATCTTCTGAGGCATGCTGTTTTACAGTTGAAGATAAGTGAAATGCCAAGGCAGCCAGCATTTATAGCAGAAAAGTGTTAAAAGTTAGTCAGTAAAACAGCAATGTAGCTTCCATCCAGTGTATGTTAGCGATACCATGAAGACTAATTTTAAGCCCAGGAGCATAGTTGTTGAGGTAGCCTAAGTCTCCTTTAAGGGAAGTGGCTACTTTTAAGCTACGTTCGCAATTAGTTAATCTTTGTGGAATGTTGACCATGTGACTAGGGGAAATTCTTACAAATGAAGCTATCAGTTATATCAGCCTTTGGTGACATCAAAATACCTGCAAAGTTTTAATTTTTGAGGAGGCTTTAATATAATTTTAGAATAAATATTGAGGAACATTTTAAAATAGTTTTTTAAACAGTTGAAAGAGATGCTTGATCAACTTGATGTCAATTGCAAAGAAAAAATTCCCATTTTAAAACTATTTAAAGATGCTTTGCAACCGCTCCCCAACCAAGACTGTATCAAAAGAAAAAATTGATGCTGATAATAAGGTACACACAGAACAAGATATGACTTCTGAGTTTCCTTGCATGCAAATACTTACAATGTTTTATTATTCAGTTTCCTTACTGTGCTTTCACATTGTTTGGAAAAGTTTTCAGAAATGGAAAGTGAAAAATTCTGTCTGAAAGAGAAGAGGTTAAAAAAAGCATTTGAGCTTTTGGTCTTCAAGCTAAACCTGATTGTGCATCTATTTATGCTTTGTTCATGCAAATTCTTTACCTATTACACCAGCATCTTGTTCTGCACCATTGTCCTAACTGAAATGCTTCCTGAGGAGACAGTAAAGGCTTCTGAATTGTCATTAGAGTGCTTCCAGCTTAGATAAAATGCTTCTGAATACTAAGCATTTTGTGTGGGCACTAGAGATGAAAAAACTTAAATTTGTCATATTGAATCAAGGATTTTTCAATGATTATAAAAGCTACTTTTATGGTATATTAAGGTTTGCTCCTTACCACTCTCCTTTCCACATTGGCCTTAACAAATAATCATTCTGTGTTCATGGTTTTGAATTATAACTGGGCACCTTTTTTTTGTAAGGACTTGAAGATGCCGGACCTGACATCATGATGTGAATTTCAGGTTATTTTTTCTTATGTGCAGAAACATATGTGGGTGCTCCCTACTCCTCCATCTTTCCCTCTAAGAAGTTTAGCCTATGGAAATTGGAGAAATACCAATAAAATAAAATGAGGCCTGTTCTTACCTGAGGGAGCACTTACCTAGGGATGGAATTTAAGGGAGATACAAATGAGTAAAGAAACAGGATATAAGCATTCCCTTTTCTTCCACAGCCTTGCCAGCATCTGTTGTTTTTCTCATTGTGGTTTTGATTTGCATTTCTCTGATGATTAGTGATGATGAGCATTTTTTCTTTAGAAGACATACAAGCAGCCAACAAACATATGAAAAAATGCTGTTCTATTCATGCCCTTTGCCCACTTTTTAATGGGGTTATTTATTTTTGTGCTTGTTGATTTGTTTAAGTTTGTTATAGATTCTGGATATTAGACCTTTGTCAAATGCATAGTTTGTGAGTATTGTTTCCCATCCTGTAGGTTGTCTGTTTACTCTGTTGATAGTTTCTTTTGCTGTGCAGAAGCTCTGTAGTTTAATTAGGTCCCACTCGTCAATTTTTGTTTTCGTTGCAATTGCTTTTGAGGACTTAGCTAAAAATTCTTTGCCAAGGCTGATGTCAAGAAGGGTATTTCCTAGGTTTTCTTCTAGGATTTTTACAGTTTGAGAAAAGGGAACGCTCATACACTGTTGATGAGAGTGTAAATTAGTTCGTCCACTGTGGAAATCAGTTTGGAGGTTTCTAAAAGAACTTAAAACAGAGCTACTGTTCAACTCAGCAATCTCATTACTCACTGTATACCCAATGAAATAGATCATTATACCAAAAAGACACATGCACTTGTATGGTCATTGCTATGCTATTCACAATAACAAAGGCATGGAATCAACCTGGGTGCCTGGATTGGATAAAGAAAATGTGGTACAGGCCGGGCGCGGTGGCTCACGCCTATAATCCCAGCACTTTGGGAGGCCGAGGCGGGTGGATCACGAGGTTAGGAGATCGAGACCATCCTGACAAACACGGTGAAACCCCATCTCTACTAAAAATACAAAAAAATTAGCCGGGCGTGGTGGTGGGCGCCTGTAGTCCCAGCTTCTAGGGAGGCTGAGGCAGGAGAATGGCGTGAACCCGGGAGGCGGCGGAGCTTGCAGTGAGCAGAGATCGCACCACTGCACTCCAGCCTGGGCGACAGAGCGAGACTCCGTCTCAAAAAAAAAAAAAAAAAAAAAAAAAGAAAATGTGGTTAATATATACAATATAATTCTATGCAGCCATAAAAAATAATGTCTTTTGCAGCAACATGGATGGAGCTGGAAGCCATAATCTTAAGTGAATTAATTCAGGATTAGAAAACCAAATACTGCATGTTCTCACTTATAAGAGGGAGCTAAACACTGGGGACATATGAACAGAAACATGGGAACAACAGGTGCTGCAGAATACTAAAGGGGGGGCAGGGAAGGAGGGAGGCATGGGTTGAAAACTACCTATCGAGTATTATGCTCACTTCCTGGATGCAATATACTCATGTAACAAACTGGTACATGTACCCCTGTAACTAAAATAAAAGTTGAATAAAAAAATAATGGTTGTCCACAGAGGAGATCTACAGAAAAAAAACAGTGGTTTCTTCATAATTACAAATGCCCTTGATTGTCTCTTATTTCTTCTCTCCTCATATTCACTGCCCTGATGGCATCCTCATGACAGTCAATCTTTGTTTTTATAGAGAATGAAATTTGCATCTTCTCTGATGGGACAATGCATTGTTTCTACACAGTTCATGCATATTCTATGCAAGAACTATCATGCTGTTGATACATTATTACAAGGTTTATCAACTGCATTCATTAAGAATTTGGACATGATGGAAAAGGACAGGTTCAGAAGGGGCTAATTCCAAAAGGCTACTTGGTGAAGTCAGATCAAGGTTCCCTGAGGGCAGTGGGGTACAAGGCCACAACCAGAAAAGATATATGACATTTGCCTATTTTCCTTTTCATAAGTTTCAAATAGACTTATATTGTAATAGCAATTTGTAAAACATCAGAAAATTAAATTGTAACACACAGAAAGCAGGTAAAACATGAATGTACAGCTCAATGATTTCTCACAGAATGATCAGCTATGTACCCATTAGTCAGGTCAATAAAGGAAAATAACCAACACCCTTACCCCTGCCAAGAAAAAAAGAAAAATGGGAAAAGAGAGCAGGCTGTGAGGGCCTCAACCTTTACTGATGAGGAAGGAGAAATGAGGCAATTCAAATTGGACGCTTCTATGTATTATTCTTCTCCAATACTTATGAGACAATTCCTTGCAGGAATATTTTGTCTCTTTCACCTACTGGAATAAAAATCCCTGAACTAAAATTTTCACATGCCAGTAATTTCAGGAAGGGATGTGATTTCTTTGCCACAAAATGTGGGTATCCAGAATCAGCTTTATCATAAACCAATATCTCTATCCTTTTCCTAACTGGTCTCTCACCAGTTTTGCTCACCTCCAAACCATCCTCCTTGCTGCAAAGTGGTATTTTATAAAAGCAAATTTGAGTAATCTTGCTTAAAAGTCTTCATGGCTCCCCATCCTCTAAACAGCTGGGCCTGGCCCTCAGATCATCATGGCCCACATCTCCTTGGCTTCCTCTTCGGTTTCATCTTCCTCCATGTGTCCATGTTTCACTTTTTCTGAGAGAGTTTCATCTACTGTCTCTTGACTTTGTGTCTTCACATGAGCCATTCTATCTTCTTTGCCTGCTTTTTCTCACTCTGTCTAGACAACTCCTGCCTGTTCTTCAAGACTCAGCCTAAATCACTTCCCTCAGGAAACCTTCCATAATCCCTGCTACCATTAACAAACTCTTCCTCAGTGCTCTCAGAACACTCTGTTCTGTTCTCAGATCTGTCATAACATTTGCTGTGTTGGACTTAAATATTGGCTCTCTTGTGTGTTGCCCCCATACAGCTGTCTGTGACTTATCTTTGTACCTTCAGGCTTTCACACAGTGTTTGGAACATGGTGAGTGCTCAGTTAATGTTTTTGAAGCTCAGTTAATGCTGCATGACTCTCTGAATACAGCAAGTGTTTTTATCTTCTCAGCTATCCCAAAAGCCTCAGGTGGAGCTGAACCTCCTATATGCAAGGTACAAATAATGCATACTGGTTGATTATAAATAATTCATTTTGGTTGATTCCAAACAAAGACAACAGCATCTGGTGTCACTCTCTTAGTGCCTTATCTGATTAACTGAATAGAGCCTATCTCCATAGGCTACAATAATAATGCTTTAGGGCAGTGTTGTCCCAACTGTAAGTTGTGTGACCCATTGGTGGGTCATGAAAGCAATAGAGTGCATCAAGACTGGCATTAAAAATAAGAAAAGCATAAAATAAACAAGAAAATATCAGCATATTACATATTAAAAAGTTAAGTATCACTCTGCTTTATTTCTGTTACATATGTGACATGTACTGGGTTGCAATACAAAAGTATTTGTTACTATGCATCTCAGTCAAAAAAAGTCGAAAAACAATGCTCTGAGGAAAGAATGAAATTCAGCCACCGTGTCCCCAACCCTGGATGAACGGAATCAGTACGATACCGACCACTGGATGCAAACCATCCAGGAGCTCATTCCCTTTCTGTTCCCATACTAAGCTTATCTTTAGCTGTAATTCTGTTCTGAAATGGAAGATGCTTGGCTACTAGGAGAGAAATAGTTTTGAAAACCTTCTGTAGTGTTTTGTGTCCATTTTTAAATTAAGGATTAAAACATTAGGTAAGTTTTGCCATCCTGAAGCTTCTTCCTCTGCTTAAAAAAATGATGCTCTCTGATAAGGATTAGAACAAATCCTTTGAGATGCCAGTTTTGTACTCCGTTCTGCAAATGCTAAAATGGCCTCTAATTCAGTATACCCAGAATTGACTACAAAGGTCTTCTAACTTCAGGGAGAATCAACTATTTGGCAGCAGTTTCCACAAGGAAACAGAACAGTTTGTTCTCTCTTTATCTATTTGAAAGTGACCCCATGTCTATGGAGTTGGGCGAGAAGGCAGGGAGTGAAGGGGAGTGGAGCTGTCTACTCATTGACTATTTTGAAATCTGAATTTCGGCCACAGCTTGGGTAGGCTTTACCTTTTGTTTTTTACTTACTCTTTTGTTGGCAAGTTTCTAAAAGCACAGCAGTGGCTGGGGTAAGTCAACGTGGCTTCCAGGAGATTGGCAAATTTTTCTCTCGATGGCAATTTTTTTAGAGAATAGGATGACGTGGCAATTAGCGTCTGAATGGACTCTAGGCCATAGCTCGGCAGGGCCTGCAATTTGGTGGAAGAAATATCCCTGAACAATAAAGGGGAGAAATGCTTTTTATTTATTTATTTTATACATTTTATTCAGAGAATGGAACCTCCCCTCAACAATATTATCATTATAGGCACTGAGGAATCTTCTCCATCTTGCTTTCCCCTTAATTCTCCATTTCAATTACTCTCACTAAGATCTGAATTCAAAAAAGCGATTCTGTATTTTTTCTCATGTGCGCCTCATTATTCTTTTCAAGGTTAAGTATAACTCCTTGCACCTACCATACATTTATTAGCATTTCTCTGTCTCTCCCCTCTTCCAACTCCTTTTCCCCACCCTCTCTCTTCCTCTACTTCTCTCCACTTAGCAGAAGTGAAATAACCACTTGCTTTATGCGACAGCCAGCACATGCAGTTACATCAGCTTTTGTGCTCTACCCCAGGGGAAATTATTCAGGGCTTCAGATGCTTCAGTCTTTGATTGATTAAGCCCTGCAGGAGAGGTTTTCATGAAGCATAGGCTGGTTACCTTATTAAGAGCTGCTATGTGGCATTAGCCATCATCTACCTAGGAAGCAGAATGCATGTTCTCTAACGCAAACTTGATTCATCTGTTCAAAGCAAGCAAACACAACCTTGCAAGTCAAACTGTGTGGAAAGGTCAGGCTTTGTCAACAAGGTCCTGAACTCTTTGGTTTTACTAGACTTGAGGCAATGTCCAAGAAAATTCTAAACACATTAAGTGTTAGGAGAAAAGAGTCAATGGGAATTAAACAATTCTGCTCATCTTCTAAGTGGCTGCTGCTGATGCCCCACAAAACTTTTCTGGCAGCACAGCTCCCCTCAGCAATCATCTGCAAGACTTGGTGTTCAGCACATGGGAGGGGAGCAATAGGTGACTGATGGAAGATGAACTTGATGACATGGAATGATGATGTTGTAGGACCTCAGTGGAAAAATTAAGGCAGCAAAATTTGTCCCAGGGGCTTCAGACTTTCCTGCTTTTGTGTCCCTGTTGATTCAGGTAACCAGGGTTCTCATTCTGCTTTATAGGGTTTTTTATCTCAGACATGTTAGGGATTGAGCTCTTTGAAGGTCTGGTGGCTTTTTTGTTTGTCTTGTGAGTGAGTAAATTTAAAATTAGATTCTTTGAAATGGTAGGGCCTCATTATAAGGGAGTGAACCTCTGATAGTGAGTTTTCAGTCTTAGTAACAGACTAGTTTGAGAAATACTTTTTGAGTAAGGGTGGAATGGATGCTTTTAGATACGATTCAAATCCTAGGGGTATAATGAGAACAACCTCTTGGGAAGGAAGAGACCTAGGTCTGGTGCTACTGTTTTGGACATGAGAGTGTAGGGATCTGTAGTGCCCACAGTCACTTCTAAGGAGCTAACCAAGCAGCTCTTCAAGCCAATACTGTCATGCAGGGGCCTTGGGAACACAGTGGCTTGGTTGTGTTTTGCACCTGAGCCAGAGGCAGCTTTCTTTGTTTGTCTAGTGACCAAGTAGATGGACAGCTTGCTATAACAGCTCTGCCTACAGGATGTGCTAAACTGAAGAGTATTCAGTCAACCTACAAGATTTGGAGTCTGGTGTGCTTTGCATATGATACGTGTAGAAAAAGACCCCTAGGATAAGGTTGCCAGAATTTGAGAGCAGAGAAAGCAGTGGGCAGGAGCCACAAGGTAGTGGAAGTCATAAGTAAACAGAAGTTATAGGGTTGAGTGGAGATTAGAGGGAGTTAGGATTGATAGTGGCAGAAGTTAGGAAACAGAAAGATGTAGGAATTTTAGTGGTGGGAGTTAGGAAGTAGAGTCAGAGGTCGATAGTGGCAGGACTTATGAAGTAGACAGAGAACTGGACAGTGGCAGGAGCTAGGAAACAGATGAAGTCAGGGGTTGACAGTGGGAGCTAGGAACTAGCACAGTCAGGGCTCACAGTGGCAGGAATAGGAAGTAGACAGTCAAAAGTGGATAGCAGGAAGGAGTTAGGAAATAGAGAGTGAGGGGCTGATAGGGACAGGAGCTAGGAAATTAGACAGACTTTGTGTTTTACACTGGTGGAAATAGAAAGTAGACAGAGTCATGAGTTGATCTTGGCAGGATCTACATTATGAAGAATAACCAGAACAGCTCATTTCCTTCCCTTGCTCAAACCCCCAAAGCCTCCCCATCTCACTTAAAGAAAAAACAAAGTCCATATAGTGACCATAGGCCCCACCATGATCCAGCTCTCTGCCACGTCTCTGTCCTTATATTCTATGATTCCCTTCTTTGCTCACTCTGCCATATTGGCCTCCTTGCTGCTCTTCAAATACACAAGGCAAGATTCTGTCTCAGGCCTTTGCTTTTGCTGTTCCCCCTCCTGGAACACTTTTCCTGCAGATAATCACATAACTTGCTTTCTTACTTCCTTTAGGTATTCATTCAAACGACACTTTTTCGGGATAGTCTTCCCTCACCATCCCCTTTAAAATAGTACTCCCCCCTCCAGAACTCCTTTCCCCACAACCAAATGAGTTTTCTCCTCTACAACCGATAGCATTTGGATGACTACATATTTTATTTACTTATATGATCCTTGTCTGTCTTCCCCATTCTATGAAGGCAGAAGTGCTTATCTCTTCTTATTCTCTGCCATTTCTCTGATGCCTAATCCAGTGACTACTACAGAGTATGGGTTCATAAGAGTTAGTGAATAAATGGATGAATAAACAAACAAATGAACTGGGTTACCTTGCTCACCATTTTTCTAGAACTTTTTTCATTGTAAAATGACATGCCTGTTTATTGCTTTGCCTGTTTGTTGTTGTCTCCCTTATGTGTCTGTCATCTGGTTAAGGGCAAGGTCCAGAGCTATTTTGCTTACTACAGTCTGTTCACCACGGTGCCTGGTATACAGGATAGGTTCAATCAATGTTTGTTGGATAAATAACAGCTGCTAGAGTAGATTAGTGGTGTCATGGACTGCCACTTCTGTGATGGGATAACCAGTTGCCCTGTGTGAGAGCAGCACAGTAGTTGGAACGCTGTTGCATTTATCCCTGAAACCTGACTGCAACTTTAGGTCTCTGCAGGATGTTGGATGTTTCATGTTGGATGTTTCAGGCTTTGTCAGATTCAATGTTCGATTTCTCCTAACTTTCCCATGTATCCTTTTTTTTTGTTTGTTTTTTAAATACTTTAAGTTCTGGGGTACATGTGCACAACATGCAGGTTTGTTACATAGGTATACATGTGCCATGTTGGTTTGCTGCACCCATCAACTCATCATTTACATTAGGTATTTCTCCTAATGCTATCCCTCCCCCAGCACCCCCACCCCCCAGCAGGCCCTGGTGTGTGACGTTCTCCTCCCTGTGTCCATGTGTTCTCATTGATCAACTCCTACTTGTGAGTGAGAACATGCAGTGTTTGGTTTTGTGTCCTTGTGATAGTTTGCTGAGAATGATGGTTTCCAGCTTCATCCATGTCCCTGCAAAGGACATGAACTCATCCTTTTTTATGGTTCCATAGTATTCCATGGTGTATATGTGCCACATTTTCTTTATCCAGTCTATCATTGATGGGCATTTGCGTTGGTTCCAAGTCTTTGCTATTGTGAATAGTGCTGCAATAAACATACGTGTGCATGTGTCTTAATCCTTTGGGTATATACCCAGTAATGGGATTGCTGGGTCAAATGGTATTTCTAGTTCTAGATCCTTGAGGAATTACCACACCATCTACCACAACGGGTATACTAATTTACACTCTCACCAACAGAGTAAAAGCATTCCTATTTCTCCACATCCTCTCCAGCATCTGTTGTTTCCTGACTTTTTAATGATCGCCATTCTACTGGTGTGAGATGGTATCTCTTTGTGGTTTTGATTTGCATTTCTCTGATGACCAGTGATGATGAGCATTTCTTCGTATGTCTGTTGGTGGCATAAATGTCTTCTTTTGAGAAGTGTCTGTTCATATCCTTTGCCCATTTTTTGATGGGGTTGTTTGTTTTTTTCTTGTAAATTTGTTTAAGTTCTTTGTAGATTCTGGATATTAGCCCTTTGTTAGATGGATAGATTGCAAAAATTTTCTTCCATTCTGTAGGTTGCCTGTTCACTCTGCTGATAGTTTCTTTTGCTGTGCAGAAGCTCTTTAGTTTAACTAGATCCCGTTTGTCAATTTTGGCTGTTGTTGCCATTGCTTTTGGTGTTTTAGTCATGAAGTCTTTGCCCATGCCTATGTTCTGAATGGTATTGCCTATATTTTATTCTAGGGTTTTTATGTTTTTAGGTCTTACATTTAAGTCTTTAATCCATCGTGAGTTAATTTTTGTATAAGGTGTAAGGAAGGGATCCAGTTTCAGCTTTCTACATATGGCTAGCCAGTTTTCCCAACACCATTTATTAAGTGGGGAATGCCATTTGTTTGTGTCCTCTTTTATTTCGTTGAGCAGTGGTTTGTAGTTCTCCTTGAAGAGGTCCGTCACGTGCCTTGTAAGTTGGATTCCCAGGTATTTTATTCTCTTTGTAGTAATTGTGAATGGGAGTTCACTCACGATGTGGCTCTCTGTTTCTTATTGGTGTACAGGAATGCTTGTGATTTTTGCACATTGATTTTGTATCCTGAGACTTTGCTGAAGTTGCTTATCAGCTTAAGGAGATTTTGGGCTGAGATGATGGGGTTTTCTAAATATACAATCATGTCTTCTGCAAACAGAGAGAATTTGACTTCTTCTTTTCCTGGTTGAATACCCTTTATTTCTTTCTTTTGCCTGATTGTCCTGGCCAGAACTTCCATTACTATGTTGAATAGGAGTGGTGAAAGAGGGCATCCTTGTCTTTTGCCAGTTTTCAAAGGGAATGCTTCCAGTTTTTGCCCATTCAGTATGATATTCACTGTGGGTTTGTCATAAATAGCTCTTATTATTTTGAGATACATTCCATAAATACCTAGTTTATTGAGTGTTTTTAGCATGAAGGGCTGCTGAATTTTGTCGAAGGCCTTTTCTGCATTTATTGAAATAATCATGTGGTTTTGGTCATCGGTTCTGTTTATGTGATGGATTACATTTATTGATTTGTGTATGCTGAACCAGCCTTGCATCCCAGGGATGAAGCCAACTTGATTGTGGTGGATAAGCTTTTTGATATGCTGCTGGATTTGGTTTGCCAGTATTTTATTGAAGATTTTCACATCGATGTTCATCAGGGATATTGGCTTAAAATTCTCTTTTTCTGTTGTGTCTCTGCCAGGCTTTGGTATCAGGATGATGCTGGCCTTATAAAATGAGTTAGGGAGGATTCCTTCTCTTTCTATTGATTGGAATCATTTCAGAAGGAATGGTACCAGCCCCTCTTTTTACCTCTGGTAGAATTCGGCTGTGAATCCATCTGGTCCTGGACTTCTTTTGGTTGGTAGGCTATTAATTACTGCCTCAATTTCAGGACCTGTTATTGGTCTATTCAGAGATTCGACTTCTTCCTGGTTTAGTTTTGGGAGGGTGTATGTGTCCAGGAATTTATCCATTTCTTCTGGATTTTCTAGTTTATTTGTCTAGAGGTGTTTATAGTATTCTCTGATGGTAGTTTCTATTTCTGTGGAATCAGTGGTGATATCCCCTTTATCATTTATTTATTGCATCTATTTGATTCTTATCTCTTTTCTTCTTTATTAGTCTTGCTAGCAGTGTATCTATTTTGTTGATCTTTTCAAAAAACAAGCTCCTGGATTCATTGATTTTTTGAAGGGATTTTTGTGTCTCGTGTGGGTCTCCTTCAGTTCTGCCCTCATCTTAGTTATTTCTTGTCTTCTGTTAGCTTTTGAATTTGTTTGCTCTTGCTTCTCTAGTTCTTTTAGTTGTGATGTTAGGGTGTCGATTTTAGATCTTTCCTGCTTTTCCTTGTGGGCATTTAGTGCTATACATTTCCCTCTATATGCTGCTTTAAATGTGTCCCAGAGATTCTGGTACATTGTGTCTTTGTTCTCATTGGTTTCAAAGAACATCTTTATTGGTGCCTTCATTTTGTTATTTACCCAGTAGTCATTCAGGAGCAGGTTGTTCAGTTTCTATGTAGTTGTGCAGTTTTGAGTGAGTTTCTTAATCCTGAGTTCTAATTTGATTGCACTGTGGTCTGAGAGACAGTTTGTTGTGATTTCTGTTCTTTTACATTTGCTGTGGAGTGTTTTACTTCCAATTATGTTGTCAGTTTTAGAATAAGTGTGATGTGGTGCTGAGAAGAGTGTATATTCTGTTGATTTGGGTTGGAGAGTTTTGTAGATGTTTATTAGGTCCACTTGATTCATAGCTGAGTTCATGTCCTGGATATCCTTGTTAATTTTCTGTCTCATTGATCTGCCCAGTATTGGCAGTTGGATGTTAAAGTCTCCCATTGTTATTGTGCGGGAGTCTAAGTCTCTTTTTAGATCTTTAAGGACTTGCTTTATGAACCTGGGTGCTCCTGTACTGGGTGCATATATATTTAGGATAGTTGGCTCTTCTTATTAAATTGATCCCTTTACCATTATGTAATGGCCTTCTTTGTCTCTTTTGATCTCTGTTGGTTTAAAGTTTGTTTTATCAGAGACTAGGATTGCAACCCCTGCTTTTTTTTGCTTTCCATTTGCTTGGTAGATCTTCCTCCAGCCCTTTATTTTGAGCCTATGTGTGTCTTTGCATATGAGATGGGTCTCCTGAATACAGCACACCAATGGGTCTTGACTCTTTTTCCAATTTGGCAGTCTGTGTCTTTTAATTGGGGCATTTAGCCCATTTACATTTAAGATTAATATTGTTATGTGTGAATTTGATCCTGTCATTATGATGCTAGCTGGTTATTTTGCCCATTAGTTGATGCAGTTTCTTCATAGCATCGATGGCCTTTACAATTTGGTGTGTTTTTGCAGTGGCTGGTACTGGTTGTTCCTTTTCGTGTTTAGTGCTTCCTTCAAGAGCTCTTGTAAGGCAGGCCTGGTGGTGGCAAAATCTCTCAGCATTTGCTTGTCTGTGAAGGATTTTATTTTTCCTTCACTTATGAAGCTTAATTTGGCTGGATATGAAATTCTGGGTTGAAAATTCTTTTCTTTAAGAATGGTGAATATTGGCCCCCACTCTCTTCTGGCTTGTAGGGTTTCTGCTGAGAGATCTGCTGTTAGTCTGATGGGCTTCCCTTTGTTGGTAACCCGACCTTTCTCTCTGGCCGCCCTTAACATTTTTTCCTTCATTTCAACTTTGGTGAATCTGACAATTATGTGTCTTGAGATGGCTCTTTTGGAGGATTATCTTTGTGGTGTTGTCTTTATGTCTCAAATTTGAATGTTGGCCTGCCTTGCTAAGTTGGGGAAGTTCTCTTGGATAATATCCAGGAATGTTTTCTAACTTGGTTCCATTCTTCCCATCACTTTAAGGTACACCAATCAAACATAGATATGGTCTTTTAACATAGTCCCATATTTCTTGGAGGCTTTGTTCGTTTGTTTGCAGTCTGTTTTTCTCGAATCTTGTCTTCTTGCTTTATTTCATTAATTTGATCTTCAATGACTGATATCCTTTCTTCCACTTGATCAAATTGGGTATTGAAGTTTGTGTATGTTTCACGAAGTTCTCGTGCTGTGTTTTTCAGCTCCATCAGGTCATTTATGTTCTTTTCTACACTGGTTATTCTAGTTAGCCATTCGCCAAACCTATTTTCAAGGTTTTTAGCTTCCTTGTGATGGGTTAGATCATGTTCCTTTGGCTTGGAGAAGTTTGTTATTACCCACCTTCTGAAGCCTACTTCTGTCAACTCATCAAACTCATTCTCTGACCAGTTTTGTTCCCTTGTTGATGAGGAGTTGTGATCCTTTGGAGGAGGAGAGACGTTCTGGGTTTTGGAATTTTCAGCCTTTCTGCTCTGGTTTCTCCCCATCTTTGTGGTTGTATCTACCTTTGGTCATTGATGTTGGTGAGCTATGGATGGGGTTTTGGTGTGGATGCCCTTTTTGTTGATGTCGATGCTATTCTTTTCTGTTTGTTAGTTTTCCTTCTAACAGTCGGGCCCGTCAGCTGTAGGTCTGTTGGAGTTTTCTGGAGGTCCACTCCAGACCCTGTTTGCCTGGGTATCACCAGTAGAGGCTGCAGAACAGCAAATATTCCTGACTGATCCTTCCTCTGGAAGCTTTGTCCCATTGGGGCACCTGCTGGATGCTTGCCAGAGCTCTCCTGTATAAGATGTCTGTCGGCCCCTACTGGGATGTGTCTCCCAGTCAGGCTACATGGGGGTCAGGTACCCACTTGAGGAGGCAGTCTGTCTGTTATCAGAGCTGGAACGCTGTGCTGGGAGAACAACTGCTCTCTCAGAGCTGTCAGGCAGGGACATTTAAGTCTGCAGAAGCTGTGCCCACAGCTGCCCCTTCCCCTAGGTGCTCTGTCCCAGAGAGATGAGGGTTTTATCTATAATTACCTGACTGTGGCTGCTGTCTTTGTTCAGATATGCCCTGCCCACAGAGGTGGAATCTAGAGAGGCAGTCAGCCTTGCTGAGCTGCGGTGGGCTCCACCCAGTTCGAGCTTCCTGGCAGCTTTGTTTACACTGTAAGCATAAAACCACCTACTCAAGCCTCAGCAATGGCGGACGCCCCTCCCCCCACCAAGCTCCAGCATCTCAGGTCTGCTGCGCTACCAGCGAGAATTTCAAGCCAATGGATCTTAGTTTGCTGGACTCTGTGAGCATGGGACCCACCAAGCCAGGCACAGGAGGGAATCTCCTGGTCTGCTGGTTGCAAAGACCATAGGAAAAGCACAGTATTTGGGCAGCAGTGTACCATTTCTCCAGGTACAGTCTTTCACAGCTTCCCTTGGCTAGGAAAGGGAAATCCCTGGACCCCTTGTGCTTCCCGGGTGAGGCAATGCCCCGCCCTGCTTCAGCTGGCTTTCTGTGGGCTGCACCCACTGTCCAGCCAGTCCCAGTGAGATGAACCAGGTACCACAGTTGGAAATGCAGAAATCACCCATCTTCTGCATCAATCTTGCTGGGGGCTGCAGACCAGAGCTGTTCCTATTCAGCCTTCTTGGAAGCAATTTCCCATGTATCCTTTAAACCCTTTTTAACTGAGAGAGCCTGGTCCTAATCCTTGCACCCTCAGAGAATCTGACAGCACCTCAGCCCTGTCCAGCCAAGTGCCAGGGGCAAGCCAGATCTCTGGTCTTAGATTCCCATCAATGGATTCCAGGTGGGTAGCCAGCCTCTTTGCCAGCACATGAGGCCACCACCCCCCATATTTGGTGTTATGGGTTGAATTTTGTCCCTTGTTCAAATTCGTATCTTGACGTTCTCAGTACCTTAGACCTTATTTGGAGATAGGGTCTTTACAGAGGTAGTGAAGTTAAAATGAGGTTATTATGGTGGGCCCTAATCCATGACTGCTATTCTTATTAAAAGGGGCAATTTGGAGATATACACATACACACACACATACATGCACACACATACACAATACCATGTGAAGACTGGAGTTATGCTGCCACAACCAGAAAGAACTAGCACAAGCTAGGAGAGGCCTGGAATAGACGCTTCCTTCACAGCCCTCAGAGGGAACCAATCCCTGCTGACACCTTGATTTTGGACATCTGTCTTCCAGAACCATAAGAAAGAATTTCTTTTGTCTAAGCCTGTCAGTTTGGGGTACTTTATTATGGCAGCTGTGATACACTTGGTCTTTCCAACAGCAGCCTTTTCAGGTGTAGAGGCTGATGTCTCACATATCAGCTTGGGGATGATGTGGAGGGATCACCCTAAGCAGCCCTGTTGGGGTACAATGGGCAGGGAGGGGAGGCAGCACCACTCTACTCACAAGATTTTCGGCCCCGTGGCCCCACGGAAGGCTCCATTGTGCATCTTCTCCAGATGTATGTTTTCCTTTAGCTCCCTGTGGGGAAGGACATTTTCCTTAGTGGAGTTTGTACCTCATGTGTAAGCATTCATAGCTGTGTGTACACATATTTAGACCAACCTATGTGCATGGTGGTAGGGTTAGAAGGGGAAAAAGGGGGAAGTGGAGGGAGAGTGGGAAAAAGACGTGCTAGTCCTTAATGAAATAATGAAATTGCTGGCATGTGTGTTTGGCCGCTCCTTTTTTCTTCCACTACCTCCTCACTTGGTAGAACTCTGTCCTGTAACTTAAAGTACTCACCCGCTCCTGTCTTGGAGTTATGAAAGTTTACCACCAGACAGCTGGGTAAGGTTGAAAATGCTGCTCCAAGAGGCCAAGGCTTGAAGGGCTGAAGTGCAACCTACTCTTTGTTAGCCTCTCCGCCATTGTGACCTTGGAGGTCTCAGAGTGTGCTAATAGTTATATATTGAAGTTTGCAAATACTTGAAAAAGTAGGGTCCGTTCAGAGTTATCTCTTTTGTAGTGTAATTTGTATTCTTTTTCTTTCAGATATGCATTTCTCAGTGGGTGAGAAAGAGGACTTACAGCCTCTGTAGAAAATTGCCCCATGGAGCTGTGCAGTGTAAATGATCATGGCCAGGTGTGTGTGTGTGTCATGGAAAAAGTGTTGAGGGCCACTACTCTCAAGGCCATGGAAGAAGCCAAAAGCTGTTATGGAAGTAGCTCCCTGAGGGCTCTGCTGCCTTGAGTTCAAAGTCATTCCGGCTAAACTCCTTAGGAGCAGCACAATCTGGTCCTCCTAGGCAGCCTCCTTTCTGGGCCCTGACACTGGTATCTCTAAGCACAGGCCCTTTTCTGAGTAGTCGAGGGAACTAGAAGAGGAATCCCTGGGCGCAAGCCTGCCAGCCTTCTTTTGAGCACTTCCTCTCTATAAGAGAATGGTTGTGATTCACAGAGCATCTGGAAAACCCTGGATGGTGGGCACAGTGTGCATCTGTCGTTGGTGTGATGATTTCAAGCATGGGAACATGATTCTCTTACCACCATTACAGTGTACCCAGCAAAACAAACATACTAACATCCATTCCCCACCCTCCTTGCTGTTTAAGAACTGCAAAAGCCCCTGCATTTCACTCTCTGGGTGGCTGTTTTCCACATTTCTACTAAGCATTTTCTTTGGAAACCCTCAGCCCTTTCATCAGAATCCACCTGTCAATCTCACATCGTCCCATCCCCTGGGTGTATTTCCACTTTCAAAGAGATGAGATTGTCAGAGTCAATTGCTGTTTAAAATCTAAATCAAAAGAAATTTTTCATCCTAAACCTCCATGACTCTTCTTCCTGATGTGTTTTGTTTTAATTATATTCAGTTATAGTTATACATCATTGAAACTGGGCTCTGTGAGCAAATTATTCTTGTGTTAGCCCAGTCAGATTAATTGTTCAAATTTCATGACAGAGCATTTCACATGTTTTACTAAAACCCAGATCTTTCTGTATACTGGTAACTCTGTATTACGCAACTTGGTCAAAAAATAAATTAATTTCCCACATTGTCCTGGGGGTCACTTTTGAGAATTCTCCCAATGACGTGACCTTGCAGGTGTGAGAAGCACAGGCAGGATGACCTTTTGAAGCACAGTGGAAGAAACCACAAGTTCCACCAAAGTTTTCCCAGCTGGGGTGCTCTGGGAACAGTAGGGACTGACTCCCAGACCCCTCAGGTGCCTCAGGGCCACCTTCTGGGGCTGCTCCTGTCTTTCCTGTGTCCTGTGCTGCCTTAGTAAGTCAGGTGTTTGCGAACTTTGCAGGACTTCAGTATCATTGTGTTCTGAACAACTTTGGACAGGCCTATTTATGAGAAAGGCTGAATGTATTGTTTGAAAATTTTGCTTGACAATTTTGAAAACTGCTTCTCCCCTGCTATTTAAACTCTTTAATGTGTTACCTTGCCCTTAGAAGAGAATTCGGACTCCTTTCCCATGGCTGCTCAATCCTGCTCCATCTCCTTCATCTCCAGTCTCCCCCTTGCTAAAGACCCTCCAGCCATACGGGCCTCCTCTCAACTCTTGGGACTTACCAACTTAGTTCCTTTTCCAACTCAGGACCTTTGCACATCTGCTCCCTCTTTCTGTAATGTGCTTCCCTCACTGTTGCCACAGTGGAATCCTTGTCATCCTTCAGGCTCAGCCTAAATATCACGTCCTCAGTGAGGGCATCCTGGGTACCTTGCCTAAGTTGGTCACCCCTCATACTCTCTCAGATCTCAGTAACAGGTTATGTCCTTCTTAGTTATATATTACCCTTGTAATAATTTTATCTATTATTTGCTTTTTTTGTCTGTCTCTTTTGATAGATGAGAAACTTCAAAAGGGCAGGGACTGTGTCCTCTCTACCATTGCAGACTCAGTACCTAACACAGTGCTTAGTATATCAGTGGTGCTTAATAAATGTTTGTTGAATGAAATTAAGTTTGTTCTTGGCAAACTGACTCATGTCCTTGGTTTCCTCTTTCTTACAACAGTGAGATGCAGGGCATACAGAATGTTGACTAATTGGACTTTTCATAGTTCATACCCATTTTGGTATCTCTGTAACAGTTGAAATGCTGCTGACCACCTAAAATCTTCCCTCCTAAATTTCTATTTTTCCTGACCTCACACAGACATACTGTGTTGGTTTTCCTCCCATCTGTTTTATTTTGCTCTTGCTTCTCATGCTCATCTTGTTTCCCTTTAATTTAATATTCACTTCTTTTGATTTTCCCCCTGTTCAGGTAACCTCAGCCACACAGGATTTCAGCCATCCCCTCTATTCAGATGACCCTGGCACTTGTGTCTCTAGCCCTGCCCTACCCCTTCCAGCCTTCCATCCTTCCTGCTCACAGATGAGCCTTCTTTAAGCACTCATCTCGTACTTCCAACTCAGAACTTTCAATGGCTTCTCGTTTTCTGGAGAAGAGAGTCTAAACTCTTTACTATGGCATCTGAGGCCCTTCCTGTTTTGTCCCTAACTTGTATCTAGAAAGCACTATTTGCTGGTCTCTGAATACATGCTATACTTCCTCTTCTGGACCATTCTTCTTGCTGTCCTCTGCTTGGAAGGTGTTTTTCCTCTATTTTTGCCTAAGTTATGCCCAGCTCAAAGCCCACCTTTCCCAGATACTTTTTATACTTTCCTTTCCTCCTGCCTTGAAGTCCCAGAGAACTTTACCTCTCTCTGGGGAGGCTTCATGCTTTGCTTCTGTTTTAGTACTTAATGTGTAGTTTATACAGCATTTGGAGATGCTTCTTCCTATGCTGTAAGCTCCTGTAGGGCGACACTAGGACTTAATCATCTTCATTTCCCCTCAAAATATGACATGTTTCTTCAAACACAGCTGATGCTTCATAAACATTTGTTGAGTGAATAATGGAATGAGGCATCTGAGAGAACTGTGCCAGGAGATGATATAAATGCCTCTGATTTAAGTTTGGCAGAAATCGATTCAATTGGCCTGAGTGAACCCTTCATTAACTTAAGGATGCTTGTTGATGAACCTTTCATTAAGTCATCAAGTCAAAAAGAACATGAGGGCAAATTCACCCCATGATAGGAGAACAACTTTAAAAATTCTACCATTTCTTGAACACTTAGTATGTGCTACTATGCTGTGCTAAGCACACAAAAATATAATCTTGTTTAATTGTTTACTTATAATTAATTATATTGTATAGTACATAATAAATAAGCACCTACTATATGCCAGGCACTGTGTTAAGTATTGAGGATATGAAACAGATCTTTTCATTTCGGTGGGGTATCTTCAAAAAAAGCCTATTAGTGGATCTACTTTATGAATGAGGATACTGTGGCTTAGATAGGTTAAGTAACTTGCTCAAGGTCATACCAGCTGTTAAATAGTGGGACTGGAGTTTGAGTCTTACTCATTGTCTCTTAAGTCTATTCTGTTAGCCACCAAACTATATAGCATGTATCAGTATAATAGAGGCTTTGGTTAGATACCTATCATTAAAAATAAATAGCGTATTGTACAGAATTTTGCTTCCCAACTTTAGACTGTGCTACCCAACTTCAGACTGACAGCATCAGCATCTCCTGAAGCTTGTTAAAATTGCAAATTCTCAGGCTCTACCTAGATCCACTGAATCCAAGTTTCTGGGGGTAGGGCCCAGGAATCTGTATTTTAAACATCTGCAGGTTCTTCTTAGGTGTGTAAAAATTTGAGAAGCATTAGTCTAGATTACAGCTTACACAACTTATTTATTTTAAAGGCCTTTTTGTTTATTTTCCTTAATTTTGGCTTTAATTGAACTTTTCATGTGCTCTCAGTTTTTATTATGAACAAATTGTAGGGTGACTGTCACCTCACCCTGTACTTGCTGTGGTTCAAATGTCCACAGCCCCACAAACTTTGTGAATATGCCACTCTTTTAGAAGAGGATCCATAGAAGGAAAGAGAGGTCAAGAACAATGAGGGAAACAGTAGCGATGCTCTTCTTGAGTTAAAGGCTGTTAACATGAAGAACTGGGTAGGGTGTGGTGAAAACACAAGGCTCCCTACCTTGTGGAAAATGAGCTTCCTCCCGCACTAGCAGTACAGAGATGGGACTCCCTGAGTGGGTCTGTTGTGGCTGATTAGACTGGTAAATGGTAGTATTATCTGATTTCTCTGCAGTGGGGCCAAGGGAAGAATTTCTTTCTGAAATTCTGCTTGCTCTAACACACCATCAACCTGAGTGAGGGGGCTAGAGAGGGAGGCACTGAGGTGGAGGAGGCATAAAGTAGGGTGTTGAATATTTCAGTAAACTGTCAACTTCAATGTATCCAGGCTGCATCTGCCTTTGAAATCAGGGTGCTGTGGGGTTTCTAGCCAGCCAGTTGCCTAGTAACATGCATGAAACACTGAGGGCTAGCCACTTGAAAGTTTATTTTTGCCCTGAGTTAGTTGCTGAAGATTGAATGTGATCTTGTAGCCAGAGTAATATTTCATTTTTATTCGTGAGCTGGGGAAATGAGCAAATACTTACAGTGAAATCAGTGTCGTCCCATTGAACGCATGACTTTGTACTTCTTCAAATCCATTTCCATATAGTTTGCTGAAGGAGGGAGGAGAGGGTTTAGGAATGGGAAGAAACTGAAAGAAACAGTTTGGAAACACATTTTTCCTCCTGTAACATATATTACTAAGATTATTACAGGCATTCATAATATCTAGTTCTCTATCGTCACCACCACCATCAATTTATTAAGTGGCTATTAAGTGCTAGATACTTCATCAGCCACTCTATGTATATTTTATGATTTAATCCTCATCATCATTTCCATTATACTGACAAGAAACCTAAGCCTCAGTGTGGTTATGTAGCTTGCTTAATGTCAAAAGGAAAACAGTGGCATAGCTGGGATCCGAGGCCAGAGCTGTTTAACACTTAAGCCTTTCCTCTGGTTTTGCAGGCCTGTGTGGGCATATGGGTTTTCTGGGTGTTGAAAGCTGAGGGCAGAGGAAGCCTCCAGCACTGAGCCAGCTTTTTTTTTCTTGGGTGAGTGTGTGGTTTTGCTGATGTCAAATTTGGCTTCACAACCAAGAAGATTTCACTGTCTGTAAACAGTTCTTTAAGACCATTAGTGGGTAGTGAATCAATTGACTTGGGCATAACCAGCGTTTAAAAAACTACATAGAAAAAATAAAAAGTACTAGAGCATTTTGCAAGTAATTAGGGTATTAATTTTTATGAAATTTTATGCCACCATTTTTTATAGTATATATCTATAAATACACATACATACATACATACATATATACTTCTACCCGGAATAAGACATAAGAGGATCCTTAGAACACAGATACAGGGAAATGTTTGAGCCAAAAAGGAGTCTAGAGGGAATCAAGCAGCACATCGTCATTTTGCAAAGAAGGAAATAGACTCAGTGAGGGAAAGTAACTTGTCTAACAAGTTTGAAAGCTACTGACTTAGATGGAAATATTTGTATAAGTTCTTTGTGAATGATGATGTAAAACCCCCATGAGAAAGGGCTGTGGTGTGACGTACTGTTAAGCTCCTTTTATCTGCCAAGACCCTAACTTCCCTTTGCAGGGTTGCTGGGAGCTGGCCAGGGACAGGCTGTGGGGTGTGACTTGAGAAATGGTTCAGAAATGTGCTTCACTTATTCCTGCTCCAGGTAGCTGTTGTCTTCAAGGCCTCTCTAGTCTTCGTTAAATAAAATGAACATGGAACTTCACTTTATGGGGGGTGTGAGTGTGTGTGTAACATCAATAGCATGTATGTACTCTGTGTGTATGTATGTATGGTCTCCTCCCATCAACCCACAACACAGCTGAGACAAACCAACATATAAATAAAGGTGTGACTCATTTTGAAGTATAATATGTAAACTCTGAAATTCAGAAAATATAACTAGAGGTTACAAAATAGTTCTTAAGTCTCCTCATTAGATTCAGTTCAAAGAGGGCAGGGGAGCATATTTAATTCATTTCTTAAAGCCCTGGGGCCTCACAGAATGCCTGGTACCTAGCTCAGTCAATAGCCTGGGTAAAGCAGCGGCTTTGCCCTTCCCTGGGAGGGGGAGGCTTCCATGGCTTCCCAGGCCCTCATATGCTTTCTTCTGAGCTTCTTCAGAGTTTACGGCTACACATACTAGCTCTCCCATATTGGATTACTGGATGCCACTTTCAATAGTTTTCATTCCCTTCTATATTGTAGAATCTGAGGCACGTTTCTGAACCATTTCTCAAGTCACACCCCACAGCCTGTCCCTGGCCAGCTTCCAGCAACCCTGCAAAGAGAAGCTAGGGTCTTGGCAGATTCAAGCAGCTTAACTTTACATCACACCACAGGCCTTTCTCAAAGAACTTATATTTCCATCTAAGTCAGTAGCCTTCAAACTTGTTTGGTTATGATTTATGGTAAGAAATTCATCTTACATACTCCCATTTGGTCATCCCATTCATTTAATGCATATTTACTGTAATACTCTCAGGTGCCAGGCACTGTTCTAGATACAGGAGGATATGTTTCTCTGGAGGAGGTAAACAAGAAAACGTAAAATATAATCATGGGTCAGATGATGATAAAGCAATGGAGGCAGAGCCAATCAGCTTCACATTTTAGCTCTCCCATATTGGATTACTGGATGCCACTTTCAGTAGCTTTCTTCCCCTTCTATATTGTGGAATCTGAGAACATAGGGACAGGGTTGATGCTTGTTGTCTTGCATAATTATACACAACCTTGTTGCCTCCTTAGAAGCTCAGTTTCACCGGAATTCTTTTTTATTTTACACTTAGGATATTATTCTTTGGCAGTCTCCTGCCATTTTAGGGGCTGCATTCCTTTATAGCAGTCTCTTTTAGATAAAGGAATCACACCCTTTTTTCTGAACTTCCTTAAGTTTGATGTCTTAGACGCTTGCCCAGTATTTGTCAAAACTTTCTCCTCCATCCACTGAATTAGAATCACCGGGAGTTGCTTGTCAAAAATGCAGACTCAGACCTACTAAATCAGAAACTAATAGTGGCATCCAAAAAATATGCACTTTTATAACAAGCCCTCCCAGTGAGCCATCATATGCTAGTTTGAGAACCCTTGCCCTAGGGTATATCATAGGATGATACTGTTCTTATCACTTCCATGGGGCAAATCAGATGGTCGTTGGCTTAGAATTGTATCCGGAGTCTAGTTCCTGAATTGCTTTCTCTACCTTCTAAGTGGTGGCACTACATGTGTAGTAGATGAAGAAAAAATAGCCCTTGCTTTGTTTTCACCAAAGCTGCTAATAGTTGTCTAGATGCCCATGAGCCCATTATTCGTCACAGCTGCATGCTGCCCTGATCCTTGTTTTGATACATGTTAGGATTTTATGCTTTTCTGTTAGACTCACAATGTCATTGCTGTAAGTGTACCCTTGTGGTTAAGTCTGCAGGCACTGAACCCAACTGCTTGAATCCCAGCTCTGCTGCTTACAATCTGAATTACTTTGGGCAAGTTACTTACCGTCTCTGTACCTTGATTTCCTAATCTGAAAATATAATAATAGTATCAACCTCATAAAGCTATTGTAAGGACTAAAAATGTAAATATGTGTTTAACATTTCTAAGTAGGTTCTGGAATACAATAAATGCTTAATGTGTTGGTCCTATTATTATTATTATATTTTGCAGTAGCCTCCAGTCTTCTGACCAGAACAGAGGGAAAGGATCTCCCTTTCCATGCTCTGGACAGGATTTCTGTCAAATACAGGCATCTTGTTTAATTGAACTATCATCCTTCTCCACTGAGGTAGGGGGTCTTTCTCTTCCTGGGCAGAGCAAGTCAGGTCAGTGGCCTGGACTTCCCCAAATGTACTCACATGCTGAAGGCTCTCAGATACCTTTGGTCTCTACTAGCATCATGGACTTTTTTGGCTTTAGACATTTTCCATGTCTTTTTTTTTTTTTTTTTTTCTGAATAGCCTCAGTCCTGCTTGTCTCAACTTTCTGAACAATGTGGCCCACTGTTCCAGTTGCTCTTGTCTCTTTTCTTACCAGTCACACACAATAGAATGTGCTGCCTTGTTTTGATTAAAAGAGAAGCTTCCTTACTCTGGAGAAATTACAAATGTGAGTGGGAGACCTCATGCTGTCAGGCTTGCACAATGCTTTTAATGCCCTTAAAAAAACATCTGGAGAGTCACTTCAGATAACTTTTTTATAAAACATCATGGTGTCAGAATTAAATGAGGAAGGCTTCCTTTGCTTTACTTTGACGATTTTGTTACAGGCACAAAAATGAAGATTTTCACCTCCCCCAACTTCTCCTCTATTACAATAGCTGTACCTAACTTTAAAGCATTGTCTAGGTTCTCTACTCAAATGTCAGTAATTGTGAATCAGACAGAATGGCACCTTTTTGTTCAAAATAAGATTTGGGCTTTAGATATTAATCACAGATGATACTCTAATTCTGAATGCTGCTTTATGATGAACCCCAAGTATTCCTGGGACTCTAAAAGCATTTCTGGGGTTCTAATATTAACAGTATTAGAAATTATTCTATAGTTTCGTTTTGGATCACCTGGTTTCTGGATGATTTTGAAGAAGAAAACTTAATTTATGTTTACAGATACTCAGGGTCTCAAAAAAGTGGCCCCATTGCTAAAAGGCAAAGCATGCTGTTTTAGAAGATATCTTTTAGAAAATATGGTGGTATATTTGTAAGTACATTTTTTTTCAAATGACTATACAAACAGCATTCTAAAGAAAGGAAATCCTAAATTCACCACTTTCTTCCCTGTGTGGAACTTTGCTGAAGTCCTTTTATAGCTGAATAATTCCTCATGTATGAAGACACTTCTCTAGTGGATGTGCTGGCAGTGGTTAGATGGGTACCTGTGACCTGGTTACTATGTGCTGCTGTAACCCTAGCTATGCATCAGGGTCCCCCCACTTCTGGGGCCTCACAGTCTCTATAGCAAGGGATCCCTGTCCCTGGATTGCTGTGCCTCCTGCCTCTCAGCAGCACTGAGTTTTCATGTTTCCTTCTATCTCAGCCATGTTCATGTCAACTTATATGTCTTTACTATATGTAATAATAAAAAGGGTGACAGGCATCAGAAAGAATGATAGCAATAAAGGATTCCAATATGTTGAATAAATTTTTTGAAAAATTCACATTCTATAGTGATACTCAACAAGAGACAGACTAAGAGAGAACAGGGAAAAGGGGGAAAAAAGTAAGCATCTTCTTTACAGAAAGGTGTTGGCTAATACATGTAGAAGAATGATAGCATGTAAAAAACTACCATTTTGTTTAACTCCCCTTGTAACAACCGTGTAATCAATGGAGGCTGAAACCATTGGATGAAAAGTTGTTGGCCAACTGAATAGTCACACAAACTCACAGTGTACCACCATAGTTTACTTGTTAATGACAGAGGAAAATGTGCTCTTACAATAGAGATCTGGCAGTCGCTGCCTTAAGCGAGCAGCCAAGTAGTGTGACAGTGTGACATCCTGGTTTGATGTAGCGCGAGAGGCACAGCACCCCCTTTGCAGTGTTCCTGTAGAAATATTTGACCTGAATCTAGTCATGGCAATATAGTCAGCTGAATCCAGACAACTGTCTTGGGCTCCTCAAAGTATCCTATGTCATACAGAACAGAGGAAGGAAGCTGGACAGTTTGAGATATGGGGGAAGATGTGGGAGGTGAGGTTGGGCGTACAAAGGGAAGTAACAGCAAAAATGCAATGCATAAACTTTGATTGGATTCTTAGTTCTAAGAAAATCTATAAAAGACATTTTCATTTGAATATGGACTGTAGGTTAGATAATATTATTCATGTTTATTTTCTTAGGTGTGATGGCATTGTAGTTAGGTAGAATGTCCATGTTTTAGAGAGATACATGCTCAAGTATTTAGGGATGCAATGCCATGATGTGTATAAACTTCTTTTGGATGGCTTGGCAAAAGGGCGGTGTGTGGTATATACTCACATACACAGAGATGGAGTGGGTGCGGCAAGCTGCTAACAGTTGATGAATCTACATAAGGTGTATGGGGTGTTCATCATACTGTTCTTTCCATCTGTCAATGAAAAGACAAATGGAAAGTGCCTCAATTTGTCAGTTAAAAATTTCAAAAAAAAAAAAAAACATTTAAAAGGAGATGATGAGATGTGATGTTTTTAAGATGGTCTAAAACAACTGGCCTGCTCCAGGTTGCTAAGTATGAGCTTTTAACTGTGATTAATTGTAATTGTGATGATTGTGTAGTTGACGCAAAGTGATTTGATTCACGGGAGGCAGTAATCCCTTTGAATAGACAGAGACAGAGGTATGTCAAAGTGGGATGACCTGACTAAGGCTGCTTGGGTGGTTAGACACAGAGCCAGGACTGAAGCCCAACCTCCCTGTTTCAACACAGTAGAGAGACCCGGCAATCTCTCTACTGTGGCTTGTCATGGGTACAGCCTGGAATTGTCATGCCTTTCCAGACATCACTTCTCTGTAGGGTCTTAGAAAATTAATTGCCGTGACCTTTCCATTTCTTTGTGGAGTTGAGATGTGAATCAAGATTGTCTCTTTTTTTTGAGACTGGTATGACCAATCACCTAGAATATTTTAAAGGTAGTGCAGCTAAATTCTGCTTATTTGGGAAGGAGGGACATTTCAAGGTGGCCTCTGGAGGAGATTTAATAAACAACCAAAGTGGCTATAAAGGGACATAAGAGCATAATGCATAGTTTTAGCATTAGCCCCACTGAGTTTCTCCAGCATCAAGTGAAGTGTTTTGTTTTCATTAAATGAGCTCACAGTTGGTAAAGATTTGGGTCGGGGGAGGGCAAGACAGGTTCTACAAAAGGCAAAATCTCAAATACCACTAGTAATGAAAAAAGAAGGCTTGCTTTCATTATTTTCTAATTAGAGAGTTGAACTTTATAACTGAGAAAATAAGGCTTTCCCCTTTAAGTGCAATACCCTTTTTCCAGCAGCAGGGTGCTCCACATGATCCTTTGCTTACAGAGGGGCCCATTCAGCGAGAACAAGTGCCAGGCAGAAGACTCATCACTCCCCTTCCAGATGAAGGGCGAAGAATGAGAAGGGGGATGGAACCACAATGTTCCACAGGCTCTCTGGGAGAGACAGAGCCTTAATCTTTATTACCTTCAGAGTGGGGGAAATTACACCCTACTGGCATGAACTCTTTTTCTTAAAATCATGAGCAACATAAGTTAATGTCCCTGTCATAAAGAAAACCATGAAGCTCTCTGTCTCTGTGCACATACTGAAGTATGATGTGTGAGAAGGAATATTTGGTTACTCCTTGAGTCTGGTGGGGTGTCCCAGTCTTGTGAGCTCATAGTTACCTATGGGTTATTCCAACATTGATTTTCTTCTTCACCCTCCTCCATGTCTTCTGCCCTTTCATTCCTACTTCACTCCACTCCCATCATTGTACATTTACCTGGGAGGAGTACCTGTTGGTCTCTGATTATTTTTAGATTTAGATCAAAATAGAAGGGAGTTGTGGATATTTGTGATCTTTGAATAAAGTCTACTCTATTGAGTAGATTATTTTGTTACTTTTTCCAGAGTTACCTCCAAGCCTGCCTCCTTGTTCTGGCACTTAAGGGTCTCTGCAATTCAATGTCCTCTCCATCTCAGCCAGTTATCTAAACTCACTTTCCGTTCCTTAAATAGCATGTTTACTCCCAAGTAGTAGCTTCACCCTGTTCTCCTCCTGCCATGCTTTTACTCCTACTATCTCTTCACTTGGATTCCTTACTCTGCCTTTCTCTGTATGTGGTACCACATAAATGTTAAGAACATGATTCTGGAGCCAGACTGCCTGGGACCACATCTTGGCCTGAGATAGAGATACTTAACCTCTTGGTGCCTTGGTCTCCTCATCTAAAAGTAGGGTTGATAGTTCCTACCTCATAAGGTTGCTATGAGACTTAAAAAGTACTTAAAAACAGTACAGGTATTTAATAAGGGCTACATAAATATTAGATGCTATTATCACACTTACCCATATAAATGTTACTGATTCCATAGGTCTGATTCAAGTCTAATAGCTCCACTATAAAGTCTCTTCTGACTTCCCCAGCCCAAGAGGACTTCTCTAAGATCTTATTGCTAGGTACCACACACTCTGATAGTGAATATCTACTATCTTGTATTATCCTTTTATTATTTTATGTCTTTCCCCTCATTGAGATTATGAACTTCTTGAGGACATAAATCTAATCCTATGTATTTTGTATTCTTGATATAGACATGGGGAGACCCCAAATCCTAAGGCATGTGATATCACCTCATTTGGAGTTTATTTGGTGAATACCTTGTTTTTGGTGGGGGACATGATGAATGAGTAGTTCCAGATCCAGTGGTGAGTTGAAAACACTTTATAAGCAGCAGGCAGAGCTGTGGTGTATGAGGGAAGTGGCAGGAGTGGAGAGACTGTTGAGAAATATTTCTAGGCTCAATAGAGTCTCCTTCCCAGTGTTCAAGAGTTGCAAATAAAGAGTATGGGTTATTTTTGAAATTATTTGTGGTTGCTGCTCTGTATTCTTTTGATTGCAGTAATCTGAGATGAAGCTACATAGTCACAGCTTTGTAACATGACAACTATACATGTAAAATTACACCTACACAAAGTAAAAGTACTATACAAAGGCAGTGTACCAAGGATACCAATTTTTAGAATCCAGTGATATAAAAGAGAGTCCTCTGAGATGGTCTCTTCTTTTGCTTCACATCTATCTCTTCATTTCAGAGTCATTCCAATCCATGTTCTCTCTTTTTTCTTTAAGGGTGAGCTCCTTTATTGCCTCATCACAATTTTGCCATGGGCTGTAACCAAAGCAGAAAGAGTGAGAGGGATATGGATTTTAGGAGCAGAATTAAATAAGGGTCGTTGGGCTTTAGGTATAAAGAAATGAGGCCAGGTGTGGTGGCTCACGCCTGTATTCCCAGCACCTTGGGATGCCAAGGTGGGCAGATCATGAGGTTAAGAGATCGAGACCATCCTGACCAACATGGTGAAACTCTATCTCTACTGAAAACACAAAAATTAGCCAGGTGTGGCGGCATATGCCTGTAGTCCCAGCTACTCAGGAAGCTGAGGCAGGAGGATCACTTGAACCCAGGAGGTGGAGGTTGCAGTGAGCTGAGATTGCACCACTGCACTCCAGCCCGGTGACAGAATGAGATTCAGTCTCAAAAATAAAATAAAATAAAGTAAAATAAAATAAAATAAAATAAAATAAAATATGGTGCCCAGGATGCTGCTTCTGAATGGTAGGGCAGTGGAAAGCTCCCATGTGAAGATGTATGGCAGGGATTCCAGAGGGAAGGAAGTCTGGCAAGTGTCCTGTGAAGAACATGGGTTGAGTTACCTTAGTGTAGTGCTCCTCAAACTTTAATGTACATGTGAATCACTTGGGATCTTGTAAAAAGCATATTCTGAGTTAGTAGGTCTGTGGTGAGCCATTTCTAACTAGAGGATACAGTTTAGATCTATGTTTCCACAAAATCTTATTGCAAATTATAATCCCCAATGTTGGAGGTGGGGCCTGGTGGGAGGTGACTGGATCATGGGGGTGGTTTCTCATGAATGGTTTAGCACCATCCCCCTAGTGCTGTTCTTGTGATAGAGTGCTCATGAGATCTGGTTGTTTAAAAGTGTGTGACACCTCCCTGCTCTCTCTCTTCCTACTGCTCCTGGCCATGTGAGGTGCTGGCTCACCCGTCACCTTCCATCAGGATTGTAAGTTTCCTGAGACCTCCCCAGAAGCTGAGCAGATGCCAGAATCATGCTTCCTGCAAAGTCTGCAGAATTGTGAGCCAATTAAAAGCTCTTTTCTTTATAAATTGTCCAGTCTCAGGTAGTTCTTTATAGCAATGTGAGAACGGACTAATATACCAGTTCTCAGAAGATGCTGAAGATGATGGTTCATACTTTGAATAGTGAGGCCTTAGGAAACACCATGAAAGGATAGCCTGGTAACCTGAAGAGTAACTGTCAAATAAAAACACATTATTTTTAAGTATTAAGGGATAGAGAGAATGGGTGTAGATAGTGTTGCTTCAGAAGCAAAGTGGGAGGGACCCAAGAGGAAGGCGAAAATGAGAGACAGAGCAAGGTCCATTGATAAACGACTTTTCCTACTTGGAGAATATCCTTCCAAACTCTTCCCTGTTGAAATCTTGAAATTTCTGTGCTATTTTTTAGCCAGGAAAGCCACACCTCTCTAGACTGTGTCTTCCCAGCCTTAGAGCATTCTTCATTAATGCAGTGAACAATTTCATAAGTTTGAGACTCAGTCACTAAAAATCCTTGGGGCCTAGGTTAACTTTAAACTGAATTGGTTGGTTGCTTGTCATGTGAACATATGACCCAGCTGTGATCTTACACAACTCCCTTCACCCTTAGCATTTTAGGTCAAGAAGAATGTCACCAGTGAGTGAGGAATGTGGTAAAACATGAGAAAAAGCTCACCCCAACCTAGTAGTGAGAATAGCAGGAGGCTGTACGGCAGAACATGAATCTGGGAGTTTACTCACAGTGTTACAGATTCATTATTCATCCCTTGAAAAGCATTTCCTGGTATGGTGGTTATGTGTAAGTTATCACAAATTTCCCTTGAGAAAAGAAATAAGAAATATTTACTTTCCAAATTTTAGCAGCAAATAGGAAACTGTTATGCATAGCAATCAGCCTGGTACTTACAGAATGAAATTTAATTCAGAGGACAAGATCTTCGTAACATCTGGAAACTTTCTGATGCCCGTGTTACAGATGCTCCTGTGATTAGGGACAGGGTAGTGGTGTGGGCAGAGAGTGGGTAAAAGTGATTGTTAGTAAGACATAAAGATAAAGAGGGAGTACAAAAGCATTTTGCAAATACGACTTTCACATTAAATTTAAAAATACTGAGTTTGGTGTTATCAGGACTACTTTTAGCTGAGAAGGATTGTTGGAATTCAGAAGTCCCTGATGCTACAGGAGAAGATGCTCTAATGACTCCTATTTAGAGATTTGGGGACTGGGGCCAAATTTAAAGGTCTTTTTCATTTCTATTTCTAGCCTGTCTTTTCTTATTAAATCAATCACATTCTCCTACTGTATTGTGTTCCATTTTCTTTTAGTAATTAGTTTATTACATGCTCTTGATAGTTCTAGAAAGCATCCTTAAATTTTGGAGCAGATTTTAATTCAAATACTTCAAGAAGATTAATCTTTTATGATAAATCCATATTGCTCATTATTAAAAATCTTCCCTTATTTAGCTACCTTGCAATTCAGGAAGTTCTTCTTTGCATCTCATTGAAATCAGTAAAATTTATTTTGGTGTTTGGAGCTATTCAAGACTCTTCTTTTCCTCCCACCTTTTATTTAACCTCCAAAGAGGAGAGAGGCTTAAGTGATAGGTAAAATTGAAGAATATTTTATTACGAGAATGGGGCTCCTTCAGAGTCTGGGCATCTGGATTTCCACCGAGTTGTAGATTCACCGGTCTTGGACTCTGGACAACTAATGTGAACTGCTTGTCACCCTGGTGACAATGAAACAAAGCCAGGTTTCTCTTCTGTCTCTCTCTGGTTGTCCTCCTTATCCAAAAGCCCAGGTCACACTGGATCTCTGCTGTGTCTATAGCTGGGGATAGCAGTGTGGGATTAGACTACAATGTGTACTTGAGTTGGGTGAATATCACAGTTTTGGGTGAAAATACTATTTAATAAATACAATTATTCTTAAATAATAAGGGCCGCAGTGGTCAAATTTGGTTCTGGGATTTCCTTATGTTCTTTCAAAGTAGTTGATGCTACTGTATGCTTACATGCCCTATAGACACCCTGTAGGTTTGGAAAAGCAGAACGCCTGAGTTTGGAATTGTTCAACGTTAGAGTTAACAAAGGAGCTATGCCAGTTCCAGTAGCAGCTCTTGTAGAAGGCCCCAGAGCAAGACTGATGACATGAAATACCAGAGAGATGTCCCTTCTCTCGGTTTTCCTTTTTTTGGGCAGTGATGGGAGGTGGACTTTACATTCTCTGAGGAGTTTATGAAATTTAAAGAAGAAAGAGAGGATGTCTGTTTTAGGGAGGCTTACATTTTTCTTTATGTATAGGGATGACTTGATATGTGAGAAAATCCATAGTGATAAATTCATAGATTTCAGAAATTTTGGTATTGCTGGCAAGGCAATGATTGTGGAAGGCTACAGTGGTACTCAATTTCTAATGCTAACTGACAGAGTTAATGGGAAGTGGAAAATAATGATTTACTTTGTATGGCATAGTGTCTACTTTAAGGCAATACTTAAAAAGTTTTCATTTAATGAACAAATGAAAAAACATGAGATGCAGGAGATCAGTAATTCTCAAACAGTGATGAGAGTCAAATCAGAATTGCCACTCTCACTTTCACCTATTCTCTATTCACCTCAGAGATTCTGATTTACTCTCTTTAAAGTGTTATGACCTCCATCTCCCATACCCACTGTCAACCTTGAAAATCACTGCAAAGGGGTGATGTTCTTCCCAGGTGTTTAGGACAGATAAAATATTGGGAACCACTTATATGTATACAAAAGCACCCAGCACGGTGGCTGACAAGAAATGCCAATTAAATTTAAATCAGAAGGCTGAAGAGGAACATGCAAATAGTGCCATGTATATGGTTAAACAAAATCTTTCCAACCTTTTCCTCGTTTTGATTTTCATCAGATGCCCATCTTCCCCTCCCCAGTTGCTTAAAAAGGAAAATTTCTCACAAGTATTGTAATCGGGGAAGATTTATAAATGCTCCGGGCTCAATGTATCTCAGATTTTTGGTGTTCTGGATCAGTCTGTAAAGAGAGAGGGGAAAAAAAGCAGCTGTTTAATAGATATGTATTGTTTGGAATGGGTGAGATTGTGGTCACCAGAAGTTGCTGGCTGAAAATGGCATCAGCAAAAGCCGGTGACCTTCATATGCTTGGGAGGACCCCTAGCGACTCTAGGGATGGAAATGGCTTGGTGAGAGCCAGTCACTATTTCCAGGAAGCACTGCTCTCAAGCTTCTAAAGAGGCCGGTATGAGGATCAGAGCAGGGAGTCTGTCTCTGCACCCTCCCCCGCTCCCCCACCACAGACAGCACCGACACCCAGGGCTCCTGGCCAAGTAGATTCTGCCCCACTGTGGACCCCGCACACTGAGGGTGATGAGAGATTCCTCTCTCAGGAGAGATGAGCAAATTACCTACTCTCCCTTGTAAGCAAACTGGTCCTCTTCATATTGGCTGGCAATCACATGAGCAGTTATACTGAGGGGCACCAGTCTGTGGAATGGCACAGGGCAAAGGCCAGAGGCTTGAATTTGGGGGATTTTATATTCATCCTGAAGATAATTTGCTGTGTGTTGATGCCCAGCCTCCTAACTTCCCTGAGCTAGTGTCTCTTCTTTAAAATTGGTGTAATAGTATTATATAGTCTTCCTGCCTCACAGGTTAGTAGGTTTTAAGTAATAGAATAGGTAGAGGTAACAAGAGGCAGGGCTTTGCAAAGTATAAAGGTACAGCCATACACCACTGTGGTGTTATTGCCCTCCCCGCCCAACTCCCCCATTCCCCTAATTACTGTTACCCTATAAAAAGTAGTCACCATTGCTAAGTCCTGTCTACTTTGTATTCAATAAAAGGCCAGTAAATGCCTTTGGCTTCCTTAATGCAGGTGACAGCCACCTGAGGGAATAATAATTACCTTGTTCTATAGAGAAAATGTAGTGTACTGATTAGGAGCATGGGGTCTGGAGTCAACTTGGTTTTTCATTCTGATTTTACTGATCATATGACCTTAGATATATCACTTAAAGTTCTCTGTGCCTTGGTTTCCTCATAGTGTTGTTTTTGAGGAATAAATATATGTGTCTGGTTCACAGAAAGGCCTCAACCAGTGTTAACGATAGTTATAATAGTTGCTGAAATTAGGAAGTTGAATGATTTGTCTTTAGTCACACAGCTGAGAATTAGCAGAACTTGGATGTGACCCAATTTTTCTGACTGTCAGTTTAGTGTTTGTTCCACCACACTACAGTTACCCATCACTTGTGCCTATTTCCATCTTCTCAGCCCTTTTGATTCTCCAGATGTGAGTGATATTTTGTTGTATTTATTTCTGTAACAACTGAGTCAAGCAATCATAGGCCATATACGGCCTTATGTGGGTGGGATGGAAGGGACTTTTATCTCTAAGATCTTTTGGGCTGGGTGTGGTGGCATGCATCTGTAGTCCCTGCTACTTGGGAAGGAGGTGGGAGGATCACTTGAGCCCAGGAATTTGAGGCCAATCTGGGCAACAGAGTGAGACCCCTGTAACTAAAATAAATAAATAAATAAATAAATAAAATAAATTTAATAAAAGAATTTTGGGGCCTGACCTTAGCCCAGTCATTCATTCAACAAACATTTATTGGGCACTTACATGTGGCAAGCATTGTTCTACATGCTAGGAATACAGCTGTGAATGAAGCAAAAAGAGCCTTCATGGAGCTAGCATGCTAGTTTTAGGGCCTTCTTTGGGAATCCATAAACTTTCCCTGAGAGTGCTTTATATTTCTTTCTGTTGATGAATGCGGCTTTGCATCATGGGAAGCTTTATTTATCATTAGCTGCCCTGGTGGTTCTCAATATAAGCTGTGTTTTAGCATTACCTGGGAAGCCTGTTAAAACTGCAGCTTTCCAGGTCTGAGATAGGACTGTCATTCTGCAATTGTAATGAGCCCCACATGTGATTCTGCTTCTCAGCTAAGTCCAGACTATGTCTTTTGCACTTACTCATTATTTTGGATTTCTCCGTAACTGGTGAGTAGTCTTACTTCCCTGGCTACACTGTCATCTCGTGGTTGACATTTATATTTTATCTCTGTATTCCAATAGCATTTGGCCCTGTATTGGACACACGGTAGTTGCTCATGTACTTACCTATTAATTATTCTCTTTAGGTAATTACTCATTGGATCATTTATAGGGGGACCTTGTGGTATAATGGAAAATGCAGGAGCTTTGAAGAAAGACAGTCTGGGATTGAATCCCAGTATTGCCATGGTCTAAAGCAAGCTTGTTGAACTCACAGCCTGCGTACCACATGTGGCCCAGGATGACTTTGAATGTGACCCAGAAGTTTGTAAACTTTCTTAAAACATTATGAGTTTTTAAAAAACTCATCAGCTATTGTTAGTGTAAGTGTATTTTATGTGTGGCCCAAAACAATTATTCTTCCACTGTGGCCCAGGGAAGCCAAAAGATTAGATACCCCTGGTCTAAAGTGTCACATTGGTCAAGTTTCTGTGCCTTTCCAAGCCTCCATTCCTTCCACTGGACAAAAGGGATAATTACCCCGACTCTGCATGGTAGCTGTCAGGATTAAATGACACAACATAGAACAAATGCCAAGCACAAGAGCTCAAAAAATGTTTGATGCTAATACTTTTCCCCTTCCCTTACTTTTGAAACTCCAAAGTAGGTGAAGTTTGAGTGCTCTTCTGGAAGCTCAGGTTTGGACCACACAAAGCAGCAGTAGGGGGCCTGGTTTAGAAGTCACATGAATTGATTTCTAATTCCAGCTCTGGCGCTAACTTGCTGCGTGATGTCAGGCAAGTAAGCTAACCTCTTTAGGCCACAGATTCATCACTTGAAAACTGAATTAAACCAGCCTTTTCCCATCCTTTTTGTGATATTTTAGGCAAATGATACTTTGGCAAGTGTTCTGTTTCTAAGAGTTAATTCCAAAACATCACAATAACAACAACAAAACCCAACAAACTCAACACACACATGCCTATTAGAGAGCTTTTACACTGTAGGTATTCAAGAAACATTTACTGAATGAGTGAATGTGCCAAAAACCAATTTATGATCTCTAAGCTCTTTTCCACATTTTCCCACTATCCCAAGTACTCCATACCCTCCATAGGCAAGAGCTACTTGGCAGGACTTCACAATGTCAATTTTAATTTCTATCTTTGTGTTGTGATGTTTCAGAATTTATACAGCTCCCAGGGAGAAGCAGTTGTCACCATAGCAACCTACAGGCCACTGCCGTGAGAAAAATTATTGCCTGCCCAGACCTAGTAATTGCTGTAGTCTTTTCCTCTTGGATTCCTAGCAGTGGATGCTTGAATACAAATACCAAGTGGGCTCCAGCCAGCGAGGGTAATAGTGTACAGCAGTAAACTGTCTATTAGCTGATGCTTACATTTCAGACAAATTGAGGAGGTTGTCAAAGGCATTAGCTTCTATCCTTTCCAGGGAATCAATCTGAGAGATTTCACTAGGGAAGAGAGAGGGGGAAAAAAGAGAAAGAAACATGAAAGAAATGACCGTGTCTGCATGATAATGAGATGTGTGTGTGTGACCCAACAACTGGGGACTCCACTGTGTCCCCCTGAAAAGAACAAGGATGTGCAAGTTGTCCCCAAATCATACAGTGCTAATACTGTATGATTTAGAAGCACTGATGGGCACCTACAACCCAGGTGCAGTTGAAATGCAAGTTTTAGTAACCCCTGTTTATGTGACAGGTTTTTCTCTTATTTATCTCTGGCTCAGAGTCACAGGTTGTTAGAACTGCATAGGCCCGTTGAGAAAATCTAATCAGATTCCCTTGTTTTACAGCTCTGGAAATTAAGGCCCTGAGAGGAGAGTCAAATAGTATTTATATTAAGGTTCAAGACTAGGATATGGATCTCTGGGTCCCAATTCTGTCACTCTAGTGAGGCTTTAATACGGGTTGAATTGTTTCATAACTCTTAACCCTTGGTTTCCCAAAATCTCGTGCTGAGGCTATTGCAAGGTGGTCAACTCCTGCACGTGGTATCCGTCCTGAATTATAATTATCTACTTCCTTGACTGTTTTTCTCACTTGTGAGCAAATTGAGGACAAGGAGTATATTCTATTCACTTCTGAATCCCTGGGGGCTTTATGTTGCTTGGCACAGAGTTAAGAGTACAAATGAATGAATGAATAAGTGAATGGAGTAATGAATAATTGAATTTTTTGAAAACAACACAAAAATAAAGGAACCAGTTTTGTCATATATGATTCGCAAGCATGCAGGTAATGTCAGTGTTACCCTAAAATCCCAACATAAGCTACCATTTCCTGCCAGCTGAAAAAAAAAGTCTCAAATTCACAAACTGTACATTTGCTTATTTCTAAGGTTAAGGCTCTCTGAAGACTTCAGACTGATGAGAGCATTAGCCCACAGGAAAGCAGAGCCTAAGGTAGCTAATGTCTTTTCTGAACAACACAAGAATGGATTGTTCTTGGGCTGATTCATCTTATTCCCACCTATTGGTTTGCTTATTTAACTGTAGCTGCTTTTCTCAGTAGGAGGTCTTAATGCATTAAAGGTTATCAAAACTCAACATTCCAACTTGAGAGCAGAAGAGCGTGGGTTAGGCTCAAGTAAACTGACAAGTCTGTAACCGGCAGTGAATTTCCTATAATATGCAGTAATTTTTGAGGCATGATTTTAAATGCTGTAGCATCTTCTTTAGAGAGGCAAATCTGCTTCCAAAGTCCAGTGGATTGTTAAGATTAGAGATGCACTGTGGGAACTCAGTGGCCATGAAGTCCTTTGACTCAGGCTAATATTAAGAAAGATGCTGGAATACTGGGGCCTTGAGAACATTCTCTCTCCAAGTATGGGAACTTTGGTCCTGGAAGCTGAAACCCAGGGACAAATGATCGAAGTTATGTCTGACAAACATGAGATCATATTGCATTATCCGAGTACTTTACACTTTTGATAAATACCTTTCATCAATATAGTTATAAATACTGTGTTTTTGTTATATACTTATATTTTAGATATAAAGATTATCTTCTGATGCACAATAAACTTCCAACACAATTTTTTCCTATGTGGGTGTTATCTAAAAATGTGACACAAGGGAATAGCTGCTGCAGCAGCAGGAGAATTTTTATGATTGGAATCTATCTTTTTTTCTCCTTAAAAGATATATCATCACTTACAAAATGCATTCAGTTCTTTGAAGCAAGGTTAATTATCTGGATTTTAATGACTCTTAAAAATCATACCTTTTCTTCAAAGGTCTCTGGTTATTATTTGTATTACAAAGATAAAAATATGCGAGTATCCTAAACACAATTTCTTTCCTAGAAAAATTATCCCCTTTCAAATGTGTTTTCTCTTAGAAAAAATTCATTATTCCAATTACGCATGTCTTTTGATATGCAGTAACTTACTTACATTTTTACGACCTCATTAAGTCCTCTGAAAGCTTGAGATGGGATCACTTTGACAGGGAGGTAGGCAAGTGATCTAGAAAAGAAAAAAGGAAATCCAAGAGTTTAAGATTTATGATAGGTTGCCTTTTAAGTTCATGAATAAAGTGTGTATGTATATGTGTATGAGAGACAGAGACTTCCGAGTTACCGAGAACTGGATTCAGGCTGAGGATTCTGACTTAAATCAATGAAGAGATGTGCCATGACTATTCTTGGTTTTTATCAAAGAGTGTATAATTTTGTGGTTAAGATCATGAATGTTGAGATCAGACACACCTGGGCTCAAATCTTCGCTGTCCCACTACCTGGCTATGTGATTCTAAGCATGTTATTTAAGCCCTCCAGCTCAGTTTCTTTGTCCGTAAAATTGCACTAATAATTCCTGCTTCACAGGGTCATTGTGATGATTAATCTGGATAATCCATGTAAAGAACAGGGCTTGGTACCAAATATATAGTTAAACAGTTGTAGAGTGATCCTATAGACTTGGTTGGGAAAATGGACAACAACTATGTTGAGCAGAGTGGAGAAATGAATGATGAAAATACAATTGGAAATTATGCAGGCAGGAGAACAGGAGATTCATTAAGAACATGCTCCCATCTTGATCTCTACTATCTTTCCCAGGTAGCCTATTTCAATGTTATCCCAAACAGACAACTTTGATCCTATGGTTAACCCACATGGGCATCTCATGTCATTTGAGGGGGGAATATCTATGAGATCATTTCCTTCAGGCATTCACTTATACCCACAGGAACAATCTAAATATTATTGAAATTGAAATAAAAGCTATGCTGTACTTAAGATTTGAGAAAAGAGTGACACTCAGAAATGCAAAACCAGTATAGGATGATGTGTGAATGCTAAAGGAACTGGAGGTTAAGATAACTCAGGAGAAAACAACTGCAAGGCAGGGATGAACATGCAGCCAACACTTATTGAGCATCTACAATGGTTTAATGTTTTGGCCCAAGGACTGGCAGAGAGGAAGGGAGTGGGCAAGGATATTTCAGGTGGGAAGTGAGTATGTGAGTATCAGGAATATGAGAACAAAGGTGAGAGATGCTGTCTTGTTTTTAACATGTCTATGCAGCAGAGACTGCTTTAAGCTGCTAAGAAAGAACACCTCCATGATGGGCAGATGAAAGTCAGATTTCTTACAGTCCCAGAAGGGACTTGCTACAGTTCTAAGCTGCGGTGTGAGTTATACACACCCATTTGTGACCTTATTTTACTCACTCCAACAATGGTGTGAGGTGAGTATTTCCTTTACATAGCAGAAGAAATTGGGTCACAAAGAGATTAAGTAACCTGAACAAGGTTACAACCAGGCAGAATGACTCCAGACATCCTTTCCCTGTGCAATACTGGCCAAAGCATGTCATTCTTTTTTTTTTTTTTTTTGAGACGGAGTCTTTGCTCTGTCACCCAGGCTGGAGTGCAGTGGCGCGATCTAGGCTCACTGCAAGCTCCGCCTCCTGGGTTCACGCCATTCTCCTGCCTCAGCCTCCCGAGTAGCTGGGACTACAGGCGCCCGCTACCACGCCCGCTAATTTTTTTTTATTTTTAGTAGAGACGGGGTTTCACCGTGTTAACCAGGATGGTCTTGATCTCCTGACCTTGTGATCCGCCCGTCTCGGCCTCCCAAAGTGCTGGGATTACAGGCTTGAGCCACCGCGCCCGGCTCATTCTTAATCCAGTATCTTGGTGAGCAAGGTGGAGGGACAGGCATTGCAACCTTGCTTCTCCTGAGAGGAAGCATGTCACATTCTATTTCTTCCGCAAAGCAGTTTACCAGCCATACCTCCCTAGGTGCTAATGGAGAGGAATTTCAGAAATTTCATTTCAGAAAAATGTTTTCACTCAATAATCTCTTAGAAATGATATAACCTAGAGAAAGTAATACAACTTTGGTCTCTGATTCTATTCCCAAAGACATTCTCACCAAGGACATTGTTTAACACCTAAACTTATTTAACAGAGGATCCTAGAAGAACAGGGACAGTGTGGGGAGAAATCTTCTTTTGATGGCATATTTGCTTCCTATATTTCTTCTGGAATCATGTTCGCTTGGCTTCCTGATTAAAAACAGTTTTATTGCTCTCTGCACTGCCAAACCAATAAATTTCCAGAAGAGAAAGCTGTATTCCACTGTACCCCTTGCAGCATCAATAAAACTGACAGCCAAATTCTGATTCCAGCATCTTTATTGCTGGGGATAATGCAGTGTGGAACATATTTTGGAGAGTGTTTACATAAAAGCTTCAACAGAACCCCTCAGAGCTGTTTATTCACGCACATGGAGCCCAGAAGCTGGAGTCTCTCAGCAGGCAGCCTCCTCCTCCAAATGGGGGCATGGTGTGACTCCCAGAGGAGCAGTTTGGTTCAGATTTGACCAGGGAGGTTGCCTGAGCTTTTGATTGATGTAGGGAGGAGGGATGAGGAGCAAAGGTCAGACAGAAGTGCAAGAAGCTGTAGATCATGCAATGGCAGTCTCCAGTGGCTACAGAAGCAGCCCTGGTGCAAGCTGAAATTTTGCAGAGTTGATGTTGATGCTGCAGAGCAGGAAGGGCAGCAGTGGGGAGAGTGAAACTAGAGCCTCCTCTAAAAAGAGACACCAAGTGAACAGCAGGTGACTTTGTTGATGTGGTTGGGTCAAGAAAGAGTCCTGGGGGCCAGGGAATGGGGAGAGAGGTGGGGTTAGGCAGGTGCACTGTGCTTTTCACAACAGATGTGTTCCCATGAGGCAACACAGACAATGGGGGCCCTGTGAATCTAAAACCATTTTCCCTACTGACTTATATTTTTTATTTCAGAAATGTCACATCTTCATTTCTGATTCGTTGTTGATTGGTAGCAGTTCCTAAACATTCAAGTGTCTGTCTCCAGAATTTATTAATAAAGTTGATGATTTGTTAATAACTGTTTGAATGTACTCCCTTTGAAGGTGCCCCACTCTCTAATGGATGCATCTATGATTCTTTCCATGATGCCAGAAACTTTTAGCAATGTGAACAATGATCTTAATAACCCTGCAATTCCACTCCTATATACATACATTGAGAAAAATTCTCAAACTGATACTTAAAGGAATCTTTTACAAACGTTTTCTTCACAGCATTGTGGCATCAGGGGATTGGAGGCAACCTGGGTGTCCATTACTAGGTGAGGGAGTAGATAAAATTTGGACAGTGCACACCTAACTGAATAGGAGAGCATGTAGAACTGAGAGTCTAAAGGCACACAGAGTAGCATGGGTGGATCTTCAAATCATGGGACTGAGAGAAACAAGAAATTACTGAGATATAATATACTGTTTGCAGAATTAAAATATATGTACACCAAACACTAGACATTAACCTCCTCCTGCACATGAACATATGCTAGGATTGTTATCTAAGGCAAGTTGAGAGGAACAGAAGTGGGAGAAGGAGATAAAATAAATAACTAAAAACAGAGAGGGACTTTGAATGGACTAGTGATAATGTTACTTAAATGAAGAAATATGACCAACTTAACCCTCTGTACTAGAGAGACAAATGGAAAATAGAAAGTTTTATTTTGACGTATTGACTGCCTGCTTGCTTACCTTTCTTCCTGCTCCTTCCTTTCTCCCTTCTTCTCTCCTTTCTTTCCTTTCCTTCATTTTTTTTTTGAAGTTAGGCGTACTTGTATTCCGGTAGTTTTGTGAACTATTGTGGAAAGGTCTAGTCAGTATCATTTGATACAGAGCAGAAGCCAAGGAGAACTGAGGGCAAAAATGCCTAAGGCAAGGACAGTTCAGCAGCTCTGCTCTCCAGGGTCAAAAGAGGAATGAAAGCTATGCATAAAGCAAAGAAAATAAAGGAAGGACAGAGCCCTTTCCATCTCAGCAAAAGAGGGTGACACACCACAACTATGCACCTCAGATGGGTGGTAAAGAATTAGGGTTACTGGGCAAATATGAGGTTAAACTTGCAGGGTGGAGAGTTCTCTCTTGAAAGGTGAGATGGCTGTGGAAAAATATGGCCGTGGAACTACGCAGCTACTTAAATTTATTATATTTTCACAGTCTTTTTTGCAGTTTAGAACTTTTGTTTTTAAATAAATTGATGATGCAATGCAGGTGGCACCTTGCCCGAGTGCCTTTGCCACAGATGTTGAAACAAATGCTTCAATTGGATTACAAAGGCTGCATTCGCTTCATCAGCTTGGAGCCTCCATCTACTCATTAATCCCATCTGCAGGTCTCCAACCCTTCTAGTTGTGGGTTAAAGTTGAAATCGAAGCAATCTGTACTCCTTAGGGCTGGAATTAAGTCATTCACCCTAGTGCTGGGATCTTGTGATTGGTGATGACTCTGGCAAGGATTGTGCATGGTCTAAACTGGACCCAATAATATTAATATTTGGAGGGCAGGAGTGCACCTGCAGTGCCTCCCCACATGCTATGCTGGTGTTTGTTTTTGTCTTGATTTCTTATCCTGCAGCTTGCTTGGTCTCCCCAGAATCCATCTGGGAGTAGGGCTTCTCTTAGTTCCTGCCTTCTCTTCTCAATCACCAGATCCTGATCCCTGTGTCTCTACCCCTTAGGAGACACCGCTGCCCTAAACCAGTTCCTGGTTGCTCTCTGGTTAGGATCAAGCTAGTATCTCTTACTGCTTCATTCTAACTTTCAAACTGGGTCCCTTGGCACAGATGGTGACCCTGTGTTGTGACTACCCAGTAGAGTTGGGTTGCTTTCTGTAGTGGATACTGTGGTGGGCTACCCAAATCACTCTTTAGTACGGAGGCACCAATTTCACCAACTGCTAGGAAAGAGTGGGTGGCTGAAACTCTCAGCTGAGTTGCTGTCCTAGAATTATGCTCACAGACTGATGTGGTTTGTGTCTGTGTCCACCTAAATCTCGTGTCAAATTGTAATTCCCAACGTTGGAGGTGGGGCCTGGTGGGAGGCAATTGGATCATGGGGCAGATTTCCCCTTTGCTGCTGCTCTTATGATAGTGAGTGAGTTATCATGAGATCTGGTTGTTTAAAAGTGTGTAGCACCTCTCCTCTTTCTCTTCCTCCTGCTCTGGCTACGTGAAAATGTGCTTGCTTCCCCTTTGCCTTCTGCCATGATCGTAAGTTTCCTGAGGCTTCCCTAGCCATGCTCCCTGTACAGCCTGCAGAACTGTGAGCCAACGAAACCTGTTTTCTTTTTATTTTATTATTTATTTATTTATTTTATTATTACACTTTTAAGTTCTAGGGTACATGTGCACAATGTGCAGGTTTATTACATATGTATACTTGTGCCATGTTGGTGTGCTGCACCCATCAACTCATCAGCACCCATCAACTCGTCATTTACATCAGGTATAACTCCCAGTGCCATTCCTCCCCCCTCCCCCCTCCCCATAATAGGCCCCGGTGTGTGATGTTCCCCTTCCCGAGTCCAAGTGACCTGTTTTCTTTTTAAATTACCCAGTCTTGGGTACTTCTTTATAGCAGTGTGAGAATGGACCAATACACTGACCAAGATTGCTACCTTACCCAGGATTATGTCTTCTCTTTTGGGCAGTCCTCATCCAATGACTGGACAATGTATAGAATAAAGGCCCAGCCCCCTTGCCTCCAGGTGGGACTACTCAGAAGGACCATCCTATCTTTAGAGCTTCTTCCTGTCAATTCTTACCTAGGCCCTGACTTGATCCCCTTCCCAGTCAAATCCAATTGCCAAGCACTCAGTGCAGCTGTGTCAGAGTCCAGTGACAGGAAAATTTACAGCATCCAGATAAATCTAGTTACCTTAAAGAAGATAATGCCACCTTATCATGTCCTCCTTAGTGGTTTCTAATGTCTCCTGGGTACCCAGGATTGGGGCTTGGGCCCCTCTTCTTTTTTCTTTTGAGTTTAATAACACAGATGGCCTTGGAAGGAGCCAATTTGTCGAGTTTAATTTTTGTTAACTAATCCTCAAAGTAATGTTACCTGGAGAGCTTCAATCAGGAGGGCTCTAGTGTCCCCCTTTAAGAAAACAGAAGATTTGTTTTGTATGTTATATGTATTAAAAATTAAAAAAATCTGGAAATCCTTGCTTATAAAGACCTATCAATTGGGAGACATATGCACTATCAAAGATTTCTTTGTTCTATAGAAGGATTTACTGCAGGGTTACTTTAAATAGCAAACTCCCTGCGTGATTGGAAAATAGAGTTCAATTGACACACTCTCTCTTTTTAGGGACAGGTACTGCATAAAGCAAATTATAACTGTAGGTTTCTCACCTCCCCTTGGTTTTTCAGAGCTTGAGTACAAGATGTTTCCCAGGGCAGGGCGGCCTTCTGAGGCCCTCAAGCTGAGGAGGCGCAAAGGGAGAGAAGAGCCAGGGAAGAAATACAGCACCAATCTGGAGTCCCCAAAGACTGTATAGGGTCTTTTGGTCACTTGCCAGAGCTTTTACTTTTCCTTCTGCCCAACACATGGCAGAAGTGAAATGTATTTATTCACTACCTTCTAATTGTTTTTAAAAATGCCAACTATATTATTGATTTAAGAAAGCTACAAAGATCAATTCATTTTTCCACAGATAATGAGTTTATTGCTAGAGCTACATGCTGAATTCTAAAACACTACAAAAATCAGATGAAGGGAAAAAAGAGAGAAATCAGAGACAGTTAAAGCTTTTTTGCCTAATGAACTTGTTGAAATGGGAGGAAGTTTATTTAATTATTTAAATTCAAAAGAATTTGGTGTTTTTGTATTTATTAAGATCTTGCTCTACACTTAACAGTGTCTTAAGAAGTTCTGTGTTCTTTTCAAAGCTGCTCACAATTGTAATAAACTTGCTTTCATCTTAGAATAAAATAAAAATAGCTTTCCTCTTTTCAAATGATTTTAAATCTCTGAGCTTTCAAAGGCATCAGTCTATTTGGTGGCTTCATTACAGGGAATGTCTTCACTTTTGGCCTGTTGTCTTCAGCATTTACCTAGAGGGAGCTGAGGCTTCAATGTTAACTGAAATATGAAGTCAGTATAGTTGAACATCCAGTATGTTAAGCTTTACACCAGAAAACTTTGGAACAGGCTTTAAAAATACATCCAGATGGTTTTGATTATTGTTGACTGCTCCCTGCAGTTATTGTATTAGGCTAAAGGAGTCAGAGTGAAAGGGCTGCTTACAAGTCATTTGGTCCAACCCTTCACTTTACAGAGAAACAATCTTAACTTAGGAAAAGGGAAATGACTTTTTTGAAACCACATGGCAATTCAGAGGCAGATCTGGACTAAAGCATTGGTTTCTTCCTTCCCGGTTTGGTGCTGTTGTCCTCCAACAATCAAGTCACATCAGTACTGTTCATTTGGATGTTTGTTGATACACTCAACTACATGACCCTCTGTTTTTTGTTTGAAAACTTAGCCTCCTGAAAAGAGCCATCAGCTTCTTGAGGACATAGCTCAGTTTCAAGATGCAGCTCAAATCCCTGCTTCTCCATGAAGCTTTGGAGCCTACCAGAATGATTTTTCTCTTCCTCTATCCTCCTCTACACTTAATTACTATACTGTTTTTTTTCCTTCAATATTATTTGAGAATTTACCAGATGCCATGCGCAAACATTTCTGCTGTTCTCCCATTGAACACCCAGTCTCTGGTAGATTCTACTTTTCACATTTTCTCTTGCTTCCAGCCCCTTTATTCCTTACCCACTGCTACTTTTGGCCATTCTTTTCTCCACCTGGACTATTCTAGAGTCCCCTAATTAGTTTCCTCTCACTCCATCGTTGCTTTCCCCTGACCAATCTAGATTACTCTTCCTGACAACTCCTACTATGTCATTCTCATGTCAAACAGCTTCTGTGCCTCCCCCTCGGCCAACCTATCTACAAATGAGCCTTGCATTCAAGACTCAATCTTTATTCACCAGTTGTATCACCCACTCTTGCCCTCACGTAACAAACACACTAGACTTGAACTGTCTCATATGGCAGCCATTAACCATATGTGGCCACTGGGCAGTTGAAACATAGGCCAGTCTGAATTGAGATGAGCTGTAAGTATACAATGATACCAGGTTTTGAAGACTTGGTAAGAAAAAAGAATATAAAATATCTCAGTAATTTTTGTATTGATAGCATATTGAAATGAGAATATTTTGTACATACTAGACTAAATGAAATGTTCTATTAAAGTTAATTTCACATTTTGAAAACTCTTGAAATGTGGGCACTAGAGAACTGAAAATTACTTGTGTGATTCACATTATGTTTCTACTAAATAGCACCTCCCTAGACAAATCAAACTATTTGTACTTCCTGAACTTGACTCACACTTTCCTGATGCCATTCACAGTTCCTACTGTTTGGCACATCTCCCTTCTCTGCTGGTCAAATTCTACCCTGGATTAAGGGTCCATCTCAGGCACTATATACTCTATGGAATGGGTCTTCATCACCAGTGGCACTTGCTTTCTTTCTTGAAGTCACATAGTGTGGTAGTTAAGAGTGCACACTCTGGAGCCAGCCTGAGTTCAAATCAAAATTTCATTCCACATCTTTAAAATATGTATAATTTAAAAAATCTATGTTTACATGATACTAATATAGCATGCAGTACAAGGTAAGGACTCAATAAGTATTTTTATTAATAACTCACAGCTGCTTACTGTGAACGATTTAGGCCACCTAGGCTATATTTAATGACATCTCTATTTCCTTGGCAGGGGGTAGGGGTGGGTAGGTTCCAGATTTTGGAATTGATTCTTCTGTTTGTCATGGGTCAGTCACCTTTAAGTCTATAGCATGCTTATGGCTTGTTCCTAAATCTTGACTTTCCTCTGATTAGGACAACTGAGAGGGAGAATAAATATTCTCAATTGGTACCTTTCTTTTGGGCTCAGATATCTCTTTTAGGCCTCGTCTGATAGCCTTTTTAAGATGTGATAAAGAACAACCTTCCAATAAATATTTCAACTCTAGAGAGCCACTCTGCAGATTTTGCATTTGAGCATTGATTGTTTTAATGTTCAGTCAGTTGAAACTTTCCCATTGGAGAATGCAATTTGAGTGACTCTCCTCTAAGACAGCCATTCCAGAGCACCCAAGAAGGTGTGAGGAGTTTATGTCTTATCATGTAAACCAAGATGTTAAGAAGATTCCTGGATAATGGATTTTTCAAGTCATTTGTACAACAAGTAAATTAAAAATATAAAGCCTTAGAGGAAAATGGTAAGTATATCTAAGCCCTTACTCAAAACCCATTTAAAGTTTTCTAAAGAAACAAAGCAAAATAACCTAATCTCTATCTCCTTAAACTAGAATTTGTCTAGCAATAATATAACACGACAAGAATAACTCTGGTAAATAAAACTACATGTTGGATTCTCCCTGGGGAATGTCTGTATCACCTGTAATAATTTCTTGAAAATATTTTTCAGAAGCAGAGAATATTATGTTGTCAAGGCAGTGACATTGCAGATATGCTTCAGGAAGCTCTTTCATTAAAAGCTTCTCTTTCTCAACACTTAAAAACTTTTTTTTAAGTAAATGTGTAAAAGCTGGTTGAAACTGATATACTACGTACTTTTATTTATTATTATTTTGTCTTATTTTTCTTTCTTTTTATGAGGCAGAGTCTCGCTCTGTTGCTGAGGCTGGAGTACAGTGGTGCAATCACGGCTCACTGCAACCTCTGCCTCCCAGTTCAAGGGATTCTCCTGCCTCAGCCTCTCAAGTAGCTGGGACTACAGGCATGAGCCACCACGGCGGGCTAATGTTTTGGTATTTTTTAGTACAGACAACGTTTCACCATGTTGGCCAGGCTGGTCTCAAACTCCTGACCTCAACTGGTCCACCTGCCTCAGCCTCCCGAAGAGTTGGGATTACAGGCGTGAGCTACTGTGCCTAGAATGGGTTTGAAGTGCCTGAAATTACTGGCATGTGTGCCTTCACTTTTTACTAGCTCATCCCCTCTGGTAGCCACCATTATGAGGTTGCCTGTATCAAAAATGCCCCCTTCTCTGGAAGTGCCTCGGAGCTGGTCGCATTATGGTGGAAGAATCTTGCTGGCTGAGCAGATTGATTCTATGCTGAATGTGTCTGGGTCAGTCAGATTCTCCTTTTGGGAATTTGAAATTTATAATAGAGGGACAGAGAGGAGTCGTTTTTGGAACTGACTCCTTGTAAATCTAGGGAGAAGCTCCCTGAGCTTCTTTTGCTAAGATGCCAGATATTATCCTTACATCTTCACAGCATACTTCTAACTCCTTATCCTTCTATTAAGTTAATCTCTTGTGATTAAAATGGTCAGAATTGATATCTGGTGCTTGCAAATGAAAAAAGACTTACCCAGAGCCCCACTCAAGTTTTCCAGGGTGAAGTAATCCACTATTCTCTGGACAGCCCATAACACAGGGCGTATGCTGGTGCTCAGTGAGAGGACCAAAGGCTTTGAATAGTGATTCCTCAGTGGCCTCTCTAAGCTGGCCAGAACTGAGCTTATGGGATAACCATGTTAGCCCAGCTGCCCCTATAGAGAATGAGCCTTAGAGCACTACACAGTTCAAATGACACTTCCTCTGAGGCCTCTTTGTTACTCTGGCTAGAAGAGATGATTCCCTGCTCTGAACGCCTATCTTGTTTATAACCTTTATCTAGCATTTATCACGTTCTCCATTTCCCTGTAGTCATTTGAGAAGAAGATACCTCTTCTACATCTGGAAGACTATAAGCTCCTGGAGGGCAGAGATGGTGTCTTTGGATCCTGCATGCTATCTTATACATTTCAGTACGTAGTTCCGGAGTGGCCAACAAGTCTCATCTGAAGGCTTTCTGTGTGTCCAGTCTGAGGCTTAGGGATGGGGAAAGAGGGGAGGAAAAGATCCAGAATGGGTTTGGATGCTCTAGCTGGGCAGACACGACCAAAAACAGCCTATAATCAGGTATTAGGAGGTATGTGTCAGAAGCAGCTCAGTCTGGGCTGAAAAGGCCAGAAATTAGACTCAAGGCAATAATAAGCTCTGCTATTTTGGGATTCTAATGTATTCACTTTCCAGGTTGAGAAGACCTAGTGGGTCATTTTCTCTAATTAACACCTCCCAGGAACAAAAGTGTTCCATCAGGCTTGCCCCTTGGATGATAGATATTTACTGTTCAACCTCACATATGGGCTGTGGGTTTTTTAGTCTTCTCTGCATTATCAGATTATTACAATAATATCTTGTAACTATGTGAAAACTTTATTTCCATACTTTTGGCTTTTTTTGGTCTCATTTATCTTCACTGTATCTGGCCCCACTCGGGGACAGGAATCTTCGCATCCCTTTTACAGACAGACAGCAAAGAGATTTTATCATTGAGCCAACACCTACAGTGCAAATTAGGGAAAGGAGACCTGGTGTTAGAACCCAGTTCTGCCCAGTCTGTCCTGTTGATCAGTTTGAATAATTCAGGGACTGCATTGGACCCCACCCTGTCACACCAGAGCATCCCCACCTCAGTGGGCTCAGAAGTGCTGTCTGCTGCTACTCATGAGGTGCAATTAGGAACCCAGGAGTAGTGTAACCTCATTACATCAGAGTCAAGGACAAATGTAACAGCAGCAAGGGATTAAATCTTCATTCTGAAAGTTGAGTTTTATTTATAAATTGTACTTTTCTGAATGTGGCTGAGGCGGCATTAAGGAGCTGAGGTTCAGGGCCACATAGAGAGCAGCTGTGAGTGGTTTGCCAGGAGGTGGTGTCATCTCCCAGTGAGGCAGAAGCTAGGAGTAAATGAGGACCCTGTGGAGAAGCAGCTAGAAGCTGCCCACCAAGTCAGAAAGCCCACCTGCCTGGTGGGAGGGATTATTTTAATTCCCTTCATAAGAAAAAAAGCTGGGTGGGAATTTGCTAAAATCTGCATTAAGTATGATTTTTCTGCAGCTAAGGGGAGCTGCCGGAACAAAGCACATATGCTCCCATGGAGCCAGCCCTCTCGGCTGTGGAAGTGAGCAGCAGGGCTTCTCTTCACCACTGTGACTCAACTGGCTTTAAAACCTCAAGTGTAAGATCAGAGTTACACATGGCCAAGACACCATTTGGTGCAGCCACTCTGGGAGATTATATTTTGGAAAGAGACCTTTGTTGCCTCATTTCAAGACATGAAAAGAAGCCAACTGAGGGGCTTAGGAGGAAGATAGAGGTGGGCAAAAGAGCAGAACTGGAGCCCTGAATTAGTCTGATTTACTGCTTTTGAAATACAAAAAAATGAAGAAAAATCACAAGGAATTGTTGCTCTCCAAGGAGGAAGCTGGGTCCAATGCCAAAGGGATCTGTGTGTGAACCTTTTGGCTCTACACTTGCGTTGAGATTTTGGGAACTCTGTTGCTTGTTTTTTAGTCTTGCTAGTGGCTATCATTCACTTTCCCCAACAGGGTGGTTTTTAAACAAATAAAATCTAGTCCTTCCTGAGCTTCTCCCGAGGAGTCTGCGTATCAGCAAGGCCAGGTTTAAGAGTTGCCTTGAAGGCATGGCTGGGAGAGCTGAGTCAGAACTAAGGTTCAAGATTAACCTCAACCTTGGGCCTTTGTTTCTTTAGGGGTGGTTGTGGTGGTGGTGGGGGTAGGCTAGGGAGGTAGGACATAAACTTTCTTAATTCTGAGAGTTTTTGGCTGGCCCAGATTTAGGAAAGCTGAGGGTAGGGCCAAGCTGTCTTACTTGCAAGAGTGTGGTAGTCTTCTTTCTGTCTGTGGATTCTTTCCTGGGGGCTGCTACCTTGTGTCCTACAACAGGAGCCCATCTGTCTCAATTCAGGCTGCCTTGGTGGTTTTTGTTTTTCAGTTTGTTTTTATTAAGGAATCTTGGGGCTGGGGATTGATTCTTCCCTACTGAGTGAGTCTAAAAAAATAAAATGGAAACAATCTAGATGGAATATACTAATATAGGTAAGCTTCAGGTCTTGCTTCCCTGAAGTTGGTATGTCTGCTATTTCCCATTCAAACGATAGACTGGAAGCCTACAAATTCTATTATAGGACTGGATGCTGAGATAACACAAATAACTCCCTTCAGAACCTATAGCATTTTCTCACTTCCCCATTTTCTAAAATGGAGATTTAAAAAATAACATTTAGATGCAATACATGCTAGCTAATGTAGACATGCTTCTTTTTTGCACAAGTTAATTGTTCCTATTCAGCTATCTCAGTTTAATCATGAAACTCAGTAAACACTTTAATTATACTACATGTAAAATTCTGGGAACCCTGCGTTGAATGACACTTCTTCAGGTGGTTCTTACTCTAGCACGATGATTCAAAACCAAGGAGTGGGGAGTAATTGCCTCCTGCCCCCTCCAGGGGTCATTTGGCAAATGTCTAGAGATACTTTTGGTTGTCACAATTTGGGAGGGCAGTGCTTCTGGCCAGGGATGCTGGAAAATGTTCTACAAGGTACAAAACAGCTCCCATAACAAAGAATTATCTGGCCCCAATTGTCAATATTGCTAAGATTTGGAAACCTGATCTGACAGAAGAGGCACATGCTGAACAAATGGTTGCATTTTGGTGGGATATGTACAAAAATGTATGTAAGCCTAGGATATTGAAGTGAGTATGTGGATGGGGAAGCTGGAGGTGGAGTGGGGGTGGGGCAGTGGGCATCAGGGAAGGCTTCATGGGGAAGTGACTCCTAATCATGGTTTTTATTTAATGCCTTTGCCACAAATCATCAAATAATGACTTTCACTGGAAGCTTATTAGTCAAGATTGGGAATTTTTTTTCTTTTTGCACAACTTCTGAGTAATCAAAGCTCCCAACTTTATGTCTTCTCTTGAGAAATATTTCCTCCCCAAAGCCTGGGAAGAATTTATTCAACCTTGTTCCTTGGTTCTCAGCAAGGAATCTCTAGTCGACTTTAACCTGTGGTTCTTCCACCAGGACCCCTCTTTCCTTCTTCACACTTCAGCTTCTTAACACTTGGCCCATGAAGCCTTCCCTTGGAGCCTTCAGTTCACAGTGATTAATTCATTCTGTGAATTCCTTAGAGCCTTGTTGTCTCTCTCTACACCTATACCAATCTCTTGGGGCGGGGCGGTGTTTCCACTTAGATTGTGGGCTTCTCAAGGACAGGAACCACACCCTTCACATGTATATCCCTCTAGGCATTGAACACTGTTTTGGACCCTGATTTACACTGCAAGTGGGAGGAAGAGGAAGACACTCAAGAAAGATGTCAGGAAACAGTAACGCTGGATTGGTACGAACGTTGTATTAGGTTGGTGCAAAAGTAATCACGGTTTTTGCCATTGAAAGAAATGGCAATTACTTTTGTACCAAGCCAATGTCTTGCCAAGGCCTCTGGATTATGTCTTATATCAAAGTCTAAAAATTTAATTTCTGTTCAGTAGGTACAACATGCAAAAAAGAAATTGCCATAATTATTATTAGCATTTTCTTACTAACATATTTTTCAGAAGCTGTTTCCATATCAAGCAGATCAACCTTTCTGTTGTCATAGAGACAAAGATCTTTATATAACCATGGGCAAGGTGAGATTTTTTTCTTCTCCTCTTTCCAGTTGCCTAGAACTAATATGAAAGGAAAGGAAATTTTTTAAATCAATTTTTTCTTTCATTTTTTTCCCCAATTAAAATGAATGAAATGTGGGAGGTTATTTTTTGTATCACATTTTAGATTTTAAATACCTATGTTTTTCATAAAATATGGAAGGGGAGTAAAGATTTGAATGATGCCATTTTCAAAATTTGTAAGCAGTGGGCTTGCCAGTGATAAGCAGCTATAATCCATGTACCTTGTTTTTATTCTTCTTCTTAAACCAAATAGTGAACTTCGGATGGAGGTTTTAGAAGGTAAGGTTACTAGGACCCCAAATGACTAAAGCATAAACTAACATCTATTGAGGGACTGATGCTGAATCCTAAGGTGCTCTGTGGTACTTGCCTCCTCCAACCCTGAGAACTTGGAGTGCTCCCCTTCTCTCTGCAGAGGCAAAGTCTATTATAATGTAGTGCGAGACCACATCCTCTCCTCCTGGAAGACCTTACCTCATAATTTAAGCTTTCTTTTTTTTATGAACTGATAACTTGCCAATAGCAGTTTTCTGTCTCATAATTACTGTTTATCATTTCATGCATTCATCATCAAGAAAAGAGGATTTCAGTATGAACCTGTCCACTTTTCCTGTCCTTTGTTTTAATATTGAGTTATTCCTTTACCCACGGTCTTCTTCCCTCACGACTCAAAACTATCCTTATTCTTTCTAAGATTAATCTTTCCCCTCTGTTGTTAGACTGATGCTCTCCTCCTACCCCCACTGAGATCTGACTCTAACAATTAACATTCCTCCCTCGTTCCCTGTATCTTCAGTCTGTCCTCCATGGATTCCTTCCTGCAGTCCTCTTTGAGGAAAAATAAAAAACTTTCTTCAATTCTGCTTATTTTCCATCTGCCTCTGGGTTTAGGATTTTAGTTTTATGCCTTTTTGCAATAAATAGGTGTTATGCATGTTTTGGGGGGGGGGGTGGGGAAGGGAAGTGTACGGCACAAAGACATTTAAAATATACTTTTTTGTCTCTAAGGTGATACCTCCCTGGAGAGCTGTGCCTTGGTTCTCAAACTTTAGTATGCATCAGAATCACCTGAGGAGCTTGTTAACATGTAGCCAGCTGGACCCACCCCTGGAGTTTCTGATTCAGTAGGTTGGGGCTGGGGCCTGAGAATATGCAGTCTAACATTTCCCAGGTGATGTTCATACTGTTGGGCTAGGACCATACTTTGAGAAATATTGCCTTAAAGTAACAACCCTCCCTTTGCTTAACATGCACCTCTTTTGTCATATGGATGTTGGTGTCACTATGTTGTGCCAAAAGTTATCCTGTTTCAGCCTGCATAGGCTCAACCTCCACAGAGTGACAAGGGCATCTCTTGAAAGAGGAGGGCATCTCTCAACCATCTGGTGCTCAGGAAATGCAACCTTGTGAGGGTCACCACGCTTGGCTAAGGAGGCTAAATGACTGGCAGAGGATGTTCCTGGTGGTGGATGCTCAGGGTCTCTACCCCCAAACCTAGTCAGCCCTATCAAATATTTTTGAGGGGTTCTAGGATTCTTGAAACCCTGCTGAAAGGCAGCAGGAGAAAGTGGGATTTTTCAAAAAATTAACTTCAGCCTTTTCCTGGGAAGGGCGTCCCTTCCTGAGAACAGCACGTGGCAGCAGGAGCCCTTGAGAGATCTCACTGAAAAGCCAAAATGAAAAGGAACTGGGACTTGGCCCACCCATTCATGCCCCCAGTGGGAGTTCTTTGCTCAGTAGAAAGAAATTGAGTGTGTGTGTGTGTCTGTGTGTGTGTGTCTGTGTGTGTTTTATTAAGAAAGCAGTAGTTTTTTTTTTTACAAAGACGAGCAAATTTAAGAAGATAATTAATAGATAAAGTCCTGAATTGCTACTCAATAGTTGTGGGACCTTGAGCAAGTTATTCCATCTCTTTGGATCTCAGTTTCTTCTAATCTGTATAATAAGTAGCAGGCAAGTGAGAAAGTCTATTCATAGTACAGTCATTCTTCAGAGCAACACGGCAGGCTTGTCGGGGATGGACCAGGGCTGGAACTTGGAAGGCCTATTCCATGGATTTGTGGATTGATTGAAATAAATTCTATCAGCATGGTCCATTCCTTCAGGGAATGGAGCTGACAAGATAATTAATGGAAACTAATTAATATAAACCCCTCAACCCTTAAACTGTATGTCTCAACCTCAATTATTGCCAGAAGGCCTTTAACTTTTCCAAAGGAAGAAGCCTGGCTTGGCAGGGAGGGTGAGTCTCCTCTATGAAACGGGTCCCTGACAGACTCTTGGGGCCTCAGAGGAAATGGCAGAGGGGGTGGTCTCCTTCCTTCCCCAGCACAGAATTCCATCATCTCTTAATTGTTAGAACATGATCAAGACCGCTACCAGCCTTTTAGATACTCTTGTCTTTTGTCTTTTTTTCCTTTCTTTTTTCCTTTTCTCTTTTCACAGCTGGATTGAGATGTAAATCCTATACTATAGAATTTAAAGTGGACAATGCAGTGTTTTTTAATATGTGCACTTGCAACTGTCACTACAATCTAATTTTACAAAATTTTCATCAGCCCCCCACAAGCCCATACCCACTGATTAGTAGTCACCCACTGTCCCTCCCATCCGCCTCCCCAGCCCTGGCAACTACTAATCTACTTTCAGGTTATGTGGACATTTCATGTAAATGGGATTATAAAATATGTGGCACTTTTTTTCTAAATGGGAGAAAGGAGACCTGTTGACACCCTGATAGACTAGTAGTGCTAAAGGTCCTCCTTCTCCTCTTTACCCCATCACTCTGGAAACAACAGCTTCCGCCTGCTTGCTGATGTATACAATCCTTCAATCAGGCCTGTGAGCGTGGAGGGGGTGCGCGGGTGCCAGCGGCAGGGCACAGGGCTTTTGGTCCATTAGACCACGAGACTGAAGTTCAAGCACATCTGGGCACGGCGGAGCAGCGGCTTGTATGCTCACTAAGATGCCCGTGTGACCGCCAGCAGTCAGTTGACAGATGAGGTCACCCTTGGTTGTAGGGCCTGAGCACTCCATTCCTAGAGGACCACAGGGTGCCAGAGCCCACATTCACCTTCCCTGACGTGGCTGGCCCAAGGCTCAAAGGCCTGTAAGATTTCTCTGGCAGAGACCCCTGCTAGAGGAGTTGAGGAGCGTCACACCCATATTCCCTTCAAGCAGCAGCAGAGAGCAGGCCTTCTCCTGAGGCTCCGGAATAGTTCTACTCCCCCAGCCGCAGCCCCAACCAGGGGGAAAGAGCGGGGCTGGGCTCTCAGGGGCATGGGGTGGCAAAAACAACCACCAAGCTTTGGGTTCTCATCACCCTAAAGCGGGGAAATTGGAGAGGGCACAGCATCTTTCTCCAAGCTTCCAGGGAAAGAGGGCCAAAGGAGTAGGGAGGGAAGATGGCATAGGCGATTGAGGGTCCTGTATCGAGGGGGCCCGACGGGAGCGCTGTGTACTCACAGTCGAGTGAGACCGGCCGTCGGGCCGGGGCAGCGCAGGGCGCCGTTGGGCGCGCAGTTGCAGGGCTCAGGGCAGCGCGCCTCGCGCAGCGCTCGTGGCAGCAACGGCTGCAGCAGCAGCAGCAGCTTCAGCAGCTGCAGCGCCGAGAACCGCTGCTTCATGGCCGGCGAACTGGGCTTCTGCGGCTTGCCAGTGTCTTGGACGGCCTCTGAGTGCGGCCCGCACCCCTCTCCCCGCCCCTTGGCCTGCCCTTCCACACACCCTTCCCTGCCGGCCCGCCCCTGCCCTCCGCCTCTTACCGCGCGCCCCGCTGAGTCTGCTCTGCCTTGACCTGCGACAGTGCCCGGTGACCCCATCACCTCCTTCCTGCTACTTTCCCCTGTCTTGCCCCCTACCATCTGCAAATGGTCCTAGCTATAGGAGGTAGATTTAATGGCAAATGTTTTGGATTAGAGGTGGGGAGTTCTGAGTTGAGTGAGTTGTGATACTTCCCGGAACCCCTTTTATTTCATTTGTGAAAGGGTCCGATGGATACTCGCTATACCCACATCAGAAGGCATAAGAGTGCCTAGCTCAGCTATTTCTCCTCTCTTTTATCCTCAGCCAGCCCCTAGTCCTTTCCCCTTCTCTCTTACCAAATCCGTCCACTCTACAAGTAATCTCCGCCCATCCTCCCAACTACCCCAGTAATTTCTCTTGGTGGTAAATGCTTTCTTCTTTATGGTATAGCTATTTGGCTTGGTCCTATATCTCTTCTATAGATTGGGAGGTCCTTGAGAGCAAAATCCAATTCAGATTTATTTTTGTATTTCTTCTGGCTTCTGCATGGTAAGTCCTCAGTAAATATTTGTTGAATGAATGAATGAAAGTGCGTAATACTGGTAGCAGCTGCCCTGTAGAAGGCCCAGGATAGGCTAGACCTTGTAACAGGTGCTCTGCCTCACATCATGTCTAAGCTCCACACTGAAACTAGCAGGGTGTTTACGATGAGAAAAATGTCCTGAGAGGTATGTGGCTTCCCTGAAGTCACACGGTTTTAAAGTAGTGAAACCTGGAACTCATGTCTATCACCTACCATCTCTTACCAGTGCAAAAAAGGGCTATGATCTACATACCAAGGGACTTAGAAAGGAGACAAAATTTTATGGTAATCATGGGGATGCATATCCCCTCTTTGATTTGATCATTCCTTCCTTTCAAGGACTCTGTTTGGATTCTGGAAATCCTAGCAGTTTTGCTGGTAGAGGACTTTGAAAGCTGGGAAGGCATCTAAGGCTTTAAAGAGAGGAAATGTAAGAATAAATTTCTTTCATTCTGAATCCAGCTCTCAAGGATGGGCTCCTTCATTCACCATTCTACAGTATGTTGCTCAAGGAGGGTAGATTATTATTATTTTAAAAACTTGTTTGGCTTTGCCCACATTGTGCAGATGGCACAAAACAATGCTCGTGTCTGTAATATTGTCTTCTCTGGATCCTCTCTTCAACTGCTTATAGATGACTCCTCACCCTTTCATACCTCTGCATGGGTTGTCCCCACTATTTTCTCTTCTTTTTCTATTATTCCATTAGAAAACTCCTGGTTGTCTTTCAAGACTCAGCCCAATGTCATTTCCACTTTGATTCTTCTCTGAGTCAACCTAGTTGAGTAGTTTTGGCCATAACACCTGGTTCTACAGATTACTGTTAGATTGTTACAGTAATCCAACACACTGTAATTGTGGGTTTAATTTTGCTTTCCCCTGTCTATTCATCTTAATATCAACAGAGCATGTCATAGCTTCTAGCTCCTAGTAGGTGTTCCATATGTGTCTGTTGAATAATAGAGTGAATAAGTGAAACCCAGGCCCAGATTTGTAGTAGATGCTCAGTAAACTATCTGAGAAGAGCTTAATAACCTCACTTGCTTTATTCTCAACTACACTGGATCTATCTGGATATGTATAAAGTAATTATACATGACTACTTTGGGTGTCATGTTCTCTGTTCTCTTTTAGTTTTGTCATATTTTGGTAGGGAAATTGGGGTAGGCACTGGGATTTTTAAACATTTTCACCACGTATCTTGAATGGAAGGAGAGAAAGAATGAATAACTCAAGGTGACTGAATGGCATTTCTTTCAAGTCTCATGTTTTACGTGACTTTTTTTTTTTTAAACTCTGTAGCATACCTGTTACATATAAAAAAAGTTTGCTCCCACCCACCCCTGAATCTTTGAGAACAATGGATATTCCAGAAGAATCATTTAATTCTGTACTCCAGTAGGAGGACAAGGCAATCAGAACACTAGGATTTTCCTTCTGTTTCTGCTGTCAATCATGAGATTTGCCCTTCAGTCTCTTCATCTGTAAGAAGGGTTGAAGTTCACTATCCCTAAGGCTCTTCTGGCTCTAAAGATGCAAAGACTTTCTAAGCAGCTCCTATAGAATTGCTAGTGGGAGGAACTGGATTGTATGTATTGACTTCTTATAACTTGTCTTGGTTTGGAAATAAAATCCTGTTTATGAAAAGTCTAGGTTGTTCATTTGGAAGAAAGCTCACAACTGTAATGAGTTTTCATAAAATTTTACTATCTAGATTAATTTCAGTTGGATCTTAATTATCACATCAGTTCTTGCAATGTAACATTATAATAAAATCATATTGATTCATTTGTTATAATCACAAAAGTTTGTTACAATGGAATTTACCTATCTTATTCATTAATACTCATTAGAGTGAGTATTTTTAAATCCAAAGGACTTTGTTTCATTAACTATGCTTATAGCTACTTTGTCAGAGAACTTCAAACCAGCGTGACCCACAAAGATTGCTAATTACATTTTAATGACAAAATAAAGTTCACAGAATTCACAAATATTTTATCCTACTTTAGAGATAGAAAAACATAGTATCTGACACCGTAACTCAGAAATTGCAATTAAAACTCTCCAAAGTTTTAGAATGGAGCTTCTCATATTTTAGGGTGCGGAAATATCATTTGCAAAGCTTTAAATACTAAGATTCCTAGAACTTTCCCCATGAGATTCTGATTCAATAGATACAGAGTGGGGTCCCAAATTCTGCATTTGAATAAGCTTTCTCATGTAATTTTGATGCATGTAGTCCTGGATCACAATTTGAGGAATACCCAAAAATGGAAATTCTAGAATTAAATTTGCCTGAAGAAGACAAAGCTCAAGAATCTTTATTAAGGACTGCGAGTGAAGCCTAATAATGTTGATGCATCTTGAAAGAAACCTTGATGTATATAAGTACATGCATAGAAATAGTATATTCTGTGTACATGTGTTTAAATGTCTAAAATTATTTAATTGGTTATATTGTTGAAATTTATTTATTTATTTATTTATGGAATGAGCAATGTTACAAAATAATGGAATCTATTCTTTATGCCACCCTAGGTCAAAACTCAATAGCACCTGAAGTTACACTAAGACGTTGGAGTTGAAAGACATTAGCAAAGTAATTTTTAAAAATTTTTTACTTTAAGTTCTGGGATACGTGTGCAGAACGTGCAGGTTTGTTACATAGGTATACATGTGCCATGGTGGTTTACTGCACCCATCAACCCGCCATCTAGGTTTTAAACCCTGCATGCATTAGGTATTTGTCCTAATGCTCTCCCTCCCCTTGCCTCCCATTCCCCAACAGGCCCCGGTGTGTGATGTTCCCCTCCCTGTGTCCATGTGTTTTCATTGTTAAACTCCCACTCATGAGTGAGAACATGCGGTGTTTGGTTTTCTGTTCCTGTGTTAGTTTGCTGAGAATGATGGCTTCCAGCTTCATCCATGTCCCTGCAAAGGACATCAACTTATTCTTTTTTTATGGCTGCTAGTATTCCATGGTGTATATAAGCCACAATATCTTTATCCAGTCTATCATTGATGGGCATTTGTGTTGGTTCCAAGTCTTTGCTCTTGTAAATAGTGCTGCAATAAACATACATGTGCATGTGTCTTTATAGTAGAATGATTTATAATCCTTTGGGTATATTCCCAGTAATGGGATTAGCAAAGTAATTTTTAAGACCTTAAGTAGAATAGGCAAGGTTTTTTGATTCTTGAACACATACCCTGTTAGTACAATAACTGATATTTCTTCTCACTTAAAAGCAGTGGTTTTACCTCTCTCTTGGAAGAAAAGGTGAATGTAGACAGAGTAAGAAAAAATTGCTTAAGAAAAGAAAAATACAGTTACATCTCTGAGCTGTTCACCTTTTTACCTGAGGTAAAAAAACTAAACAAAACAAAATAAGGAGAACAAAAAAGACAGTCCCTGAAAGTTACACTCCAAAATTTCATACGAGTTCTTTATTGCTTGTTTGAAAATTTCATCTCCATTTCACTGTCTACATAATGTAAAATCGGAGCTGTGATCATCTGTGTCACCTCCCACACAGCCCTGGGGTTCTTGTGGGCCTCAGAAGGAGTTTGAAGCTGCAGGCTGATAGGCAGCTGGGCCGGTAATTGGAATGTGATGATTGGTCTGGGGCATGAGAATCCTACTCTGAGGCTGATGGAGAGAGAGAGTTGGAGAAGGGGCCTTGCCTTTTTGGTCATGTTGCCAGAAAGATGTGAATGAATTAGGGGCTGCTGTCCTTCTTGTCTCATGGAAAAACCCTATTTGTGCTGGCAACAACTAGAGAAAAGTAGAGATGAGAAATAGATGACGGCAAGCAGTCTTGTTAATGTCCTTTGACTTCATGGAACTGGTCATGCCTGAGGCCAGCTCTACCCTTGGACTGCCTAAGTAATGAGTTGACACACTCCCCTCCTGCTTAATCTAATTGGAGTTGAGTCTTTCTCACTTGCAACCAAAATTCTTCATCTCTACTATGAGCCTTGCTGTGAACTTTATTTAACCTGCCAACTTCCCTCATCCCTTTCCAGTTAGGAGAGAAATAGGGCTTTTCTATTCTTATCTCTGTCATAGGACTCATTATAGGTGTAGTGAATTTTTCCCCATTTGCATTGACAGCCTTTATCACTGTACTTCTGGGAATAAACAAGTCAAATGAGTGAAGGAACAAATGAATGAGTGCACAAAGAAGTAATGTGGTAGAACCACGTTATTCCTCTTTATAGCGAAACTGCATTTTGTTACATAATTTACCAAACATCATTTTTCTTTTAGGGAAGGCCTCTTACTGAAACTTTGGTTTAGCAATTAAACTTCAAGCTAAAATATTAGACAGAGGCAACACAAGGAAAGCGAGAAAGTTTTTTGAAATGATGATATAAACCAACAAAGAAACAAGATTTGATTGTTTAAAATCAGTGTAGAATTAATTAAAGTGTGTGCCACAGCAGCCATAGCCAACCTTTTTGGCACCAGGGACTGGTTTTGTGGAAGACAATTTTTCCACGGATGGGGTGGGTAGCTGGTTTCATGATGAAACTGTTTCATCTCAGATTGTTAGGCATTATATTCTCATAAGGAGCATGCAACTTAGATCCCTTGCATGCGCAGTTCATGATGGGTTCATGCTCCTATGAGAATCTAATGCCACTGCTGATCTGACAGGAGGTAGAGGTCAGGCAATAATGCTTGTTTGGCCACTGCTCACCTCCTGCTGTGCAGCCTGGTTCCTAACAGGCCACCTAATGGTACCGGTCCAGGCCTCAGGGGTTAGGGAATCCCTGTACCACAGGCTACTGTTTTTCTGCCGGGCTAATTCGCAGTATTTAGGGGAAAGGGACCAAAACTCAAGAAATTTGAGGAAAATTGGGTTAAAAAAGTTAAACAAGGTTTAGAGTTTCCCAGAACATTTTTTAGTTTCATTTTTACTTTAGAGTTGGGGTCTCACTCTGACACCCAGGCTAGAGTGCAGTGGCATGATCATAGCTCATGGAAGCCTCAGTCTCCTAGGTAGCTGGAACCACACCTGGCTAACTTTCTTAATTTTTTTTTTTTTTGTAGAGATGAGGGTTTTGTTTGTTGCCCTGGTGTGTCTTGAACTCCTGATCTCAAGTGACCCTCTTGCCTTGACCTCTGAAAGTGTTGATATTACAGGTGTGAGCCACTGTGCCCGGCCTCTCAGAACTTTTAATATGCATTCTGGATCTCCAAGAGGGTCATAGTGTATGCAGGAGACTAGTGTTTCTTTTCTTTTTCTTTTTTTTTTTTTTTTTTAATTCTTTAAGTTCTGGGTTATATATGCAGAACGTGCAGGTTTGTTACATAGGTATACATGTGCCATGGTGGTTTGCTGCACCCATCAACCTGTCATCTACATTAGTTATTTCTCCTAATGCTATCCCTCCCCCCACCCTACACCCCCCAAAAAGCCTGAGTGTCTGATGTTCCCCTCTCTATGTCCATGTGTTCGCATTGTTCAACTCTAACTAATGAGTGAGAACATACGCTATTTGGTTTTCTGTTCTTGTGGTAGTTTGCTGAGAATGATGGTTTCCAGCTTCATTGATGTCCCTGCAAAAGACATGAATTCATCCTTTTTTATGGCTGCATAGTATTCCATGGTGTATATGTGCCACATTTTCTTTATCCAGTCTATCATTGATGGGCATTTGAGTTGGTTCCGAGTCTTTGCTATTGTGAACAGTGCCACCATAAACATATGTGTGCCTGTGTCTTTATAGTAGAATGATTTATAATCCTTTGGGTATATACCCAGTAGTGGGATTGCTGGGTCAAATGATATTTCTAGTTCTAGAACTTTTAGGAATCGCCACACTGTCTTCCACAATGGGTGAACTAATTTACACTCTCACCAACAGAGTAAAAGCGTTCCTATTTCTCCACATCCTCTCCAGCATCTGTTGTTTCCTGACTTTTTAATGATTGCCATTCTAACTGGCGTGAGATAGTATCTCATTGTGGTTTTGATTTGCATTTCTCTAATGACCAGCATTTTTTCATATGTCTGTTGGCTCCGTAAATGTCTTCTTTTGAGAAGTGTTTATTCATATCCTTCACCCACTTTTTGATGGGGTTGTTTTTTTCTTGTTGATTTGTTTAAGTTCTTTGTAGATTCTGGATATTAGCCCTTTTTCAGATGGATAGATTGCAAAAATTTTCTCCTAGTCCATAGGTTGCCTGTTCACTCTGATGATAGTTTCTTTTGCTGTGCAGAAGCTGTTTAGTTTAATTAGATCCCATTGTCAATTTTGGCTTTTGTTGCTATTGCTTTTGGTGTTTTAATCATGAAGTCTTTGCCCATGCCTGTGTCCTAAATGGTATTATCTAGGTTTTGTTCTAGGATTTTTATGTTTTTAGGTCTTACATTTAAGTCTTTTATCCATCTTGAGTTAATTTTTGTATAAGGTGTAAGGAAGGGATCCAGTTTCAGCTTGCTGGATATGGTTATTCAGTTTTCCCAACACTGTTTATTAAATAGGGAATCCTTTCCCCATTGCTTGTTTTTGTCAGGTTTGTCAAAGATCAGATGGTTGTAGATGTGTGGTGTTATTTCTGAGGCCTCTGTTGTGCTCCATTGGTCTATATCTCTGTTTTGGTACCAGTACCATGCTGTTCTTGTTACTGTAGCCTTGTAATATAGTTTGAAGTCAAGGTAGCATGATGCCTCCAGCTTTGTTCTTTTTACTTAGGATTGTCTTGGCTATGTGGTCTCTTGGTTCCATATAAAATATAAAGTAGTTTTTTCTAATTATGTGAAGAAAGTCAATGGTAGTTTGATAGGAATAGCATTGAATCTATAAATTACTTTGGGCAGTATGGCCATTTTCACGATATTGATTCTTCCTATCCATGAGCATGTGAATGTTTTTCCATTTGTTTGTGTCCTCTTTTATTTCGCTGAGCAGTGGTTTGTAGTTCTCCTTGAAGAGGTCCTTCACATCCCTTGTAAGGTAGATTCCTAGGTATTTTATTCTCTTTGTAGCAATTGTGAATGGGAGTTCTCTCATGATTTGGCTCTTTGTTTGTTATTGGTGTATAGGAATGCTTGCAATTTTTGCACATTGATTTTGTGTCCTGAGACTTTGCTGAAGTTGCTTATCAGTTTAAAGGGATTTTGGGCTGAGATGATGGAGTTTTCTAAATATACAATCATGTCATCTGCAAACAGAGACAATTTAACTTCCTCTTTTCCTAACTGAATACACTTTATTTCTTTCTCTTGCCTGATTGCCCTGGCCAGAACTTCAAATATGATGCCGAATAGGAGTGGCGAGAGAGGGCATCCTTGTCTTTTGCCGGTTTTCAAAGGGAATGCTTCCAGTTTTTGCCCATTCAGTATGATATTGGCTGTGGGTTTGTCATAAATAGCTCTTATTATTTTGAGATATATTCCATCAGTACCTAGTTTGTTGAGAGTTTTTAGTATGAAGGGCAATTTTGTCAAATGCCTTTTCTGCATCTATTGATATAATCATGTGGTTTTTGTCATTGGTTCTGTTTGTGTCATGGATTACATTTATTGATTTGTGTATGTTGAATCAGCCTTGCATCCCAGGGATGAAGCTGACTTGATCATGATGGACAAGCTTTTTGATGTGCTTCTGGATTTGGTTTACCAGTATTTTATTGAGGATTTTTGCATTGATGTTCTTCAGGGATATTGGCCTAAAATTTTCTTTTTTGTTGTGTCTCTGCCAAATTTTGGTATCAGGATGATGCTGGCCTCATAAAATGAGTTAGGGAGGATTCCCTTTTTTTCTATTGTTTGGAATAGTTTTAGAAGGAACAGTACCAGCTTCTCTTTGTACCTCTGGTGAAATTCAGCTGTGAATCCGTCTGGTCCTGAGTTTTTTTTGGTTGGTAGGCTATTAATTACTGCCTCAATTTCAGAACTTGTTATTGGTCTCTTCAGGGATTAGACTTCTTCCTGGTTTAGTCTTGGGAGGGTGTATCTGTCCAGGAATTTACCCATTTCTTCTAGATTTTCTAGTTTATTTGTGTAGAGGTGTTTATAGTATTCTCTGATGGTAGTTTGTATTTCTGTGGGATCAGTGGTGATATCCCTTTTATCGTTTTTTATTTCGTCTCTTTGATTCTTCTCTCTTCTTTATTAGTCTTGCTAGCGGTGTATCTATTTTGTTGATTTTTTCAAAAAACCAACTCCTGGATTCACTGATTTTTTGAAGGGTTTTTTGTGTCTCTGTCTCCTTCAGTTCCACTCTGATCTTAGTTTTTTCGTGTCTTCTGCTAGCTTTTGAATTTGTTTGCTCTTGCTTCTCTAGTTCTTTTAGTTGTGATGTTAGAGTGGTGATTTTAGATCTTTCCTGCTTTCTCTTGTGGGCATTTAGTGCTATCAGTTTCCCTCTAGGTACTTCTTTAAATGTGTTCCAGAGATTCTGGTACATTGTGTCTTTGTTCTCATTGGTTTCAAAGAACATCTTTATTTCTGCCTTCATTTTGTCACTTACCCAGTAGTCATTCAGGAGCAGGTCGTTCAGTTTCCATGCAGTTGTGTGGTTTTGAGTGAGTTTCTTAATCCTGAGTTCTAATTTGATTGCACTGTGGTCTGAGAGACAGTTTGTTGTGATTTCTGTTCTTTTACATTTGCTGAGGAGTGTTTTACTTCCAATTATGTGGTCAATTTTAGAATAAGTATGATGTGGTGCTGAGAAGAATGTATATTCCGTAGATTTGGGATGGAGAGTTCTGTAGATGTCTATTAGGTCTGCTTGGTCCATAGCTGAGTTGAAGTCCTGGATATCCTTGGTAATTTTCTGTCTTGTTGATGTGTCTAATATTGACAGTGAAGTGTTAAAGTCTCTCACTGTTATTGTGTGGGAGTCTAAGTCTCTTTGTAAGTCTTTAAGAACTTGCCTTATGAATCTGGGTGCTCCTGTATTGGGTGCATATATTATTTAGGATAGTTACCTGTTCTTGTTGCACTGATCCCTTTATCATTATGTGATGCCCTCCTTTGTCTCTTTTGATCTCTGTTAGGTTAAAGTCTGTTTTATGAGAGACTAGGATTGCAACCCTTGCTTTTTTTTGCTTTCCACTTGCTTGGAAAATCTTCCTCCATCCCTTTATTTTGAGCCTATGTGTGTCTCTGCACGTGAGATGAGTCTCCTGAATACAGCACACCAATGGGTCTTGACTCTTTATCCAGTTTGCCAGTCTGTGTCTTTTAATTGGGGCATTTAGCCCATTTACATTTAAGGTTAATATTGTTATGTGTGAATTTGATTCTGGCATTATGATGCTAGCTGGTTATTATGCCCCACTAGCTAGTTGATGCAGTTTCTTCATAGCATCGATGGCCTTTAAAATTTGGTGTGTTTTTGCAGTGGCTGCTACTGGTTGTTCCTTTCCATGTTTAGTGCTTCCTTCAGGAGCTCTTGTAAGGCAGGCCCAGTGGTGACAAAATCTCTCAGCATTTGCTTGTCTATAAAGGATTTTATTTCTCCTTTACTTATGAAGCATAGTATGGCTGGATATGAAATGCTGGGCTGAAAAATCATTTCTGGCTGGGCACGGTGGCTCATACCTGTAATCCCAGCACTTTGGGAGGCTAAGGTGGGCGGATCATGAGGTCAGGAGATTAAGACCATCCTGGACAACACAGTGAAACCCCGTCTCTATTAAAAATACACACACACACACACACACACACACACACACACACACACACACACACAATTAACTGGGCATGATGGCACGCACCTGTAGTCCCAGGTACTCGGGAGGCTGAGGCAGGAGAATCGCTTGGACTCGGGAGGAGGAGGTTGTAATGAGTGGAGATCACACCACTGCACTCCAGCCTGGGCTACAGAGTGAGACTCTGTCTCAAAACAAACAAACAAACAAACAAACTGTTTTCTTTAAGAATGTTGAATATTGGCCCCCACTGTCTTCTGGCTTGTATGGTTTCTGCCGAGAGATATACTATTACTCTGATGGGCTTCTCTTTGTGGGTAACTCAACATTTCTCTCTGGCTGCCCTTAACATTTTTTCCTTCATTTCAACCTTGGTTAATCTGACGATTATGTGTCCTGGGGTTGCTGTTCTCGAGGAACATCTTTGTGGTGTTCTCTGTATTTCCTGAATTTCATTGTTGGCCTGCCTTGCTAAGTTGGGGAAGTTCTTCTGGATAATATCCTGAAGAGTGATTTCCAACTTGGTTCCATCCTCCCCATCACTTTAAGGTACACCAATCAAGTCTACATTTGGTCTTTTCACATAGTCCTGCATTTCTTGGGGACTTTGTTCATTTCTTTTCACTCTTTTTTCTCTAATATTGTCTTCTTGCTTTATTTCATTGAGTTGATCTTCAATCTCTGATTTCCTTTCTTCTGCTTGACCGATTCGGGTATTGATACTTGTGTATGCTTCATGAAGTTCTCATGCTGTGTTTTTCAGCTCCATCAGTTCATTTATTTTCTTCTCTAAGCTCGTTATTCTAGTTAGCAATTTGCCTAACCTTTTTTCCAGGTTCTTAGCTTACTTGCATTGGGTTAGAACATGCTCCTTTAGCTTGGAGGAGTTGGTTATTACCCTCCTTCTGAAGCCTACTTCTGTCAGTTTGTCAAACTCATTCTCCATCCAGTTTTGTTCCCTTGCTGGCGAGGAGTTACGATCCTTTGGAGTAGAAGAGGCATTCTGGTTTTTGGAACTTTCAGCCTTTTTGTGCTGATTTCTCCTCATCTTCATGGATTTATCTACCTTTGGTCTTGTTGGTGACATTGACACTATTCCTTTCTGTTTGTTAGCTTTCCTTCTAACAGTGAGGCCGCTCTGCTGCAGGTCTGCTGGAGTTTGCTGGAGGTCCACTCCAGACCCTGTTTGCCTGGGTATCACCAGTGGAGGCTGCTGAACAACAAAGATTGCTGCCTTTTCCTACCTCTGGTAGCTTCGTCCCAGGGGAGCACCCACCAGATGCCAGCCAGAACTCTCCTGTATGAGGCATCTGTTGGCCCCTACTGGGAGGTGTCTCCCAGTCTGGATACACTGGGAGTCAGGGGGTCAGGGACTCACTTGAGGAGGCAGTCTGTCCCTTATCAGAGCTCGAACGCTGTACTGGGAGAACCCACTCTCTTCAGAGCTGTCAGACAGGGACATTTAAGACTGCTGAGGCTGACACACAGCTACCCCTTCCCCAGGTGCTCTGTCCCAGTGAGCTGCAGTGGGCTCTGACCAGTTCGAATTTCCCTGTGGCTTTGTTTACACTGTGATGGTAAAACCACCTACTCAAGCCTCAGCAATGGTGGATGCCTCTCCCCCTACCAAGCTTGAGCATCCCAGGTCAACCTCAGACTGCTATGCTAGCAGTAAGAATTTCAAGCCAGTGGATCTTAGTTTGCTGGGTTCCGTGGTGGTGGGACCCACCAAGCCAGGCACTGGAGAGAATCTCCTGGTCTGCCCGTTGCGAAGACCATGGGGGAAAGCTCAGTATCTGGGCCAGAATGCACCATTCCTCCCCGTACAGACTTTCATGACTTCCCTTGACTAGGAAAGGGAAATCCCCTCATCCCTTGCACTTCCCAAGTGAGAAAATGCCCCACCCTGCTTCTGCCAGCCCTCCCTGGGCTTTACCCCACTGTTCAACCATCCCAATGAGATGAACCATGTACCTCATTGGAAATGCAAGAATCATCCGCCTTCTGGATCGATCTTGCTGGGAGCAGCAGACCGGAGTTGTTCCTATTCGGCCATCTTGCCAGCTACCAACTTGGTATTTCTTTAAGAAACTTTAAGAACACTGACTTGGGGATATGTTTTGAGAAAATGAACTTATTCACAAATTTTCAGGCACTTGGATTTTATGGCAGAGAACCCAGTCTGGAAGCCAGAGCTGACCTTAGCATCCATTTAGCAGACTAATGTGTGGGCCTGGTGAGGGTAGGAAAGATCATCTGGACCCCTATTCTTCTCCCCTCCATACCTCAATACAGATATTCAAGGTCTAGAAATTCCAATGTTATCAATATATTCCTTGAGGGCATTGTCCTTTCCAGGCTCCTTTTTGAAATAAAAATACGACACAGGGTGGGAGCACTTTGAGTCAATTGTATCTTCATCTGAATTATTTATTTTTAGAATAAGTTTGGGAGAGCCCAGGGTGGTGTGAAGATACTGGGTATGTAGAGCATAGGAGGTGGGCCCTCTAGAGGGAAGGGAGGAATCCCCATAGGAAGCTTCCCCCCATCAAAGCTGTGCCAGGAAGTAGACCCTACATACGGCTTGCTCTCAGATGCATTCAGAACCCAGAGATCAGGGGGAGAGAAGAAAACCCATGTTTACTCTTGGCTTGCTTTGTGTGGATGCAATGGCCCTCTTTTCTCATCCTCCTCCTCAGCCTGTATAGGGTCTGCTTTCAGGCACGCTGAGATGCTGCTTGCTTGGATGCCAGCTCTATTAGAGATGCACTATCCATAGGCCTGCTGCTGATCATATCTGTCACATTGAATTATGCCTTCTGGACATCATGTGGCATGCAGACAGAGAGGCCAGTGATTACCCTAGGGCTAGTAAGGCCCTTATCAAAAGGGGAATCTCCTTTAAAGAATAGTTTAGAAATAGCAGGTGGTACTGAACTGTGCCTGTGGGGCTGACAGACTGTAGGAATACTGCTACTGTTTCCAGGAGACGAGAATTCTTTCAGCGAAAGGAGAAGCTGATTTGCAGAAGTGCTGAGCATGCCTGAGAGACATGGGAGTGATCAAGACCAGGAGTGCCATTTGGATGTGTAGAGTTGAGGTGACATCTTCCTGGAGAGATTCAGGAGGCAGCTGAACTGTGCTCACATAAAGCAAGAGAAACGCTAAAATGGGAGAGACAAATTTGGGAATCCTACATTTGTGGTTATCAAGGTTTAAGAATCACTTCTGGGAAATTCCTGAAGAGATGGATTTGGAGGTCGCATTGGGAGATTCTGCTTCTGTATACTTTATGTCAGGGCAGGAAAGGTGAATTTAAAAAGTGTACGAGGTGACTTTTATGCATGGAGAAGGGGATCCAAAGGCCTTCTGGAAAACACTTCTTCAGATTGATAGAGAAACCCATGGAGAAGAAAAATGGGCTAAAGACAGCACCATGGGAATGCCTGTGCCCACACTGGGGAAAAGGAGGAATTGGAGGAGCCAGGGAAGAAGGTGGAGGAGGGGCCATCAGAGAGGTACGAGGAGAGTGGAATATGCAGTGAAGTCGACCATCCACCTAAAAAACAATACAAAGGACAAGCAAAAACAAAGAAGTTTATTCCTCCTTGAAATTAAAGACATGAAATTAAAGAAAACCTTATGTATGACTTTACTCCTAAATTAGCCAAGAGAAAAGTCACTTAAAGGAAGCACCAAATGGCAGAGAAATAATTATAAAACATACACTCATGCATTTAAAATGATTTAAGCCTTTTGGAAAGCAATATGGTAATTCCCATCTAGAGCCAGGCATATGTGTATATCCCACAATTCAGTGATTCTAGCACTGAGAACTTTCCAAAGAAAATAACTGAACACAATAAATAAGTTATAAGAATGAAAATGGTCATTATAGCAGTATCTATATGACAAATTTGAAATACCCTGAATACTCCGCAACATTATAGTGATATAAAGACATTATGATTCACTTAATGAAGTATGCAATAATTTAAAATGATAATTTGGCTAATTTAGAGATAGAGAAAAAGTTGTATATTGAAAAACTTAGAATACAACGTAAAACTTATACTGTAAATACAATAATGTAAGTATGTTTTTTTGAGGAAAAAAGGGAAAGTAATTTCCTGTTCCAATTTTGTACCTTGAAGTCAGTTAAGTATATGTACCATTTACCTGGTAGCCTATAAAGCAAGCCATGGATACCAGCTGGTATTCTTGGCAGTTATAAGGTGCTCAGATGGCCAAAATAGCTGTGTAAATATCCTAAATCCCCTCTTCTCCTTATTGATTTGGTTTCCAACTCTTCTCTCCAACTCTTCTCTCTGTTTGGTTTAGGATGCCACCTATGACTCTGTACTTTATAGTAGCATCTGTTCTTTCACACTCTTTTTACCTCCTCAGATTGCTTGGACCAGCTCTTTCAGTTTCAGACAATCTCAGCTATTGAAGCCCATTCTAACAGCCCTATAATGAAAGTACTTCTGTTTAAGTTTTTACTTATGAAAAATTGCATCAAAGCAATGTTCATGCTAAAACTAGCCAAATGGCTTTTAAAAGCTAATATTGTCAGGTGTGGTGGCTCACACCTATAATCCTAGCACTTTGAGAGGCTAAGGCGGGAGGATTACTTGAGCCCAGGAGTTTGAGACCAGCCTGGGCAACATAGGGACACTACATCTCTATAAAACATTAAAAAATTAGCTGGGCCTGGTGGCACAAGACTGTGGTGCCAACTGCTTGGGAAGCTGAGGTGGGAGGGTCATTTGAGCTGGGGAGATCAAGGCTGTAGTGAACCATGATCATGCCACTGCACTCCAGCCTGGGTGACAGAGTGAGGCCCTGTCTTAAAAAAAAAAAAAAAAAAAAAAAGCTAATAGTGAAAAATGTAATACTTGCCTGCACAGTTTTGGTAGATCAGAAGTGTGGTGAAGCTTAGCTAGTGGAGGATGGGCAAGGTCAGGGAGAGGAGCTGGTGGTTTAACCTCTCTGTATACAGGCTTTCAATTAATAGATCTGTTTTTAGCACCACACTATACCTCTACCTTATTGCAATAACTTGAGTCTCCAAGACCTGAGACTTTCTGCTAATCGATTTCAATGCTTATCAGATCCTACAAATTCTTTCTGTAGGGCTTTCAGGGCATACTGCTATGTTAACTACTGCTCCTCCATCTGCATAACTTCCAAATATTTGTTAAGATCTTTCATCTACAGTTGTGCATTAGTTCAGGTCCTCCAAGAGGCAGATACCAAGATGATATTAGATGTACAAGAATTTTATTAGGGAAACTGCCTGGGTGAGAGAAAATGGGGGGCGGCAGGGAGCCAGAAAAGACTTGGAAAGCATCAGGCTGAAATGAGAATGAAGGAGAGAAGAAAGGTATGCTGTGTCGAAATGTCCTAGACCACAGTGCAGTCTAAGGAAAGTTCAACTAGACTAACAAGAGTACTTGAGTCAAAGCTGGCTGTTGGACCCTGGGAATGGACCTGCCTCAATTTCCCTGGCATACTCATTGAGTCATGATTAGCTGGGAGCTGCCCTGGGGAAGCATGGCTTGGGTCAAGATCAACTGTGGATTTAGCGGGATTTCAGAGCCCAGCAGTGGGGATCCTTGGTCAATTCCACTTCCATAGATAGGGGCATGAGTAGTCTCATGGCAACCAAAGATCGTTTCTTCTCCCTTTATTTTTTGGGTGTGTTCGTTTTTTGTGGGAGAGGGTATATTCTTTAAAGAAAAATATTTTAGTGGTGTTTAGGAAAGGAAAGGAAATGGCTACATTTCAACGTTCCTTTGTTTTCAAAATAAATTAAAATATTTAATAAATATTTAAATTAATTTATTTACTAGATAAATTAAATGTTTAATAACTATTTAAATAAGTTATTTTATTTAAAATAATTTTCCTCCAACATTTCTGTAATATGTTTATACTTTATAAAAAAGTTTAAAAGAGGAGAAGGTGATCAAAAGTGTCAGGTAGAAAGTGGGGGGAAGATGGAGGCTGAGAAAGCTTGTGTGAATTGCTAATTAGGAGGTTGGTTATTGGTGAACTTATTGCTGATTCCACCGTTATGGGTTGAAAGCCAGCTTGAAAGAGACTGAGTAGATATAAGAGTGAGTAGGTATAGACCAGTCTGCCAAGAAGTCTGGTAGTAAAGGGGGAACAAGGAAGGCAACATTAACCTAGGGGTGTGCTTGGTATTTTGAAACATATTTCAAAGGAAAGCATCTTTTTTTGGGCTAGGAAGTTTTGTTAGTGGACATAAAAAAGAGCCAGAATGGAGGGAAAGATTGAGTATGCAAACAAGAAAGGACATGATTGTAAGAACATGGCCTAAGAGGAAGCAGAAGAGGAAATGGGATCACGAATGCATGTGAAGAGCTAGTTCAAAAAGCAGGAGGGCCATCTCTCCTTCAAAGATAAGAGAAATAAGATGCAGACCTAAAGATGCGTCAGTGGTGTATCAGCATATCTCTTAGCTGCATGAAGCAGAAAATTGACTATTGTGGCTTGAATAAGTAGGGGTCTAGGAGGTAGGCAGTCTAGCATTGATATAACAGCAGTGAGATACTGCCAAGGATTCAAGATGCTTCCATCTTTTCATTCTATCATGTTCCATGAAGGAATGAATGAATGAGCAAAATAATGGAAGAGAACTATCATACCTCCATTGAGACTTTTTTTCTTTCAGTGAAAAACAATGTGAATGATCAAACTGTAGCAAGTTGGTTAAATAATCTAGTGTGTTAACAATTTGAATATCACATTGCTTTTTCAAAATATGTGAATGAAGTAGAGATGTGAAAAAATATAGATTATGTGATATTGAGTGAAATAAAGCCTTAAAATAATATGGGCATGTTTATTGCAATTATGAAAAATTTATATCTTACAATATTAAGGCAAGGAGAGACCATTGTATCTTGATTCTCCTTTAGGTTTTGTGTTAAGGAGGGCTGGACTTTTTCTTTTTTCATGATTCTGTTTATAGTTCACTATAAAGTGTTAAAATATATAATTACAAAATTTAAAAGCCCATATGGAACTTTCTTTGAGCTCCTCTAGAAGAAAGATACTCTAAAATGCAAGTATGGCCATCAAAATATCATTGCATTGTACACACACACACACACACACACACACACACACACACACACGGCTAGTCACTACATTCTAATAACTAACGAGCTTCCAACTGGAATATTGGTGTGGTTCATGAAGGCCCGTTTGCCAAATCTCTCTCCACCTCCTTCACAGGCCTGAGATTCTTTTTCTGGGGAGCAATGCTTTTCTTTGTTCGAGGAGAGGCATCATGATCTTCACACTACATGTAAATGATTATGTCTTTCTAAATGAAGAATTTTAATATATGCGAAGGACAAAGGGTGCAGGAAGGAGAGGCTGGGTACACTTGAAATCTAGCCCCTTCTTACTCATGCTGAAGTTAAATCTAGATTCTCAATTCAAATGATCTTCCATCCCTCACTTCTGAATCCTCTCCCTTTTATTGGTGCAAGGAATTACAGGGCTGGGCATAGTCTTCTGTTTACCCCCTTACCCTCCATCAGTGACTTTAAATCATTCCAGTAAAGTAAGTATCTTCTATTTTTAAGCACTAGAAGAGGATGTTCTTCAATATCCCTCACTCATACATTCTTTGCCTGACAAGACTCACCCCAGAAATAATTCTTTAAGCCAAACTTCCTAAATTCCTCACTTGCAATGTTACAGCTTGTTTCTTGTTGGATTGCCATCAGAGATTAAGAATTCTTAATCACATCCCTTCAGAACTTTTATCTGGAAGATCTAACATGGTGAGGGATTATCTGACCCTCCTTTACTGGTGAGACTCAGAAGTCTAACAGTGTGCTCAGACACCTAGTAGTAACTCAGAGGCTGATGGATACTCCTTGTAGGTTTTGGTTTCCACATCTGAAAAATAAAGAGAGCAATATCTACCCCCTCGTCCTCACATGGACTTTGTAAAAACCCAGCAAGATAATATGACTAAAAGTACTCTGGGAAATATAAACAAATTCAAGTTATTATTTGAATACTTCTCTCTTTTTCCTTTGAGTTTTGCTTTGCCACAGTTTCATCCTCCTTTTCTACAGCACTGGCTTTGCTGTAGAAGAGGAGTGGCATGGCATTTCGTCAGGAGCCACACAGCCCTCCAGCACCCTCCCTCTGCATCTAGCTTGCAGCTCTGTTCCATCCTCAGCACTAATTGTTAGGTTTGAATTAATATCCTGGCTTACATGAGCTCAGGTTACTCTCTTCCTTTACGTCCTGGTAACCTGCTAAATCCCTGCATACACATTGTTCTCAACTGGGGGCATTTCTCTCTCTTTTTCTACTGACAAGGGGATATTTGGCAGTGTCTGGAGTCATCTTTGGTCATCACTGCTGGTGGGTAGTGCTACTGGCATATAGTGGGTAGAGCCAGGGATGCTGCCAAACGTTCTAAGATACACAGGACAGCTCCCCTCCTACAACAAAGAATTATCTGGTCTAAAATGTCAGTAGTGCTGTGGTTGAGAAGCTCTGCTATAGATAAAATTCAATGAAGTACATATTCTTCTCCCTTCCCCTTCCTTCCTCTTCTCCTCTCCTCTCCTTTCCTTTCCTTCCTTCTTTCAACAGCTTTATCAGATATAAAGGTATAATTGATATATAATGACCTGTACATACTAAAAATGTACAGTTTGATGTTTTTTGACATCTCTACATGTAAAACCATCACTATAATCAAGAAAATGAATCTATCCATCACTCCCAAAAGATTCCTCCTGCCCTTTTGTAATTCTGCTCTCCTTGGGCCACCCATCTCAGCTTCCTAGCCCCAATCAACCACTGATTTGCTTTCTCTCACTTGAGATTAGTTTGCATAGTCTAGAATTTTATATAATTTGAATAATACATTATGCACTTTTTTTTCTGGCTTCTTTCACTCAGCATAATTATTTTAAGATTAATCTATGTCATTGCTGAGCTACTTATTCTTGAGGAAAGATAAGCTTATGGTTAAGAACAAAGGGTTATGACTTCTAGGTTTTTGGGTCATTACTAGACACTCTTTTGATGATTTTACTTCTTGGATGGATGCCTCACTTAGCCGTTCCTTCCCCTGCCCCCACAATCACTTTTCCTTATCACAGTCCTTTAATACCTGGCCAGTGAACTACCTCAGTGGTCTTCTAATAAGAGACTTCTGTCTCTAATTTCTACTCCCCTTAACTTACAAAACTTCATTCCCCCCCTTTTTTTTTCCCCCACAAAGAGAATCTCAAAGAGCTAATTTGTGGGACACCAGTTTGGGAAATGGTGCCCTGACATAGCTGTTTTGTTTTTAAAACTCTGCATTTCAGACCTAATCCATGTGCAGTATACACACACACACAGAGAAATAAATCTTGAGACATCATCTCTAATCAGCATAGCTTACCTGGTTTTTGCCTACTTTGGTGCTAAGAATCTTTCCTGGAATTATATCTAGTTAAGGTATCCCCATTTAGTAATAGGAAGAATTCTTTAACCAGGGACTTTGAAGACCATAAAAAATAGTCAACGATAATTAAACCCACACATTATTATGAGAAGTATGTTGATTTTACTACATTGTTAGCCTAGACATACTTCTATACAGCAACGACATATGGTTTTGAAGTGGAATTCTTGAATAAATCTCAAGTTGCTCCTTTCAAGATAACTGAGAAAATCTTGATTCCTAAGAAAACAGTCCTCTTTATCATCTGTTCCACAGTTTTCTTTCCCATTTATCTTCATTATATAGGATATGGCTCATTCTTTTCTCTTCCCACACAGTCTTCTGTGGGGTTGGTCATTTCTTTATATTAATGCTTGTATCACTTTTCTTCAGTCAGTTCTTGGTATTTGTATCTGCAAATGATCCAGGTTCACTTTAAGCATCAAATATAATTAATATTGCTGAGGATGTTTTGCTCTCCTCCCGGCAGCTTGTTACCTTGAATGCTCTCTTCTGTTTGTGACAGGCATTAGTTGTTTTGCCTACCCAGTATCTCTTCATTTGGTAATAGTACTGTGTTCTTTTTGGGTTTGGGAGGACGCTATGTCCCCTCTTTAATGTGTTTAGTTAACCTAGCAAGATTTCAGAGAGGGGCTGAATGGTGAACCTAGGGAGTCCTGACCTTAGGCCCCTGTGCTCCCAATGGTATTTTTTTTTTAATCAGCAGAGAGATACCAGGGTTCATCATGGGCAGCAATGACTACGATGGACAAGAAGATAGAGGCCCTAACCCTAATTTTCGGAGCACCATGGAAGCCCCCTGGATTCTAGGGAGACCTTGAGGAGAAAGAAGACTCCTGTAAATGCCTGACATTGAAATTCTTGCAAGTCTAGGAGCCTGTGAACTCAAAATGGAAATTAATTTGATTTAATGAAAATAAAGAAGGAGAATTGTTTTGGCATATCCGAGTTTGTAGACTGAGATTCATAATGCTGGAGGCACTTAAAAATTATCATCCATAGATTAATGAGTTTACTGGGTGCCAACTCTACTCCGAACATTAGCAAGACTTTCTGTGGGTAAAGCAAAGGCTTATATGGCCCTGCCTCAGTCTTCTGAGAACACGTAGCCTACTTGGAGACAGAAGATTCAAATAGGTAGGAGGAGGTTAATTCCTTACAAGAGGTAATCCATCAGGGTCTGATAACAAGTTAAGAGCTACCACCTGTACCTAATTGGTAAATGAGCAGCGAGTTCAACTGCTATCATATTAAAGGGAATTGAGAGAAAAAAGGAAAAACAATAAGAATTTTATGTCTTTTGTTTTACCAAGAGTGAGTTTGCAGGGCTGATTTTTTTTTAAATTATTATTTTTTTTTTTGAGAAGGAGTCTCACTCTGTTGCACAGGCTGGAGTGCAGTGGCATGATCTGGCCTCGCTGCAAGCTCCGCCTCCAGGGTTCACACCATTCTCCTGTGTCAGCCTCCTGAGTAGCTGGGACTACAGGCACCGACCACCATGCCTGGCTAATTTTTTGTATTTTTAGTAGAGAGGGGGTTTTGCCGTGTTAGCCAGGATGGTCTCGATCTCCTGACCTCAAGTGATCTGCCCGCCTCGGCCTCCCAAAGTGCTGGGATTACAGGTGTGAGCCACTGGCTGTTTTAAGGAAAGGAGCAGTTTATTTCTGCAGCTCACCACTTCCCAGGGAGCCCATGCCTTGTGAGCCTGTTGTTTCAAGAGTCCCCCATCCAGAGTAGGGAGTCAGGCCACTGGAGCAGCCTGCAGAAATCAGGCACGTCGGTAATGTGCTCAAAGATGTTTTGTGCTCGCCTTTTCCCCTGTCTTCCCAAATACGCAGCACTTGTCCAGGTCAATGTCAGAGGAGCTTATGTTCCTGTTAAGCAATAAGACCCAGCAGGCAGGGAATTGCTGTGGAATTAGGGGAACTCAGAGTGACTTTGTATGTCAGGGACATGAGCCTCTGCTTCCATGCCAGGATCCAGCACAAGGTTGTTTGAAAGCCTTGCTTCAAAAAAAAAAACTCAAGGTATGCCCAACTTGGAGCTCTCGGCTCTGATGTAGGCAAAGTGAAGAGATCAGATCAAGTCCCTTAGTTCCTTAGAGATCTAGGCTGTGAAACTGGGTGACTAGGGAAGGGATTTGAGTCATGATAGTGTGGAGTTAGTCTTAGGGCGTTCTTGGACAAGACATGACATCTTTTTGGAGCTTGGTTTTACTGTCTTAGTTTTACGGTAAAATAACTACAAGAATATAGGCAGAGCTTTAATCAAAACCAAACACGAACATCTAAATATCCTACATTAATACATTAAGGAGTGGTCATTTGCTTTACAATGATAGGATTGCCCCCTTTATAAGAATTCATGGTAATATCCATTTATGGGGCAGTTGAACTTTCATTTGAAAATGTAATTTGGTTTGCAGAATGTGATTGTGTTTTCAGCTTTTAAGAAAAATATCAGTTGTAAAAAGGGAGTTCTGCATGTCTTCTTGCTCTATTCCCCTTTAACCCCTCCATGCACCCTCTCCTTCTCATGAAAATTGTGAAGATAATGTCTACATGGTGCATAACAGATGTTTAAGATCTGAGCTAAAAATCCAAATTGATGATAAGCTCATCATCAAAGATGTACTGGGGCTTATTCTCCAGTGGCTTCTGGATTGGGAGGGGAGAGACCTGGGATCTGGTCCAAACTTTGCCACAAAATAGCTTTGTTCCTTTGGGTAAATCTTAGAATTGTAGAAGCTTTGATTGGAATAAAATTAGGGATCGTCTTGTCCAACCTTCTTTTGATGAAAGCATTTCATCTACAGCATCCCCAACTGAAGAGTATCTAGTCTCTTCATGTTCTGGGCCTAAGTGTGTTCATCCAATGAGAGGGACTGATTTCCAGTTGAATCAGGGCTGAAAATGAGGCAAGGAGAGTCAAGAAACTGGAGTCCAGGACTCTGAAGACTAAATGTAATGATATCACAGTTTGTCAAGTGGCCAAGCCCTAGGTATAGGGTCTAAGGAAGACTCTCTGGGGAACAAAACGCTATACATACCTTCCCTCTTCACAGGTCCATCCTCCTCTGGTCAATAGATGGGGAAGAGTTCTGAGACTTAGACACTTAACAATTTGACCTGAGGCTGCTTACAGCTCTACCTCAGCATTTCTAGAGAAAGACAAAGTCAGGATGTCAAGTGATTTCTCTTCATATTTGAGCTGAACATTATTGCAAGGTTGTGCAGCCTCAGCTGGCCTCTTCCCCTTTGCTTCACATCCTACCTCCTCCTTCCACCCTCCCACCCCTACTTCCAGCTTTTTTACAGCATGCAAACTGCAAACCTCAAGGGCATGCAGTTGAGTCTGGCTGAAATCTGCTGAGTATTTGCAGGGTTTATCTGAGGAAGAACCCTTGGGTCATTGTCATGGCAATTTTGATAATCCTGACAACATGCAGATGTGGCTGTTCAGGGCAATCTGAGAATGCCTCCCACTTTCTAGCCTCAGCATTGCTTGGGGCAAATGGGGCTTACTTGCTTACTCTTCTTTTTTTTTTTTTGTATTTTTGTGCAAATAAAATTAAAAAGAGTTCACAAAATTTCAGTTATAAAAATCCTGTGCCAAATAAGTTTTATCAAAAACTTCATCTGGAGTTAGAAAAAGATTCTAAGAGGGTTGGATGTGTCACCAGTGGACTGAACCAGCAGTCCATTTCTGCATAATGCTTATTTGTTCTCTGTTAACATGTCTATTCACCCTCTCCAATACCACCCACCCCCCTACTCCACTCAGATCCAGAAAATGAACTCAAGGCTAGGGATCTTTTTCAGTCATTTCTTGATGCTTCCAGTGTCCAGCACTGTGCCAAGGAATTCAGTAATGTTTGCTGGAGAAATGATGAGGTGGGCATAAGATAGCAGAGAGATTTGCAATGTGACACCTGATAAACATAGATTAAATAAAGGTAGGGATTGGTGGTGTGAAGAGACAGGGGCTTCTAGGCTTTGAGTGTTAGCCAAATCTCTTGAGCATGGAATTGGTGCCATAGAGATCAATTCCAATAAAAATATACCTGATGTCAAAATGTGTGGAGAACTAGACTTGGAGAGAGCTTAGAGGCAGGGAGACCAGCAAAGAGCATGAACCTGTTTCCTCGAAAAAGTACAGAATGGAGAAGAAAGTGCTAGGGGAGCCTAAAAGAGATGTGTTATTGCAGGTCCATTTATCTGCCCAGGAGCACAGCCAGGAAAGATTCAAATGCCTAAAGAGTTGGGCACCAACTTGTACCTGAATGTTCACAGGAGCATTATTTATAATAGCTAAAAGTGGAAACAACTCAAATATCTATCAACTGACAAATGGATGAACAGTATGTAGTATATCCATGTAATGGAACATCATTTTTCAATAAAAAGGAATGAAGTACTGATACATGCTCCAGCATAGATGAACCTTTAAAACATTATGCTAAACGGGAGAAGCTAGTTGCAAAAGGACATATGTTGAATTTTTCTATTTTTGTGAAGTGTTCAGAATAGGCAAATCCATAGAGACAAAAAGTAGGTTAGTAGTTGTCAGGGGCTGGGGGAGGGAGAAATGGGTAGTGACTGCCTATGTGTGTGGGTTTCTTTTTAGGGTGATGAAAATGTCCTAAAATTACGTAGTGGTAATGGTCATATAACTCTGGGAATATACTAAAACCCACTAAATTATACATTTTAAAAGGGTGAATTGTATGATGTGTGAATTATATCTCAGTAAAGCTGTTATTAAAAAAGAGTAGGGCTGGGCTGGGGCCATGACCACCATCTTCACAGACATCAAGGAGTCCAGCACCATGTTATTGAAGGTATCCTGAAATGACTGCCTGATTAGCAACGGCTGTACAAGGGTGACCCGCTCCTGGTGATGGCAAGATGAAGCATGAGTTTGGCTTCTCCAGCCACAGGCCACAGCTACAGTGGGGCTGGCTTTACAGGTTGGGTCAGAGACACCTTTGAGGCCCTGCACATCGACCCCTTCTTCAGCCTGCCAATGCTGCCTGATGCGATGAATCCCCAGGACTCAGGAAGCAGCACCAATAAATAAGCCTTCCAGTGAAGACCTTTGACCTACCCCAGAGAGGCCTCAATAAAAGAGAATTGGGTATCTAAAGAAATAAGTAAATAAATAAAAGAGTCATCCATTCTGACCTAAGAGTTTAAATCTCTTGGGCTTTGGAGAAGAGTCAGCAGGGATCACAAAGAATAAGAATGAGCCATCAGACCCTTGAAGCAGGTTGTTCATGTTAGTAAATAATGTGTGTGTGTGTGTGTGCACGCAAACTAATTCACAAGTCCACAAGTGGCTGTCTCATTTTTCTTTCCATGTATTCCAAATGTGAGCTAGTCCAAATCCAGCTTGGGCAGGGTCCACCTGATTCTGCAGAGTGCTCCACAACTTGCCCTAGCTTCTGCTAGCTGCCTGCCGGTAAAGAAACCTCAGGGATACCTTGGGCTCTTGTTCCATATGGCTCAGGAATCTTTGAGAAACATCTGCTCTTCATTATAGCCCCTTGTTATCTAGGACTCACTCTCTGCTGGAGCACAATTTTGAGTGACAGACACTGTTTTGTCTTCAAAATGGCCTTTCTCTTAGGTTCTCACCCATGGTCTTTAAGTCAAGCTGTGAGCCATGATGCCATTAAAATGAGAGGCTTCCTTGGAAGCTGCCAGTGCTGTGCTGGTAAACTAGCTCTCTGGAAAACAGGTTAAGTAACTAGGAAATGGCAGAGCCAGACAGGACTAGAGCCTCTGTCGCTCGGACCCCAAAGCAGGTGCTTTTAATCACTGAACTGCTCATAGGACGCATTAGTTCATAAGTTCCCTTACTGAAAGGTCTTCAGAAAGGAAATAGCTGAAGCCGTGAGACACTTTGGACTAAATTAAACTGAGAAAGTGGAAGTCATTCTAAAACTATGGCTGATCTCAAGTTACTCATGTGATGTCATTGAACATAGAGAGTCGATGAGAGGAGCATGGTTGGCTCTTGAGGGGTGGAATGAGCCTTCTCCAGCACATCACTGCTCTCGGCACAGGTGGCCTGGTGGCTCTTTTAGCAGCTCTTCAGATACATTCAGATGGATTTATCCATGAGTATTCTGAACACATGAAAGGTTTCCATTTTTTTTCTTGTTGCTTGTTTGACACTTGTGCAGGCACACAGAACAGGGATCAGTTATTAATGAGGAAATAATGTACAGGTTTGGATGTGAACCAGTCCTACAGCAAGCTGCTGACAGAGGTGGGGATTAGGTTCCGTATTTCTGAGGGACACCATTTGTTTGTTATCCTGTACATTTTTGAAAGCATATGACTATGTAGAGTAGACCCATGTAAGTTTATATGGATCATAAATGAAAAGAATGGACTTATTTTTACATCTTCTACCAGGTTCCTGCTCTTCAGTGTGGTGGAGACACCTGAACTTGGGCATGCCATTAACTACTTTTCTAAGGTTTTCATCAACCCTTTGTGTTTTTTTGTTCTAAATTAAAAACTCAATGAAAAACTATCATCACAATCTAATTTTAGAACAAATTTAAGAACCCCCAGAAGAAACGCTATATACATTAGCACCTACTCTTTCTTCTTGCTCCCTTCCCTCACTCTCCTGATCCACCCCCAGGCACTACACTACTTTCTGTTTTTATGGATTTGCTTATTCTGGACATTTCATATAAATGGCATCATACAGTATGTGTATTTTTGTGTGTGTCTGGCTTTTCTTCACATAGCATACTATTTTCAAGTTTCTTCCATGTCATAGCATGTGGCAGTACTTTATTCTTTTGTATTGCCAGATTATATTATGTTTTACGGATATGCCTTATTTTGTTTATCCATTCATCGCTCAGTTGACATTTGGGTTGTTTCCACTTTTTTACTATTACAAGTAATGCTGCTATGAACATTTGTATACAAATTTTTAGGTGAATGTAAATTTTTATTTCTCTTGAGTGTATATCTAGGAGTGGAATTGCTATGGTAACTCTATTCTTAACTGTTTGAGGAACTATCCAACTGTTTTCCAATATGGTTGTACCATTTTACAGTCCACCAATCATTTGTGAGGGTTCCAGTTTCTCCACATCCTCAGCAACACTTCTTGTTGGCTCTCCTTTTGATTGTAACCATCCTAGTGGGTGCCAAGTGGCATCTCATTGTGGTTTTGATTTGCCTTTCACTAATGATTAATAATGTTGAACATCTTTTTATATGCTTATTGGCCATTTATATGTCTTCTTTGGAGAAATATCTATTCAAATCCTTTGCCCAGTTTTTTTTTTTTTTTTTTTTTTTTTTTTTGTCTTTGAGACAGGGTCTCACTTTGTCACCCAGGCTGCAGTGCAATGGTATAATCATGGCTCACTGCAGCCTCAACCTTTCAGGCTCAAGTGATCCTCCCCACCTCAGCCTACCAAGTAGCTGGGGCCACAGGCTCATGCCACCATGCCCAGTTGTTTTAATTTCTTTTTTGTAGATATGGGGCTTCACTGTGTTGCCCTGGCCTCCTCAAACTCCTAAGTTCAAGCCATCCACCTCAGCCTCCCAAAGTCTGGGATTATAGGTGAGAACCCCAGTGCCTGGTCCCCTTTGCCTTTTTTTATTTTTATTTTTTGAGACGGAGTCTCACTCTGTCACCCAGGCTGGAGTGCTGTGGCGTAATCTCGGCTCACTGCAAGCTGCGTCTCCTGGGTTCATGCCATTCTCCTGCCTCAGCCTCCCAAGTAGCTGGGACTACAGGTGCCCATCACCAGGCCCAGCTAATTTTATTTTTTTGTATTTTTAGTGGAGACAGGATTTCACCATGTTAGCTAGGATAGTCTCTATCTCCTGACCTCATCATCCGCCTGCCTCGGCCTCCGAAAGTGCTGGGATTACAGGCATGAGCCACCGCACCCGGCCCCCCTTTGCCCATTTTTAAATTGAATTGTCTGTTTACTGGGGAGTTGTAAGTGTCCTTTATATATTCTAGGTACAAGTATCTTGTCAGATATATAATCTGCAAATATTTTTTTCCCCATGCTATAGGTTGTCTTCCCACTTTCTTGATTGTACCATTTGGTGCACAAAAGTTTTTAATTTTGCTGAAGTCCAATTTATCTATATTTTCTTTTGTTGCTTATACTTTTGGTGTCACATCTGAGAAACCACTGCCTAACCCAAAGTTATGAAGATTTCTTACTTTTTTCTAGAGACAGGGTCTTGCTCTGTCACCCAGGCTGGAGTGCAGTGGCATGGTTATAGCTCACTGCAGCCTCCAACTCGTAGACTCGAGTGATCCTCTGGCCTCAGCCTCCTGAGTAGCTAGGACCACAAGTGCATGCTACCGTGCCCAGCTCCCAAAGTTACAGAGATTTACTCCTATGTTTTCTTCTGGTAGCTTTACAGTTTTAGTTCCTATATTTAGGTTTATTTTGAGTTAGCTTTTGTGGATGGTATGAGGTAGGAGTCCAATTTGGTATCCAGTTGTCTTAACACCATTTCTTGAAAGACCATTTTTCCCCCAGTGAATTGTCTTGGCATGCATGTCTAAAATCATTTGTCCATAAATGTATTTGCTTATTTCTAGATGCTCAGTTTTATTCCATTGACCCATACGTCTGTCCTTATGTCAGTACTACACTATCTTGATTACTTGATTTTAAAATTATTTTACCATTAAAGGTGTTGGATTTTGTCAAATGCTTTTTCTGCATCTACTGAGATGATCATTTGGTTTTATACTTTATCATATTAATATGGTGTATTACATTGATTGGCTTTGGTATGTTAAACCAACTTTGGGACTCCTTTCTTGCTTTCAAGCCTTTAGGATTTGCTAAGCCCATGAAAAATTGAAAAAGCCTGGTTGCTGTCTTCTGTTGCTTTTTGAGGTTTTGATTTTGAATTAGGCTTAGCCTAAAGGTAACCATGTATAAATATCTTGCCAAACTTAATCCTGGGATTTACTCCCAGGAGAAACTGGGATCTGACAACTATATATTCTTTAGGGGTAACAAAATGAATGGTCATCTTGTCCAAGGGATCAGAAGTAGAGGTAGCAGAGCTAGATCTGGTATACAGTGAAAGGTGTTGGAGCTGGGAAATTATAAATGGTCTGAACATGATTGGGAGTCACAGGTGTGTAAAGCTGTGCCTTGGGCAGGGGCCAGAGTGGAGGGAAGAATGGGCAGACTGGAGCAGGAGACCCTTGATAAAGTCAGAAAGGGAAAATCTGGAACCATATTGTTTTAGAGCTTTTATACCACTTGCCTGAGATTGATTGTCCCTGTTAGGCTTTTAACATATTGTGGCCCCAGTCTCTCCTCTAGGGTAACACTGGACTTGTCTCAATACTCTGCTTCCAGCAACTGTGGCTTTATCAGTCCATGCATATTCCCTGCATCTGTCTTTGGCTGCTGGGTTGGTTTGTGGCTCAGTCAATGACTGGGAAGTTAGAGGCTCTTTCCTCCAAGGCCCCAGACTATTGATGATCAGACCCCTCTAGGTCCCAGGAGTTGGTCCTTTTACCTCATGCCCAACATGACTGTGGGTGGATTTAAAATGGCATCCACTTTCTTGGCTTAATTTAGTCTCAGACTCCTCTTGGCCTGGGTCATTTGCTTTCTGAAGGATGTACAGCTAGGGGTCTTGTAAAGTAATGTGAGTATTTTATGGGTGGGTTGGCAGTCCAGTGACTGAGAGTACCAACTTTGGAAACCAAGAGACAGGAACCCTGCCATTTTCTACTTAACCTCCTCTACATCTCAGTTTCCTTATCTGCAAAATGGACGTCCTATGAGTATCTAACTCACAGGTTTTATTCAAGATGTACATGGAGTTCATAAACAGTGCCTGGCCTATAAGTGTTCAATAGCAGCTGTTGCTATAACTAATCATGATGGTGGTACAAGTGCTCTGGCCCCTCACTCTCCCCTGATGATGATCTGACATAAGCCCAGTTTACTTTGGAGAGTAGAGTAAGTGGCTTTCTGGCATGCACATAAAAGTGGGAAAATAAGAAAAGAATGGAAAAATTTGTTGACAAGTTTGTATGACTGTGCATAGAAAATAAGCTTGCATTTGCATTTGATTTAGTTTCTCCAGTCAAGAAAATGCTAATGAGTATGAATAAATGGTGGTGCTTAATCCTGTAAGTTAAGAGGGAAAAGAAGTCATTAACAAGTTTATTATTATTATTAATACTTACGGTAATCAGGCTCATTTGTAGAGGCTGATTAAAAGTAAACGTCCACATGAAAAAATACTGGATTTAAATTAATGAAAGCTGGAGCCCCAAATATTTAAGATAATCATTTGTGGTATCAAGGTAAGATTAAAGTGATTAAATTATTGGCAATATTTAAACAGAAATATGTGTGTGTTTTTTCCTTGTCTCTCTAAATAAGAATGGGGAGTAGGGATTTCCAAGTCTGATACCTCAATAAACACTTTTCAGTTTTCTTACTCAGATATTAGCAGTTTCATTCAACAACTTTTGTCCCTTCTCTGATGGTTCCATGGATTTTTATACATTCTAACAAGACCTTATAGAAATGTTTCAAATGAAGACTCCTTTGAAGCAGCTTATCATCATTATTTATTATCTTATAGTTATACTGAAATTAAGCACTTAATATCAACTTATACATGAGATGGCAGATCCCGGCAGGTCACGAGGGCTCTTAGAAGAAGTATATCATCTAATCTTTTGCCATGCTGCCATTCAGTCGCCTGCTAAGACATCAAACCTCTTAGTGATGGCATACCCTGTTTTAAGAGACATATATTTTCCAAAAAAGGAAATGTTTCCAAGTTAAATCTTACTTTAAATGGTGTAGGGTAGTTCTCCCCTTAACTTCATTATCTGGTGAATCTTTTGGAATGAGCTGTGAAGGGTTCCTATTTCTTATGCCATCAGTTGTTCCTTTCTCCTGCCTCTTCCCTTTCTGCCTGGGAAGGTGCTCAGGTGATTCCAGCATCCTAACATCCCTCCCCCTTTTTTTCCTTCCCTCATACTGCCAGACTTCTCAAAAGAGTAGCTTGTTCCTGCTGCTTTCACTCCCTCTTACTTCATTTACTCTTCATTCTTTAACTCCTCACCAAATGTGCTCTTGAAGAGATCAATGAAGTCCTCTGCTCAAGCCACTTCTCCTTCTTGATCATTGTGTCCTGCTCACTACCCACTTCCTTCTTGCAATACTTTGTTCTTTTGGACTGAATACTGCCCTCTCCTGTGATCCTCATGTGACAGATGCCCTCCCTATACATAGAGGAAAAAAGCACACTTATCCCTGAAGACAACACAGGGATGCTAAGAGAAATCTGGTAAAAAAAAAAAAAAAAAAAAAAGGAAAAAACCTCCCTGTTTCCTCTAGTTTGTTACACTTAGCCCATACTCCCTTTGTCCTATTTCATTTCTTCACAGCTTTCCACTCTTCATCAAACCTAGTATAAAAACACTCAGTTTTAACCACCTCTTCAGGTCTTCATTTTCTAATAAAAGCTCCTGTGTCACATAGATGTATGTTAAATAAATTAGTATGTTTTTCTTTTGTTAATCTGTCTTTTGTTACAAGGGCTATAGACAGTGAACCTACAATGGGTAGAAGGAAAAAATCATTTTCCTCCTCTACAAAGGCAGAATATGAGGTTGAAAATGTAGATTGGGCCCAGATCCTCCAGATATGCCCGAATATACCTGTACCACAGTGGAAAGAGCACATTAAGCTCCTTCCATGATTCCTACATAAAATGGTGCTGATAAAATCCTACCTCTCCTGCTGATACAAACATTAGATGAGGTAATACACACAAAGCAACTAACATGGTATCTGGCACATGAAAACTGTTCAATGAACGTTTGTGGTAAACTCTGAATAGAGTGCGTTAAGGAGGATAGTCATGTGATCAGGACTATGCCTCCAAAGTACTTACTTGATGGCAGTGGAGGCAGGAGGCAGTAAGACTAGATGCTACATGAGACTGTGGTGAGGGGCCTGGGTAAAGAAAGTAATGCAAGAGAGACAATGAGTAAGACTTGGCACTGGGTTGGAAATAAGGACAAGAGAGGAAGGGGTCACAGGTGACAATAAGGTTTCAAGTTTGGTGACTGGCAAGAAGATAGTATCATTAGGAAACACAAAGAACATGTGACTTCAGTGTTGGCTGTACCAAATCTGAGATTGTCCTGGAAACGTTAAGAAGAGATATCTTGCATGCAGTTAGAAAATCAATCTAGCGCTTGTGAAAGAGTTCTGGACTATAAATAAAGATGTGAAATGAAACCACTCTCTCTTCACACATGTTCTATGTTCTCCTGCTTTGTGCTTTTGTTGTTTCTGTTTCCCCACTTAGAATGCCCTTCCTCGTTTCTCTACATATATAAAATCTGGCCATCCTTCTGGGCAATCTATTTTAGGAAGTGTTCCTTAACCCTCACTATTTAAAAGCTGTCTCTTTTTCTTCCACATGGTCATAGGGCTTTATCTCTTCTCTTCTTAGCAGACATAATTATCTACTTGCATTAAAAATACCAGGATTCTATGCATATATATTCTCCCCTGCTAGGCTGTAAGCCCATGGAGAACAGAGTCCCATATTTTCCATCTTGATATCATCCTGCAATAGTGGGCACACTGCCTTGCATGTAGTAGGAATTCAGTAACTATTTGTAGTATGAATGAATGAATGAGGAAATGGCATGAACCAAGTAGGAGATTGAGTTGTAGGGCACTCCTCCAAATTTATTAAGTCACCAAAATTTATCTTCGGATATCTAGGTGCTCCTGGCTGGGCCCATTATCCTTTTTCACAATGTTTCCTTGCCATTCTTTACTTTAAGCACCTAGGACCCCCCTACTCTCCCCATTTCTACCAACTTTGTGACCCAAGGCAAGTCATATAAACTCTCTCAGCCTCATCTCCCCTATGTAAAATAAGCTTGATGTCAATATCTCCTGGGTTAGTGTGAGGATTAAACATATGAATCCTACATAAGTAGTTGTGTAACGTGTCTAGAAAGCACTAAGCATGTAGTCCACACTCAGTGATTGTTGTTTATTTCCTCTCAATTTTTTTCCCTAAAAAAGCTGGTCTCACAAAAAGGCTTAAAGACTAATAAAGATGCTTAATGAGTTACCATTATTTGGGGTATTTGCATTTTAGTTTAGTTAATTAGCTCAATCATTCATTTTATTCCATATTAATGGATTTTTTTTGTGGGCCTCTGTGTATTTCAGAGACTATTGACTTTAACAATTAAAAATTAAATAACAAAATATTTGGGGTCAGATGTTACTGAAATTTTACCTAGTAGTTTGAATCCAAGTACATGGACCTAGAAGGATATTTGACTTGTTTTAGTAGTATGTTATACCTCACAGTATTAGGGTATCTTTTCTGTTTGAAAATTTCACTATTGATGGAATTCCTAACTTGAGAACTTTATTATCTCTGAAGGCAAGGACAGAAGGAGACTCAGGGAAGGCAGCACACAAAACACCATAGTCTTTCCAAATGTTGCTGTTTTGTCTTACCAGGCCTCTGTTTTTGTAGTAAAACTATTTGATGGAGGTACATTTTGCATACTTCGCTAAGGATCCTGGACCCCACGATAAAATGATTCTGAATATCCTGTGCTGAGAGGCACTGTGAGTAGCCAGTGATTTCCTTGGGACTTGTTTAGCCATAACAGAGATAGGCCTATACGCAGAGCTAGGGGAATTCAGGAGACAAGACATCGAAGGACTGGGGTTGCAGGAGGGTGTTGGTGATTAGAGCAGGCACACCGCCCTTTTGGATTCCTTAGCACTTTTTATACATCCAAAGGGCTAAAACATTCTCCCAATGTCTCCATAAAACAATTATGGCATAATTTCTACTCACTTTACAGGTGGGGAACTGAGAAGCATAGAGAGATTCAAGGCATCTTTTATTTGGTTCCACCTTACCTGTTCCTTTATATCTTCAGTCCCTTAGTATCACCAACTGCAGCCATCACACCACCTTTTTTGTTATTCCCTAATTGTACCATGTTTCTCTCCCAGCTTTGCTGTAGAAGAGGGAAGTATACTGATCCCAATTTACAGATGAAAAGACTGCAGCTCAGAGAGCTTAAGCAACTTGTGCTAGCTCACCTGGTTTGTCATGGCAAGTCTGGGACAGAATTTCGGCCTACTGACTGCCAATCCATTTCACTTAACCTCCCTTCTTTCAGACCTTAGGAAAGCAGAGATCCTAGGAGAACCCCTCAGTGCACATTGAATCTCTGCACCCACAACAGCAGACACAGCAGATGGAAGAAGGAAGGAAGCACTACCTATCCTGCTCTACTTATTCCTTGCCCAGGGATTCTCCTCTTGGCAACTTAACTACTTTCTAGAGTCAGCATTTAGTGATGGTTGTAAAAACACAAGCAATTTAGCACACAACACTCTGAACTATAAACTTGGTAAATAGGATCAGGGGGAAGATTTAAGTGGAAAGGACAAGTGCTATAAAGACTTAACAGGAATTCATTAGGCTTCACAGATAAAGCAGATAAAAGATCCATAACCACAGGCAGGAAGTGAAAGGAAAATCCTAAATCGTTAAGATGCAATGAGGTCCTGCCACAATTCATTAATCAGATCTTCCTCAGGGGCACTGGCCCAAGAATTCAAAGGAACGGAGAGCAGGAAGGCTTCGATGGCTGCCATTTTAGATGAGGGCAGGGTCTTCCTGGCACACAGGGATGTGTCATCCTCTCAATACTACCATTTCTCCTTTGACCAATTCTTTCTGTTTCTATATGGTAGTATTATTTGCTGTCATTTATACTTTGCTCCTTTTCTTTCTCCTCTCTGCTTCTCCACTTTCCTCTCTTAAAAAAATCCTGTTCTTTTTCTTCTCCACCTTCCTCTGCCTTTACCATCTCTCTCTCACCTTCTCTCCACATACTTCAATTTCCCACCCTAGTCAGACTCTCCTTGGACCTGCTGTCCTCTCTTCTTCACCCTCATTTCCTACTGCCTCGCATATTCTCCCTGTAGGATGCAGCACTTTCTCCAGCCTGCTGTGTGCAAGCTGTGCGTGGGGGCGAATTCACTCAACACTCTTCTTTGTCTTTCTCACATTTCTTTTAGCATTTTTGTATGACTGAGAGAAGCAGAGGGGTAGAGCATAAAATAACCAGTTAATTTGGTCCTAAATTGTTTTCTTTTATCATTAAATTAGATGTCCTCAGATTTCTTTGTAAAATCCAAACATAAGTAGGCTGAAAACTATATCAGTGTTCCTTTGGAAATTTAAAGGGATGCAGTTGAAGAGAATATTAACTATTATGAAATATATTTTTCTCCTCACAGATTTTCTGGAAAAAACATACTGGTATGACTTTTCACTCTCCTGTTCTCTGTCATTCTCCCAGAAGGGATGTAAAATATTTTCAAGAATTGAGTAATATTTTATTTCAATTTTTGTACAGTTTTCAAAGTAACTGCCTATAAGTGGAAAGGAAGAACTAAAGAACTTAGGAGCAATGCAGTGCCACTTTTAATAAATCAAAAGGGAGGGAGAGTGGGTATTGTTAAGTGACAGAAGGGAAACTGCTCAGAGAACAAACTCTCTCTCTCTCTCTCTCTCTCTCTCTCTTTCTCTCTCTCTCTCTCTCTCTCTGTGTGTGTGTGTGTGTGTGTGTTTGTGTGTGGTTATTGTTGTTGTTGTTTCTACAGTATCTTGAAGATCCATTCTAGTCTCATGAGTTTTCTATAGTTGCTGGCAAGATTGTAGTAGGACGAGTATCTGTGCTCCCTTTCATAGTAAAGCTCTGGATGAACCCAGCACACGTTTGGCTGCAGTAAAAAGCAATTTTTCATACACCAGGGGGCTGCAATTTGAGTATTGTAATGATTAGCGATTTCCTCCAGTTGCAGTTGACCCCCTGCTCATTTTTATATAGTAAATGTAAAAAGGAAAGGGAAAAACTTGACAGTGCTGGTTGATTGAAATTCCAAGAGGAACTTTCATGCAGGTAAAACATTGAGAAAAGCCAGGGTGCTGGGAACTTCAGGATGAGAAAAAAGAGAAATAGAGAAAGAAAAAAAATTGTAAAATTCCCCGAAGTCTTTCTGATTGCGAATAAAGTGTATGTATTTTTTAGGCTGTTTGATGTGCTATCTCCATATTTAATGGCTTTCATCTTCCCTCTAATATCATGTTCTCTCTTTTCTTACTTATTTTCCCCACCTGCCTATCTTTCTCCTTCTTCCTTTCCTTTTCCTCTTTCCCTTTTCTCCAGAAAAAAAGCTGTAAAATGTCTCTCGAAGAGGCAGACTCTGTAATGGTGCCTGGTTGTCATGGAAACACACAGATTGCCAGACCTTGAGTGCTGCCACCATGATCTAGGATCAGACCCTCATTGGGTCAGAGGCTAAGTCTGTCCCTGGAATTTCTGGACAAGGGAAACCAGGAAATATAAGGCCATTTGGTGTATAAGTCGGTGCCTACAGATAAAAGCTAGAAAAATGGCATCTAAATAGTTGTTTCTTTTGTTTCACACTCTTCATAATTACATTTGCTGTTAAGAATATAGATGAAAGTGGCTGTCAGTGTGACTGAAAAATAAGCATAATGGCAGTATTTTCTTATTATTCTTTATTTGTAAATTGATATATTTTATGTCTCTGAGGAAGGGTCGCAGTTTGAAGATATTTTGCCAACTCTCTCATATCAGACCTGGTACAAAGAATTGCTTTTTCAATAGAATAAAAATGTTTGGTGACTTTATATATGCCATCATCATCTTTCTTCTCCTAAATCAGTAACATCGCACTTTGCAAAATATATAAAATTTTATTGAGATTGTTTCATATAAGCCCAGTATTTCAAGCTAGGTAATATGGGTGTCACCTCTGTCTCAGACCAGGTCTCTAGAACACTCAGTTTTCCTTTCTCTTCACAGCTCCATATGGTGCCAAAGGTCATATCACTCTTAGAGATTAGGTACTGTTATGGATAAAGGCGAAGGCAATGGGCTAGTTAGGTGAGGACTGAGCAAGATTCACTAGGACCTGTGACCTCTTTTTAGTTTGGAAAAAATCTCATCTCTCTTTTGATTTATCTCAGAGACACTCCTCTTTTCTTGTTTCACCTCCTCAGCATCCATACTGATTCTCCTGTCATTCATTTCCAATGGACTCTGATGACCCCGGAAGCCAAAAGCTCAAAACCATTCAAAACTCGTCCTTTTCCCATCATGGCCTGAGAGTTTGCTCCTTAAAGCATCCTAGAAAATAAGGGAAGTAGTTATAGTCCACTCGTTAGAAAAACAGCAACAATGAATGTAGTTAAGTTTCCTGTTAAAACATGAATCAATATTTTGACCATACACTCTATAAAAAATACTCTTTCCTCCAACTAGTTCAGCAAGCAGATTGAGTGATAAATGCATAAATGCTAAGAGGTTGGTGAATGCTCCTGTCAGGTGACGTATTTTACTCCTTAGGATTTTGTGAGGCATGTATGATTTTGCAAAGCTCTCAGGAGTGGAAGGGAGTCATTGTTCCAGTCTGTGACAGTTCACCAAGGGCTTACTCAAACTGTCTTTAGCACACACCAGTGCAGGCAAGACTCAATTGCCCACATACTCCTTTAGCAGATGCTTCTCTCTACCAGTTATTCCCCCGTCAGCTGTGTCAAACCTCAGCTTTATACTGGTTCTTTTCACTTAGTGCATTAAAAACTCAAGACTTCTCTATTCTTAAAAAAAGAAGAAAAGAAAAAAAGAAAGAGGGAAAGCAAACAAAGTCCAGTCCTTAACATCATGCCTCTCTTATTAACCACTTACTACCTTTCTTTCACTTGGTAGCCAAAGATTTTTTTTGTGTTTGTTTTTTCCTGCAGCACTTATTTATTTTTTATTGTGGTAAAATATATGTAAAGTAAATTTACCATTTAATCATTTTTAAGTGGATAGTTCAGTGTCATTATGTATATTTACACTGTTCTGCAATCATCACCACTATTTTCAGAACTCCTCCATGAAACTCTGGCTGTGTGCGGTGGCTCACACCTGTGATCCCAGCACAGGTGATGGAAGGTTGAGACAGGTGAATCACGAGGTCGGGAGTTTGAGACCAGCCTGGCCAATATGGTAAAATCCCGTCTCTACTAAAAAACAAGAAACAAAAACAAAAGCAGAAATACAAAAATTAGCCAGGCATGGTGTGCGCCTGTAATCCCAGCTATTCGGGAGGCTGAGGCAGGAGAATTGCTTGAACCCAGGAGATGGAGGTTGCAGTGAGCCGAGATCGTGCCACTGCACTCTAGCTTGGGCCACAGAGCGAGACTCTGTCTCAAAAAATAAAAAATAAATTAAAAAATAATAACTCACCATTCTCCCTTCCCCACCAGTCCCTGGCAACCACTATTCTCCTTTCTATCTCTATGACTCTGACTAACTCTGACTACTCTAGGTACCTGAGGCAAGTGGTATAATAGTTGTTTTTTTGTGTGTGTGTGTCTGGCTTATTTCACTTAGCATAACATCTTCAGGGTTCATCCATGTTAGAGCATGTGTCAGAATTTCCTTCTTTTTTAAGGTTTAGTAATATTCCATTATATGTATATATCACATTTTGTTCATCTCTTCATCTGTTGATGGACATTTAGGTTGTTTCCTCCTTTGGCTGGTATGCATAACGCCACTATGAACATTGCTATATCTGTCTGAGTCTCTGCTTTTAGTTCTTTGGGGTATATACTCAGAAATGGAATTGCTAGTACAGCCAAACATTTTACTTTTGTTTTGCTTTTCAAAGTAATCTAATTTCGTAGTTTTAAAAGTCAAAAAGTTCTAGATGGCTTATAACAAAGAACAGCAGTCACCTGTCCTGCCTCTCTTCACCCCAACCCTTTCTTCAAAGTCACCCACTTTAAACTCTTCAGCTGTTTGTTCTGTTTACCATATTTACAAATTTCATATGGATTTGTTGATATTCCTACACTGGCCATTATACTCATTTCCCACTATAGAAGATAGGCTTACTTCTTACATATCATTATGGTAGAGTGTTTGAAAAAGTGGCTACAACAAATTCTCCCATCCCTGTATGCATACCCCTTTCCAAATTGCCTTTATAGCTCCTCCTATCTAGAGGTAGGATCTGTTTTTCTACCCATACAATCTAGACTGGCCATATGATTTCCTTTGACCAAAAGAATGTTCTGGCAATGATCCTGTGGGATCTCCAAACCTAGACTTCAAGAGCCCTTTCACCTCTGCTCTTGGAACACTGCTCTGAGGCTGTCATGTAAACAAGCCCGATCTGACTGAAGGGTGATGAGATACTTGAAACACAGACAAGGTGTCCTAGCTGAGACTCTTAGGTCTACTAGTAGACAGCCAGCACCAGTCCCAAAACATGAGTGTGAGGTCATCTGGAGTCCCCCAGATAAGAGCCATATGAGTGAAGAACTGTCTGAGCCCTGTCCAAATTGCTGAGCTACAGATTCATAAGCAGACTTCAGTTGTTTTAACTGTTTTGGGATGATTTATTACACAGAAATAGATTTCTGATATTATTCATTGCTCATGCATATTTCATCACCTTGTATCTTCCTAATATAATTTTATAATGCATTTGATCACATCTATATTCATTATTTTCATAATTAATAATTGTCAACATAACCACTGTGTTAACATTGCTCAATGCTGAGCCCAGAGCTATGTTATGAATGCCTCAACTTTTGGTTCTTTTTGTTTTGTTTTTAAATTTGCTTACCTTTCTTCCAGTCTCTTGCTAAGTCTTTCTATATCCTTCAATAACTCTATAAAATTATTCTCAATCCAATCTTCCTCACTATAAAGCTATCAGAAAATCTATCACTTTTATTTGCTTCTGGAATCCTGTCTCTCAGAGCCTTTTTCTTTTCTGCTTTAGTCTGGAGTGGCTGCTCTATAAAATGGCTGCCCAGCTGTTGTCATGGGAGTTGCTTTCTTAATATAGTGGGAATTCTATTGACCTCCTTTATTCTGTGTCCACTATTGTGTGACTCCCGTGTCTTCCTCTTTCTTTTTGGCAGTATTTTGTTTTGTAGGAGCTTATCCTCTAGAAGTTTCCTGAGAAAGAATGCATAAGAAGTGTATTTTTCGAGACCTCGCATATAAGGAAATTACTCTATTTTCACTCTTGATTCATAGTTTGGCTGGGTATAGAGTTGTAAGGTAGGCATTTGTTTTTTCAGATTATTTTGAAGACATACCTCATTGTCTTCTGATTTTCAGTGTTGCTGTTGAGAAGTCTGATGCCATTTTTATTTCTAGTTCTTTGTATGTAATTTATTTTTTCTTATTAGAATCTTTTCTTTATACTCAGGATTCTTAAAATTCATAGTCATGTCATGCTGTGAATTTCTTTTTCATCATTATGTTGGGCCTTTGGACTTCTCAATCTGGAAATTTGTTTCCTTCAGAAATACTCTCGTATTTTTTTCTTTGACAATTCCCCGAACCACCCTTTATTTTCTCTCTTATTAAGAATTCCTCATTTTGGATGTTTGACTGCTTAGATCTCCTAGTTTTTATTGATATTTCTTTTTGATTTACCTCCTATGAGACATCCTCACCTTTGTCTTTTGGTTCTGTCTTTTTAAAAATTTGAATGCTAGACCCACATATTCAACTGCTTGCCCATCTGCACGAGGTTGTTTTTCCAGACTTTTCTAATTCAATCTGTCCAGGACTAAATTCATATTTGGTGAAAGTCCTTGTTGTCTATTCTCTGGCTGAATGGAACTACCATCTTTCAAGGAAACACAGCTATCATTGACACCACTCATACTCATACCCTAATTCAAGTCCTCTTTATTCTGCTTTTTTAATGGTTCTTTAATATTAATTGCTCTTTGACACCCCTAGCTCTGCCCTAGCTCAGGCCATTGCTATGTCATTCCTGCATTATGACAATGCCTTCTCCACTTATATCGCTGATTCCTGGGTGACTCCAATCTGATAAATTTTTATATTGCAGCCAAACCTTGAAATTAAACTCGGATCATTTTCCCCACCCTTCACTATGCAGGCTTCTGTTCTACATTTTTTCTTACCTCTATTAAACTTTTCTTCTTCTTTTTTAATCTTGAGCATTTCAGTTGTCTATTCCCTTGCTTAGCTTCCACCCTAGACCCTGAATGACTTTAGGGCAGGATAATGGTTGTTAGCAAGTTCACAATAAATATTTATTGCAAAAATCTCTACCCCCTAGGGTAGAGCATTTGATTTTTGGATTACTCTTTCTGTTAGAATATTTTCCCTCATTCTGAGTTGGAATTTATTATCTTAGAATGTCTTCTAATTCATTATAATTGTATTCTGTGACTATAAGCCCCGGAATTTCTAGGACACAATATATGATTTCAAATACTTACTATTTTGTAAGCTATCCCAGGGTCCTGGAACTTCCAGCTCTCTGTATTCAAACCGTATATCCTAGGTTAACTCTTACACTTAGAAGTGGCACAAAAACTATTTGTGTCTTGATTTTTGGTTTGGAAAGTTTGGGAACAGCACAGTAGAGAACCAATCTAATCCTGCCTGCTTACCACAGATATTGAAGTCAACAATTATGTTCCTCTTTTCCCTAGGTTGATTTGTTTCTTTTTTGGGTGAAGGCTCATAGATTACTCTTTACTTACCTCTGGATCTCTGTGCCCCTATTTAAAGTGTGTGGTGAACCCAGGTGATGCTACCTGTGCAGAACAGATCAGACAATCTTCTCCCTGCCTCTGGACAATCTTCTCCCTGCCTCTGCTTTTAACACAGCCCAAGTTTGCTTTTGCTTTCTAGGTACAACCATATTATGTTTATGACTTTTAGGTTTTTCTTTTTTAATTTATGATATCAAGACATATTTTCTACATTGTACACTTGTGCATTGAGTTTATTCCTGTTAAAATACATCTGGTTGGGTTTGAACCATCATGTAATGTCACATTTTACTCTGGATCCCAATTCTACCACTCAGTGTATTATCCTGCCTTCTCAGACTTGTGACAATAAAATAATGTTAATTTGAGTTATTGGCCTGTGCCCAGTGTGGCTGGAACTTCGAAGGACATTTGTTAAAATAGAATTCTCCTTCTAAGTTGTTTTCCTCTGATGCTATTTGTCTTGTGAATACCTGTTTATGTGCTTGAATTTCACCCAGTATTATATTTTACAGTAGGAATTTGGGGTCAGAAAAGTATCTTTTGAGCTAACACATAGTTAAGGAATATAGTTCTGTAAGAAATAATTTTCCTCCATAATAGAATGGAGGCTGTAGTCCCATTCAAATACCTTTTCCAATATTTGTTCATAGTTCTTCTGTCATGTAAGCATTTGCAGATCCATTTTAGTAATAAGACAACTAGTTATAAATCCTCTGTCTCTAACCTGAATATTTTTTTAAAACTATAGACTTCAGTGTTCTCAGGGGCAGGGGCATGGATGCTTTTTACTTCTCTATCAGATTATCCCTTACCCACCTGCCCCCAACGACCCCGAAAAAAAAACTTCCCTAGATAAGTAAACATTTTTCTCTCTCCTATGTCTATGCTTTCTCATATGCTAGCTTTTCTTTCTGGAATGTCTCTCCCTTCCCCATTTGCTGTGGGCTAAAATTCCTATTCTTTCTCAAAGCCTAACTTAACTTTCACATCCTTTGAGAAGCCTGTCTTCATATGTAGTCAAGCCTCAATTTTTCTTCACCTTGAATTCTTAAGATACTCATTATGTTAACTATTTTTTCTTGAAATTGACTTGAATGGCTGGGCACTGTGGCTCCACCTCTAATCCCAGCATTTGGGGAGACTGAGGCAGGAGGATTGCCTGATCCCAAGAGTTTGAGATATTGACTTTAATGTCACATTGTTTTCTTATTTAGAGGGTGCTAGTATTATTTCCTGAGATGGATTATAAACTGAGGGTGGGGACCACTTCTCCTTTTTCTATAAGACTCCCTACTATTCTTTGCAGAGTTTTAGGCACATTACGTTAATCTAATTGGATTGAAATTTTGGAAAACTTGAGGAAAGGAAATGAATCTAAGAAATCATGGCTGAAGAATCATTACTTTTCTTTAAAAACAAGCACATGGAAAGAAAATGCTCTTTGAAATCTTTAGAAGAACATGTCTCAGAGCTGCTGCAATTTTTCACAAAAGCATTCTAAGTCTAATTTGAACATCTGCTATCACAAGAATTTTACATCCCTTCTGTGGGCTCATGAGAAAGGGCCATGAAGGAGAGGCTGTGACGGATAGTTCAGGGAGCCTCACCCTAGCCTTGGCACAGGGCAAGGCTATGAAACTGCACTTTTCAAGAGCTAGCAGGGAAGATTTGGAATTTCTCCTGTTAACACAAGGGACACATAATTTGATTTTTTATGTTTTGTACTTTTTTTTGCCAGGAAAAAGGAGAGTCCTTGGATATTTTAGGAGAGTTTTATCACCTCCAACCATTTGGTTTCAAGGTAACAATACATGCTTCTTTCTTCTACCACCCTTATTCATTCCAACTCATCTGGGAGGTCAATGCAGAAGGATTAGGTTTGACTCTGTTTAAAAAGCCCAGTTTATAGTTAGCCTAAGCAGGTCATTTTTACCTTATAGAGCCCTACTTAAGCAATGGAATCAATCACTTTCTTCATTAGATGTTTGACATTTATTAAAATCGTGTATTGTGCTATGTATTATAATTGAGCCACTATCCACTATGAGTGATTTATACCTTTTAAATATGTTTTTTATATATATATAAAACATATTTATATATATATATTTATATATATATATATATATATATATATATATATATATATATATATATATATAGGGTTTTTCTAATATAGTGAAGAATTAAATTTACTCAATGAGAGGTCTGACCTTTGTCCCTGACCCTGGAAGATAATCTCTAACCCTTGGACTTTCCAGAGTGATAAGAGTGTCTTTGCTATTCATAGCGGATTCCTCAGACTGCACCTGACCTGATAGTGTATGCCAATGAGATGACTCAGGGGGAGGCTGTCCATGCTAGAAGTGCCAAGCATGTGATTAGAGGGTTTGGGCTTTCAACCATGTGATATCAGCCTTACCTTTTGGGAGGAGAGGGAGGCTGGAGATTGAGTTCATTCAGGAGGGTGCTGATTCAATCAATCATGCTTATATAATGAAACAAACAAACAAAACCCAAATACTCTGGACACTGAAGCTTGGGTGCACTTCCCTGGTTGGGAATACTCTGGGTGAATTGTCACACATCAATGCTAGGAGGGTAACAAGTCCCTGAAGATAGTGGTAGCTTTGTGTTTGGAAGTCTCCCAGATCTCACTCTGTGCTTCACTGTTTCTTTGGCTGGCTCTAATTTGTATCCTTTTGCTATAATAAAACTGTAATCCAAAGTGTGATGTTTTCCTGAAATCTGTGAGCCATTCTAGGAAATTGTTGAACCTGAGGGTGATTGTGGGAATCCCCAATTTTGTAGCCAGCTAGTCTGAAGTGTGGGTGGCCCTGGGGACCTCTGAATTTGCTGTCTTGACCTCTGAACCGATGTCTGAAGTGAGAGCAGTCTTGTGGAGACTGAATCCAAAGACTGCCTTTTCTCTAATTCACTGTAGTAGTCTATCAAGAAACAGGAAATAGAAAGAAGAAGACAAAAAATTTATGTCAAACCATGAAACTCAGGTAACTCAAGGTAATTTTTTAACTCTATTTCTCCTACAACAAAGCTGGGAAAAGGCTGGAGGGTATTTTTTTTTTTGTCTGTGATTCATCTGTTGAACTTAATGCATAAAACTTTTGAGAAAGTGCCCTTATTTTTCTAGGCAGGGGACATAGCCCACACCCTTTAGGTATTTAGGATCAAAAATGTTGGAATCCTGAATGGTGGTGGTGATGGTGAAATAATTCCAAATCTCTTCTCAAGGTGGAGCTCATTGGGCATCTCTTTTCTTGCAAATGGAGATGCAATGGGAATCACAGGATCTGTACCTCTTTAAGATAACTGTAAATAGCCAATGAGACAGAGAAAGCTGCTATTTAAAAGCTAAGTGCAGTTGTGAGGAATGGGGTGGGCTAAAATGCTTTCCTAGGGTTCTCTGTTTTGTCTTCTAAGCTCCCAGACCTAGGAGGACCTCATTCCTTATTTTTCTTCTTCTCATCTTTCCCTTTCCCCAAATTGGCCTTTTGCTATTTGCTCTCTCTTCCCTTCTTATCACCTATGTACTCTGATCATGTTTTGATGCTCTATAATGATCCACCCATTGACAGGGATATTTGCATTTTTCCTTCCTTCCTTCCTTCCTTCCTTCCTTCCTTCCTTCCTTCCTTCCTTCCTTCCTTCCTTCCTCCCTCCCTCCCTCCCTCCCTCCGTCCCTCCTTCCTTCCTTCCTTTCTTTCTTTCTTTCTTTCTTTCTTTCTTTCTTTCTTTCTTTCTTTCTTTCTTTCTTTCTTTCTTTCTTTCTTTCTTTCTTCTTCCTTCCTTCCTTCCTTCCTTCCTTCCTTCCTTCCTTCCTTCCTCCCTCCCTCCCTTCTTTCTTTCTTTCTTTCTTTCTTTCTTTCTTTCTTTCTTTCTTTCTTTCTTTCTTTCCTGTCTTTCTCTCTTTCTCTCTCTCTCTTTCTTTCTCTCTTTCTTTCTCTCTCTCTCTCTTTCTTTCTCTCTCTCTCTCTCTCTCTCTCTTTCCTTCCTTCTTTCTTTCTTTCTTTCTTTCTTTCTTTCTCTCTCTCTCTCTCTCTCTCTCTTTCTTTCTCTCTCTCTCTCTCTCTCTCTCTTTCTTTCTTTCTTTCTTTCTTTCTTTCTTTCTTTCTTTCTTTCTTTCTTTCTTTCTTTCTTTCTTTCTTTCTTTCTTTCTTTCTTTCTTTCTTTTAGATGGAGTCCCACTCTGTCACCCAGGCTGGAGTGCAGTGGCATGGTCTCAGCTCACTGCAACCTCCGACTCCCAGGTTCAAGCGATTCTCTTGCCTCAGCCTCTTGAGGAGTTGGGATTACAGGTGCCCACCACCACACCCGGCTATTTTTTTTGTATTTTTAGTAGAGACGGAGTTTCGTCATGTTGGCCAGGCTGGTCTTGAACTCCTGATCTCAGGTGATCTGCCTGACTCAGCCTCCCAAAGTGCTGGGATTGCAGGCGTGAGCCACTGCACCCAGCTGATATTTGCATTTTCACAAGAACGAAAGTCTTAAACCTAGAGATCAAGCATGGAAGGTGGAATTTCCAATCTCATTTGCTGTGAAACTATAGATTCAGAGGCCTGAGAACTGCTCTGTGGAAGTCTTCTGCCCAGGCGGACTTCCACACCTCACTCACCCTAATGCTGTGTTTCAGTGAGGACCTCAGGCTACCGAAGGGGCTATTTTTCTTCCTTGAGCTGGCCTGGAAAAGAGAAATTAATTTTGGTAATACTTTAGAGAGAAGAATATAGGAAATTTGTAGGTGATTCATGAATCATGTTGGCTCTCAGCAGCAGAATTTTGAGGTGATTCTGGAGAGCGTGACCTTGAGTAAGCCCTTCAGAGAAGGTGGATTGAGGCCACAGCTAAATAAATTGAAATTGAGTGAAATCAAGCTAAAAACAGTGGCAGCCAGCCTTAGAGGCAGCAGTCCTCCTGTGTAAATACACAGAAAGACCTGTGTCTTTCCACAAACAGCTGTGGAATCTTGGACAAATCACTGTTCCTTTTTAGACTTGGTTTTCTCTGGCAAGTCAGGTGTTCTTTAAAGACCCTTTAAGCTCTAACAGTGTCATGATTTTTTAGTCCAGGGATGAGCTTAGGAACAAGAGAGATAGCCATCATAGAATAAAAAATTTATATGAGGTAGGCTACTTTGGAAGCCCAAATACAGTGTTTGTGGCCTGGAAATTTTACGTACATACTCTCTGCTTTGGTACAAAAGGAGAAGAACTAGCGAGGGATCTGAAATCCAGTGCTTTTTTGATGGTGGGGCCAGCGGAGAAAGTAGAAAGTGGAACTGAATGCAATTGGTGAGGAGAAACGGACAATAAGAGCCATTCTTCAGCTTTCTTCCTCCTTCTATTGCTGCTGCATGGAGAACCTCACCTTTAAAGAAAAGAATATCTGGAATATTTGTCCTTTATTATTTTATGAATGTATATTATGACAGCACATTCTAACCAATAAGTTTATGTCCAGGGATGGTCCTCTGAACTGTGATAGTCTTTGTCCATCTTCAAAGTTCTCTTACCTCTTCTTGTGATCTCTTTCATCATGCATTCTCAATGCCACCCTGAAAGGAAATGATACCTTCCTAGTTAGTAGCAGCAAACTCTAACTTTTCTGAAGTTGGCCCTACATGGAGGAGAATCTCTTGTGGGGTAGGACTTTGGGGGATTGGACTCATAGATTTATCTTGCTTTTGAGTTTTGTTTCTTGGATGAGACCAACACAAGTGGCCTCATGAGTACACTGATCCAAGTGAGATACAAGTTTCCTTTCCCTTGATTTTCAGTAGTCCAGCTGAGCCAAGACTAGATATTCTCATGAGTAGGACTGGAGTAGACCTAAGGCCACAAGCAGGATAGTAGTGTGGTGCTCTTCCATCTGATATGTCTTTGTAAGTGATGTGTTTGGGGAGCAGAGAGAAACACTTGTGGTAGTAGGACTTAACCTTTCCTTGATGATCCCTGAGTAATTTAACCACTAACCCACATCTTCATACCCAATTCGGAAAATCAAAAGTCCAACGATTAACCAGTTTTACCATTTTTGGAAGACCTGACCCTCAGGGTCTCTCTCAATCTTTGCTTCCCAAATGGTTTTCAGTCAGTACGCTTTCTCTTTTAGAGGAGCTTCAGTAAATACAATTTTCTCCTTGCTGAATTTCTGGCAATGTTGTAGCCCCTTCAAGAGGGACATTTCAGGCAGTTGCTCAACTGATTTGGTCTCTCACAAGCTGAGGATCAAGTAACTACCATACAAAGAACACTATGAAATTTTATTTTAAATAGATCTTTTTTTGAGTGCAGACAGTTCCTGCCCTACTCTTCAGGTATCTTTGGGAAAAACCCAGCCTGGCCCCTTTCATTTCAAGTCGCTGGTCTCTCTTTATGGGGAGGACATTATCTTTGTACATACCACCTATGGATGCCACCCAGGCATTTAGACTCTGATGTCTAGATCTTTCATTTCTGGTTTCTTCTCATAGATTAGCCTGTACCATTATTACTGAACACTAACAATGACCCTCCATGAGGCCATATCTATTTCCAGGGGTGGCCTTCATAGAATGATCAGTCTCCATGGAGTAACTATAACAGAATATAATGTCATAACCCCAATAGTCATATCACATTTACAGTAATGAGGAGCGTTTTTCTACACATCCCACTCCCAATGACTGCCTTGAGCAGTCAAGATGCCTTCACTGCTGCTGTTCTAAACCTCTTTATTCCTCTTCCTCCACTTACAGCAGAACCCAAACTCTTTTTTCAATAAGCTGACTCTTAGAAAAGAACTGATAAGCTAAATTCCAAGAAGGTGCTCCTGGCTAAAAACAGCATAATAGATAATTTAACTTTGGAGTAACAATGCTTTAAATTCAAATGAGCCAGGCTCTAAAAATGAAGTTTAGTGATTGTCACAGGCCACTAAGAAGATATTTTGGGTCTGAGAGACTTCCCTGGTTTCAACTTAAATCACACACAATAAGTAGAAGCTTATTCCATTTATGCCTGCATGATGCCTGCCTTTTGGCTTGTTGGTTGGGCTATTCTTTAATAGAGTAAGGGGAGATTTGGAAGAAGTAGGTTCCTACTAGACAGTCTCTCATTCCACCATTATTGAGCTTCTTACAGTGCTGTGTGTGTTAGGAGGTGGTAGGTGGTGGTACACTGCAGTGTGCTGGAAGGTATTCCAAACCTTAGGGTAAACATGGCAACCCTTCTTGGAGCATAAATCTCTTCTTGAATATGTGGGGAAAATAAGTGCAGTGAGATTATTTATTGAAACTTTAATGTGTATTTTGTGTTGAGGGCATGGAAGCATCAGAAAGAATGAGAGCTTTTTTTTTTTTTTTTTTTTTTTTTTAAGTTTTCCTGAATTCTGAGAAGGCTATTGTTGTTCTTGTTGCAGTAGCAGCTTGAAGATAATCTATCTTTCAGGCTTTTCTCAAAACCCTAAACTCTTTGATTGTGCTAAGGGCATGTGTGTATATATGCAGGGATGGAGGGATGTGAAGAAAATAGTTGGAACTAACAGAGAAAGGAGATTCTCAGAAGCCTGGGAAGGGATGCAGGGCTATGAGGGGCCTGGTGCCCCTATCCCTGATTGCCAACTGAGAACTGCAGAGGGTAGGCTGGCCTTGGGTGCTGGGCTTTAGCCTCAGCAAAAGTCCCAGTGGTAGAGCTGAGGCTTGGCAGGGAATGTATGGAGCTTCCTCACCCGCTAACTCCAAGGGCCATGCACAGTTGGGCAATGAGCCCAGTAGTGATAACCAGTACAAACCAAGGACTGAAGGCCCTTCCTCAAATATCCTGTCCCAAATACCCTGAGACTTTGACAGTACTCTGGGAGATATAGATATGCATATAGAGTTACAGGATTGACTAAGATAATTTCTTGCCCATCTGGCATAGAGAGGAGGGGCCTACATTAGATTTAGTTTTGCAGAAAAAAAATCTAATGTTTGTGAAAAACTTGGTGTATTGGTTATTTATTGCTGTGTAACAAATTACCCCAAAATCTGGTGTCTTAAAATACCAAACCCTGTAATCCCAGCAATTTGGGAGGCTGAGGTGGGTGGATTGCTTGAGCTCAGGAGTTTGAGACCAGCCTGGGCTACATGGTGAAACCTTGTCTCCACCACCACCACCACCACCACCACCACCACCACCAACAACAACAACAAAAATCAGCCAGGGGTGGTGGTATGTGCCTGTAGTCCCAGCTACTAGGGAGGCTGAGGTGGGAGGATCGCTTGAGCCTGGAAGGCGGAGATTGCAGTGAGCTCATATTGCCCCACTGCATTCCAACCTGGGTGACAGAGTAAAATCCTGTCACAAAACAAAACAAAAATCCTGTCACAAAATGAAACAAAACTGAATGTTTAGTCAGATGCCACTGGCTCAGGGTTTCTCACAAGATTGCAATCAAGGTGTCAGCTGGGATTGAAGTCATCTCAAAGTTTGACTAGGGGAGGATCTGTTTTCAAGCTCACTCATGTGGCAGGCCTCAGGTTTTCTCTGGATATTGACTGGAAACCTCATTTCCTTGCTCTGTGGACCTCTCCATAGAGCTATTACTCACAACATAGCAACTTGATTCCCTTAGAGAAAGGGCTGAGAGAGGGAGAGAGACAGAGAGAGAGAGAGAGAGAGAGAAGAGAGGGGCATAGATTGGGCAAAAGAAAAGACAAGGTGTGGGGAGAGAGAAGGAGAGATGAATACAGAGGCATAGTCTTTTTGTAACCTTATCTTGAAAGTGGCATTCCATGGCTCTGCCACATTCTATTAATTAGAAGTAAGTTGGTAGGTACAGGTCATATACAAAGAGAGGAAGTACAAGGGCATGAATACCAGTCTGTAAGGTGAATACCACCATACAGACTGCCAAGTACTCCTGAGTTTGAGAGGGCAATTTTGTTCCCTCTATACATAAGCAAACATAATTATGTTATGACATAGAATATGTGATTCTGGAGTTGTTAATTCATGGACTCCTAGTACAAAGCATTTTGGAAACTTTGCATTCATATGGTTCCTATACTTAAGGAATTGGCCCAAGTAGTGCTTCTACTTGAAGGACCTGTTTGCTATTTGGGGGCTGTGAAAAGACTGTAGGTAGGTGAGAAGGAAAAGACAACATGTTTGCAAAATACTTTGTTTTGCTGAATACGATGGAAGAGAAAAAGGAGGAATAAGGCATGGCCTTGCTCTCAGATGTGACATGGTTCAGTTGGAATCTAGAAGGCAGAATAGAAAATAGTGCTAGATTGAATTTAAGCCAATGATCACAATAAATGTTCATACCAAAGAGTGATAGATGGGTGAGGCAGGGCAGAATGTCAGAGGGCCCCACCTAGTATTGAGGAAAGATTTTGAAGTAAAGGTGAAATGTGACCTGCATTGGAAATTGTGGGAGTGGAAGTGGGGGCAAACAATGTGGGCAGAGGCTTAGAAAGTGGAAGAATGATGTATTTGGAAACTGACTTAGTTGGAGGGCAGGTTTATGTGGCGTCTGGGTCCTGGATTTTTCATCATTGTTTGTTCCTTATCTTCAGCGTGTGCTTTGGGGGCATCTCCTGCCTGCATAGCTCTGTCCTTGGTGGCGATGGAGAGGCCAAGAGCCCGGGGTGACCCTGGAGAACATGGACCTTCTTTAGGGAGCTTCTTGGGGGGCCCAAGATTCCTTAATGCCCTATCTGATGTCACACTGATCACTGCTGTGATTCCAGGATGGAAAACTGAATAAGAAGCATTTTTTATTTCTCTGGAAGGGATAGCCTTTGGGGGCAGAGGGGAAATTAGCTAGAAAAAAACCAAATAGGCTTCTCTGAAAAAACAATGTTTAATCAAGGATCTTGAGGAAATAACCAGCTGTTTTATGAGCTAATTGGCTATTCTTTTGGAAAGAGTTAATGTACCACAAGGAGCACAATTATTTTTAGAATCCTAAGGAAGCAGGGATTTGTTTGAAGCTCCAGATTAAAGGTGGATCCAAGGTTCTATGAGGTGATGGGCAAAGACACCAAATTAAAAGTTTTCTGAACTTTGAATTTGTGTGATTTGTAACGAAGAGGGCCTGTTTTATTTTATTCATTTTATTTCCTAGATCGCTTGTCAGAGCTTAGATGTCGCACTTTGGGGATTTAATGAGTTGACATTTTCACAGGTAATTAATTTCTGCTCAGAATGGGGCCAGTGTCAGCTCATTGTTCCTTTCTGATCCAGAGCCAGAAATGTGAGATCTGAGTCCTGTTCATCTAACTTTCTCAGGAGCTGGCACTGGGCAGAAATGGGTGCCCATAGGTTGGACCACTTTTGGGGTCAAGGCAGTGGTTGGTTGAGAGATGAGTCTTGCAGAATGACATGGGCCCCAGAAAATGTTGGGAGTTGAAATCTCATGTCTCTGTTCACCCAAACAAACACAGTTACTTTGTCTTTTCCTGGTTAAGTCATGAAATCATTTTTAAAAGAATCCAGCAAATATACATTAATATTTATCTACATACTATTTGCTTACTCACTCACTCACTTACTTAAAATATTTAGTTTAATTTTAATCTGATTTTTTAGGGGAACTAAAATTTTTTAGGGAACTCCTGTCTGTTGACGTAGAGCCAAGACTCCTCTTTAAGGATGTGTTGCTAATTATAATTTTGTGTTGTCTTTCTTGTATAAACATCTCCCCTAAATACATCATCTCTGATTTCTAATTTTAGGTTTTAAAAAAGTGGAGTGAAAGTTATAGACACTTGCAAGGTAAAATCTTAATATTTTATGATTATGATTATCGTTGTCTCATTCACATCTGACTCACTAATAGTTTTTATTAGCATGGTGTGATGGATATTTTTCAATGTATTCTATTAATTTTTAAAATAGAAACATTCTTCCTTTTCACACTCATTTTATTAATATATACAATATTTTATTAGATATTTACATTAACACGTGAAACTGACAAAACACATTTGGTAACAAACAATTTACTCTTGGAAAGAATACAACTAGATTGGTGAGATGCAAGGATGTGTTATTATTTATTACTTGTTAGCTTTGAGCTCAGAGTGCTGTATGTTTTAAAGGGAATGAAGGATGTCAGCTCATCTAGAATATGGGTAAGCAAACTTTTTCCATAAAGGACCACATAGTACATGTTTTAGGCTTTGCAAGACTCTCCAGTTTCTATGGCCAACTACTCAACTCTTCCATCACAGCACAAAAGCAGCCATAGCCAATGTGTAAATGAATGAGTGTGGTTATATCCCGATAAAACTTTGTTTCCAAAAACAGGCAGCAGATGGGATTTGGCCTGAGGGCCGTAGTTTGCCAACTCCTGATCTAGGGTACTAGTTAAGCTGAAGTAGATTAAGAGAGTTGCTACTCCTCTTGATTCACTCTACCAAATGTTTATTAAATGTAAACTGCATGCCTACCTTTTCATATCAGTGATAGACAGAGTAAGAATGTGGCTCATTCTTCCTAGCTGTAATGTGATGCATGCCTTTGTAGTCATTCTTCCGTGGGCTTGATGTCCTTTCCATGCCCTTTTCATCTCCTGGCACATTTCTGCCTATCTTTCAAAACAGCTCAAAAATTATCTCCTCAGGGAAGCCTTCCCTGTCTGCTGGGCCAACTTCAATGGCCCTTCTCTGGGTTGTTGCAATTGTCATCCCCTGCAATCCTCCAACCTAGTGCTTATCATGCCGTGTTGTGAAAAATGGGCTTCATGTGTCTCTCCTTCAAACCTGTGACCTTTTCGAAGGCATGAACTGAGACTCAGTCATGTCTATATGCCTTTGTACATAGCAAGCGTTCAATAAATGTTTGTCGAATAAATGACAGAATCAATGTGGCAAAGCATGAAATAAATAGACTATATGAATAGCCATTGCTATTATTTGTGTGTATGTATTTTGACCTTATAACTTTTCTCTTTTATTTATTCACTAAGAAGATGGAGGGAGTGTGGCAGCAGATCTTGATAAGTTTTCCCATAAAAACAAATTTACTTGTTATTTATATACGTTTAAAAATTTATATATGTTAAAACATGAAAGTACTATGTGTATATAGCTTTAAGGTCAAATTGTGCTACAAGATTTGTGAGGCAGGCACTCGTTTGGCTATTTGCAGCCATTCTCAACCCCTTTCTCTGTTGCTTCCTTTCTACTATAGAGGATGAAAATCCAGAGTCTCCCTTCACCCTTCACCAGCCTCTCTCATAGGCAAGGGTGGCCATGTGACCCGTTCTGGCTAATAAGATATAAGGGGAATTCTACTCAGGTCTTCCAGGAAAGATATTTTCCTTTCTAATTGTGGTGAAGACTGCCAGGTATCTGTTATTTTGTTCTTCCTTTTTTTTTTTTTTTAGAACTTTTAAGTTTTATCTGTGCATATGGCTACTAGGAATAAATACTGCATTTTTCAGCCTCTTTTGTAGCTAGTTGTGGCTTTGTGACTAAATCCTGGCCAGCAGAATATAAGCAAAAGTGTTTTGTGGCAACTTTCAGGAAATTTCATCAAAAGAAAGCTCTCAAGTGTCCTTTTTATTCCTCCTTCCTCCATCCTGCTGCCTGTAATGTTGACATGTTGGCTGGAGCTGCTGTAACCTTCTGGAACCATGAAGTCACCTTGAGAAAGGAAGCTGTGACTACTAGAATGACAAGAGAGAAGGAGCCTTGTTCTCTGAAGGGATCACAGAGTAAGTAGAACCTTATACCAACCCTGCACTACCTACCTCCTCCCGAGTGGTGAGAAGAAGATTTTGCCTTGCTCTAGACATTCTAATTTTGGGTCCGTATCACTCATTACCAAAACTAATCCTAACTGATACACTAATGAGAGGGAAGAGTTACATGAAGACAACTTTCTTGCTCAGTCACAGGCAATCTGTCTCCTGTGGTCTGCCTGTGAACACAATGTTTGCAGCTGTGGCAGCAACCTTGCTGCCCTGAGTGAGCAAGGTTGAAAAGCAACACACTGAGGATGGTGGAGCAGAAAGGTGGAAAGCGATGAGTCCTCAGTGATGTCACTGAGCTGCCAAGACGGTCTATTTCTGTACATTTTTTTAAAAAAGTAAACAACAAGTATCCTCATGTAGTAAGCCACTGTTAATCCACTTTCCTGCTACTGGTATCTTAATTAACTTAGTTTACACAAATCAGTAGTCCCTTGTCTCATGCTTGCTCATCCTGATTCTGTCTCTGGCAGGGAACCACTTTCAACGCTTAGCTGCTTTTCTTTGCTGTTTAGCTAACTGTGTAAAATAAAAGGATGATGATTTTGCTCTCCTGAATAACTCCTTTTACACACTTCCTTAATGTCTTAATGTTCCTTCTTCTGTCTCTCAATATAGCTAAGCCACTATTTTTGTTCATCATGACTTTGTCAATATTATTTGAAGCTGAGACATAGTGTTCTACAACATCATTTCTTTTCTTTCTCAACTTTTGCCTTGGAATCGTTAATTGACTTCCTTTATCATTTGCTTAGTTTTCTAGGTATCTATCAATAATTCATTCCTGTATATTTCACTAAAGCTGTAAAACTCATTTTACTCCATTTAAACACACAAAGTAATCGAACAGTTCCTTTATTCCTGTAGGAGACATCTCCCTGGGAGCCTCTAGTCAACTACCCCAAATGTGGACTAGCTGCTATCTCAGTTTGCTGCCCAGTTATCATCTTAGGATTCTTTGGACCTCCTCCCTGTGTTGGAGTCCCTATTCTTGATCCTCGTCTCTTTCTTTCCTAGTTTTCTCAGTTGTTTGGCTGGAACACATTTTGCTGTAGCTTTCTGAAAAAGAATACATGGGCAATTTTCTATTTTTTTTTTTTTTAAAGATTGAGCATGTCTAGAAATATCTTTATCTGACCTTCTTACTTGATTCATGATTTGGCTGGCATAGAATTCTTGGCTGGAGAATATTTTCCCTCAGAATTTTTTGGCATCTTCTTTTAGCTTCTGCTGCTTTTAAGAAATAGGATGCCGTTCTTACCTGCTTTTTTTATTTGTCTGGAAGCTTTAAGCATCTTCTCTAATCTCCATTGTTCTGGAATTTCATGGGGATGGTTTGTGTCTTTTTTTTTTTGTTTATTTTACAGGATATTTACCAGGCCATTTCAATTGGAGACTCATGTATTTTAGTTCCAGAAAATTATTTGTGTTATTTCTTTGATTGTTTTCTTTCCTCTGACCTTCTGTACTGATTTCTAGAACTTACATAAATCTGAAGTTGGATTTGATCTTCTGGATTGACTCTATTTTCTCTTTTCTCTCTTATCTTCTACCTATGCCTTTTTGTTCTAATTTCAGAAATATTTCTTCAACCTTATCTTCTAATCTAGTAAATTGTATCAGTCCATTTTCATACTGTTGATAAATACATACCCAAGACTGGGTAATTTATAAAGAAAAAGAGGTTTAATGGACTCACAGTACCACATGGCTGGGGAGGCCTCACAATCATGGCAGAAGGTGAAAGGCACATCTTACATGGCAGCAGACAAGAAAGAAAGAACCAAGTGAAAGGAGAATCCCCTTATTGAACCATCAGATCTTGTGAGACTTATTTGTTACCATGAGAACAGTATGGGGGAAATCACCATGATTCGATGATCTTCCACATGGTCCCTCCCACAACATGTGGGAGTTATGGGAGCTACAATTCAAGATGAGATTTGGAAGGGGACACAGCCAAACCATATCATTCTGCCCCTGGCCCCTCCCAAATCTCTTGTCCTCACATTTCAAAACCAATCACACTTTTCCAACAGTACCCCAAAGTCTCAACTCATTTCAGCATTAACTCAAAAGTCCACAGTCCAAAGTATCATCTGAGACAAGGCAAGTCCCTTTTGCCTATCAGCCTGTAAAATCAAAAGCAAGTTAGTTACTTCCTAGATACAATGGAGGTACAGGCATGGGGTAAATATAGCAATTTCAAATAGGAGAAGTTGACCAAAACAAAGGGGCTACAGGCCCCATGCAAGTCCAGAATCCAGCAGGGCAGTCAAATCTTAAAGCTCCCAAATGATCTCCTTTGACTCCATGTCTCACATCAAGGTTACAATGATGCAAGAGGTGGGTTCCCATGGTCTTGGGGAGCTCCTGGCCCTGTAGATTTGTAGGGTACAGCCCTCCTCTTGGCTGCTTACACGGGCTGGCATTGAGTGTCTGAGGCTTTTCCGGACACACGGTGCAAGCTGTCGGTGGATCTACCATTCTGAGGTCTGGAGGATGGTGACTCTCTTCTCACAGCTCCACTAGGCAGTGCCCCAGTAGGGACTCTATGTGGGGGCTTCAACCCCACATTTCCCTTTCACATTGCCCTAGCAGAGGTTCTCTGTGAGAGCCCGCCCCTGTAGCAAACTTCTGCCTGGACATCCAGACATTTCCATACATCCTCTGAAATCTAGGCAGAGTTTCCAAATCTCAATTCTTGACTTCTGTGCACCTTCAGGCTCAATACCATGTGAAAACTGCCAAGGCTTAGGGCTTGCAACCTCTGAAGCTAGAGCCCAAGCTATACCTTGGCCCGTTTTAGCCATGGCTAGGGCAGCTGGGATGCAGGGCACCAAGTCCCTAGGCTGCACACAGAAGGGGGCCCTTGGCTGGGCCCATGAAAAAATTTTTTCCTCCTAGGCTTAGGGCCTATGATGGGAGGGGCTGCTGCAAAGGTCTCTGACATGCCCTAGAGACATTTTCCCTATTGTTTTGATGATTAACATTTGGCTCCTTGTTAACTTACACAAATTTCTGCAGCCAGCTTGAATTTTTCCTCAGAAAATGGGTTTTTCTTTTTTATCACATTGTCAGGCTGCAAATTTTTCAAACTTTTGTGTTCTGTTTCCCTTTTAAAACAGAATGCTTTTAATAGCACCCAGGTCACCTCTTGATTGCTTTGCTGCTTAGAAATTTCTTCCACCATCAGATACCCTAAATCATCTCCCTCAAGTTCAAAGTTCCACAAATCTCTAGGGCGGGGCAAAATGCCACCAGTGTCTTTGCTAAAACATAGCAAGAGTCACCTTTACTCCAGTTCCTAACAAGTTCCTCATCTCCATCCGAGACCACCTCAGCCTGGATTGTATTGTCCATATCATTATCAGCATTTTGGGCAAAGCCATTCCACAAGTCTTTGGGAAGTTCCAAACTTTCCCACATTTTCCTATCTTGTTCTGAGCCCTCCAAACAGTTCCAGTCTCTGCCTGTTACTGAGTTCCAAAGTCGTTTCCACACTTTTGGGTATCTTTACAGCAGCACCCCACTCTACTGGTACCAATTTACTGTGTTAGTTCATTATCATGCTGCTGATAAAGACATACCCAAGATTGCGTAATTTAAAAAGAAAGAGAGGTTTAGTGGACTCACAGTTCCATGTGGCTGCGGAGACCTTACAATGATGGTGGAAGGGGAAAGGCATGTCTCACATCATGGTGGCAAGAGACAATGAAAGCCAAACAAAAGGGGTTCCTCTTATAAAATATCAGATCTTAAGAGACTTATTCACTACCACGAGAACAATATGGAGGAAACTACCCTTATGATTCAATTATCTTCCACTGGGTCCCTCCCACAACACGTGGGAATTATGGCAGCTACAATTCAAGAAGAGATTTGGGTGGGGACACAGCCAAACCATATCATAAATTTAAAAAGTATGCCTTTATGATTTTAATTTCCAGAACATCTTTCTTGTTCTCTAATTATATTCCTTTATATGGCATTTTACTATCCATTCAGAGATTCCTTGTTCGTATCTTTGAGATAGCATGTTTTGAGTGTATTTGAAATTCTCTTCTGCTTCTTGTGTTGTCTCTTTTCTTTTGAGTTTCTTTTCTTTTTGGTTTGTTTGTATCTCTCTCTTTTATGTTGGAGGTTTCCCTCAAATACCTTTCCATTTTAAGAGGAAAGTGCTAAAAATATGATTGGAAGATGCAAATGAGGGAAAGGGAGTTGTACCAAAATATGGATGATGGCATGCAGACTTAGCTGTTTCATTGGAGGACCCGTAAATATCACCATCACTATTTTTTTTTTCTTGAGCTGGTCAGTTTCTGCACATGATCCTCACATGTTCTGCTTGGAAGTATAAGCTTAGTACCTAGAGTTCCAGAAACTGGGGATGGGGTGATGTCTCACCCCTTAGGATGCTAACTTCCAATTAATTCCTTTATAGTTATTTTTTTTTTATGTGTGTGGGGATTTTTTTGTTGCTTTTTAACAGATTTATTAAGGTATAATGGACTTATTTCCTCACATTGTTTCTCCCCCGTCCTCTGTTGCATAAACTTCTCCTTTCTTATTCCTTAGAGGGGGAATCTTCAGAAGTCCATGGTGATTTCAATTCATAAGTTTTTCTGGGGTCTGCAGCACAAGCCACCTTGACTCCTAGTTTAGGTTTCAGCTTTCTCTGGTCTGACAAGTAATTTACCACAGCCCATCTATTCTTTTTCACAATTTGAGTATTATCATCATTTTAATGGGATTTGAGAGGAAGTGGAGAAAAATACACATGTTCAATCTGTCAAGTTTAACCAGAAGCCCTATCAGTTGTATTTTACCAGCATTAATACCATCAATTCTTACTACTCATATGTGGGTCTCTTGAGCTGTTTGGAAGCTAGGGGTTAGGAGTAAAGGATGTACATACATGTGTGCATGCTTCTATCTCTTTGTGTATTTGTGAGGTTATAGTATGAGATTGTGTGTGTGTGTGTGTGTGTGTGTGTATTGGTTAAAATGAAAACAAGTGTGTTTGCTGGGGAACTATAAACAGGACTAGAATGGTGAGTTTTCAGAAGTTAGAAGAGTGAGAAGAAGAGCAGAAAAGAGAAAGGAAGCAAACCTGCAAGTTTTGGAGTGATGGGGTTCGGGACATGCTACCCCAAAATATGGCACCTTGGCAGTTGAGGAAACAGCAGAAGAAAGAAGAGCTCTTTGACTTTCTCCTGCTCTTCTCTCCTGAAGCAGGCCCTGCAAGAATTCTCTGATCTTCCTCTAAAGTAGTTCTTAAGACCCTCATGTGAGAAGTGCCTACCCTATACTCAGGAAAGGAATATCCTTAACTTTGAAACCGCAGGAACACAGAGAAGAATCTGAACAAACTGGCTTGGCTAAGTTCCCCTAGATCATACTGCACTTGTCTAATCAAATGTCTCTACAACTGTCCACTTCTTCATCAACCTTGGCATAAGAGTACACAGGTTTCCCTGATTCTTTGTGTCTTTGTTGCTGAAGGTTACTATATCATGTAAAACTTGTATTATATAAATTTGTATGCTTTTCTATTGTCTTTTGTTATGGAGCCTCAGCCATGAACCTAGGGATGGGTGAGAAAAGCAATCTTTTCTCCGTCTTCAGGGGTAATGTTCTACCTCAATGAATATTTCCTTTTCTTAACCTGGTCCTTTAGCTCATTTCTTTAAAACAGAAACACTGGGAGTAGGATTGAACATAGGAAAGAGGGAACTTTGTTCCCTCTCCAGAGTCTTTTAAACTTTCTCTACTACCTCTCTTGGTGACTTTGGACTTTTTAAGAGCTCCCTAGGTGCCCAAACTTCCACTTCCTTCTTACCTTCTATTTGGGATCTCTGTTTCTGCCCACTTCTTGGATAGATTCTGAAGATACAAAATGCCGCCTTCTTCTTCTTTCTTCTTCTCCTCTCTCTCTCTCTCTCTCTTTTCTTTTTTTGAGACAGAATCTCACTGTATCACTTAGGCTGGAGTACAGTGGTGCTACCTCGGTTCACTGCAACCTCGGCCTCCCAGGTTCAAGCGATTCTCATGCCTCAACCTCTTGAATAGCTGGAATTAACAGGCACATGCCACCACATCCAGCTGATTTTTGTATATATATTTTTTTAGTCGAGATAGGATTTCACCATGTTGGCCAGGCTGGTCTTGAACTCCTGACCTCAAGTGATCTGCCCTCCTTGGCCTCCAGAAGTGCTGGGGTTACAAGGGTGAGCCAACACATCTAGCATGACTTCTTTACAGGCATTCAGCATCTCATTTATTTTCTCTTATACCTTGTAACATAGGTCTAGTTTTTTTCCCCATGTGGTAGATGGAGAAACCAATGTTTAGAGAGATGCAGTCTTTTTCTCAGACACACAGACAACAAGTAGCAGAGGCATGATTATTTAGCTGCTCTGGGTTTAAAGTCCATACTTCAGCTAATAGGCTACACTGCTTCATTGTGCTAAATTGCGTGAGTATTCATTTCTAAATATATAAAATGAGAACACATCAAAATAAATTATGAACACACTGGTATTTGATGTACACATATTGGCATTTGATGTACAAGGTAAAATATAGATTCTTGCTGAGGTAGGAGTACAGCTCCTTTTAAAAAAATTTCAAACTTTTATTTTAAGTTCAGAGGTACATGTGCAGGATGTGCAGGTTTGTTACATAGGTAAATGTGTATCATGGTGGTTTGCTGCATAGATCATCCCGTCACCCAGGTATTAAGCCCAGCATCCATTAGCTATTCTTCCTGATCTTGTCTCCCCTCCCACTTTTACCCTCTGACAGACCCCAGTGTGTGTTGTTCCCCACGATGTGTCCATGTATTATTCAGCTCCCACTTGTAAGTGAGAACATGTGGTATTTGGTTTTCTGTTCTGGCATCAGTTTGCTAAGGATAATGGCCTCAAGTTCCATCCATGTCCATGCAAAGGACATGATCTCATTCCTTTTTATGGTAGGAGCGCAGTTCTTATGGGAGAAAGGCATAGCCCCTGCCTTCAAAGAACTTACTTGCTACCTCTCAATGTCAACATCTAGAATTGGGAAAAACAAGACTTTCGGATTTCAGACACGGTGTAAAATCTAGGTTTAAATAATAGTTGTGTTACTATGAGCCAAACCTCTTCTGGGGTTCATAGGTGTGAAGATCAAGAAACAGAATGAAGAAGAAGTGTTCACCACCACCCTATATAATATGTAATTACACCCTATATAGGTAATACAGTATCATTATCTGTATGTTAAATGCAAGGAAAATGAGGACTGTGAAGCTGAGTTCCTTGACCAGCATTACATGACTAGAACCCAGTCTTCTGAAGATCAGCCCAGGATTTTTCTTCTTCCACTGACATATTTTTCCAGCCCTATATAGTTTTTAAAGCAGCTATAAGGTAGATAACGAAAGTAATATCATTTTCATTTTTATAGATGGACAAACTGATATGAAGAGCTACTTTCTTTCTTTCTTTTTTTTTTTTTTGAGACAGAGTCTTGCTCTGTCGCCCAGGCTGGAGTGCAGTGACTCACTCCACTCAATCTCGGCTCACTGCAAGCTCCACCTCCTGGGTTCATGCCATTCTCCTGCCTCAACCTTCCCAGTAGCTGGGATTATAGGCACCCGCCGCCAGGCCCGGCTAATTTTTTTGGTATTTTTTTTAGTAGAGACGGAGTTTCACTGTTTTAGCCAGGATGGTCTTGATCTTCTGACCTCGTGATCTGCCCTTCTCAGCCTCCCAAAGGGCTGGGATTACAGGCATGAGCTGCCGTGCCCAGCCATGAAGACCTGTTTTCAAAGATGCTTTTAGTAAATGTTATTTTAGGATGGATCTGAATGGCACCCCCAATTTCTAAACAGGTTGGGTCCATGGGGTGGAAGGAGGGGTCTCAAGATGGAGGGAGGAGCAACCAACATTTATTGAACTTCTACTGTTTGCCAGTCAGCCAGACACTGTACCAGAGGTCACATATGTTCTTGTTTAATTCTTACAACAGTACTGAGAGGTTGTGATTTGTATCTTCATTATGTAAATGAAGCTCAGAGAGGCTATGAAACTTTCCCACTGTCACATAGACCTTCAGGCTATCATTAAGTGGGTTCATTTTATTAACACTTGACAAAGTTGATATTCAACTCCAGGACTATATAATTTTAGAGCCCACAGGAGTGTGTGTTGATAACATTTTCCCCAGTGTCTGCGACTTATCATTGAAACTTCTATGGCTTTCTTAGAACTGAAACCAAAGGTAAGCTTCTCAGGAATCACTTTGCAGAGATGCCTCTCATATAAAGGCACACTCATATCTTTTTCTTTCTGTTCTGGGAGAAGGATAAATCGTATATTTGAGCGGATATTTCTTCAGTGGCTACTTAAATGATGGTTTTTCTTTTTTTTTCTTACTTCTGGGTCCATAGACAACATTTTTAATTGCTCTGCTTTTTTTCCCCTTGCATTATAAAAGCCATGCTATGAAAGTTATAAAAATTAAGAAATTGTATTCATCTGCTAAACTCTCTGCCTCAGAGATATATTTTGTTGGTTTGGATTTACTCAAAAGTATTATAAATAAAAGATTTAAATATAAAATGTATTTGATATGGAAATTCAATAGTTAAGAGGCCCACAAAACTTGCCAGATGTTTGGTGAAAAGCTAGCAGTTCGGGTGGGTAAGTATTTATTGCTTCCTATAGGGTCATATGAGTTACTTGGGAACCATGAAATAAAAAAGAGACCCTTGTCTGCATTGGGAAAAGACAGTGTAGTGGCACTGACTTCGTAATTAGAGGAAAAAAACTAAATATGAGGATGTACTAACACACATTGCTCCTGTCTCAAAAATACCTTCTTATTCTAAAGATAATGACTTTGTATTTTCTTTTGCTTATGATGCTATTTTTTTCCAGGGAGTTCAAATTGTATGCTTGGAGGGTGACATGAGGAGAAATTTACTAGACATGAGTTTCAGAGTATGTAAATTCTAGGGCCATTTCTGGAAGCACATATTGGCTGTTGTCATGGATGAGGTGAACGAGCTGCTGCCCACGTCCGAGGGCAGCCTGCATGCAGCACCACACAGCCCTCTCAGGACTAGTCACCGAGATCCAAGTGGGAATTAGTTCTGTTCCCTTCCTGTACTTTACAAAGCAATTCAAGTACATTCCTCAGCTTATCACATTAGAAGTACTTTCCAATGGGCTTATTTTTTCTTCTGCTTAAATTTAAAAAGCCTCACATTTTCATTATTTTAGGTTCCTTTCTAATTGTGCTGAAAAGACAGTTAGTTCTGGATTTCCCCCAATTTTTCTTTGTTTCTTTCTTTTCTTTTTTCTTTAGAACACACTAGGCACATGCTCACATATGGGCTTTAATTGATACTCTGCCTGGGAATTGGTGTGGCATCATGGGAAATATAAAGGAAGTGAAGTGATCACCTGTATGAGAGTGATGAGATTAATATACTCAAATAATCAAAGGAGAAAATAAAGAGTAAGTACAACTGGATTCTCATGCCTGCAAATAGTAGGTGCTCAAAAGCATTTGTTGGTTGGGTGATTGGGAGAAGTCAATGATCTAGAATCCTCAAATAAACCTAAAGAAAAGGTTCAAGCAAGAGGCAGGATATAAGCTGGATTTTGAAAGATCAGCTGTATTTAGATAGATAAGAGGGAAGTCCTACCCAGCAGTGGAGAACATTGAACAAAACTGAAGAGTTGAGCAGTGGCTTGGTTCATGAAGGGGCACGTTAGACGATCTGTCTGGATCAACTGGAGTGTCATCTTGGGGAGAGATGAACAACCTATCTGTAAAATCTTCACATTTCTGCACAAATCATCCTGGTTCTTCTTAGTTACTATTATTTCCTGTCTGTTGACACTCCTAGGCTTTGGGGAACTCCCTGCTGGGTTTCATCTATCCCTGTAAGCATCAGGGTCAGAGATACACTTATTTAGAAAAGCAGCAATATAATGATAGAGGAAGTGTCTTCAGGTCCTATAGGGGGTGTGTGTGCTAATGAAAAGAGGCATTCCTAAGTCCCTAACCCCTGGCACCAAACACTAGATAGCTTGTATCAGCATTTCCTTGGCATGAATTTCCTCCTTGCAGAATCTTGCATTGTATTTCAAAATTATGCAAAGAGGTTTTTAGAAGCATAAAAGGAATGCTTAGTTATCCCTTTATTGGTGAGTAAATTAGATGGTTATAAAGTTAAATAAAACCCAGAAAGTTCCAACTGCATTTTCTTAAAATCCTTTGTCAAAACAAATAGCCTTGAAATGAACATAAAAACTTAAACGGCATTGACTCTAATGAAACATGGAACCTAATGAAGTTGAAGTGCTGTGAGACTACTGGGAAAGCAGGGCTGCTTTTATCTTACTGGAATGTTTATGTCCTTGCATGTCTCCTAATCACACTGTGGTAACGTCATTTGGAGAAAATGCTTCAGGAAAGATTGCTAATAAAAACCAAAAATAATACAGCCTAAGTTAACGGTCCAGAGTACCCCAAGAAGTCAGACCGAATCTGTTGTCTGGTATAGAGGGCACAGGGCTGGAAGAATACTATTAGAGATGTCTCTGATCATATATTTGGGTATGTGAATGTTTGGCAACATTGATAAAGGGGCGCTCAGTTATTCCTGGGATAGCATCTCAAAATCTACCTGTTGGAAGTAAAAGCCTCTACCTTTCTCTGAGAAACCAGCTTTCTATCCACTGTTTCTATTTCTACAAATGAGTCTTCCTCCAGGCACTCAGACTTGAGGCTTTGAGTCATCCTTAGTTCTTTCCTCTCTCTTCCTATACTTCAAAGTTACTAAATTTTATCAGTTCTTCTCTCAGTGCTTTAGAATCCTTCTCATTCATTTCATGGCTATAGCCATGGCTCAGCAACTTCTGCCTCATCCTGCTCAAAGTGGTCAGATTAATCATCCTAAACTCTATGAGCCTTCACCTGAACATAGCCCATGGGATAATCCTGATAGTCAAGGATTTGACTTTAGCACCAGTTCCAATCTGCTTTCCAAGCTCATCTCCTGAAATTTCTGTATGAACGTGGGTCCAATTCTAAAACCAGACTGATACTGCATATTTTCCACTTAAACATGGCTTGTTCATTTTCTCATCATTCTCTTGTTTACTTCTTCCTCTAATTAGGATGCTGCCTTTATTTCTCACTACTTATGCAATTTCTTGCAAAGCAATGGTTTGTAAAGTTTTCAGTTATCCATTCGAGAATCTGATGAAGGCCATTAACTTTATCCCACAAAAACGTATCTCTAGAGGGTTCATTGAGACCCAAAACTCCATTCATGTACTCCTTAGGAGAACATTGACCTTAAATTAAGAATCCTTGCTCGAGGTCAAGTTGAAATTCTCAAGCCTCCATGAAACTTTCCTAAATCACTCTGGCTAATGTTGATAACTTCTCTACCCCTTCCTCTCTCTTCTGAACTTCACTGAAATTGTTCAGTTCATTTTGTACTTACTGAAAACCATTGTGTGTTGTTTGTTTTCTTTCTATGCACATGACCTATTTACTCAAATAAAGTAAAATCTCCTTGAAGGTAAAGCCCTGCTACATATCTCTTGGAATTGTATACAACTCAGTGTTTGTTGCTTTGATTAGTCAAAGAATACAATCAGGTATATATGGGAATCCAGTTATCTTCTTCTTCTACTCTAGTTGCTGTAGAACGTGTTCTAGAGAGCTCTCTTATGCTCACCATGTTTACTGGGTCAATTAGAACCTGAAAATTCTGGAAGATCTTTTGATCTGTAAGTTTACTGGAATGATTATCAGATTGACCGCTGGTTCTAAAATTCCTGATCTAGAAGGAATAAAGGAAACTGGTAATGTCGATATTTAAGGGCCTTTCGGTATGCAATAAAGGGACTGTCACTTAGTATAGGATGTTGGCAGAATTGTGAAAATGATGAATGTGTTCTTGGTGTGTCCACTTTCCTTTTCTGTATTTTCAAGGCTCACTCTTCCCTGACATTATGTACCTGAAGTATCCCCTCTCCTAATCTGAATCCTAGGCTTAATGGCTGCTTCTTTATTCTTTATAATTACTTATAAATATAATTATGTAATTATTATATCAATATATAATAATTATAATTAATTATAATTACAGGATTACTTATAATTAAAATCTTATTCCTAATTATGGCATGAAAAAGTTTTCTAGTTAAGATAGTCCAGGCATCTGATAGTGTGTAAAAGATAGTCTAGGCATCCGATAGTGTGTAAATATGGCTCATGCTTAAAATCACACCATGGAATTTAACATCTATATCCTTTTTTTCATCCCAAATACACACACATATATACACACACACGCAGAGAGATGGAACTGCCTTCTGTGTAGTGGATCTACAGTCTTAATAACACTAGTCATTCATTAAGGAAACCCTTTCCTAAGTTTCTCAAATAACCTGAGTGAGCCATGAAGTCTTTACCATAATCCCATCATGTTATGTGGTAGAGAATATGCAATAGTGGGAAAGAGGTGATAAGGAACTGGAGGAGCAACACATTATAGGTTTAACATTAAGAAGAATTGGCGTAGATGTGAAGTTGCAGGAGTGCTTGAGTTACAAAGCTTAATAGCAGCAAAGGCTATCTATATATTGCAGGCAACCAAGATCAGCGGCCCTCAAAGTAGTCTGGGTGACATCATCTGAACAAGCTGGTGTTCTTTGCTTACACCATACTCTTTATGGAGCACCATAAAATGGTGATATATTTCACTCCAGCAGGCAAACAAGGAACAATATTGCTAGCAGAAACCATGCCTGTATTATATGTATGCAATAGAATCTCACTATCAAAAACACACTTGCACCATACAAAATGAAGCATGACACCTCAGTCTGGAGTAGGGGAAGGATGATTTCTCCAGATTGCTGACAGACAGAGAAGGTCTGCAGATATTGTGTATGGCTGCAGCCCTCCTAGAGCAGTGGCCTGAGAAAAAGTAAAGTCAGTGGCCAGGGCCATCTGGAGGACAAAGAGCCATTTCTCCCCCCTCCCCCTCCTACCCCCTTTTCTCTTGAAATTTTTAATTTGTGTTTTTGTAGAACTATATAAGCCTCCAGGTTCTGATTCAACCAAGATAAAGATGGAGAGGGTGTCCTAAATAATTGCACCTAGATTTCCTGCTCACCAGGTGGGACTGTTTAATTTGATTTAAAACAATAAAGAAATGTGATATTTCTTGCACCCAAATACCATGGAGCAATTCTTATCATTATAGTTTTGGTTCTGATTTCACAGTTGGGACTGGTCATCCTCAACATTGCCTATATGAAGTCCTGATTTGAAGAAGTCCTCCTATCATTGTGTTGGAATTTGGCTTAAGTGCACCCTATTGTTACATTTCTGGTGATCACATAAGCTGCTCTCTGAGTGTGCTAACTAGAACACAGGGACAGGCTATAAGGGTTAGAACATGATGACGAAACACTTATGTCATTTTTTTTCTATGAGTTGAGGAAAGACCATCAGCAGTCAAAGTCATGTGAGAAACACCTGGGTTCAGTTTCCATTGGATGACACAGAAGTAGAGACCTATAAAAATAGAGCAGTGCTTCTCAGACTTTAGTGTCCATGTGAATTACCCCAGCATCTTGTTAAAATGCAGATTCTGACTCAGTAGGTTTGGGGTGGGGCCTGCAAGTTTGCATTCCTCACCAGCCCCCAGCTGAGCTCCATAGACCACACACTTCCGGTAGTAAGGATATAGAATATTCTGTCTCTTCCTCTAACTTGCTCTTTGACCTTTGAGTTATTTAAACTTTCTCGATCTCGGCTTCCTTAATTGTAAAAGAAGATAATTGACTTTAACATTCCCGGGAAGGACATTTGTTATGTTTTGCTACTCAGTATACATTGCCTTTTCCTAATAGCACTTTGATTTCCTTTAGGGGAATTTACTGCGTTCCTTTGTGTGCAGTTGTGATGGGTAGATAAGTCTCAGGGCCTTCTGTCCCATCATGGCAGCTGAAGGAAACTCTAGAAGCTCATTTCCTAAGATCTCTCTTTCACAGCCTAGGTATAGCAAGAGCCAGGATAGGACCAAAACTTAGTGTGTTGGTTTCTTTCTCTATCAGAACTTTGGTCTTGAGTAGAGTAAACCTAAGGTAGAGGAACAGTCAAAGTTCAGCTCTTCCAGCCATGGGGCCTGGGCTCAATTGACAGTAAGATCTTTTGGAGTCTCCTCGTTTCTGTCTTTCCAAGCTTGGTTCCCTAGTCTTGCCTTCAGTATTGTGAGCTGCACCATAGCTTTCCAGAATATTCTCTTTTTACTTACGTTATCATTTAATTCCAGAAAGTTCATTTCTGTTGCTTGCAACCAGAAATGAATATACTCCTTTTAGCTTCTGGCTAGAGATGTTTAGGATTTAAGTCCTCAGCAGCTTATTGATGAGTTTGATTACTATTTTCAAAAAGAAAAGGAAAAGGCATGAGAATATTTTCCCTAAGGAAGATCAATGGTTTTGAAATCTTTGCTGTGTAGTTGGGAGTAGGTTACTGGTGCTGGTGAGGGATGTAGATTATTTTCCAGCAAATAGGTAATTGTAGTAAGGTAATGAGGTTATTCTCCCGGAGAAACAGGTGAAGATGGAGATGGAACTTGTGCTTCAGAAGCAAGCAGTGAAGCTCCTAATGAGGCATCTTGTACCTATTTATACTGGGAAATGCCAGGGAGCATTTATATTCTGCTTACTTTGACCCTAGTGCAAAAAGTTTTCTGAGAGGCTCCAGAGTTTTCTTTCCAAAACTGAGAATAGTAGCTAAAAGCTGGCAGAGAAGATTCTGGAGAGCAAGACCATGAGCTAATGGCTCAGTCACCTTGAGTTGCAACTTGAGGAATGAAGACACCCGACACCTTACCCTCATTATCAGGACTGTAACAAGAATAGGAAATGCCATATGCATATGTTACTACCTCCTTGTCAACATAATAATATCTTTTCTTTTGGGTATATACCGAACAATGGGATTGCTAATTCATGTGGTAGCTCTATTTTTAGTTTAGTTTAGTTTTTTTTTTGTGGGACCTCCAAACTGTTCTCCGTTGTCTTTGTACTAATTTAAAATTCTCACCAACAGTGTGTGAGGGATCCTTTTTCTCCCCACCCTTGCTAGCATTCATTATTGCCTGTCTTTTGGATAAAAGCCATTTTAACTGGGGTGAGATGATACCTCATTGTAGTTTTGATTTGCATTTCTCTGATGATCAGTGATGTCAAGCACCTTTTCATATGCCTGTTTTCCATTTGTATGTTATCTTTTGAGAAATGTCTATTCAGATCCCTTTCCCATTTTTAAATTGTATTATTAGATACTTTTCCTATAGAGTTGTTTGAGCTCCTTTTATATTCTGATTATTAATCCCTAGTCAGACGGGTAGTTTGCGAATATTTTCTTCCATTTTGTGGATTTTCTTTTTACTTTCTTGATTGCCTTCTGTGATATGCAGAAGCTTTTTAGCTTGATGTGATCTTGTTTGTTCTTTTTGCTTTGGTTGCTTGTGCTTGTGGGCTATTACTCAAGAAAATTTTGCCCAGACCATTGTCCTGGAAAGTTTTCTCAGTATTTTCCTGTGGTCGTTTCAGAGTTTGGGATCTTAGATTTAAGCCTGTAATCCATTTTGATTTGATTTTTGCATATGAGAAAGATAGGGGTCTAGTTTCATTCTTTTGCATATGGATATTCAGTTTTCCCAGCACCGTTTACTGAAGAGACTGTTCTTTCTCCCATGTATGTTTCTTGGCACCTTTGTTAAAAATAAGTTCACTGTAGATGTATGGATTTGTTTCTGGTTTCTCTGTTTTATTTCATTGGTCTATGCATTTGTTTTTATGCCCATACCATGCTGTTTTGGTTAGTATAGCTCTGTAATATAATTTGAAGTCTGGTAATCTGTCTCCTCCAGTTTTTTTTCTTTTTGCTTAGGGTAGTGATGATTTGGCTGTGTTCCCACCCAAACCTCATTGTGAATTGTAGTTCCCATAATCCCCACATGTCATGGGAGGGACCCAGTGGGGAGTAATTGAATCATGGGGGCAGTTATCCCCATGCTGTTCTCATGATAGTTCTCATGAAAACTGATGGTTTTATAAGGGGCTTTTCCCTCTTTGCTCAGCACTTTTCTCTTCTGCTGTCTTATGAAGAAAGATGTGTTTACTTCCCCTTCCATCATGATTGTAAGTATCCGGAGGTCTTCCCAGCCATGCAGAACTGTGAGTCAATTAAACCTTTTCCTTTATAAATTAGCCAGTCTTGGGTATTTCTTCACAGAAGCATGAGAATGGACCAATACAGTAAATTGGTACCACAAGAAGTGGGGTACTGCAGTAAAGATACCTGGGAATGTGGAAGTGACTTTGGAACTGGGTAATGGGTAGAGGTTAAAACAGTTTGGAGGGCTCAGGAGAAGATAAGAAAATGTGGGAAAGTTTGGAACTTCCTAGAGACTTGGAGGGCTCAGAAGATAGGAAGATGTGGGAAAGTTTGGAATTTCCTATGGACCCGTTGAATAGCTTTGACCAAAATGCTGATAGTGATATGGACAATAAAGTCCAGGCTGAAGTGGTCTCATATGGAGATGAGAAACTTGTTGGAAACTGGAATAAAGGTGATCCTTGCTATACTTTAGCAGACTGGTGGCATTTTGCCCCAGCCCTAGAGATCTGTGGAACTTTTTACTTGAGAGAGATGATTTAGGGTATCTGGCAGGAGAAGTTTCTAAGTGGCAAAGCATTCAAGAGGAAGCAGAGCATAAAAATTTGGAAAATTTGCAGCCTTATGATGTGATAGAAAAGAAAAGCCCATTTTCTAAGGAGAAATTCAAGCCCACTGCAGAAATTTGTATAAATAACAAGGAGCCAAATGTTAGTTGCCAAGACAATAGGGAAATGTCTCCAGGGCATGTCAGAGACCTTCATTCTAGCCCTTCCCATTACAGGTCCAGAGGCCTAGGAGAGAAAAATGGTTTCATGGGCCAGGCCTAGGGCCCCATGCTCTGTGTGGCCTTGGGACATAGTGCACTGCATCTCAGCTGCCTCAGCTCCAGTCATGGCTAAAAGGGGTCAAGGTACAGCTTGAGGCATTACTTCAGAGGGTGCAAGCCCCAAGCCTTGGCAGCTCAACATGGTGTTGAGCCTGTGGGTGCACAGAAGTCAAAAACTGAGGTTTAGGAACTTCTGCCTAGATTTCAGAGCATATATGGAAACACCTGGATGTCCAGGCAGAAGTTTCCTTCAGGGGCATAGTCCTGTTGGAGAACCTCTGCTAGGGCAGTGCGGAAGGGAGATACGGAGTTGGAGCCCCAACATGGAGTCCCCACTAGGGCACTGCCTAGTGGAGCTGTGAGAGGAAGGCCACTGTCCTTTAGACCCCAGAATGATAGATCCACCAACAACTTGTACTATGTGCCTGGAAAGGCCACAGACACTCACCACAAGCCTGTGAAAGCAATCAAGAGGAGGGTTGTACTCTGCAGAGTCACAGAAGTGCAGCTGCCCAAGGTTGTGGGAGCCCACCTTTTGCATCAGCATGACCTGGATGTGAGACATGGAGTCAAAGGAAATCATTTTGGAACTTTAAGGTTTAGTGACTACCCTGTTGGATTTCAGACTTGTGTGGGGCCTGCATCTCCCTTGTTTTGGCCAATATCTCCCATTTGGAATGGGTGTATTTGCCCAGTGCCTGTATTCCCATTGTATTTGGGAAGTAACTAAATTGCTTTTGATTTTATAGGCTCATAGGTGGAAGGGATTTGCCTTGTCTTAGATGAAACTTTAGACTTGGATTTTTGGGTTAATGCTAAAATGAGCTAATACTTTGGGGGACTGTTGGAAAGACAAGATAGTATTTTGAAATGTGAGGATATGAGATTTGAGAGGGGACAGGGTCAGAGGGTCAGAATGATGTGAGTTGGCTGTGTCCCCACCCAAATCTCTTTGTGAATTTTAGTTCTCATAATCCCTATGTGTTGGAGGGACCCAGTGGGAGGTAATTGAATAATGGGAGCAGTTACCCCATGCTGTTCTTGTGATAGAGTGAGTTCTCAGGAGATCTGATGGTTTTATAAGGGATTTTTCCTCCTTTGCTTGGTACTTCTCTCCCCTGCTACCTTGTGAAGGAGGATGTGTTTCTTTCCCCTTCTGCCACGATTGTAAGTTTCCTGAGACCTTCCTAGCCATGTGGAACTGTGAGTCAATTAAACCTCTTTTCATTATAAATTACCCAGTCTTGGATATTTCTTCATAGCAGCATTAGAACGGACTAATACAGACAGCTTTGGCTATTCTGGGTCTTTTGAGCTTCCATATACATTTTAGGATTGTTTTTCCTATTTCTGTGAAGCATGTTATTGGTATTTTCATAGAGATTACATTGAATTTGTGGATTGCTTTGAGTAATAAGGACATTTTGACAATATTGATTCTTCCACTTGATGAACATGGAATATCTTTTCATTTTTTTGGTGTCCTTTTCAATTTCTTTCATCAATGTTTTATACTTTCCATTCCAGTGATCTTTTACTTCTTTGATTATGTTAATTCCTAGGTATTTAATTTTATTTGTGGCGATTGCAGATGGGATAGTTTTTTTTATTTCTTTTTCAGATTGTTTGCTCTTGGCATACTAAAAGGCTTCTTATTTTTGTATGTTGATTTTGTATCCTGCAACTTTACTGAATTTATTTATTAGTTCTAATAGGTTTTTGGTGAACTCTCTAGGTTTTTCCAAATATAAGATCATATCATCTGCAAATAAGGATAATTTGACTTCTTCCTTTCCAATTTGGATGCCCATTATTTCTTTCTCTTTTCTGATTGCTCTAACTGGGACTTCCAGTACTCTGTTGAATAACAGTGGTGAAAGTAGACATTTTTGTTAGGTTCCAGATCTTAGCAGAAAGGCTTTCAGGTCTTCCCCATTCAATGTGATGCTAGCTGTGGGTCTGTCACATATGGTTTTTATTATGTTGAGGTATGTTTCTTCTATACCCTTTTCTTTAGGGTTTATATCGTGAAGGGATATTCAATTTTATCAAATGCTTTTTAAGCATTAGTTGAAGTGATCATATGGTTCTTGTCCTTCATTTTGTTGATATGATGTATCCCATTGGTTGATTTGTGTATGTTGAATTATCCTTGCATCCCTGGGATAAATCCCACTTGGTTGTGATGAATGATCTTTTAAAATATTTTGTTGAATTTGCCTTGCTGGTATTTTGTTGAAGATTTTTGCATTAAAATTCATCAGAGATATTGGCTCATAGTTATCTTTTTTTGATATGTCTTTGTCTGCTTTTGGTATCAGGGTAATACTGGCCTTATAAAATGAGTTTGGAAGTATTCCCTCCTCTTCTATTTTTTGGGATAGTTTGAATAAGATTAGTATTAGTTTCTCTTTAAATGTTTGGTAGAATTCAATAGTGAAGCCATCGGGTTCTGGGCTTTTCTTTACTGGGGTACTTTTATTATGGCTTTGATCTTGTTACTTGTTGGTCTGTTCAGGTTTTGGATTTCTTCCTGGTTCAATCTAGGTAGGTTGTATATGTCTAGAAATTTATTTATTTTCTCTAGATTTTCCAGTTTATTGGCATGTAGTTGCTGATAGTAGCTACTAATGATCCTTTGAAATTCTGTGGTGTCAGTTGTAATGTCTCCTTTATGAACCTTTGAAATTCTGTGGTATCAGTTGTAATGTCTCCTTTACGATCCTTTGAAATTCTGTGGTATCAGTTTTAATGTTTCCTTTTTCATCTCTGATTTTATTTATTTGGGTCTTCCCTTTCTTTCTTAGTCTGGCTAAAGGCTTGTCAATTTTGTTTATCTTTTTAGAAAAACAGCTTTTCATTTCATTGATCTTTTGTATTGTTTTCTTCATTTCAGTTTCATTTATTTGTGCTCTGATCTTTATAATTCATTTTTTTCCAACTAACTTTAGGTTTAGTTTGCTCTTGCTTTTCTAGTTCTTTAGGATACATTGTTAGGTTATTTATTTGAAGTTTTTCTTCTTTTTTGATGTAGACATTTATAGCTAGAAAATTTCCTCTTAGTACTGCTTTTGTTGTATCCCGTAGGTTTTGGTATATTGTGTCCATTCTCACTCGTTTCAAGACATTTTTCATTTTCCTTCGTAATTTCTTCATTCACCTACTGGTCATTCAGAAGCAGATTGTTTAATTTTTATGTGTTTTTGTAGTTTCTGAAATTCCACTTGTTATTAATTTCTAGTTTTATTCCATTGTTGTCAAAGGAGATGCTTGATATTATTTTAATTTTTTGAATGTTTCAAGATGTATTTTGTGATCTAACATATGACCTAAACTTAAGAATGATCCATATGCTGGGGAGAAGAATGTATCCTGTAGCTATTGCATGAAATGTTCTGTAAATATCTATTAGGTCTATTTGTTCTATGGTGTACGTTAAGTCTTATACTTCTTCATTGATTTTCTGTGTGGAAGATCTGTCCAGTGCTGAAAGTGGGGTGATGAAGTCTCCAACTATTATTGTTTTGAGGTCTCTCTCTTTAGCTCTGATAATCCTTGCTTTGTATAGTTGAATGCTCCAGTGTTGGGTGCATATATATTTACGATTGTTATATTCTCTTTCTGAATTGATGTTTTATCATTATATAATGACCTTCTTTGTCTCTTCTTACAGTTTTGCCTTAAAGTCTATTTTGTCTGATATAGGAATAGCTATTCCTGCTCTTTTTTGGTTTTCATTGGCTTGGAATATCTTTTTCCATTTCTTTATTTTCAGTTTATGTGTGTCTTTATAGGTGAAATGTGTTCCTTATAGGCAACAGATCACTGGGCCTTTTTTTGTTCGTTTTGAATCCATTCAGCCACTCTGTGCCTTTTGATTGGAGAGTTTAGTCCATTTGCATTCAATTATATTTTTGATAATTAAGGACTTACTTCTGCCATTTTGTTGTTTGTTTTCTGGTTGTTTTGTGATCTTCTCTTCTTTCTTTCCTTCCTGTCATACTTTTAGTGAAGGTGATTTTCTCTGGTGGTATGATTTAATTTCTTGCTTTTTATTTTTTTGTGTATCAGTTGTATGTTTTTGATTTGAGGTTACCATGAGGCTTGCAAATATTATCTTATTACCTATTATTTTAAACTGATGACAACACTGATTACATAAATAACAAGCAAAAAGGAAACTAATAAAAACTCTACATTGTAACTATTTCCCATTGCTTTTTAATTTTTTGTTGTCTTTATATCTTATTTTATGTCTATGTCTTCGAAAGTTGCTATAGTTATTATTGTTGATTGTTTCATCATCTCGTCTTTCTACGTAAAAGTAGTTTATACACCACAATTACAGTGTTAAAATACTCTATTTTTCTGTATGTTTACTATTACCAGTTAGTTTTGTACCTTCAGATGATTTCTTATTGCTCATTAGTATCCTTTTTCTTTTAGATTAAAGAACTTCCTTTAGCATTTCTTGTAGAACAGGTCTGGAGTTGATGAAATCCCTCACCTTTTGTTTTCTGGGAAAGTCTATCTCTCCTTCAGGCTTGAAGGATGTTTTCACCAGATATACTATTCTAGTGTAAAAGTTTTTTTTTTCTTCAACACTTTAAATATGTCATGCCACTCTCTCCTAGCCAAAAGGTTTCCAGTGAAACGTGTGCTGCCAGACGTATGGGAGCTACATCGTGTGTTATTTGTTTCTTTTCTTTTGCTGCTTTTAGGATACTTTCTTTATCTTGATCGTTAGGAATTTGATTATTAAATGCCTTGAGGTATTGTTTTTTGGGTTAAATCTTCTTGGTGTTCTATAGCCTTCTTCTACTCGGATATCGATATCTTACTCTAAATTTGCGACGTTCTCTGATATTTTCCCCTTGAATCAACTTTTTACTCCTCTCTCTTTCTCTTCTCTTCAAGACCAATAACTCTTAGATTTGCCCTTTTGAGGCTATCTTCTGGATCTTGTAGGCATATTTTATTCTTTTTTATTCTTTTTTCTTTTGTTTCCTCTGACTATGTATTTTCAAATAGGCTATCTTTAAGCTTACTAATTCTTTCTTCTGCTTGATCAATTCTGCCATTAAGAGACTCGATGCATTATTGAGTATAGCAGTTGCATTTTTCAACTCCAGAATTTCTACTTGATTCTTTTAAATTGTTTCAACCTCTTTGTTAAATTTATCTATGAGATAGGTTTCTGAATTCCTTCTCTGTGTTATCTTAAATTTTATTGGGTTTCCTCAAAACAGCTATTTCGAATTCTCTGTCTGAAAAGTCACATGTCTTTGTTTGAGATTGGTTCCTAGTGCCTTATTTAATTCATTTCATGAGGTCACATCATGTTTTTCTGGATGTCTTGATTCTTATGGATGTTCATTGGCGTCTGGGCATCAAAGAATTAGGTAATTATTGTAGTATTTGCAATCTGGGCTTGTTTGTACTCATCTTTTTTGGGAAAGCTTCCCAGGTATTCTAAGGGACTTAGGTGTTGTGATCTAAGTTTTTGGTCACTACAGCCATATCTGCATTAAAGCGTACCCTGATCCCAATAACACTGTGGCACTTGCAGACTTGTAGAGGTACTGCTTTGTTAGTCCTGGATAAGATCTGGAAGAATCCTCTGTATTACCTGGCAGACACTCTATTTCTTTTCCCTTATGTTTTTCCCAAATAAACACAGTCTCTCTGTGCTATGCTGCCTGGAGCTGAGGGAGGGGTGACATAAGCACCTCTGTGTTCACTACTACTGAGACTGTGCTGGGTCAGACCTGAGTCAAACACAGCATTAGGTATTGCCCAAGGCCCGGGGTAAGTACAGTCTGGCTACCATCTATGTTTGTTCAAGACCCTAGGACTCTACAATCAGCAGGTGGTGAAACCATCAGGCTTGTGTTCTTTCCTTCAGGGCAGGGAGTTTCCTTCAGTCCTGAGTGGGTCCAGAGATGTCATCTGGGAGTCAGGGCTTGGAGTCACAAACCTTAGGAATTTACCTGGTGCTCTGTTCTACTGTGGCTGAGCTGGCACCCAGGTCACAAGATAAAGTCCCTCTCACTCATTCCTCTTCTTCCAATTAGCAGAAGAGTGTCTTCCCCTGGCCACCTTTACCCCAAACCTGTGGCGAGTACTACCTGGCTACCACTAATGTTCACTCAAGGCCCAATGGCTCTTCAGTCAGCTTGTTATGAAAGCTGCCAGACCCAGGAGCTTTCTGGATTCACTCTCTCTTCAGGGCAGTTGGCTCCCCTCTGGCTCAGGGCAGTTCCAGAAATGCCATTTAAGATCCAAGTTCTGGAACTGGCAACCCGAAGAACCTGCTTGGTGGTCTACTCCACTGTGGTCAAGCTGGTATCTAAGCTGCAATACAAAATCCCCTTTACTCTTCCCTCTCATTTTCTGAAACATAAGGAGTCCCCTCACTGTAGCTACCACAACTGGGAATGTTCTGGGCCTCCTCTGAACCCATCACCTCTCTAAGTCTTGCTGGGAGCCTATGGTGAGTACTCTTCGGGTACCACGGATGATTATTGAGGGACCAAGGGCTCTTCAGTCAGCAGGCAATGAATTTTGCCAGAACTGGGCCTCTCACTTCAAGGCAGCAGATTCCTTTCTGGCCCAGGGTGTGCCTAGAAATGTCATCTGGGAAGTAGGGCCTGGAATGGGGGCCTCGGGACTCTTCCTGGTGCTCTATCCTACTGTGGCTGAGCTGGTATTCAAGTTGCGAGATAAAGACCACTTTACCCTTCCCTTTCCTTTTCTCAAGGGAAAGAAAGGAGTCTCTCCTTGAGCTGTGAGCTGCATTGCCTGGGGTTGGAGGAAGGGTGATACAAGCCCTCCAATGGCCACCATGGCTGGTATCTCATTGGATACTGTGGGTCCCCAAAAGTCCACTGACTCCAAGCTGAGCACAGCACCAGGACTTGCCTAGGAATTGCAGTCCTTGTGGCCTAGACTGCCTTTCAAGTTTGTTTGTTTATTTATTTGAGACAGGGTCTCACTCCATTGCCCAGGCTGGAGTGCTGTGGTATGATATTGGCTCACTGCAATCTCTGCCTCCTGGGTTTAAGTGATTCTCCTGCCTCAGCATCTCAAGTAGCTGGGATTATAGACATGTACCACCACACCCAGCTATCAAGTTTATTTGGAATACCAGAGCGCTTTAGTCTATGGTGGCCAGGCTTGCTGGAATTCAGGTTCCAACTGCAGGGATGGGTCATTCATCTCTGGCAGGGGCTAGTCTAAATGCTCCCTTCTGTGGGTAACAGCTGAGTTCTGTCCAGTGTTGCTTTCTGCTCTTATAGGGCAGCACTGAGTTCCAATGCAAAGTCTCACAATCACTGTACTCTTTCTCCCTAAAGTGCACAGATTCTTTCTCTCTGCCACTTTCTCTGTGGCTGCTTCTGGGGTTTAGGGGAGGGTTGGCATTGGTGATTCAAGATTGTCTTTTCTACCCTCTTCAGTGCCTCTTTGAGTTACATAAAGGTAAAAACAGGTACTGTGATCACCTGATTTTTGGTTCTTATGAAGGTGCTTTTTTGTTTGGATAGTTGTTCAATTTGGTGTTCCTGTGGGGAGGATGATTGGTAGAGGTTTCTCTTCAGCCATCTTGCTCTGTTTGTCTGCTCTGAGACATTTTTTTAAGTGACAAAAAGCATGAAAAATATGTATAATGACCCCATTAATGCAAAAAAGTGTGTGTATGCTCATATATGATTGAAATATATAAATAACTTAAAGGAAACCGTAAGTTGTCATGCCTTTGGAAAGTGGCATGTGTTTGGAGGTGTGGAAGCAAAAGAGACAATGTTCCATTTTACACTCTATATATTTATAACTGTATCTGGATCGATGTCTATAGCTATACCTGTATCTTGTCAATGTTGATATAGATTTCCATATCTCTATTGTTTTGGGCTTTGAGTTCATAGAGTACTCATGTAATACCAATAACCTTTTTAAAGAAAAAATGGCCCTTCAACCTAGTCCTGGATTCCCTCAGAAAATTATCACTGTCAGGAGAATGAAGGGGATGGTGAGAAAAGTCTAGAAAGGAACAAATGGTCACTTCTTGGCCCTGGTTCCTTCTTTCATCTCCCATCTTTCCAGTATAACATGTAGAGGTAGAGAGCATCTGGCAGCACCTATGTGTGCTTGCCCAATCTTTTCATGACTCCAAGTCAAAATACACCTGAGGTTATATCTCTCTAAAGTGGATGGTGCCAATTTGCAATGTTTTTCCAATGCCTTGTTTCTTGTGCTTGGCTGATGTCCCTGGTGCTGCTTAGTGTGCTTGCTTGCTTTCTGTAGGTGGAAGAGCAATTTATCTTACACTCTGCTTTGTACTTGCTTAGTGGAACCACAAAGGAGAGCTTCTCATGCTGGGACCAGGACAGCAGACCATGAACTCAAAGCCCGTACTTTATTTATCAAATGGAATAGCTGTGCCAAAGGGGTCTGCTGGGAATGCTGGCCTTATTTCTTATTTCTGCAGATAAACAGCCTGCAGTGAGCATTTGGAGTGCTCTGCATTGGCTCACGCTAATTAGAGGTTGGTGCTGGCGTGGCACCTATACCTCAGGGATGCAGATCACACCTTCCACACAGGAAATGTGTAGAATAGAGAAGCCAGAAAGGCAGAAGCTTAGGATTGTCCCCTCAGCTTTTCCATTGATTATTCATTTATTCAGCAAACATGTATAGCTTTATTGACTCTGGTCTGCGTATGGAATTAATCACTAGACACATATCAAAGCCTACCATTTCTATGATTTTTCTCACACTGCCCTCTCCCTTACCTATTTTGACTCATTGTTTCTGGCTTGCTTTAGTTTGCCCCTGGCTTGCTTTCTTTTGTCCCTGGCTCTCTGCTCTGTTGGTTGCACCTTTGCTCCCCATAGTGAGTGTTCTAGGACCCACTTGGTTTGAAAGACTGCCTAGACACAATTTGCCTGCCCTAACCCACAGCTCTGTTCCTGGATTGTGATTTGTCCTTGGTTATTTGGTTTGTTCCTGGCCCACGGAAACCAAATGAGCTCAGTCAATCCTTTAGAATCTTCTAGGCAGTGGAGGGGATCAGATAATTCCATAGCCAGGCATTGAATGGGGGACTGGTTGGGAGTGGGGGGAATTGGGGCTACAAAGATTCATTATTCATTCATTCAAAAGACAGAAAAGTTTAAAAATACATAAAATATATAGTCTATCAGATGTTGAGAAGAGCTTTGAAGAAAAATAAAGTATGTAAGGGGAAAAAAGGGCACTGGGGTAGGAGAGGGAAAGAAATGTAATGGGGGTTCAGAAAAGGCCTCGCTCAAAAGGCACCAGTGAGAGAGTCCGCATTGTGGATTTCTTGGGAAGAAGATACTGCAGATAATGGGAAGAGTAAGAGCAAAGGCTCTGAAGTGACAGCATGCCTGGAATGTTGAAGAGTTGACAAGGCCAGTGTGCATAGTGACAGGGGAGAAGAGTAGGGGGCAATAAGCTCAGTAATATAATGGGTAGCCAAAGTGTATGGAGCTTTGTAGTCCCTTATGAGGACTTCAGCTTTCATTGCCAATGAGGTGAGGAAGACAGTCACTACTAGTAGAGTCTCATGAATCAGGGTGAACACCCTACAAGTGCACTACATTTGGATCATCTCATTCGGGTTGATGGAACAGGTGTCTTTGCAAGGCTGATGGAGAATAGCCATCTCTGCCTGGGGTCGTTGGGGAAGAGTCGAGCCTAGAAGTATGAAGTGTTTTTCAGGCAGAAGGACTAGCATGAACAAAGGCTAGGATGTGTGACGTCATGACATCTTCAAAGAGTGCATAATATTAATAGTTTGCTCAAGATGGCAGAACAAGGGTGGAGAGGCAGGAAGGGAGCTAAGGGGAGCCCAGTGAGCTGGCAGGCAACAGATTAGACAAGCCTTATATGATGTAATAATGTGGTTAGATTTAATCCTACAGTCATGGAAAACCACAAGAGGTTTACAAATAGAGAAATATGACTTACTCATTGGGAAAAAGAACATAATTTTACTCTTATACCTCAGTTTTCACATAACAGTGGGCAGGCTCAGGATCTAGAAAAAGAAATGAGATTGAGTTCTCACTTCTCAAACAGTCATAACTTTTCTGATTTATGAAATGGAGATTTTATGTGCTTTGTATACCTCACCAGGCTGCCATGAGGAACAAAAGAGGTAGTGTATATGAAAGGGCATTGCTGTCTGCAGAGTGCTCGTTCTCCCCGTTTTCACATGCCCATGACCCAAGAGTGGGATTGGTGGACTTGGCAAAAGAATTGGGCAGTGTGCTCAAGTGGAAAATACACGGCTCTTGAGTTGGACATTAGTTGGCATCTTGGCCCACCACACAGTGGCTTTGTGACTTTGGACCATGTGAAGGACCACTCTGAACCTCAATTTCCCAATTAATAAAATGGGTTTTTGCTTCCCAGGATTGGTGTAAAGATTGGAGACAAAGTGTGTGAAGTGCTTAGCCCTGTGTGTGGTCCAGAGGAGAAGCTCCATGTTAGCTGTTATTTTCTGAGTGTCATCATGGTAAACACATGATCAGATGGATACAGTCCTCCTGTGGGCAAGATACTGTGCCTGGTGCTGTGAGACAGAGCTATTAATGCTGGTAGGATGTGCCATTGCACTGCTTCTTTAATAGTGAGGATGTGTTTGTGCTGGTCCTTCACCTTACCTGGATCTGTTTGTGCCTGTGGCACACTGTACATCTGTGGTCAGGGTACAGTTTGGATACATGGAGAAAGTGTAGCTAATGGGTCCCCAGGGTACCAGGCTTATGGCTGATATGAGGAAAACTGCAGGCTCTGCATGTCTAAGCTAACTAGCTGCAGCCCAGCTTATGGCCTTTGATTCAGACAGGCCAAAGGGAAATGGAGGGTGAAACATGGGTTCATATAACTAGCTTATAATTTCCTGCTACTGAGGGGGGAAAGACTTATTTTGTCTGAATTTAATAGAACAATTGTCCACATTGATTGAATTTTCCAAAAATCTTCTCATCTCCCTCCTCTGTTTTGTTTCAGAGCACACAGCTTCACATTTAAAAGACAGAAAGAGAAAAATTACCGTCCAGCTGCAATTTCTTATTTGGCAGGCACCCAGTCATTTTCTCAGGATTTGACAGAATATGATCTCTCACTTAACGCACTTCTTAATACTGCCCCTGGGCAAGACTGAATTGAATCAGACCCTAGTGCAATCATTATCTTGGCTGAAGATTCACACCTACAGTTCTTCCTACAGATTGTTCAATGCAGCCTCAGTGGACTCTGAGAAAAACAATCAGAAAACAATGCACTTGCCAAGATGAAACAGGGCTCACTGTTGTTTCCAACAGGGCTTCCTTTTAACAATTCTCCACAGTCATTAGTTATTCATTCATTCAATAAATAATTAAGCACCTAGCATGGTGCATAATGCAAATAGTGTAATCTATGGTATCTTCCCTCAGGGAACTTACAATTTAGTAGAGAAGATAAGATGTACACAATTAACTAGGTTGTCCTGTGGGAGCACTAAGTGGATGAGAAATAGTAAAAGTAGGATTTGAAGGCAAGGGAAGTGACCTTTGGCTAGGAATTATTTCAGGGAGCAGATGGAATGGTTTGGGTGGGGAGTTGAACGAGTTGGGTGTGCAGAGATCGAGATGAGTAGGGATTGGTTGGTATCCCAATCTTAAGTGATGTGAAGAATAAGAATGGTGTGCTCTATAATTACTTTTAAAATTAAATCGAAGTGGTATCATTTGGAGTAATGCAGTCCAACAGTCTGAAACTTTTAAAGAGCATGTATAGAGGGAGATGAATTAGGAAACTAAGGGTAGCGATGGATATGGTGAGAAAGGATGTGATTCTAGGCATATTTTAGACTTTTCAGTATCATTTTAGCTTCTGTATGTGCTGCCTTCCCAGAAGATCCTTGTCTTTCAGTTTTCTAAAGAAAATACTATTGAGGGTAATTGCTGCCTGTGTGTGACAAAGACATCTTCCCTCACTCTACCCATGGCACTACTGCCCTTTGAGTTATGGCTCTGCATCATTTCCAGCTGTGTTTCCTTAGGGTCATAGAACCAGAGAATGAGAGGGCTGGGGCCTAGGGAGCCTATAGTCCAATCTCTCATTTTACAGATGAGGAAAATGAGGTTCATGGAGAGGTAAACTGGCTAGTCTAAGGCCTGACAGGTAGTTAGTAATAGAGTGGGACCAAAACCAGGTATCCTGATTCTGAGTCCTGTGGTCTTCCCAGATCATCACCCACTATCTTGAAAGGAAGCCAAGATGTGCTTCTCCTTTGTGGCAAAGACCATGCACCAAACTCATTTCTTCTTGCTCAAGCTAGTCTTCCCAGTTTTCTTTGCAACTAGTTGTGGCCATGTGACTGAGTTCCAGCCAGTAGAATGTCTGTGGAAGTATGAATGCTCACTCTCAGGCCTGGTCCATTAAAAACTTCCTTGCACAAGCTTCAAGCTCTTCCCCCATTTACTAACTAGATATTGATGCCCAGGGCAACCTTGGAAGCAGTGTGTTAAAGATGGAAGAGCATCCATTATCCTGGAACCTTGAATGACTTCATAGAGAAGACATTCCTACCCCACATTCCCATCCCAATTTTAAATTCTATTGTGTAAGCCACTGAGATTTGTGGCTGTGTTAAAGCAGCTATTATTATCTTAACTAATTGTACTTTGTCACCTTAAATCTGGAGAGAGGGGATTCAGTAAGACCAGCTGAAGGACTTAAGATGTGCCCCCTGCAATTGGACTTGAGTTTGACTCTTCTCCAAGAAATCTAGAGGACAAGACTCTTACACAGCAGAACTGGGATGGATGGGTTGAGATTGGCCTGCATTCCCAGTATGTATCAAGGCAAAAAGGATAAGGACCATTTGGCCATGCAGGAGAAAAAATCTGCCTGGAGCTGTTTTGACTCCTGTCCAAGTGGACTTTAAGGGAAGGAGATACTGATAATGAAGAGAGTCTCTGGGTGGTGGGAAAACCTGAGGTGGAAGAAGAAGCAATAGTAGAGTAACCAATGGCAGTGACCCAGCATTGGAGCTGCAAGTCAGGAGGAGCCTCCAAAGAACCCTGAAATCACTCACAAAGAAAGAATCAAGTTTAAAAATTAGTTACGCCAAGGGTAAGATGCCAATTTAAGACCCTATCATTCAAGTAAGAGCTTTCTGAGTTCCTTTCTTCTTCTCCCTCCCTGATGTTCCAATTCTGGAGAGGTCAAAGAGAAATGAAGCCAACTATGTACCTTTTCTCAAGGCAGGAAGCCTGCCTATCATAGGTTTCTAACTGGTAAAGAAATAGAAAGGAGTCTTAACCACGAATGAAGATGGAAGTGTGGATTAATATATTGGAGTGGAAATTCTATTTTCTCAATCGAGTCTGTGTTTTACCACAGACAAATTACATCAGAGACCAAATTACATCAGAGGGCCTGACAGAGTTTTTATCCAGTGGCAGGGGAAAAATTCCCCAGCTGATAAGGTTTTCAGGGTCAGTGGGAAACAAAGAATAAAGGTGATTAATTCATCAAGTGACACTTGTTTAAGGTGACACCACCAGTTCCAAGCAGCATGATACGCTCTTGAAAAAGAATATAGGTTGGATGTTAAGGAAGCACATGTGAGGAGTACTGAATCCAGACCTGCTGGAAATGATATCAAAACTGGAACCTGATGGAAGAAGCAGAGTAAAGGTGGAGAAGGGCTGTCCTGACACATAGCAACAGTGAGCAAAGGGGATTTTAAGGAGCTGAAAAACAAATGTACAATGACTAGAATGCAAGAAGCAGGTGGTCCAGAGTGTTGCAGAAGCCAGCTGGTAGTAAACATGTTGAGAAATTTCGATAAACCTGAGGGACCTTGGGAAGGCTTGGAAGGATTTTAAACAGAGGAATGGCATGATCTGATTTGTGTTTTAGAAACATTTCTCTGGCTACCATGAATTGATTGGAGAGGTAGGAGTGGAGGCTGGGAGACAGATTATGAGGCTTCACAGTTGTGTGATTTTTGCCAAGAGTGCTCATCTGCTAGGTGTAAGATGTTTAGGTTTATGTAGGGTCACGGATTGGTCCAGGAGGTGTATTGGAAGCATGAAGGACATAAAACCCTGTCAACCCCTACTGCTCTGCCTTCTAGAACTTCAGCTCTCTGACCACAAATTCCCCTATATCAGATATTGGCAAATGATGACCCATGGGCCAAATCTAGTTTATTGCCTATTTTTGTATAGCTCGCAAGAACAATTCCTACATCTTAAAGTGGTTAAAACAAAATTTTTCACTGCATGAAATTATATGAAATTCAAATTTGTGTCTATACACAAAGTTTTATTGGAACACAACCACACTCATTTATGTATCATCTATGAACCTTGAATGTTTTACACTTCAGTGGCAGAGTTGCATAATTGTGACAGAGACCCGTGGCCCACAAAGCCTAAAATATTTATTATCTGGACCTTTAACAGAAAGTTTGCTCACCCCTGCCATGTGTCCTCAACCTATACTTAAAATATTTATTCTTTCACTTTCTCGTCTTAACTTATTAGAATCAACTTTGGCTTCATATTGCACTCATCTAGGGATCCTAAAAAGTTCTAATATGGGCTGGGAGGGGTGGCTCACGCCTGTAATCCCAGCACTTTGGGAAGCCGAGGCAGCTTGATGGCTGGAAGTCAGGAGTTCGAGACCACTCTGGCCAACATGGTGAAACCCCGTCTCTACTAAAATTACAAAAAAATTAGCCGGGGCATGTTGGCACGTGCTTGTAATCCCAACTACTTGGGAGGCTGAGTCAGGGGAATTACTTGAACCAGGGAGGTGGAGGTTGCAGTGAGCTGAGATCACGCCACTGCACTCCAGCCTGGGTGACAGAGCAAGACTCTGTCTCAAAAAAAAAAAAAAAAAAAAAAAAAAAAAGGTTCCAATACATAGGATTAATTCTGAGAGATTCTGATTTAATCGGCCTGGGGATATGGCCTGAGCATTGGATTATTAAATATTTATCACGTGGTTCTAATGTGTATCCACGCTTGGAACCCCCGCATAATAAAAACCTGCCTACCCTCAAGGGCATCTCTTAGGTGGACACTGTTTTGTTCCACATTTCACATACCTCAGGGCAGGATATGGGGTAGTATCTGTCCTGCTTCCAGGCCATGAATTCCTTTCCGTGTTTCAAAATTGTTAGGTTTGAGGGTTAGCCACTCAGCTCTGTATACCCTTGCCCTATACTGGTTTATCATGGAGATTTCTTCACCCCTTTTATTCATTAATTTTACATCTGACTCATAGTCTAATTTTTCATATAATTCTTGGTGACTTCATCATCAACATGAATGAACCATCCAGTGCTTGAGACCTTGAGTAGTGAAAACTACTCATCTTTTTTTTTTTTTTTTTTTTTTTTAAGACAAGGTCTGGCTCTGTTGCCCAGCCTGGAGTGTAGTGGCGCAATCTCAGCTCACTACAACCTCTGCCTCCCAGGCTCAAGCCATTCTCCCACCTCAGCCTCCTGAATAGCTGTGACTATAGGCACACACCACCATGCTCTGCTAATTTTTGTATTTTTAGTAGAGATGGGGTTTTCATCATGTTGCCCAGGCTGGTGTCGAACTCCTGAACACAAGCGATCTGCCTGCCTTGGCCACCCAGAGTGCTGGGATTACAGGCATGAACCACTGCACCTAGCTAATTTAATGACCATTTTGTTGCCTCCTCCTCAACCACAAGATCTCATGACCATACCTTGGACCCCAGGACTGCCATCACATATAAAATCTCAATTTTAAACATGTTACTTTCCAACCTTAACTTCCCACCCTTCTAGCTTACTTGTGGAAGTGTGCCCATTGCTTCCCATGTTCAACCTTACTTAAATCTTCAATTCGGTCATCCTCCCTCTTCCTCCTCCACCAATTTCTTACTCTCCATCAATGCACTAGCTTTTCATCCTTCTTTGACCTGCCTAGATGCCACATTTATCTTTATAATCACTCATCTGTAATTTAGAGATGATAATGACAGGACACCCACTTGGTAGAGTTGTGATGACGATTAAGAGAGTTAATTTTTTTAGAGTACTTATGACAGTCCTTGGCATACATTAAGAAGCTCAATAAATGTTAGCTGAATGTCACTGGAGAAAACATACCCATAAGCTGACTCTTTTTATTCAAAACTTGTGATCATGAACCTTAAGTGAATATTCCACTCTGCTGCTGATCCTACTGTGTTTCATTGGTAAATTAGCCTTCCCACTCCTTAAGAGGGCTCTTTCACACCACCCGTTTTCTCAAAACTCTCATTTATCTATCCTCACTTCTAGCTGACGACTTTATCTTGTACTTTAGGATACATCTAGAATAAAATCCAGACTTCTTAGTATGAGTCATGTGATCTGTCTGCAGAATCTTGCTCTGACTTGCTATAACTTCCTATATGTGGCTTTCCCCCTCAGTCTCCGGTCACCTCTGTGATACACCAAGCTCGCTCCCATTTCAGGGCTCTTGCGCATGCCCTTCCCCCTGCCTGGAACACTTTTCCGCCACTCATCTCATGGCATTTATTAATGTTTTTGAGTCTATTTTAAATGCCATATTTTTAGACAGGTCTTTCTATTTACTCTATATTAGTTTTCTATTGTTTCCATGACAAATCACTGTAAAATATAGAAGTTTAAATAATGCACATTTATTATCTCACACTTCTGGAGGTAAGAAGTCTAATATCAAGGTGGTGGCGGGACTGAGTTCCTTCTGGAAGCTCTAGGGAAGGATGTGCTTCCTTTGCTTTACCGGCTCCTAGAAGTCACCTACATCCCTTAGCTTGTAGCTGCTTTTTTTCCACCTTCAAAATGTGCAACAGTGGGTCATGTCCTTCTCATGCTGCCATATTTTTGGTTCTTCCTTCAATTTCCCTCTTCCACCTTTAAAGACCCTTGTGATTACATTGGGCCAACCCAGTTACTCCAGAATAATTTCCCTATTTGAGGATCGGCTGATTAGAAACCTTAACTTCCTCTGCAACCTTAGGCCTGCAACCTAACATATTCACAGGTTCCAGGGGTTAAGATGTAGACATTTTGGGGGTCATTATTCTGCCTATCACACTACCTAAAGTAGGCTTCCATAATATTCTCTTGCTTAGTTCTTGTTTACTTTCATGAAACTAATCACAAATTTGAATTTATTTCATTCTTTTCTTGTTTTCTTTTTCTTTTCCTTATGAGAGCATATTCTCCAGTAGGGCAGGAATCTCTGTCTTGTCTTTGTGTCTGTAACAAATAGTAAATGCTCAGTAAACACTGGTTTAGTTGATGAATGAATAAAGGAAGAGTTGTGGATAGGATGGAGCATGGAATTTAAATTGGAAAGAGATGAAGGTAAAACTTTGAAGAGGTAGTGGACATCCAGACATCAGAGGAGTAGCTAAGGAAAGCTGGAAGGTGGGAGGCTATGCACTGAGAGTAGGACATTGGAATGTATAATTTCACAGATGAAAAACACTTCGGGCAATTTTAATAGCTAGGGAAGTTATTCTTAATTATCCTTGGGGAGGTCATGGGGTCCTTTGAAAATAAAATAGGAAGTATGGGCTCTCTCTCTAGGAAGGTACATAATATATGCATAAAATTTTGCATTTGCTTTAGGAAGCCTACAGTTGTCCTCATCTTCAGTGAATGAGGGAGTGACTTGGAGGTCAAAAATAACATTATAAGGAGGATAAAGTTATAGTGGTTAATGGTATGAGCCTTAAAAGATACTTCCTCCCAACATTCCATCATAGCACTTTAACTTATGCCAGAGTTGGTAATAGTGGGTGGGTTGCAAGTAAGAGACATATGGGCCACTTAGAATTGGTTACTGGCCCAAGATGGGGCAAAAGGAAGTGAGATTTTCACCCCCACCCCTTTACTTTGGGTTTGTAAGTATAATGTATGCTATAAAGTGACAAAATAACTACTCAAGTTATCAACACTGTTCTTTTGGGACCACATGCTCTTTGAAAATGAAACTCTGGGGGAATGGGTAAGATAGCTGTAGCCATAGGCTCATGCAAAGGGGATGATAAATGTTGGATCTGGGGACAAGGGTCTTCTGACAACTGTTCTGAAAAGCTTATATTACACAATTCTCACCACAAAGCATGGAATGAAATCTGAAGCTTTTATGTGATCATGAGGAAAGAATCTCTTATTGTTTATTAACTCTACAGGGTTGAGAATGCTGAAAATGAGACACAGAGATAGCGTTTATAGTTGCTAGATTACAGTATCAGTTAGATTTACATCTTTGTCAGGGTTGTGGCTAGTTAGAACATTGTTTGGGAAGGAGTGGAATCTAGGCAACTGAGATGAGGGTTTCCACGAGAATCCTGGGCATTTGGAAACGCTGGTTCTCCAAACTGCTCTAGGCACATCACACTACCTTTTCCTTAGGGGAGAAAACTGGCAGTTCTCCCTCATTCTCAGTGGCAGAGAGCACTGGTTATCCCTTAATACTATTTTTCCTTTTCTTCTAGAGAAACAGAATTTCTGATTTTTTTAGGGGCCCAAGGCATCTCAGAGTAAAGATTCCATTTTTCAGACCCCTTGTAGTTCAGTGGGATGATGTAGCTAAATTTTGGCAAATAGGATAAGAGTGACTGGTGCAACTTCCAGGAATGGATTTTTCTCTTCTCTTCCTCTTTTCTCCTTCTTACTGGTTAGAATTCAGATATGATAGCTCGGATCAAATCAATCTATTGAATTGTTAGGAGCCTATTGGACATAATGGAGCAATAAGATTATAGAATCTGAGTTCCTGGCACCTTGGAGTGCTATATCAGCTCTGGGCCACCTATCTGGACTTTTACATGAGAGAAATATAATCCTGTCTTGCTTAAGCTATTGTTATTTGAGGTTTTTGTTACTCTCATCTGCCTAATTCTTATCCTTCTTGTCATTCACTCAGTGAGGTAGGGGAGGAATCTTATGATTTTATCAGGTAACCTACTTTATGAATTATGGTTCCTGTTCCTGTGAATCTTGCTTCTGCTGATTTAGAGGTCTTGATACCTAAAGGTGAAATTCTTCCATCAGTGACGTGAATAGGTCCATTGCATCAGAAGTAGAGACTGCCACCTGGCCTGTGTTAGGCTCCTCACGCTATTTGCAAACAGGAAAAGATGGTTATGAAGTTGACTGGGTGATTCACTTTGATTACCAAGGAGAAGAGAGGTGGCTACTACATAAAAAATGGGTGCAATCTGAGGAAGCCTTTATGGTGCCAAGACAAGTGGTCAAGGTTAACGTGTAATTGCTGTATCCCTCTACAGGTAAAACCATCGGGGGCTCAAACCTCCTAGAAGAGTCATGTCTCCTGTCATGACAACCTCAGCTGGTTCTTCAGAGGTTCTGGTTAAAGGTCAGAGGAACATAGAGTGGATATTAGAAGTTATGGAAAACTATAAACATCAGCTGTAGTGTTATGGCCAGCTGGAGAAATGAAGTTACAGCCTCTACTTGCATCTTCTTTCTTACTGTATAACATTTAAAAAAGATTTTCTTGCATTTTCGCTTTTCTTCTCAGTTTACTTGGGGTTGTTTAACATTTGTTTATCATTCAACACATAAGTGCAGACCATAGAGATATAATCATGAGAAGTTCTAGACCTAGAGAGTTCGAGATGAGACCTAAATAACTCTCTCTCTCTGTCTCTCTCTCTCTCTCTCTGTCTCTCTCTCTGTCTCTCTCTCTCTGTCTCTCTCTCTCTCTCTCTCTCTCTGTGTGTGTGTGTGTGTGTGTGTGTGTGTGTGTGTGTCCTGGGCAGCTACTAGGGAATGGACCAATGGTAGTTATTTATTTTTATCTGCCTATTATACTTTCCTGACCCCCTTCCCATTCCTTTTCTGGTAACAGATGCTGTTACCCCTGATACTGTTCCAGGCTGGGCCTTCAAATAGTATCCCACGCCCTGGTTCCAGGGATAAGTTGGGCCAATTGCAGTCTTTATTTCAGAACTTCTAAACTTGAGCCAAGGCATGGGTGGATGGAAGGCTGTTAGAGCTGAATCACCTATGGTAATGCCTTTGAATGAAGCACTGCAGGTTTCTGCTCTTTGGATTTCCAACACTTTGATTTGTATCTTCCCTATGCCTGACAGTTCAGTTCTTCCTGCAATATTGTAAATGATCTCAAGCTGCTCTCAATTTTATATTTATGTTAGGCAGAGTAATTTTCTGTTGCCTGCAACCGAAAGACATTAACACAAGATCCATGAATTCCAAAGTTGACATGGGCTTCACACCTTATCTAGTGAAGTTCAGATACTCCCACTTTACAAATAAGAGAAGGCAAGTGACTTTTTACAGCCAGCCAGAAAATTGGTGGAGCCAGCACTAGCACCAGCTCATGTGACTCTTTGTTCAGTACTCTTTGAGCTAGTATATATTATGCTCGAACTGCTTCCTCTAATGAAAACACAAATGGGTTGTCTTTTTCTTCAAAGCAAAGTGAATGTAAACATGATGGTACAGGCTGTGAAACAAGGGAAAATGTGAATCATCTTTGTCCATATTGGGCTTGGAAGCAAAATAGCAAAACATTAAAAGAAACACAACAAAACCTGCAAGTGTTGATTAAAGACAGAACAAATTGTCCCCAAAGTTTACAATGTAAAACAAGGCAAATCCTGAAAATTAAGTTGACAAGCATATACAACAGTGTGATTTTTTTTGTAATTAAACTGACAAAGATCCCCAGTTCCACATAAATCAACAAAAAGCAACAAAACTACAGCACTAAAAGGAAGGATATTAAGAGCTGCTGAAAGGATAGTGCAGGAAAAATAAAATGTAATGAAATCCACACTTTTCCGACTTGATATCCCTGGGGTAGGTGGTTGACTGGGGTGGGGGGGTGAAGTGAAGGGACAGAGAAATAGTGGGATCTACAAGTTAATTTCTAGTGTCATCCCAAGCAGTAGGTACATGACGCAGGCACAGTGGCTACCTTTTTCTACCTTTTGAATAAAAGAAATATGAAATAAAGATGAAGAGAAGTGCCACAAGAACAAAGGAGAGCTGACTCAACAGAAAAACCTGCTTGGAGACAAAAGGGTGGCCTGTAAAAGGGCTTGGCATTGTGTCCATCTGTGTGTGTCCTCCCGGTACCACTCTGGGTGGGGGATTCTGTGTGTGCATAAGTTCCTCTTCTTTCTCCACTCCCTCAGTGCTTGATTCTTAGGAGATTCTCTTGATGGATTCTCTTCATGACTTTGTTGACACATTGCACAAATTCAAACCATTTTTTTCAATTCATTTTATTATATATAAGAAATGGCTTAACTTTCAGTAAACAGATGCAAAATACACATGCCTCCTGCATTCACCAAGTCCTCGCCAATTAATAATGGCACTGTTTCTCAATGAGTTTTTTATTGCATCAGAATTCTTCTTAACACAGCTTCTAGCTAGCCATGCCAGCCACTCATAACTGGTCTGTGTTGTAAACCCTGTTTGCATTTCTGGAAAATTAGAAGAGTAGGCTTTAGAGGCAGATGGGTGAGAATTTACCTACTAGGTAGCCTTGGGAAAGTAACTGAACTACTCTGAGCCTCATTGGTAAAAATGGTGCATATGTTGTACTAAATCTTACCCTGGATTTGTTTTAATCAGGTATGGTAAGACACACAGATATGGAAATGATTGTCATGAATAGGACTTTTATGTTCAACAGATCCCTAGAAATAGGAGGTATATAGCACACTATGCAGGGCCACATGGGGGAAGCGCCAGACAGGGACAGGAGGCAGAAGGAGGGTAAAGGGAAAGAAAGAAAGCGCAGGACAGAGCGTTTGTTGTGGTTTTCGTGGGAAGGAATGGGTGGTTATGTTGACCAGGTTTGGTATTGGCAAGTTTGAAAAAGTTTAGCTGGCTCCAGGATGTAGGGGCTGTCCTAGTTGTCTGGTGCCTGATCCTGGGATAATGTGGGTAGAGGAATGTTGCCTCCTGGTGTATCAAAGCCAGATAGAGGAGCTAGTTCAGAGTATGGGCTTTGGATTGGTTGGTTTGCGTATTACAGGCATGCTCCTGATGAACAAGTCCTTTACTGGCTTTAGGAATTAGCTAGCCCTGGGAGGGGCAGTCTCTCAGGATTAGCAAGTTCCCAAGATGTAAAACCATTATAAATTACAAAAAATAAAAAAAAAAAAAACCCAACATGATTAATACAGTTGTCCTAAAGTTTAAAGAAACACGTTCATCTGGATTGTATTTTTAGGTATTAATTGTTTTTTCCTGCCTGTATTTCTCCTTCACCTCCCTGCTTCCCACACATTGTGCACGATGCAATGCCAAAGAAGAGCTAAGTGAGGGGAAAAGAAGCTAAAGTAGCCTGCAGAGAGTTTCCAGCTTTTGTTTTTAAATGCACAAGGCTATCAGACAATGTAGAGGTTTTCCAGAGGAAGTAGAATTGTGGAAGAAACAGAAGGCTTAGAAAAAGCAAGAGAAAGGGAGGGGCTTTCCTCAGATGGAAGAAAAAAGATTCCCTAGTTCCTCTAGAGGTTCTGCATGTCTTTGAGAAGCAGGGATCCAGGACCTACTTCCTGACAGGACCCCAGAGAAGAATGGCTGCACGTACATGCATCTCTAGGTGGGGTTTCCTGCATTGGCCCTGTTTAGGGAGCATTGCAAGATGGAGTGAGCCACTGGATGAGAAATGCCATGTTGGCTGGGACAATGGATACACCTGAGGGAGGCTGTGTGCACACATGACCCAGGCTGGAGGGCTCTAGTACTTTGGCACTGTGTATTGCCTCTTGGATTGCCAACACCCAAAAGATGACTGAGGTGAAATGCCATGCCCGCCAGATAGGATGGGATCTCAAAATAAATATTAATTTATAGAAAATAGAAAGGTCCACTATTTCATGCACCCCTGAGTCTGGACTGAGATTTATATCTGCTACATCTGTGAAGCACCTAGAACAGTGCCAGGCATACAGTGAACACCTTCAACCACAGATGCTGTTATTAGGAAAATTACTTGAATTCTTTTGTAAAAAAAAAAAAAAATCCATTACAATGTGCATAACTGTCCCAGTAAAACTACACTTTTCTCTTCATGCTCATCGCTCTCTACTTGCTCCCACCCCGGACTCATTTATTCCCATTTTTCTGCTGCATTCTGTCCCAGAAAGCTGACTTTTATGGGCTGCCTGGCCCAGGTTCCTTTGCTATCGGGCTCTGTGGTTGGGCTGACCAGGGGGAGTTACCAGCAGGAGCTGGGAGTGTGGGAGAGACAGAATTGGGGGCTTTCTTACCAGCTTCCTCCTTGCTCATCACCAAGGGTCTGGTTGCATCCTTGGGTGACCACAGCTCCTGCTGGGTGGCTCCCCCTTCACCTGTAATTACAATGATTTCTCCCTTGCTTGTTCAGGCCCCAGAGTGGGGATGGGATGGTTTTCTCCTGTGATTAGTTCCTTAAGCTCAGCACTCTGTTGGTTCTCTAGTGCTGCCCATTCCTCTCAGGGCAGTCCCTTCATTACATTCTCTCCATTTGAAACATCCAAGTAGAATTGTTTTTTGCTAAGACCTTGACCAATAACATAAGCAAGATTATTCTTTTGGTTGTTTTTCTGGCAATGGGAATGGTTATAGTGATCTGGTCACTTTGTCCAACTCAGATTCCATTAAGACCCATGGCTCCTATCAGTAAGTATGAAGGCTGATTGAGATTCTGAGTCAGCTGGCACTGTGGGGCAATGTTTGGTGGAACATGGGAAGATGTATAGCCAGGGCCTTAAAAAGTCTTAGCAGCAATTTGACCTGGGTTCAAGTGTCATTCCTCCCTGTGACTTACTTGCACCTAGGTAATTTAAATAGCCTAAGTGTTCATTTCTTTGTCTATATTGTGTGCTTCATATTCGTATTCACCTCCTAGGGCTATGGTAAAGATAAGTAAGATAATGATGAAAAGAGCTGAGCACATATGTATTAGCTTCAAGTATGTGAATGTGGTTAGAGGTGTTGCTCTTTGGCATCAGCACTTGGTTTCCATAAAGCCAAACCCTTGTCTTAGCTGCCTTAACATCTTGCTCTAAGCTAAAAAGGTGCAGGTTCTCCCATCCTGGGAATACCTACGGCAGAGTGAGACTAACAGTTCAAAGCCCTTGCCTTATCTGTACAGCACAAAAACTTCCAGAAATGGAGAATGTATTCAGTTCTTGATAGTCACTTCCTGGGTGTGACTTTTGAGGCAAAATGAAAGTCTGCTCCAAGCTTCATGGCTTCATTGAATCTCTGATGCCTCAAAAGCCCTTTCATAGATTGCATAGTGAGACACGAGGCTCAAGGTGACCCATGGTTGAAGAAACAACCCAGCTTCTAATTCTCACTACTATACAAATGACCTACAACTGAGCCCGTCTTGAACACATGCTGTGATGAAGTCCTGGAGGGGAGGTTTGGGGTTCTAGGTGCTCAGAAGGGTGGGAGATCATGGAAGGAATAGGCAGCTTCTCTAGGGAATTTTCTAGGAATAAAATCATTGAGGAAGGTTAACTTGAGGCTCATTTGGGTTAACAATGTGGCACTGGCAGAGTCTTTTCTATGCAGGAAAAGGAGTCTGGGTAGTGATTCTCAACACTGGCTGCACCTGGGAATCATCTGGGGAGCTATAAGAAATTGATTCTTGGGTTCCACCCCAATTCCTAGAGGGCAGTGGCTACCTTGTATTACTAAATAATAGCCCTCTCTTTAGGGCCCTTTATGTACAAATATCTGTTTGCCTTTCAGGTTTGTATCTCTGTTCACTTTACAGGAAGTAAGTCTTGTTTTGAGGACTTATTAGTACTAGTCAAGATCACTTGTTAGTCTGACATAGGTTGGATATTTGTCCCCTCCAAATCTCATGTTGAAACGTGCTCCCAGTGTTGGAGGTGGATCCCTCACGAATGGCTTGGTGCCATTCTCATCCTCTCAGTAATGAGTGAGTTCTCGCTCTATTAGTTACCATGAGATCTGGTTGTTAAAAAAAGCCTGACACCTCTTCTCTTTTCTCTTGATTTCTGTCTCACTTTGTGATATACCGACTCCCCCATTGCCCTCTGCCACGTTTGTAAGCGTCTTGAGGCCTCATCAGAAGCAGATGCTGGCACCATGCTTCTTGTACAGCCTGCAGAACGGTGAGCCAAATAAACCTCTTTTCTTTATAAATTACCCAGTCTCAGGTATTCCTTTATAGCAACACAAAATGGACTAACATAAACACTAAGGGAAACAACTCATACCTTTGGTGTTTCTTGCTGTAACCTGCCATGCTCCTCTGACTTTGGGACAAGTAAATGAGTAGGGGAGAATAGGGAGGAGGAAGAGCTTTGTCATCTGACAATCAACGGTTATTCCATTCTCCTCCCCTCCTTGATGAGGATTTCCAAGCACAGAGGTCATCTGAGCTGGTGCATCTGTGTTAGCATTCCTGTCTCTTGGCTGCTCCTGGTGTTGAATTGGTTTCTGGTTTAGTAGCTTGAGTTTTGCCTCCTTCCCTTCCTCTCATGTCCCCTTTCCTTTCCACCTATCTCCCTCCTTGGATTTACCAGCCCTCAACACAGTCCCTGATACCCAGCAGAGAATGAATGTATTCATGAGTGAGTACATGAATGCATATGCCTGTCCTCCTTGCTGTGGGACTCTCGGGGGACTGTGCCCCAGTGAGTCACTGCCCTCGTGTGCAGGGCTCATCATCGCCAGCATATAGATTCTCAGCAGGAGCTCAGCCCCCAGTGGGAGCTTCCTTAGCTGAGGTCCCTGTTACCTGATCCTCTTTCTGCCCTGGCTAATATTCTCTGCCACAGTCTGTCACTGTGGCCAGCCTGTCAAGCCCTGCCAGGTGGAGACCCTTGGTCCCGCTGAGAGATGTCAAAATGACCATCCTTTGGGCCTTTGCTAAGGCAGGGAGGATGCTTTCATTTTAAATGACATTTGATACAAAAAATAGAAAGTGAAACAAAGCCTGACAATCAAGCTGGGATTCTAAGCTAGGTGTATGGGAAATCTTCTTGGCTCTGGGTGCTAAATAGTTCTTGTAACCTTGGGTGAATGGTCACCATCTCTGGGCCTCAGTTTCCGAGTATGCACATTTAGAAGGAAATACATGATTTCCAAGGTCTCTTCCAAGATTTGTTCTCTATACTGCTCTGCTACCATGCCTCTTAGACAGATGTTACTTTGCCGACTGCTAACCACCAGCTGCTCTATTTGGGGCCCAGGAGCCTGTAGTAGGAAAAATGCCTAAAGTGTTCTGTGGGAGACATTCCCAGCTTGAGTAAAATCTCTGTCCTCTGATGCAGGCCATGGAGTCCCTGGGTCATGCCCCTTGCTTCTGGGGCTAAATGTTCTTGAAAGGGAATCCTTTTAGAAGCAGGGGCTTAGCTGAGCTGAGGAAGGTGAGTGGGCTTATAAAACAGAGCTGGGTTTGGAGGAGACTTAGAGCTTCCCTCACCCTGAGTCCTTCATCCATCCATGTCTTTCCTACAATACAGGTAGGCCAGTGGAGACCAAACCCCAAGTCTCATTTATCTTTTTTCTCTCCAGATGCCCTGGCAAAGACCAGGTTACAACCCAAGGATACATTTGAATTGAGATAGCATATGGCAGCAGATATTTAATAAATGATGGCATTGATATTATATCTCTGTTAGAGTAATTTACTCCTTACAGTAATTTTGACTCAGTTTGTTCTACACAGAGTGTTATTTTAATCATCCTTTCAGTTATTATTGATGAGGTCCCTTGGGAAAAAATTAGAAGATTCATTTAAAATTATCCCCCATGAATTTAAAACAAGAACAGGGATGTGAATACAGACTAAAACAAATCAAGGGCTACCATAGATATATTAAAAGACTGTTGTTTGCTGCCATAGATGTATTAAAAGACTATTGTTTGATACATTGGGGACATAATGGTAGCACTAATGGCAAGGTTTAGGCACACTCTTTCTTATTCAGCTTGTCCTGAGATTGCCCCTTCCTCTCTCCTGGCTCCTGCCTTGTCCCTCATCACTGCCTTTGTGCCTCTGCTCATGCTCTTTCTTTGTTCTGTTATGCTGGGCCCATCTAAAGCTCCCTAGTCCAAAGGATCCTTTTGATTCTCACCTTTCCCAGCTTTCTTTAAAACTGATGTCTCCATCTTCAATGGCCAGGGCAATATTATCTGTAAACATGCTCATAATGTTAAGAGGGGTTTCTGTTAGTTTCCCAACATACTAATAGTTACTCTGAGAAGGGCATGGATTTTTATGAACAAAGATCTTTGAGGAATGCTGAGCTAAATGTAAAAAGTTTTCTTTTTTTTTTCCAGCATTTACCATAGCCTTTAATATACTGTTGTGCTTTATTGTGAACCTCCCAACAGGAAGACAAAGTATGCAGCTTTTTCCAAAGTCCCTTGGTTTACCGCCAGTAATGGGGATACTTAATGTAAGATTCATGGAATAATATGAAAAACATAAATATTTCTAAAAATTATATAGTTATACTGCTGGAGGTTATGGAGATTGAGATATCGTTCAAGATCTGGAAGGATCCAATGAGGTTTCAGGTTGTTTATATCCAGAGGTTAGGGACTCTGGTATCCTTTTAGAAACAGAACTCACATACTCACTGGGATATACTCCTATGCCACTACTATGCTTCGTTCTCTATCTCCAATTCAACTCAATTTTCATGGGAAAGTTAATTTGTCCGAATCAGCTAATAACTTCTGTCTCTGGTTGGACATACTCTTGTGCCAGGCCATGAGAAAGACCACTAAACAAATGTGAGTGTGCTCCCATTTGGTCTTTAATACAGTCAGCAGCCCCTTCTGCACAAAGTCAGCTTTAGCACCACTTCCCTAAGCAGGGGCTATCTGCCAGGCAGCTCTAGTTAAGAGAAAGACTGGAAGAGGCTGTCTCACAAGTGAACTAGGATAGTTCACTCCTTGAGCACAACACACACACACACACACAAACACACACACACACTTTTTTTCCCTTTATATGTATTTCCAAAGAGACCACAGCTAAAATGACCTAGCTATCAAGCCTGCAACTGCAAAGGCACTCTCGTCCCCATCTGGGAAGCAGCACAAAGTCATGGCAGATAGTGTATGTCGAGTTTCAGTTGTCTTGAAGCCTCAGGTGATCAAGCCCACAGTCTCCCGGTGATTTACTTAAAGCAAAAGATCTCAGCCTAGGAGGGGTTGGTGAATTATGGTCTTAGTGTTGAAATGCATCTTATGTCTTTCAGATAGTGAGTGCATTGATTGCTTTGCATCTGGATTAGTGGGTATCTAGATAGTACTTGCAAGTGTGCAGCAAATTGTTATGATAAAACACACCTTTTCAGTCAAGGCAAAAAAATCTCTTTCTAGGTTTGAAGGAAGGAAAGATTAATTATATTTAGGCTCTCTTGTAGATGAGTGCTTTGCTTTGGAGCTTACCGATAGGAGTTCAGATGGGTTACAGGCATCTTTGCTTCTTTACTTCCATGTGGCCTCAGCTGACTATCTAGGAAACATGCTGCCAGAGATGCACACCATGGGCTGTCATTTTCAAGACAGTCAACCAACCCAGCATTCAGGCTTTGTAAAAGCAAATTTTCTAGTAGTCCTAGTTTTAGAGCAGTTGGAGAATGTGATCATATATGTGAGTTTGAATTCATCGAGGATCTTCAAGTTCTATTATGGGAGAAACCATCTTATGTGTCATAAATTGCATGTCCCTGGCTTCTAAACATGATATTCAGTGGGAATGATGGATGAATTTGTACCAAGTGTTATAAATAGAGAGTAGGATGAGGAAAGCTGAGTAGGGCAGCAGAAGTTAGCACTCCAGGTCAGGGGATTCAAGACATTTGACCATTGCCTATGCAGACTGGCTGGCCTCAGTGTTCAAAGGGTCTGATTTATGGATGCAGATGTGGCAAAACACAACTTTGAAGTTTTACTAAGCAGTGGTGATTCTGATTGATTCTCTGTGTTAAGTTTAAGGATGTGTCTGGTGGAAGCCATATAGCATGGCTGAAAGTGAACATATTTGGGAACCAGACAGACCTGGAACGGAACTTGGATCTTACCACTTGCTAGATATTTACCCTGTATTAGTCAGTCCTCTTATTGCTCTAAAGAGATACCTGTGACTGGGTAGTTTATAAAGAAAAGAGGTTTAATTGGCTCATGGTTCCAATGGCTGTATAGGAAGCATGATGCTGACATCTTCTCAGCTTCTGGGAAGGCCTCAGGGAAACTTTCTATCATGGCAGAAGGCAAAAGGGAAGCAGGCACATCTTACATGGCCAGAGCAAGAGCAGGTGGGTAGAGATGCCACACAGTTTTTTTTTTTTTGAGACGGAGTCTCCCTCTGCCGCCCAGGCTGGAGTGCAGTGGCCGGATCTCAGCTCACTGCAAGCTCCGCCTCCTGGATTTACGCCATTCTCCTGCCTCAGCCTCCCGAGTAACTGGGACTACAGGCGCCCGCCACCTCGCCCGGCTAGTTTTTTGTATTTTTTAGTAGAGACGGGGTTTCACTGTGTTAGTCAGGATGGTCTAGATCTCCTGACCTCGTGATCCGCCCCTCTGGGTCTCCCAAAGTGCTGGGATTACAGGCTTGAGCCACCGCGCCCGACCGCCACACACTTTTAAACAACCAGATCTCATGAGAACTCACTATTGCCATGATAGCACCAAGGGATATGGTGTTAAAACATAAGAAACTGCCTCATGATCTAATCAACTCCCACCAGGCCATACCTGGTGATCATGATTTGACATGAGACTTGGGCGGGGACATAGATCCAAATCATATCAGGCCCATTTTTGCATAAATCTGTAGGAGTCTCAATATTCTTGTCTGCAAAAAGAATATAATAATACCAACTTCACAGTTTTTCTTGTTTACATTACAGGATGATGTTTATGCAAAAGTTTAGAAAAATATCATAAACTTCATTGGCTTTCAGTAAACTTCTCTCTTTTTTCTCATTAGCGTGTAGGGGGTTTTGCCTTTTAGTTTACAAAACCAGTGGACTTAAGTTGGTACACATATCTCCTCCCACTTCTCCCTCTCCACCTCATTCCTTGTTCCCTTTTATTAATCAGAGAAAAATAGTGGGGAAACAGTTGTAGCAAGAAGCTCAAATCTTGCTTGACATGTTTCATTTTTTTTTTGAGTTCTTATAACTCAGTTATTTTTGGTATTATCCTGCTTATTTTAGGAGTATATCCTCCTCTCCACCATACCCTGACTTTAAATTGCCCCATCCCAGGCATGGATATACTCAAAACTCAACTTGGAAGTTTTACTTGTACATGACCTAAGAAGACGTTCTATGAGAAGACATCTTTCCCAATAAAATAAAAATCATTTCTGTTGATTCTTGTAGCACAGCTGAAGCAGCTGGAATTTTCAAGTACTCCTAAATGTTAGAGGACAACAAATATGAAATAAAAACAGAAGGATAAAAAAAGTTGGTTTACATACTTCAGATTTCTGATCCTGCCACAAGTAGTCTGCATTCAAGGTTTTCAGGCCCTGTTCTTTGATTCTTCCTGATAAGCAACACAATATTGTGTGTGTGTGGGCAGGGTGTGGGGAGGACAGAAGGATGGGGAATAGTGTGTGTGTGGTGGAGGGATTGACGCAACTTTACAGGCTATGAGCTCCTCATTCTCGCATCCTTGTTTCTCTTCATTTGGAGGTGACAACTAACGTGGGCCACCAAGATATATCACGGCCACTTTTTTACTTTGTAGTCCCCTGAGGGTTCAGACTTCCAGTTTAACAGGCAATAGCTTACATTCCCAACTAGTTAAAGCCAAGAGTGATTTAGCCTGTAGGTGAGCTCCTTCCTTTTTCACACAGGGAAAGGTCTTCGTTTTGCAAGCTCTAATGATAATGGTCATAGCATCTGTATAATTATTCACACACAGCAACTAATGTCTTCCCCACGATCTCTCAAGTGGCTGGCAAAGGATGATATAGAGGAATCCAGCTGTGGAGTCCAGTCAAAGGAGAGGCTGGAGGGATTAGGCCAGAAGGTCAGAGCTTCCCTGTGGGAAACCTGGGGTTAAAGGAGAACTGGACTTACAGCTCCAGAGACAGGACACCCCCTAGGAGTGTTGGTTGTCATACAGGTGTGTCATATAGGAGCTAAAAAATCATCATCCCCAAGTTAGAGACCAGGTGCTTGGGGGCCAGACTGTGCCTGGGCCTCACATGATAGTGGGGTAGGGACATCCATAGGATCAGTAATTCTGGACTTTGTGGACACAGGCCTTGACAGGGCTGACCTTGAACTTTCAAGGGGCAGAGGTTGTTAATGGCAGCTGGGGAGACAGTGCTGGGGTAATAACTGGACCTCTCTCTTTTGGTCTTGCTCTTAGCTCTCTGGGATTCTTTCTAGAAAAGGTTCTAGTCTTTTCTCTATTTTCCCAGCTCTTCCTTAGGCCTAGATGCATAAAATTCCCTTGAGTGCCTGTTAAAATTGTAATTTCCTGGGACCCATTCTAGTGATTCTCATTCTTTAGGTCTGAGCAAGTGCCCAATAGTCTGAAATTTTAACAGCCACACCAGCTGACTCTGAAACAAGAGTCTTTGAACCCCACTTGACAAAGGTTACCTTAGAGAGCTACAAAATCTAGACCTGGATTTTATTTGCCTTTATTTGAAGGAGTATTAAAATAATCCTTTCTTAAGAATGTCCACATGCCATTTATAACTGTTGGCTAAACATGAACTTGCAGTAGACTTTCTGACTACATCATGGGCATTAGTCAGGAGTTAAAACTGGTGTAAGGTTGCATGTTCTCACTCAAAGGTGGGAATTGAACAATGAGAACACTTGGACACGGGAAGGGGAACATCACACACTGGGGCCTGTTGTGGGGTGGGGGGAGGCGGGGGAGGGATAGTAATAGGAGAAATACCTAATGTAAATGATGAGTTAATGGGTGCAGCACACCAACACGGCACATGTATACATATGTAACAAACCTGCACATTGTGCACATGTACCCTAGAACTTAAAGTATAATAAAAAAGAAAATAAATAAATAAATTTAATTTAAAAAAAAACTGGTATAAGGAAAAGCTATCATTTTCATTCACCAGATACATATGTGTGTAGTTCATGGCACTACAGTTATCTGTGTGCACACACAGAGTTCATTTATCTTGAGTCTGAGTAGCAGAGATTGCCACTCAGGAATTAAAGCCTATTTCTATAAATTGATAGTGGCTGCTGCTGCCCCTGACTGTGGATTGAAATGAACAATCAGAAATGTTAATGTTTCTCTGTTTGTGTCATTATTGCTGCAGTGTGATGTTTCCCAGGCTCCTCAGCTCCAAACTCTAAATGCCGTTGCAATGTTTTTATTTAATGAGGATATACATTGCAAATGTTTCCAAGGTATTAAGATACACAGGGCTTCAAAGTTTAATCATTTCTTCTTTCAGGCATGGAGCAGAAGAAATGTTTAAGGAGACTAGGTTGACTCTGTTCAGGTATGCGATGGGCAGCCTCTGGCTTCCTTGCTTGTAACACTTGATGAGGATGCTTCTGGAAAGTCTGGGCTCTTCTGGAAGGGCGTGGTGCTGCTACAGCCTGAGATGGTGGTGCTGCTGGCTGGTTGTGCTGATGCTAGGTTAGCCTTGGGATTTAATTCTATATTATTATTTTTTTCACATCTCTCTTTACGTCATTATGTTTAGAGGTCATTTGTTATGTGGTTGATGAAGGCCAGTTCTACATATATATTCAGTAGTAGTACTGAGGTCTGAGATCTTGTTCCTGCCTGTCACTAGCCAGGTGTGTGACTTTAGACAAATCCCTGTGTCCTTAGTTTTCTCAACTTAAGACTGGGGATGGTACTTGTCTTATCTTCAAAGTCTTTGGGAGGGTCAAATGAGAGACTTGGTGGGGAACTTCTTGGGGCAACATTAACTTGACCCAAATCCAAAAAGTACTGTTATTTTAGGCCTGGTTTTAATAGAAAGCCATGGTGGAAAAATGTATCACAGTCTTTATTTTGATGCTTAATGACCAGAACCCAGTTCAAAATAAATATCATTTTTATAAAGTTAAAAAATTAAATCCAGCAGCATTTAGAATCTCCTCTCTTCTTGATAATGATCTGTTTCTTGGTTTTCAAAATATGTGATTCCCAGGAATCTCTTATCTGAGGAACTCAATGTATGATGAGTCCATTTATCTGTACCACCAACACAGGAAGTAACCAATAAAATCTAAAGAACATTAAATAATCATAGCTCTAGAAAGAACAGTGGTTCCAATGGTGACAACAGAGATGAAGAACTTGCTATGATCTATAAGGAACTTAAACAAATTTACAAGAGCAAAACAAACAACCCCATTAAAAAGTGGGCAAAGGATATGAACAGACACTTTTCAAAAGACATACATGTGGCCGATGAACATATTTTAAAAAGCTCAATATTATTGATTATTAAAGAAATGCAAATCAAAGCCACAGTGAGATACCATCTCACACCAGTCAGAATGGCTATTATTAACAAGTAAAAAATTAACAGATGCTGACGAGGTTGTAGAGACAAGGGAACAATTATACACTGTTGGTAGGAGTGTAAATTAGTTCAACCATTGTGGAAAGCAGTAGGGCGATTCCTGAAAGAGTTGAAAGCAGAACTACTGTTTCACCCAGCAATCCCATTACTGGGTGTGTACTCAGAGGAATATAAATCATTTTACCATAAAGACACACACATGTAAATATTCATTGCAGACTATTCACAATAGCAGACATGGAATCAACCTAAATGCCCGTCAGTGACAGCTTGGATAAAGACAATGTGGTACATATACACAAGGAATACATGCAGCCATAAAAAAGAATAAGATCTTGTCTTTTGAGGGAACATGGATGGAGCTGGAGGCTATTATCTTTAGCAAACTAATGTAGGAACAGAAAACCAAATATCACATGTTTTCACTTATAAGTGGGAGCTAAATGATGAGAACTTATGAACATAAAGAAGGGAACAATAGACATGGGGACTACTTGAGGGTGGAAGGTGGGAGGAGAGAGAGAAGCAGGAAAAATAACTATTGAGTACGAGGCTTAATACCTGGGTGATGAAATAATCTGTACAACGAACCCCCATGACACGAGTTTACCTATATAACAAACCTTCACGTGTACCCCCACATCTAAAATTTTTTGAAAAAGAACTTGCTGTGGAATGCCAATGTTGTCATGGAATATTTAAAGCAGGAACCATAAAGCTATTTATCAGCTGGGTCAGTGGTGGTTTCACACACACCCCTTAGGCAATTAAAAACATCTGCAATTTAGCATATACTAAGTATAAATCAGTCGATTAAATGTCACAACATCTGTCCCATCACTAGGAAATATCTGTCTCAAAAATAGATGGGTGGCTGGACGTAGTGGCTCATGCCTATAATCCCCGCACTTTGGAAGGCTGAGCGGGGTGGATTGCTTGAGCTCAGGAGTTCGAGACAAGCCTGGGCAACAAGGAGAAACCCTGTCTCTACAAAAAAAAAAAAAAAAAAAAAAAAAAAAAAAAAATTACAAAAAATTAGCCAAGCATGGTTGCCAGTACCTGCAGTTCTAGCTACTCGGGAGGCTGTGGTGGGAGGATCCCCACTTGAGCCTGGGAGGTCGAGGCTGCAGTGAGCCAAAATCATGCTACTGCACTCCAGTCTGGGCAACAGAATGAGACCCTGTTGAAAAGAAAAAGGAATAGGTTGTTTAATGTCTTTGTCAATATCTGCAGAGTTGAATTGCATCAATATTAGGTTCATTCAGGTGGGAGTAATTAAAATGCTGTCACTAGATTAGGAATTGGTGGTGACAAAGGTTTTGGTGCAGAATCTACCACTAACATCCCATGCAAGTTACTGTTTCTCTGTTCTAAAAACAGCACATTGGCAACTCAATCTATCTCAAGATTTTTTTAGCGCATTGAATGTGAAATTGTGAACAAATATAAGGTATTACTTTGATTTTTCTAAAAGTTGTAGGCATCTCTGAGTTCATTCTTTAAAACAATTGTCTTTGAGATATAACATGCATTTCATAAACAGCATTCATCTTAAGTGTACATGAGCTCATTAATTTTTAAAATTTTATTTAAAAATTTAAATTCTTTGAAAAATCTTCTCTGCTGTGCCTTGTGTGCTTGACCAAGAAGGTGTTATTACAGTAGGTTATGTGTTAAGATTGGATTCATCCAGGCATTAAAGCTGATATAATAATATCACTGGACAGAAATTAGCTTCGTGTGCACGTGTCTCTAATCAGTATTGTATATGTGTATTTAAGCATTTACATTTGTGAGTAAAAGACCAAAATTATGAGTTGGGGTAAGTGTGTGTGAGACCAAAAATAGGTGTTATGATGAGGGGGAGAGAGGGGGGGAGAGAGAGAGACAGAGAGAGAGAGAAAGAGAGAGAGAGAGAGACAGAGAGAGAGGTTATTTCAACTACAAGGGGCAAAGACCCAGTGAAGAAGTAAAAGGATAAGGCTACATGTTTCTTAACCTCAGCTGGAATGGAAAACATCCTAGGATCTGGGGAGCAGATTCTTCATCATCAAAGGCTGCTGCCTGGTGTCTTTTTAAGACTTTTTAAGACATAGTATGACTGCTCCTCTATTCATTTCTCATAGTTTCTTCTGTTTCGTCAATATGTGCCTTGCTCATGATTTCAGCAAGCCTTGACTTTACCTTTCCATTAAAGCATCTTTTCAGCTTTGGCTTTTACTAATAATGGACCAATCTTTTCCTATGTTTCTTAGTTCAAATTTCAGAGAGAAAAAATGTTTTGTATAGGCTGCTAACCAGCCTACTGTTTGTCTTTGGGTTGAGAATTTCACCTCTGGCCCCATAAACTATGACCAAGGCATGGGTGGGGGAAGTCACTTGTGGGACAAAACATAGCAATCTATGTCTCTCTTGAGCAGGCACTGTAGGCTGCAAAGTGTCACCAGAACACGTGGAAATTAAGAGCTTTATTTTTTATTATTGAGACAGAGTGGTCTTGCTCTGTCACCCAGGCTAGAGTGCAGTGGTGTGAACACGGCTCACTGCAGCCTCATCCTCCTGGGCTCAAGTGATCCTCCCTCCTCAGCCTCCCAAGTAGCTGGGACTGTAAGTGCATGCCACCACACCGAGCTAACTTTTGTATTTTTTTGTAGAGATAGGGTTTTGCCATGTTGCTCAGACTGGTCTTGAACCTCTGGGTTCAAGTGATCTGTCTACCTTGGCCTCCCAAATTGCTGAGATTACAGGTGTGAGCCACCGCACCTGGCCAACAGCTTTAATATTAGTGAAACTGGACTGGGGCGCTGGGTACCTTAATTGTCACAGTAGATAGCAGGACTCTTTGACAAAAGAAGGAAAGGATAGGAAAAAGAGAGAGTGCTACAATAAAGGGGATTAAATTTTTCCCACTCATTCTGTAGAGACAGGACTTGTTCAGTGATGAAAAATCATGAACCAAGATAAGTCAGCTGAACAGGTCACTGTGGTGGCATGGCTCACGGATTTACCATAGGGTGCTAGCTGCAGCAGAGAGGAGCTCATATTGTGAGAAATGAGTTAGCCCTGGCAGATGTCGCTTCATAAAGCAAGCCCTGACTCACCAAGCAACATTCAGATGCGAGTGAGATGGACGGCTTCTCCGGGCTCAAGTATCCCAGAAATTCCCATGTCTCTGTGTAGTTTATCTTTAGTGTTGAAAATACGTGTGTGTCATACTGTGTTCTAATTATCTTAATAAAATTCTGTAAAATGAAGGCTTTTCCAGTATTTTAGATGTATCCAGGAGAAAAAGGAAAAGAGAGTAAGCTGGAGAGAGGGTATTATCCCTGGCATTATTCCAAGAAACAGAATGCCTGGAAGAATTCAGACAGCTAACGTGGAGGGAGGTGCTGCCTGCTTATATTTCTAAGAAAGGAATCTCGATTTGACATCGAGTATATATGCACAAGATTAGAGGAAATTAAGTAGAGGCTGTAGCAAGACATACTTTGAATGTTTGCTTAGCCAGAGACAGGTCCCTCATGAGCCTGTTGTCACCGACATCCCATTTGTGCATCAGGAAGTGGGAGGCCCCTTCTGTCCTATTATACGTCTTTGGGGGATGAGGGCAGTGCTGAGCAGTCCCAGCTCCTTATTTCCAGCCATAGTGCCAGCCTCTCCACTTCTTCCATTTTAGTTTGCCTTAGGCCTGCCCTCATTCTTGCTCAAGCGAAATAGCCAGGTTAACGCCTTGGTTTACAAATCTGTCTGTGCCACAAGCAGCTCTGGATGCCACATGGCTGCACCAGGTCTCCCTGGCAGCATGTGTCTGGAGGATTACCTTTCTGGAAGTCTTACAGTTGCCTGGAGCTCTGGTAGATTCTCTTTTCTGGAGCATCAAGGAGGTTAGGACACAGGGAAGAAAGAAGTAGTTAAAAACGCTACCTATTGTCAGAAGCGTTTACCACCTGTAGATGTGAGTGATTTTCAATACATAAAGCCATCTGGGGGTGCTGCGGTTACAAGAGATGCATGTCCCTTTCCTGAGCCTGTCTGCTGAAAGTCCATGGTAGGTCTGGGGGTCACAAGCAATCAGACAGCCGTTAAGTGATAGCTCCTCCAAACCAGTAGATGTAGACGGCAAAGTCAGTCTGTCATTTTGAAGCCACTGGCCAAGCCTGTGTTTTTCTCAGCAAACCCCGGGAGCTCAGTGGAAAAGCCTTCTGATGCTCTGTCTTCAGCTGGACCTTTGCTAAGGGAGGGTAAGGATGGGCTATTTGGCAAGCATTTTCCTTAGCAATTGCAGGAGTGGTTTTTAGAATTCATTAAACGTGAGCTGAGGAGATTGGCTTAGGTTTGCCCTGTGATGTTAAATTATGGGGCAAGGAGAATTTGGAGACAGGGCAAAGAGAATCTGAAATCAGGAACATGAAGGGAGCAAGGGCTCTTTCTGCCTGTGAACTGCAGTGAGCAATAACCTGTGGTTAGCAATACTCCTCAATTTTGAAAAAATTCTGTATAATCTATACCGACGTTTTGTCTGCATCCCTGCTTTCTCCTGCTTTGTGCTGCACTTGCTCCCTCTTTCACAGACCTTGCATACCCACACAGCCTTTTCTTTTGTCCAATAGTTCAGTGACCAAATCAGTGTAAGATATTTGCAACCTGTCACTTAGCCAACTATGTAACTGCCTATTTGTTCACAATCACTTTAGAAGGAGTTGAGTGGTTGGCTCATCCAGGCTATTTTACAGAGTCACCCAACTAATGTTTCTAAGATCCAGCTGTTCTCATGTCCCCCCTTGCTCCAAAACCTACCACAGCCATCCATGACTAAATCGTGAAATGCATACTCCTCTATCAGTCTCTCAGTGTCTCCCATGATCTATCCATTCCCATGCCTCTGCAATCCTTTTTCCGACTTCTCCCCAAATAGAACTGTCCATTTCAGTCACACCATCTCCACATCTGTTCCTTTACAGGGGATGAGCTCTCTGTCTGCATCAGACCACATGGTAAAGGCTAATCCCATCTGTCAAGTCTGCCTTAAATCGTACTTTTGACAAAGCTCCCATCTTCATCTTCCCATGTTGTTTCTCCTTGCCCTGCGTATTCAAAGAGCCAGCTGCTTGAAGAGAAATTTATTGTTTTAAATTTTAAAAGCTTTGAATGTTAAGAAAAATATGTGAATGACTTAAAGCAAAATTTGTTGTTGTTGTTGATGATGTTTTGTAAAAATCATTAACCACAGAATAGGAGAGAATATATGATGATTACTGGGGAGTCTTTGGAGGTAAGAATTTTTTTTTCTGGGCTGTTGGTGGGGAGTTTTGAGAGAAATAGGAGAGGAAAACAAAAGAGTTAGAACTACTCTTGGGCCCTGCTCAAATGCTGGGTTGGGAGGATGGAAAGTAGACACGTCTGGGTAGATTTGGGGTCTGAGACCAGAGGTGGCACACACCTCACTTCCTGGGGGGAATTTTGGGAGGAGGAAGCTCAGCAGGGTGCCCTGCCCACAGTGTGATGGCTTCTGAAGCATAGAAATGGCAGCAGGTAGTTTTAGGCGGAAAGAGGGCCTGCGTTAGACATCCTCCTTCCCTTTCCACCATGGTCTAATTTGGCTTCTATAAGGCGTGGAGAAGATCTAACAAGTCTCTCAGATAAAAATCACAGGTACAACCTGTGATAAGGATTCACCTTGGGATAGGTCAGAGAGCCCAAAGCAGGTGCTACAGGGTGGACATTTCAAGTCTGAGAATAAATTAGGGAGAAGTGGTTAGGGCTGAGGACCAGCAGAGCCAGAAAAGGCCAAGGTGTAGGCTGATGAGAGAGGAATCTGTCTTTCTGGGGCAATCCCAGGCTTTGCTTATTTTAAGAGATATGATGACAAGATATTCCTGAGGAAAGTGAACTTGGACCACTCAGCTGTTAATGATGATGAGTACTATGAAGGAAATGAATGAAGCATGGCGAATGAGGATTACAGATCTAATGAGCTGCACAGGTGGCATTGACATTGGGGGCAGGATGAGAAGAAAGCAGTCGTGCAGAAGAGGAAGGGTTTGAGGCAGAGTGAACGGTACAGGAAGGCTCTGGGAGCAGAGGGAGCAGGGGAGCAGGTTGAGTTTGGGGAACTAAAAGAACTCACCAGCAGCTGGGCTGCAGTGAAGAGACGGAGGCAGGTCAGGCAGACCTTGTGGCCCTGGAACTGAGTTTGGATTTTTGTCCTCAGTGCAATGGGAAGCTTTCAAAGCAATTTGAACAAAGAAGTGACATGGTCTGCTGGGCTTTTGAAAGATTACTGTGGCTGTCCTGTAGAGCCCAGATTAGAGGGGCACTGAGAATGGAAGCCTGGAGACAAGATCCTCCCACTCACACAGGAAAGCCTGATGTATTCAATTTCTTTTCTTTTTTGGTTCCTTCGCCCTGAGCATCCTTTCTCAACTCAGGTTTGGCATGAGACTGAGGTGACTTAAAAGACTTTCAGGTGTTCAGTTCAACTTAGTAGGTATTTATTAAATATTTACATGTACTTGTCCCTGAGCAAAGCACTGTAGGAGATGCAAGAGACAAAGGTCTGATTTCTGTCCCCAAGGAGCTTTAAAATTACCTAAAGAGAAAAGGCAATTGTTTGTTAATCTAATATACAGCCATACTATACCATCTTAGTGCTGAACATAGGGGAAGACTAAGATACGGTCTTTGCCCTAGAAGCAGTCCGGTTCTGGGGAGACAGAAGTTTCCAGAAAAGTTTGTTCAATGCAGTGTAATAGAGGTCTATGCTGAGTGCTCAGGGATGGATCTTGCTGTGTGGGGCCAGAAAACTTCACAGAGGAAGTGAAATTCATGTTGGATCTTAACCACAAGCAGGGATGGGTTGGGGACAGGGGTGAGAAAGGGCATTTTAGGTTATGAATCAGTCCTATTCGAAAGTAGGCTGCTGGATGCTATGCTCAATATGGATCAACAGTATGAGCTGGCTGCAAAGAAAGTGTCATTTTAGGTTGCATTAATGAAAACATAGTTTCTAGAAGGAAGGAGGAGATAGTTGTGAGGTGCTCTTCTGACCAAACAGAGTTGTTATGTGGAGATCAAGGTAGCTCTTTTTTTTTTTTTTTTTTTTTTTAAGACTGGGTTCTACTGTCACTCACCCAGGCTGGAATGTAGTGGAATGATCAGGGCTCACTACAGCCTTGACCTTCTGGGCCCAAGCGATCCCCCCACCTGAGCCTACCAAGTAGCTAGGGCCACAGGCATGCACCACCACAACTGGTAACTTCTTTTAAAGAGGGTTGTAGACATAGAATTGGATGGATGGTTAGTCTGGGACCTCTGAGAAGCAGATGACCATATGGGATTAAGCATGTAAGGTTTTTTTCAGGGAAATGCCTTGAGAGAATATTAGGAGAAGAGCCAGGGAATGCTGGGAGAGCCATCATACCACAATACAAGTCTCACCCTGATTGCAAGAGGTTGGGAAGGAAGTTGGGTGGAAGCATCCCAGACTAGCATGCAGGCTAAAGAAGGGTTAGAAAGACTTTTAGGGAGTCCTTGAACCAAAGTTAGCTGGCAGAGGTATATAACCTGTGTACAAACATGGTGGTGGATTTCTGAGAAATCAACCCTTGGCTGATCAGCCCTTGGCTGATTAGACTCTTTGTGGCTGGGAGATTGAGAGGCTCACACTTACGTCTGCCCCCATAGGGTGGCTGTGGCGATGAGGAAATTCAACACCAGACCTTCTACGTACAGAGCCTGAAGGCATTTCAGAGGTGGTTTATTATTATTTCAAAAAGATTTTTAAAATTTGACATGTATTTATTGATATGCCATATGCCAGGGATACCAATAGGAAAGAAACAGACCCTACCCTCAAGGAGCTCATAGTCTAGAGGAGAACAACAGTTTTTAATGGAGGCTGATATGTACCAAGATGCCTGTATGAACAAAGAGCACCAGGAACACAGCTTGGTGGTGATACTGGTGGTTAACAGGGTCACCAGATTCCTGGAGGGGCTTGAGCTAGGTTTTAAGGACAAACTGCAAATCTTTAGGTAGAGATAGGGGGAGGGATTCCACCAATTTGTAAAGAGGCATTGTATATGGAGTGACACTTAATTTTTATGTCAATAACATAATTGGGTTATTTTGGCTCAAATTTTTGGAAACCGTGGGAAGATAAATTTGGGATTGACATAAGCAAGAACTTTCTGAAGGACAGAGAAAGGTGGAATAGTATTGTCTTGATGAGTTTCTAGTGCTGCTAAGATCTAGCTGGGAGGCTGTTCACAAAAGTGGAGTCAAGTCAGAAAAGGGTAGTTTTGGTTTTGGAGAAGACTTGAATCCTTAAGATTCTGTGATTTAAAGGAGCCTTTTCTGCCCTATAATACCCAGAAGGAGGGTACCACGACCCCTGGGAAAGTGGATCACTTTCTGTCTATGACTGTCTGTCTTCTCCCAGCCTCAGGCTGCACACTGGCCTGCAATTTTCTTTTGGCCAGTAGTGGGGACAAATGGGCCTATTTCTTGGAAAGGCCAATTTTAATGCCCACCTTGTGCTGTGCAACAAAGGCCAGGAGTCCCAGGCCATGATTCTTTCTCTGGCTGATCAGAAGAGAGATTTCCATGAACACTTGCCTGATTGCCTTCTCCAAAGAAAAGAGTGAAGTCATGAACATGCACAATGAAATACACAATGCACAATGCACAATGTACAATGCACAATGTACAAATGCACAATGATTACAGCAAAGGCCTCCCAAAGACTCTATCTTTCCTGGAGAAGCCTTCTCTGAAGGCTTAGTATGAGAGGAAGTAGACTGCTAATCAGCAAGGAAATTAACTCACATATGCTCCTGACAGTGTTCATTTTCAATAGAGTCAGATACTAGTTTAAATCTGTCGGAAGAACCCATAACCAAAAAGATGTTCATTTTTCAGAAGAAAAATCAGAGAAGTCACTAAAGGGACAATTTCACATACTATTCAAAAAACGTTGCTGATAATTCTAAAAACTGCATGTCTTGGAAAAAACACTGGTCTTAGTCCCAGCACAACCATGTGCTGGTTGTGGGGCCTTGAAAAATGTCAGTCTTTCTGGGACCCATTTTCCTGATCTGTAAAACAGGTATTAAATACCTCCTTACTCCACTGCTGCCCCTGAATCATTATTAATTGCTTCTGTGTCTGTGGGTCCCTCCCTGCAGATCCAAAGCTCCAGGAAGGAGCATCTGATTGCTGCATCCAGGCTCCATGCTGAGCCCATGTTGGTGAAGGCTGGAAGAAACAAGTCTGCCCTTTTGGTCTCTACAGTTCCTCCTGAGACTCCCAAAGAAAGGAATTCCCCTCAACAGTAAGATTTTGGGATTAATAGATGGCCAAACATAAGACAAAGCAAAACAAATGGCCAGTGGCCACTGTATTTTATCTCCAGAATTTGTGAAACTGATGAATGTATATGAGAGTATTTCATGCCACTAAAGTACTCTACTAATACCAGGATTTACTGAAGATATGATAGTTGTCTTTCCATATGTTTTATCCCACAGATAGGTTTCATTTTTGCTCTTCCATTTCTTGGCTTTAATTCACCTTTTCCCAAAAGCACTTCTAGACTGGCCATCTCAGCTTCCAGTTCTCCCTAAACTTCTTTGATACTCCAGTCTTTCCCAGTTTGATTTGGAGGATTGTTGTGTTGTGTTTGAAGTCTTGAAGAAATCACCTGAAGATTTTCACACTAAGCTCCATGAAGAGCCAGGGTTTAGCCTAGCTGTTGAGATATAGGTACAAGGGAGATCAAAGAGTGATGCAGCCCAACACCAGCGTCTGTCTACTGCACAGGAGTCTGGAGCTAGAATGGCCTTCCATAGCTGTCCTGAGTTGGGCCAGGTTGAGCCAAGTTGGCTGGACTGTTAATGCCAGATGGTTATATTTGATCAGTCTTTGAATGTGGGCCACCCAGAGAAGGGAGTACAATCTTGGTTGAGGGGCGCTCAGCAGCTGAGGCAATCTCTGGAGGGCTGGTGGCTGAAGGCTGTCTTCTGCCCTCAGCCCCAGCAGCCATGGTAATAAGTCCTCCCTTAAGGTAGGGGGATCTGAGTAGCACATGGCAGTGTCCACCACAGCCTTCCTCTCTGCTTTCTCACCCAGCTTCAGTAAGAGAGAAGCAGCTCTGTGTTGATCTGTTTTATAGATAGGGTTTCTACATGAGTAAAAACACGTGTTGCTTAAAAAGTTTGGACATCACTGTTCTTGTCCAATTGTTTTATTTTTTAGGTGAGGAAATTGAGGACCAGCTTCTCTGGCTTCCAACAAGGTAACTTTTCCATTATACCATGGCTGGCACCTCTTTGTTTCCTGTCTTTATCTCTGATGCCCCTAAGGACAGATGAGCTGTGGTAGACACTGTCAGTTTCCCAGAAATTCTTTCTTTCTCTCTTTCTCTTTCTTTCTTTCTTTCTTTCTTTCTTTCTTTCTTTCTTTCTTTCTTTCTTTCTTTCTTTCTTTCTTTCTTTCTTTCTTTCTTTCTTTCTTTCTTTCTTTCTTTCTTTCTTTCTCTTTCCTTCCTTTCTTTTTCTCTTTCCTTCCTTCCTTCTTTCCTTCTTTCTCTCTCTTTCTTTCTTTCTCTCTCTCTCTCTCTCTCTTTCTCTCTCTCTCTCTTTCTTTCTTTCTTTCTTTCTTTCTTTCTTTCTTTCTTTCTTTCTTTCTTTCTTTCTTTCTTTCTTTCTTTCTTTCTTTCTTTCTTTCTTTCTTTCTTTCTTTCTTTCTTTCTTTCTTTCTTTCTTTCTTTCTTTCTTTTTCTTCAGAACTTCAGTTTGTGCTCAGTGGCACATGTCTAGCTAAAGAACCTGATTTCCCAGCCTAGCTTGCAGCTAGTAGTATTCTGTAACAAAGTTCTGGCTCATGGGAATTATGCTGAGGGTTTCTAGGAAAACTCTGCTTTCTTAAATTAAGCACCATCCCATCCATCCCCTTTACTTCCTCCTGCCACCTGGAATGCAGACATCATGGATGGAGATCTTGCAGCTATTCTAAGAATGAGGACAAGGTTTGTATCCTAAGAATGGCAGGGCAGAAAGCTGGAAGTGCCCAGGTCCTAGATAACCTTTGTGGAGGTCTCATCTGTCTCCTCTGCCATTGTGTTACATGAAGAAAATAAAAATCCCTGTCTAGTTAAGGCACTACTGTTTGGAATTTGGACTGTTAAATGCAGTTACAGATAGATAACACCAAGTTATACAGAGAAAACAGGATCTTGGAGCTGATACATTCAGATTAATATCTTTAATGGCCCTGGTCTCTGAGGCATCCTTGGCTTTCTGCGTGAAGACTTGATGTAGGTAAAGGGTAATGGATTGGGAATTTAGAAGACGGAGCTCCTACTCCAGTTCTACCATTCACTAATTGTGCAAATTTGGACAAGTCAGATAGCCTTTGGGGGCTCAGTTTCACTTATTGTAAAGAGAGAGTTAAAGTAGATCTCAAAGTTTCTTTTTATTTGCTCTAAGCCACTGTTTCTCTCATCCTATGACTCAGTCTACACTGGGAATGGATCACGTAGCGTCATACTTAGGCAGTAGTTTCAGGTTAAGAAGTTGTTAGTGTGACAAAATGTGAGAAATAGCTTTGCTTTTAAACGTTATTTCTTGCTAAGTATTGAATATAATCCAGTTTACTAAGGATTTTCTTCATAAGAATTCTTTGTATTTTTTGTGGGTTACTGACTTAATTAGTGTAATTAAGCACAATTACAAAATTAGTGTAGATCTATATAATTGGATACTAACAATGTGTAATTAGGTAACTACGTCTTGTAATTAGAGACTTGAAAATGTAGTACCATTTTAGAGTTCTTATTCTACTTTGTCAAAAATTGTACCAAATATGCATACAGATCATTTAAGAAGTTCACTTTACCTTATAGTTGAATGGGTTTTATTCCTGTAAATGACTAAAAGCACCTTCCTGCCCCACCCCCACCCCCTGCCACCACCGACATTAGGTACAAATAGCTTTGTATTGTTGAAATCAAACTTTTTTTTTGGTCACAGAGTTAAAATAAACTTCTTTTATACTTTTTAAAAAAAGTAGCATATGACTAAAAGAATCAATTAGGGAGTTTGAAACGTGAGAGAAATCCTGGTTTCATTTCTGAGCATGTAAAATAGAATGTGGGGGCTTAGAAACTGATTTGAATTCTGAAAAAGGAAATCCAGGTATAGCATTTCATGAGTAGAACTGAAGTCATATAATCAGTCTTTGGAATTATATTGACTAATTTTTATGTACCTTAGATGTAAGCAATTTTTTCTTTTTGAAAAATTCATTGTAGGGGTTTCAAGATGATAGAAATGCTTCACATTTGTGAGGCCCCCAGTTATACAAATGGATTTGCAAGCATGGTCCTTAAGATAGCATCCAGAAAACTTCCAAGTCAATCTTTTGCTTCCTTTTCATTAGAAAAAAATAGGATGTCTTACTTTTCTGTGAATAGACTAAGAGTTGTGAGCAGCTGCCATATTGGTGGAGGAGAAAACCATAAAGAGGCCAGGCACGGTGGCTCATGCCGGTAATCCCAGCACTTTGGGAGGCTGAGGCAGGAAGATCATGAGGTCAGGAGATCGAGACCATCCTGGCTAACATGGTGAAACTGTGTCTTTACTTAAAACACAAAAAATTAGCTGGGTGTGGTGGCAGGTGCCTGTAGTCCCAGCTACTCGGGAGGCTGAGGCAGGAGAATGGCATGAACCTGGGAGGTGGAGCTTGCAGTGAGCCGAGATCATGCCACTGAACTCCAGCCTGGGTGACAGAGTGAGACTCCATCTCAAAAAAAAAAGAAAGGAAAACCATAAAGAAAGGCTCATATTTGAGACACATCGTAGCAAAATGATATGGCCTCTACTGTTCCCCTTCCTTGGAACTGACAGCAGCCCTTGTGAGCTAGAGGACATGTCCTCAGCTGGGAGTTTGCATGCTTAATTTTGGTGTCAGTTCTGCCATTGACAAGCATTGTGATTTTTCTTTATTTTTTCTTTTCACTTGGAATAAGTGCACCTAAAAGGTGGTTCCCTTAGTTTGTTTAGTTGTGAGTATCAAATGGACAAAGGGTATGAGAAAGGGAAAAGAAAATTATACAGTACTATATTTGTGTTAAGTTTAAAATCCTATTATTATTTAGGGACAGTGGGTATCTTTTTGATGCCTTTCCATTTTCTTTATGTAAATCATTACTTACTCCTCTTAGTCATGCAAGCATAGCTTTGTAAAGTTGGCAGGGGTCTTGACAAAATATCCTTATTGTGCAGATGGAACTCAGGCCCAGAGAGGTCAAATGGCTTGCCGAAGCTTGAAAGTTAGTTTGCAATAGAGCCATTTTAGAATGCAATTCTTTTGATTCCCAATCAAGTCCCTTTCCAATCACCCTTATTACACATGGCTGGTGCTGTTCTTGGGAACTGAGTGAAGTTGGGGACACCATCTGCCCTCATTGGAATATCTCTAGGAGGATAGCAGACTTTTTCTCATGTTGACATTTTCCCTAGAGAAGATTCAAATATGGATGCTTTTCAATAGCTCCCTTTCATAAAAGGTGAGAGGAGGCAGGCATTGCATTTGGTGAGCTAATACAAAGCTTTCCTGGGGAAATTATGAAAACTTGGGATGAAGATGAAAAGCATATGGTGAATTGGCTCTGCTTTCTGCAGTATGTGTAGGCTTATGCAGTGGGTGGTACTCTGAGGATTTGAGATGAGAATGGAGGGGGAGAGGTTGTTAGGGTTGTGGAGAAGACTATGTGTCAGGTAGTTTTTATCCTAAGAAGGGAGGTGACTTTGTGGCTTTGGATAGAGCAGGCTAAGTGGCAGATCCAGAATGATGGCCAATAAGTATAGTATCATGTTCTTGTAACACTATAGTTTCATGTGGTTAGTTCAGTGCTAACTCCTGAGATGGCTGGGGCTGCCAGTGTGCCTCAGGAACTTTTTCTTACACTAGGTAGAGAATACTTTTCCCTCAGAATTTGAAAAAGATAATAAAAAGATTCATTTTGGATGACTAAGCTCACACTATGGAGTGGATATATAACTTACAGAGGAGTTAACTTAAATATAACTTATAGGCAGAACTGCAATCATTATATAGTACGATTTTTTATTACCTCATCTCTCCTTACTAAGAATTGGAAAAAATGTTAGCCATTCCTGGTTTCTATTCAGCTTCTCTTCTTTCAACACTTTGCTTTTTAATTTCTTGTCTGTATTCACTGCAGTTCACATTCCACACTGAATTGCCTTAGAATGGTTTTTTTTATTGAATGATGAACTTTAATATCAATTAAGGAGACTTATCAGCATCTTCTCATAGAATTCTTTAAGTTAAGACTGCATTTCTAAATGGACTGCATCTCTGAAGCTCTAGTTATCTTAATGCCTATTCCTACTGTTCCATGTCATACTAAATCTTCTAATTCATACTTAAAAAAAACTTGCCACTTTTCTCATGCTGACAAAGTCTGTTGGGCTTATATCTCTGCACAGAGCTGGACTGCTTAGATTTGTGCTATAGTAATAAGAAGTTTTTCAGCCCTGTTTTTTTTTTTTTTTTTTTTTTGCCAGATGAGAACAAAGGCCAGAGAGTTTAGTCACTGCCTGTAAAAGAGTGTTAAATCTTTTCTTACTTGGTTTTGCTGAACAGTGGCATCATATGTTTTTTCTACTCTGGGTCAACAGCATTGTGTTTTTTGTTTAATTATTTTAAGCCCACTGTATCGTTAAATCAGAAACTGTGAAGGGTCTGGGATTTTACTCTCCATGCAAACTAACAAGTTAGCCAGCCACAGTGTGTTGCGCACACACACACACACACACACTGCAGAAGATCTCTGAGTCAGAGAGAAAGAGTCATATATACAGCAAAAGCTGTGGCCAAGGTAATTTCTTAGCACCAGTTCTCCAAGCCCCATATCCACAGGTGACATGATAAAGACCAGGTTGTACCTTATATGCAGTGGGGTGCATTACAGGAGAGGAACCCTCAAATTAGGAAGTTCTGATCCTATATATGGGTGTTGGCAACCTGCCCCTTCTTCACTTCTGAGTTGGCCACCTGCCCATCATTCATTTCTTAGTAAAGACATTATCTTTACTCTAAGAAGTATGCCAGTCTTCTCCAGGTTGTGGTAGGAGAAGTCTTTATCTTTACTACTCTGGAATATCTCTGGGGAAGGGTCTTTAAGCTTTACTACATTGGTCAGGAGACAAATCCTTTCTCTGACCTGGAGGAATATACCATCTCTAGTTTCCAAGGTTGTTTGCTATTCTTCGAAGAGATAGTTTGAGATGTGCAGACATGCCAGACTCCTGGAGGATTGTCTTCCAACATACATGTAGGCAACGTCTTTCCCATAAATAAATAATAGAAAACCAAAAGCATGTAAACATTTGAGGCCCCTCATGACTTACAGGATAAACTCTAAACTCCTGAGCTTGGCATTCAAGGCCCCTCACTACTTGTTTCTTTCTACAATTCTCCATCTCTAATCCTCCACTTGGATGTAACTGGCCTTCTTGTTGCTGGCTTTTTCTTTTTGCATAGTTTCCCTTCATGGCCTTTGCTGCTCTTGGAGTGTCCTCCCTCACCTCCTCTCTGCCTTTCTGAATCTTCCCCATATTTCAAGAACTGTGGTTCATCATCAATCAGACATCCATTCTTTCCAGTTGTAGGCTAAGTACATCTTCCTATTTCAGCTCATGTTAAAATTTGAAATCCATCCTATGCCAATAAGAGAATGTGACCTGATTTATGTGCAAAGAAACTAGCATCCCTGAGGCCCAGAACTCACCTATTTTAAGGTCAGATTACAGTTGAGAATAGAGTGGATCACAATGGTCTGGGACCCGGTTAGCCTAGTGACTCAACTCCTCAAAGTTTCCTTAGATTAAAACAGGATTCTAAGAAGGCCAGGGCTGTGGATACTATTCTGGTTCTCTAAGTCTAGGATTAAAACATGCCCCCAGAGTCTTTACTTATGTCACACCTCCAGCTTTAATCAGACTTCTAGAGAAAGGCTTCTCTGGGACCCTGATTCAGTAGGTCTGAGAAGGAGACCTGAGAATTTGTATTACTAACAAGCTCTCAAGTAATGCTTATGCTGCTGGCCCACAGATTACTCTTTAAGAAGCAGGGGTCTAGATGACTTTTCATGATCAAGATGTACATAAATATGTGTGCATGCATGTGAACCTCTGCAAATATTTCCCTAGAATTAGAATCTAGAAAAGAACTGATGTTTTCTGAGCATTTTACCTTACTTAATCTTCACATGAGAGGTAGGATTTTTTTCTTTTTCGGTTTTGTGGCTGTAAAAACTGATTTTAGATAGGATAAATGACTTTGTCAAACAAGCAGGAGAGCTGGAATTCGCATTCATTTCCCTTCATTCCAAAATCCCAAGTCTGCCCATCATACTAAGGTCAAGCCTGATATTTCAGGTCTATGACTAAGAACTGGAACTAATGCCCTAGCAGACCACACACTCTAACTAACCAGGCAGTGCTTTTGGCAGAGGTACACTGTGGAGCAGGCAGTCGGGAGTATGTATGTTGTCAGTTTGGCTCTAGTTACTGAGAGCCCTTGGAAGGCAAGACATCTCATACATGGAAGCGTGCTCGAAAGTTCACAGATCTTTTCACCTACTTTGTAATTTCCTCTGAATTAACCAGACAACTTAATCCTAATACCTTTTAAAGTCTTTTTTCAATATTTTATGCATTACTTTCTTGATTGGGTTGTTTAGCTTTTTTGTTTTGAGATGGAGTCTCGCTCTGTCACCCAGGCTGGAGTGCAGTGGCCTGATCTCAGCTCACGGCAACCTCTGCCTCCTGGGTTCAAGCGATTCTCCTGCCTCAGCCTCCCCAGTAGGTGGGATTACAGGTGCATGCCACCACGCCCAGCTAATTTTTGTATTTTTAGTAGAGACAGGGTTTCACCATGTTGGCCAGGCTGGTCTTGAACTCCTGACCTCAAGTGATCTGCCTGCCTCAGCCTCCCAAAATGCAGGGTTTACAGACGTGAGCCACTATGCCTGGCTGGGTTGTTTAGCTTTTAACCAAATGGCATATAAAGGTGGGCAGTGAATTTCAGGAAATAGGAGCCTCTTGGGGTTGGACAGAGGTGCCACCCCTCTCCCTTGGCCTCCCGCAACCTCTACTCCTTCTCCCAGTCCTACCTTCCCCTGACCGCCCCTGCAGTCTCTGTGTGATCTCAGCGAGATAGTCTGGCTACTAAACCATGGGGAGGAAGTTATTTCATGTGCTCATCTTCTGATACTCCCTTTCACTCACCAGGGGATCCCTAAAAGGGCATCAACTTCATGGAGGCCCCACCAGGAACAGTGTGGGAGCCACTGCCTCTACCTAGCAATGTATCAGAGCCACTTGCGAAGCTTTCTAAAAATGCAGATTCCCTGCATCACCCAGATCTAGTGATTCAAAATTTCTGCAAATGGGGACCTACAGTGTTTATTTTTAGAAGAGCTTTCTAGGTGGTATTGATATAGCTTGTTCCTTGAACAAGGTTTGGGAACCTTGTGTATAGAAGGAAAAACACTCTCATACCAGGCTGGCAATCAAAGCTGATCCTGGTCACCGCTTATTCCCTGGGCCCTGGGAAGATCATTTCCCCTATCTTAGGCCACTGTTCTCACACCTATAACACGAGGAGTTAAGTAATCTTTTTGGCTCCTCATAGTTTTAATTTCCTAAGACTCAGTTGGATTTGCTTGGCCCTAGAAAAAGCTCATCCTGACCTCAGAATCACCTCCAGTGAAGATCCTGTGAGGTGTGGCTCCTCGTTTAGCCCTTGCTTATTTCATCCTCGGGTGTAAGAAGCCTTCCTTTCAAGGGTGCTGCAGTTGTTTGTGCCCACTTTTAGGACTTACCTTCTTCCTTACCAACCATGTGGAGACACTAGATATTACCATTTTCAGAGTAGTAGTGTTTCAACTGGCTTAATTCAATTTGGCCTAAATTCACTCAGCATTACAACATGTCTAGTACTCTGCCAGAGTTTATGAGCTATGGTTCCTGCAGATGAGTGGTTTGTCATCTGGCTGGAGAAAGACGATGTCAGTACATTGAACTTGGCAGTGACTACAAATAGGATTTTAGGTGCTCAGGGATGGGAAGATTGGAGTGGGCTGGAGGAGTTGGGAGTCTTCACGGAGAAGCTTACCAGCTTGGTTTCAACCAAGTCTTTAGCACAGGTAGAGGTCAGGTGGGCATAGAAGACAGGAGAGCCTGATACAGGAAGGAGGATCATCCTGGACACACATCCGGGACTATTTGTAGAACAGATGGGAGACTAATTGGAAGGAATGTCCTAGGGACTATGAGATGAGGGTGGAGAGGCAGACTGGCATATTAAAGGACTCAGAAAAGAAACTATCAAGAGAGTAAACAGACAACCTACAGAATGGGAGAAAATATTTGCAAACTATGTATCTGACAAAAGTCTAATATCCAGCGTCTATAAGGAACTTAAATAAATTTACAAGGGGAAAAAACCCCATTAAAAAGTGGGCAAAGGACAGAAACAGACACTTCTCAAAAGAAGATGCACATGTGGCCAACAATCATATGAAAAAAAGCTCAATATCACTGATCATTAGAGGAATGCAAATCAAAACCACAATGAGATACCATTTCACAGCAGTCAGAATGGCTATATGAAAAAGTCAAAAAAAGACAGATGCTGGCAAGTTTGTGGAGAAAAAGGGAACACTTATACACTATTGGTGGGAGTATAAATTAGTTTAAAAATTATGGAAAGCAGTATGGCTATTCCTCAAAGAGCTAAAAGCAGAACTGCCATTCGACCCAGCAACGCATTACTGGTATATACCCAGAAGAATATAAAGCATTCCACCATAAAGACACATGCCTGCGAATGTTCACTGCAGCACTGTTCACAATAGGAAAGACATGGAATCAATCTAATGCCCATCAATGACAGTTTGCATAAAGAAAATATGGTACATATATACCATCGAATACTAGGCAGCCATAAAAAAGAATGAGATCATATCTTTTGTAAGAATAGGGATAAAGCTGGAGGCTATGATCCTTAGCCACAAGTCTCCTGGTGCAATATAAAGAAGAAAACAACAGATGCTGGTGTCTACTTGAGTGGGGAGGGTGGGAGAAGGGAGAGGAGCAGAGAAGATATCTATTGGGTACTGAGTGATGAAATAATATGTACAACAACCCCCACCCCGACATGTGTCTACCTATGTAACAAACCTTCATAAAATAGAAGTTAAAATAAAAGTTAAAAAAATAAATAAAAGTTAAAAAAAAAAAAAGACTCAGACACTGTCCCATGGCAAAAGAGATCCGTGGTAGATTCTTGCATGAGGCAAGGATGTGATCAAAGCATTATATTCTAGGAATATAGTTTCAGGTGGAGGCCTATACAATGGTCTAGAGAAAGGAGATAGCAATTGTAATATTAGTCAAGGAGCTAATCTGTGGCTGTGGATGCCACCCAGCAGAGAGCCCATTTCTGAGTCTGCTCTTGCTTCTTTGGCCTAATGAAAACCCCTTGTCTTGTGCCCTGGTGCAATAGGACCTCAGTCAATTTAATACACACTCAAACACATCTTTGTTTGCAGCACTCAGGCGCCATAAGGATATGAAGACGTCAGAAGAGGGGTCCTCATTTCAAGAAGATTGTTATCTAGTAGAGAGCTGTGATCCTGATCAGTAGGTCCTGGCACTGTGCCAGTGAAGTTCAAGAATTGTTTGTTTCTTTCATATCCATTCATCCACCCTTGTTCTGAGCACTCACTGTGCACCAATAACTATCAAAAGTGCTAAGGGGAATTTAAGTCACCATAAAATACTCTCCCTGCTCTCATGGGTCTATACAGAGAAACCTGTGGGCTTGGGATGTCAAAAGTAACCATTACCTTCTAAATTGTGAGATTTCACTGTAAGTGAAATGGAAGCCAAAGGAGGAAGAGAACATTGTGATGAGAGAGGTCAGAGAAACCTTCTTGGAGAAAGTGGGTCTTCATGTAGCAAGGCGATAGGATGTGCCCAGAGTAGCACAGTTCAATAGTCACAAATATCATTTTAAGTTTTCTAGTAGCCACATTAAAAAGTAAAAAGAAACAGGTGCAATTAATTTTAGTATGTTTTTTAACCAAATTATTTTTTAATCTAAATTATTATGTTGACATGTAATTGATATAAAAATCTTCATGAGCCAGGGCATATTTTGCACATATGGTACACCTCAATTTGAACTAGTCGCATTTTGAGTGCTCAATAGCCACATGTATTGGGCAGCTCAAGGGGGTGGGTGGATGAGCAATTCCATGTAGCTGTTGATCCCTAAATGTCTGATCTGGAGGAGGGGACTCTGGGGATGGGCTGGGTGGGCACAGCTGTTGTAGAAGGGGAAAGGCTGGGACCAAGAAAGCAGAAGGCTTTAGGAAAATGAGGAATAAAAATAACTGTAAGTTCTAGGGAGTTAAAAGACTTCGTGCAGGGAGGTACACACATTTTCTGCCACAACAAACAAATTCTAAATGGCTCTGGGAGAAAAGAGGGCCCAAATAGGAACTGCATTTCTGGAGAAATGAGAGTCCTTAAAGCTGTCTGAATAGAAAATAAGGTTATCATTATGCCTTATCATTAGAAGAGAGAAGAATATTAAAAGGACTCAGTTCAGCTTGAATAAAAAAGATAAATTTCAAGTAAACTGGCATACAGTTTATCCATGACTGGATTTGCTGTAATAAAGTCAGCGAGGGAATAAGCTGGGTGATTTACAGGGCGCCTGCTTCTGTAAAATTTACAAACTGCTGTGATAAAATGTCACCTTTTATGATGCATTTCACCCGGGTTGCATATATAAAGGGCACTGCAATGGAAAGAGTTGCAAAAACAAAGCAGCAGCCTAGCTCCCCAGCTGCCTTTGTCTGCTTTTCCAGCAGAATTGGGGATTTATGGAAAGATGACTTCCCTACTTGCCTTTTTTGGTTGTGGCTTGCCACCGGTGAAATGGCACCATTTCCTTTAGTTTTTATTTTGCGACCTGGGGTGAGGGGGACTGTTTTCGATAATGTAGTCTAGGAAAACTTGAGGTGGGATAGGGAAGCATGAGAAGAGGGAGGAGAAGAGTATTGATTCCAAGGGTTTCCAATCCAGTGGGGGAAGGCACACCCATAAGGGATTGAACACCAGTGTAGCAGGGTTGAATTTTTAGTACAATCCATGTCGTCATTCTTTACTTTAATAGATCAAAGTGTATCTGTTATGAGTCTCCATCTACTTGTTTGATAAGAAATTAAATCTTAGTCATTATTAGGGTTTCCTACCTAAATCTATGAGATCATAGAAGAGTCCAGGGCTTACCTGGTTCCCCAAACTGGGGGGGAACCAGGTACTTGGTCCATGGTGTTTTCATTTTCATTTTCACATTTGCCATTTTGTCTAGACAGTGGCCATGTAGAGAGTGATCCTGTTCCTCTGTCTCCCAGTCCTGATGCTCTGTGGGAAGTCACAGAGATGCCCCTCTTATGCCTCTCCCAGTGACTGCAGACTGCCATCCAACAGCCCCCCCAGTCTCCTATCCCCACCCATCCAGGGCATTGCCTCTGAGTGAGGGCACTAGCATCTTTCCTTAACCTCTGTCTCAAAAGAAACTTCAACTCTCCTCACCTCTGTTGGCTTCTCCTTTTCTCCTTACAGCACTCATGTCCATGCTTCTCCTGCAACCACCTGACCTGAGTCTTTTTTAATGGGCCTGAAACATAAATCCCTTCCTTCCTGAATCTCTCTCTCTCTGTGTGTGTGTGTGTGTGTGTGTGCGCGCACGCGCGCACACATATGTGTTTGTAAAAAATCAACTTGGATCTTGGAAAGAAAACATTGTTGGCTCCCTTATTCCAACAATGAATATAGATGGATATAGGGAAAACAATGTTCATACCAGTTTCTTTCTCAGCAATTCTCCCATTTATACTAGGTGGACAAGGGTAAATGCTTTAATGGGACTAGAAGCATGGTGCCTTGGCATCCTAGGGATGAGAGATTACTTCAAACATGGTGGAACCAAGGAAGGCTGCATGGAAGGGGTGAGATTTGATCAAGGTTGTGAAGGCTGGGAGAAGTTTGCTTTGTGCAACAGATCATTTCACTTAGAGGGAAAAGCTTGAATCAGGCCTGCAGTCAGGGAGATGGAGCCTGGGAAGAATATTTATTTGGTTTGTGTATGTGGGTGAGGTATGGGGCTGGGGGATGTGGGAGTGGGGCTGGGGTTTGAATAAGTGGAAGGTAGGTTGGTGGCTATTGTGTGGGGGTGCTAAGCAGTATAAAAAAATAACATGGCTCTATCAAGTCCTTAGATAATGTTTGGCAGTTTTCAACTAGTGGAAATAATTTCACTTATAAAACTGGATATGTAGGTGGCACTGAAAACAAGAATGCTTTTCTGAGACACTGCCACAGAAATGCTTGTCCACCAGATACCAGAGAAAATCCAGACAGTCATAGCCAAACGGGTACTTAGATAGCTTTATCCAAAGTGCACTCCTTTACGTTAACTTACCCAATACCTAATTCTCCATTGCACTAAGAGCCCAGGGCAGCATGTGTACCTTCCAATGCTCGGATCCCTGTCCATTAATAGTTCTGTGTGCAGCAGTTAATGTCTAGTCCCTGCTTATTTGTCTGGGCGATCCTAGGAGGGAGAGGACTTGTCTTTCAAAAAACAGAGCCCAACGGAGGCCGTGGGGTTGCATTGGCTTGGGAGGCTGGCAGCTGTAGGCAGGCTTTCTGGAAGAACAACCTCAGGATATGGTAGTGGAGAACCATGACATAGTTAGTAGAAGTTGGAAACGGACAAAGCAGGCAATCAATCCCTTTAGAAGCAAAGAGAATTGAGGGCAAATTAATCCAGGGATTGGGTAAGGTAAGTGGTTCAGAGCCAGTGCTGAACCCGCAAGGGCATGCTCACATTCCTCAGCTACAGGCTGCTTGGTACATATAGTGCTGGGTGGGTGTGGAGACTTGCAAGGACTAGTTTGCTAACGAGGGAGTAGAGCTGTCTGGTTTGAACTTTACCTTCCCCTGAGATGTGAACTCCCTCTTAGCTGAAGGAGAGAAACATCAGCTTCCCTGTTCCACTCTGCCTTTGTCAGAAAGTGCCTGGGGAGTCTAAGAGAGTGGCCTGGACTGTCCCCTCCATGCAGTCACAATCAGTCACATATAGATAACATCCCAAACCCAAAATGTTGGGCTTAGTGCTTCTATGCCTCGGTTCCCTGTTTTCCTAAGTCAAGTCAGGCTTTGGGAAATGTCTATTAAGTCCTTGTCAATTGCAAATGATATATCTCCCAAATTAAGAGTTTAACTAGATTTCATTCTGGGAATTGAGCAAGAACTGGCAATAATTTAGCTTATAAAACTGTAGTTTAATGAAAGTATAAGACAATAGGCCTGGTAGAGGCTTTTTACTATCATAAGATGAGAGTTTCTATGGGCTGTTCTGACAGATTTACTCTTGTTTTAACTCAATAAGCTATTTCTGTTTTAGCGTTGTTATTGTTTCTGTGGTTATAGGACACTCTGTATTGCTTTATTATATTATCCCTCCCTCCCCCCCAGTCTTTATGGTGGCATTTTTCTCTTTGCTTAGCTTGTAAATACACAAATTTTCTCTGATCCTCCTAACTCTTCCAAGCACATATAGAAACAGAGCAGCTTGTCAGACATGGGGTAGAATTTGCCTAGTCTGTCCTTCCTTCCTTCCTTCCTTCCTTCCTTCCTTCCTTCCTTCCTTCCTTCCTTCCTTCCTTCCTTCCTTCCTTCCTCCCTTCCTCCCTCCCTCCCTCTCTCCCTCTCTCCCTTCCTTCCTCCCTCTCTCCCTCTCTCCCTCTCTCCCTTCCTTCCTCCCTCCCTACCTTCCTGCTTCCTTCTTTTCTTCCTTCTTCCTTCCCTCCTTTCTTTCCATTCTTTCAGTTCATAAGGGCAGGCTCTTCTTGAAGTTGGCACCCTCCTCTCAAATAGTTTCCATTTCTTCCTTGAAGCTACCCAGATACAAATAACATTAATAAGGTCTTACACTTGTAAAACATTTTTATCTTTTAAATCTGTTGTGATCTTTATGACTACTTTCTGTGGTGGGTCAAGCATGTTTATTATCCAAAGCATGTCTATGCATTGGAAAATGAAGTTCTAAGAGGATAAATTAGCTGCACATGATAATCTAGCAAGTTAATGGCAGAACATAGACAGAACTCAGGTTTCCTGGCCAGTGGTTGAGGTATGTCCAAGAATAGAGTGTCAGGTTGAGGGAAGAAGGACCTTCCAGCAGTGAGGACTGATAACCAAAGTGGTGGTCTGTTGGCTGCAGAATCCTCTATCACTAGTTCCATTATTAACTCAGATGATACAGAGAATTCCCCCTCCCCTTAAAATTCCCCAAGAATTGTAGCTGGGAAGGAAAAGCACATCCAAATCTATCTCCTTCACTGTCACTGGGCAGAGCTGGTCAACATTGACAGGCAAAAAGGTGGCCACAATTAAGTAGAGTAGGGGAATTAGAATGTTGACCTAGAACTGGCTTAAGGAAAAACATCAAATCTAGTAGGGAAAGAAATGGAAAGAGAGGCAATACTTGTCCCAGGTACACTGTCTTAGTTGATCCTTTTCAAATTCTGCAAGGTAGGTGAGTCCCAGCTTACAAAAGAGAAACCTGAGGTTCACATAGAGTTAGAGAGATTTTTGGGATCAAGTAGCTAAGCAGGTGGCAGAGTTGAGATTCAAATCTTCCTCTAAAGCCAATAGCCTTGGGTGCCTATTCACTTCTATTGCTGCCCTTTCTCCTCCTCAGATACTCAGAAGCCATACCCTTAGTGAGAGTCTTCATTCTCTCCCAAGACTAGGGGTTAAAAGTTTAGCAGCATCTGATTGTCTCTGAAAGAGATACAGGGCCAACAAACCCAACCCTTTTGGCTACGTTTGAATATTAAAGCCAGTGAAGTAAATTAATCTGTTAATCTCTTTGAGAAGACAATAAGTGGTGAGAAAAAGTGAAATGACTGTTCCTGGAGCTTCAGGCAGTCCATCAGGTTCCAGTCCTTGTTCATCTGCATCTATCAGCTTCTGGTTCCTGAGATAGAATGTAAAGATTTTTTTCTGCTTTTGATATTCTAGGTTTTCATGACTGAAATCACCTACATTGATTCCTATCTGGGCCTGGCCTCTGTGCTCTGTTCAGGAAGGGCATGCACTCAGTGCGTGCTGCCCATCTGTAGATTTTCTATGTGTTGGAGCTAGTTTCTACCCAGCTCACTTTCTTCTTTCTGTGGGTAAATCACAGCCTTCAGAGAATCTCCCGCCCCAAAGTCCCTAACCCAGCTGAAAATCCAAAGTGTGGGGGGAAGGGAGCTTTAGCCTATCAGGTTCACATTCTCTTTTATGTCTCCTTTTGTTTTCCCTTCCCCCTACAGCCCTCAGAGTGAAGATTTCTGGGATTTGAGCATCAGAATGACAGGGAGAGTGTGCTTTTTTTAGAGACAGAAATTCTTCTTAATCCGAAAAGACCCAATTTACCTCTGTAGTTGATTGAGCCTTCTTATAATGTCAGCTTTTCCCTCAACTTCTTTCTTTTCTTTTCCTTCTTTTTAAAATTCATTAGTATTGTTTTTATTGAGAATTTTCCTTTGGGATCCCCATCAGAGGGAATGCAAAGCCGGATAGATCATGGAGGTCCTCCCAGGAGCCATTCTGATATTTTTAGGGTCCGTTCCCAGTGTGGTTTAGAAGTGCCAGCACTGCTAACTTGGGGTTATGCTTCTTGATTTCTTACATTCTAAGAGAGTGTTTTTACTATTATTATTAGTATTCTTTTTTATGCTCTTTCAGCATCAGCATCCCTAGCTCCAGATGATTACCTGATTTATCACCAATATTTTAATTTTAGCCAATTCTGCTATTTCTTTGAGCCCCAAGTTAGCATCCCAAGTCTCAGCATCATAACTCTGAGAAGAGAATATATAGGGTATGGGCACAAGTTCTGATATAGCTGGTTGCAACTCAAAGTAGTTATTCTATAAGCATTAAATTCAGTTTGCACCAAAACCCAGCCTCCAAGACCAAGAATACAACCATTTTTTGGCAATGGTTATAGACCCCAGACAATAAAGGACCTGCCAAAAATTTTGAGAAGGATACAGACATAGTCAATGTATTATTTTATAAAGTATTAACTGAGATTTTTGGATACTTCGGGTCATCAATTGTGTTTTATTCATCTCTGAATCCCTAGTGCATATGCTTGGTGCTGAATCCCTCAGCACCAATACATGAATTGGCATGAATACTTTGAGTAGCATTAATACATAAGTGAATGAATAAGTACGTGCATAGCACTGATTGTGAAGAGGAAAAATCAGAGGTTGGAGGATTTTCAAAATGTTTTTGTAAAAGTGAGATAAAATGACATAGTGACTGATCATGTATGGAGGGAAGAAAATAAAAACTGATTTTAGGTTTATTATTAAAACTTTGGAGAATGGAGATATTATGTCTTTAGAAATAGAGGAGTTAGATAAGGGACCAGGATTGACATGAGGAAGGGAGATGTCAGCATTTGTATAGGCATGTTGGGATTGAAGTGATACTGGGGCATCCAGATGAACACAAAGGAGACAGCAGGAGAGAAGACAGGAGGTCAGAATAGGAGGTCAGGACAGAGGTCAGAGCTGGTGGTAGGGATGCTGGAATTCTCTTCTAGTGGGTGTAATATTTTCTGTAGGAGAAAATTAGATATCTGAGGGATGGAGTGGAAAGCGAATCCAAGAATGGCTGAAAAATGTCACTTGATGAGAAAGCAGTCTTTGTATGAGTTTGGTGGGTTTGACTAAATATACTTCAGTCACATAGAAAGCTAAATTAGTTATGGTACCATTTCCAATGCCATATGCCAACTCCTAATGACCACTGTTTAAAAATTCTACTGTCTGAAAGCAAAGAATAAATTTCTCTTTGTGATATAGAGATCTACCCATTTATCCACCCATCTATCCATCCATTTATTCATCCATATCCATTTACCTGTTCATCTCTCCATCCACCCATCCATCTTCCTATTCATTCATCCATCCATCCATCCCTTATCCACCTATGCACCAACTCATCCATCCACCCACTCACCTATCCATAATTTCTACAACATTTATAGTTATTCTAGAATAAGCTAAGCAATAGGGACTTTTTAGCACTACTGATAAATCTTAACACTCAATTAATATTAAAGTGAAATTTTCCTTGGAGCAAAAGTGTCAAACAGAACTAAACCCTAAAACTGATGTTTGGACCTTTTCCCTCTTACTTCTTCAGCACATGGGAAAATAAACCTGAAAAAGGGATTCCAGAGCCTTCAGAGATCATAGGTCAGATGTCAGTCTTAAAATTGTTTTATAAACCTCAAAAGTGAACTATTGTCACTTCGCTCTTCTTTCTCTCCGCAATTCCATCCTTCTTTCTTTGTCTCCATGATCTAGATCTTGCTTATTTCCCTGTCTATGGAAAATAGATTGATATTTGTTAATATGGGCAGGTGATCTATGAGCAGAGAGAGTCCCATTGTGGTGGTTGGTGGGAAGGGGTGGGTGAATGAGCTGTTTTGTGGGTGGAATTTTCATTCCAGATTCTGGAAAGGGTAATATGAAAAATGTGTAGGGGTGGGGGCATCCAAAGGAACAGGAGAAGAAAACTCTACCTGGTCGGTTGCTTAGGTCTGGGATGGTGGGAGATCCCTCTCTGTCTCTTCCTTCTTCTTGCCTTCGTCCTCTATCTCCTTTTCTTTCTTTCTTCTCCTTTGTGGCTCTTCTGACCTGTCTATGCTGGAGTGAAACTACTGATGCACTCCAGTTCAGCCTTCTTAGAGGTTTAGGGTCAGCTATGTTTCCTCTTCAATGGGGATGAGAGTGGGTCCAGCTCAGTCTCTAACTGTTCTGTGTCCTTGGTCCCTGTCCTGTGATACCAGATGAGGAAGATTAGAATGGCCTGTGCTTATAGCAGGGTGGAAAACTACCTTTTTCCTCCTTATAAGTCAGTTTAAGGCACCAACCATGATGGGCATTTCTGAAGGGCTGCATTTGCACTGAGTCTGCCCACATATGTGTCCCAGTGGCACCACCTTCTCACCGTGTCTACCTGCTTTTTCTTCTGGCACAGATTGTACAAAAATATGATGTCCCACAACCTATTGTACCCTCATGGTAATTTTCCCTTCTGTAACCACTTGTCCTTTAGAGCCCTTATATTACCAGCTCAGTGTAGCTCTGCCCAAGCCTGATCTTCCCAGATGATCAGGTTGGTCTCCAGTCCAACCCCCTAAATAAAACAAAACCTAGAATAAAATCAGTAGCCTCAGAGAAACAGATTTATGAACAAGTAACTCAATTTAAATATATGTTTCAAGGTGTTACCAAATGTTAGGGCAAGTTGAGGGGACAGTTCTTTTTTCTTTTAAGCTGCTGCCTAATTTTCGTTTAGTGCTGCCAGCTGATATTCTTCTAGTCAGCAAATTCTTATCAGGGTTATCTTGCATTCAGCTGGATGAGGTGTAATTTCCTGCAAAGAGAAGGCAGGAGGCAGGGCTGTGATTGAAAGTGTTTTGCTATGCCAGTTGTCCATTGCACAACTCCAGGGGGTGACATTAATGTAGAACTATGATGGGAATGGTGCCATCATAATTTTGCAATGTGGTGGACCTGTGAAAGCTGTCTTTAATTCAGAGCCTAGGAGACTGGAGATGATTTACATAAAACCTTTGAAGGTACTTCCCAGTGCACTTTCTGGATCACAGTGACCTGTCTAGAGGGAAGGACATGGTCAGTCAGTAAGTAGTGTGAACAGACTGCATTGCTAAAATAAGTGAGCTCTACTGGGGTATCATTGCTGCCTAAGCCCAACTGGGTGTGGGCCACAGTGATGTCATCAGGGACATGACTGTGACTTCTAGGTTTTCTCTTATGCAAACTTGGGCCTCTTTTATTTGCCACATATCTCAGCACTATATAGGAGCCTGGCAAAGCGGGCTGCAAGCTCAGCCTTTGACAACATTTTGGGATGAAATTAGCAGGATTTTTTTTTTTAAACCAAGTCTTCTTATGCTTTCCCAGGTCTCTCTTACTGGATGGGGAGGTGGAAGGGGTGAGAAACTTCTGATATTCATCATCCTGGGATGGCAGGAACTCAATGCTGAGGGTACACTGAGATTTTAGCAGAAGACTGGCAAATAGCAATACTTGTTCCAAAAGGGAGGAGGATGCTTCAATAAGGGATTTAAGTCTTGCTGACTAGGCTGTGTCCCTTATATTACATTAATTTGTCTAATGTAATGTGTCCCTTACATTAGAACTTGTGGGTCTGCCCTGTTTCTGGATATGGGGGCTCTTCATGAGCCCCATAAGGAGACCCCATAAGTGGTAAATCCTGACCCTTTATATATAGGATCTAATGCCACCATAAAGACTTTTGAGGCACACCCCAAGCTTAGCCAATGTTTTTCACCTGGCTCACTTTCCTTTTATTATACTTGGATCTTCTCCCATGGCAACTTAGTTCCTGTCTTTTGTCTTGGGGACTTCAATAAATGGGTAAGAATTTCAGAGAATGGTGGAAAGAACTCTGCTTTGGACAATTAGAAAAGTTAGAACACCATTCTGCAAAATTATTTCTAGATTTTGGCTCTGCCACTCATTGACCATGTAAGTTTTGGAATAGTTTTCCTTTGTGGGTTATCGTTTCTCTATCTGTAAATGATATTATCATATAACTTAGGAGGAGGCTCTCCTCCTAGACATCTTATGAGGATGCAGTGGTCTGAATTTTTGTGTCCCTCCAAAATTCATATGTTGAAATCGAATCCCCAAAGCAATAGTGTTACAAGGTAGGGCCTTCAAGGCAACGATTAATTCATGAAGACCCGACCCTCAAGAACAGGTTTTAGTGCCTTTATTAAAGAAGCCCAAGGGAGCTTGCTTGCCCCTTTCACCATGCGAGGACACAGTGAGAAGATGGCCATCTATGAATTAGAAAGCGAACCCTCACCAGACACTAAATCTGCTGGCACCTTAATCTTGGACTTTCCAGCCTCTGGAACTATAAGAACTAAATTTCTGTTGTTTGTGAGTTTATGATATTGTTATAGAAACCTGAATGGACTAAGACAGAGGATAAACCAATATAATAAATGAGAAGGTGTTTGAAGTGGTATTTGTGCTATATGTGAAATATGGTTGCTTGTTGGCTGTTTCAGCACAGTTTGTCTTGATCTTAAGGATCTATGGACACAGAAAGGTGCCTTTTAGTTCCCAGACATCAAGGATTGATCCCCACCCATGGAAGGGAAATAGTGGCAGCAAAAAGCATCTTGAGTCTGCTTTGGAGTAAAAATGAAAATATTTCATTAGGTCTGGATTCCTAATGGACTACATTAGTTAGAATAATACTGGTTGCTGTAAGGAATAAATTTCCAAAGTATCAGCAGCTTAAAATATTAGAAGTTTATTTCTCCCTATCACAGTCAAATGTATTGTTGTGAGTGAGTTTTTTCCTTGCACTGTTTAGAGACCCAGGTGTCTTCCACTTTGCAACTTCACCATCCCCCCGGGGCAGTGATCATGTGAATCACCTGTGGAGCTTTAAAAACCGATGCCGGGATCCCACTCCAGAGATTCTAGTTTAATTGGTTTTTGGTGTGACCCTTGTAATGGGATTTTAAAAGACTCAGGGGGGTCTGATGTGTAGTCAACGTTGAGAACCACTAGCGTGTTTTAGAGTTCTTTGCTTTTGGCTACAGACAGGCAAAGAATCAGTGAAGATGGTGAATTTCCTTCTTAAAAACCTCAGCCCATCGTTGATGAGGACATTGCTTCTGCTCACATTCCATCAGCAAGAGCAGCTACATGGCTGCCCTGGGTGAAAGGTAGGCTGTGAGAGGTAGTCCCACGTTGGGTGATATTTTCCAGCAGTGGCTTTATACTATGGCAAGGGGACATGCATTTTGGTCATTTATTTATTTGTGTCCTGGGGCCAACAGGTCGACTTCCCCAGACCCTGTGAGACCTGACCTGTGGCACAGAAGCTTAGGGCTGTTAATTCAAAGAGCCCGTATTGGGGTGTGGGTGTGCGTGAGAGGAATGGATATCACCTGTTTACCCTAGATTTGGGAGCCATAGCCACCCCACATTCTTGTCTACATCCAGAGGGCAGTTTGTTATGTTTGTTGTAATAAAGAGTGTTGTTTCTGTAGGCAGGAAAACTTGGTTAAAATCTTCACTTACTGCTTACTAAACTTTTGATTTAGGGTATGTTACTTAACATCCTTAATCTTCGTTTTTCCCAAATGTAAAATATGTATAATTATGTCTGTGTTGAAAGGTTTTATAACAATGATACAAAAATGCCTACCTTGTCTTTAAATAAGGTAATGTCTGTTATGGTGCTGGAAAGGACAGGCATAGAGCAGGGGTGGGATCTTTGCAGACTCTTCTCACTGAAGGGAGTTGGGAGGGGCTCTCTGTAGTGGCTGGGAAAGAGGGAGTGAGGAGAGAGGCTGTTTTACTGAGAGGCTGAGAAACAGCCTCAGGACCACACTTCTCCTATAAGATGGGTCAGGATGCCCCCAGCAGGCTGGAGCCTCCTTTAAAGTTGAGGATCAGGCTCCTCTTATCAGCCCAGGGACACCAGGTATGAGCTGCCATCCATTTTCTCTGGATCCTCCCAGGACTAACTGCCTCCAGTAAGGAGGAGACCTTCCTCCTGGAGCCCTGTGCAGCTCGGCTGTGAGACTTCCTTCTGGGAACAAAATTGTCTGAACAGGGGAGGGGCCCATCCTGAGACAGGCTGGAGGCACCTGCTGGGGCTACTGAGGCTGCCACCTTGGGCTGTAGATAAGGAGAGATGGCAGAGATAGTAGGAAGCCTTCCTGTTAGTGCCAACAAAAGAACAGCTGGGCACAGATAATGCAGCCTGTCATTTCCTAGCCTGGAGTGTGACAAGACTGGCTTTGTGTGACTCAAATTAATTCTGTGTGTGTCTGTGTGTCTGGTATTCAGTGGGGAAAGGCCATGGGAGGAGGGAGAGGCTGGGGCAGGACTGGGAATCTGACAAAGATAGTGTTTTGGGGCTTTCCCATTTCCTCTTTCTATGCCTCTTTCCCCTTCAGCTACCCAGCACCTTTGGAATTCCTCCATATCCCTTCCTTCAGTTGACCTGCAATGAGCTGGGGGTAGGATTATCCCAAGTTCTTCCTAGAATGATTATCTCTTAAGAGCCCAAGACAGGAAAAGTGAAGCAGCATCTGTTCAGGGGCCACCGCTTGCCAGCTGATGCTATCAGTGTGTCTGACATTCCAGGCAGATGGTATCAATACCCCTTGGGAAAAATCTTGCTGACATTGTAGTTTATCTTTTGGGGCCCTGAAGCCCTCATCTTTTTGCTTCTCTTGTTATACAGAGTTTGTAGGGAAAGCTTGTCATACAAGTTGCTGAAAATGATATCAAACACCTACTGTGTGCAATGCATTGTGCTCAACATAGTTTCTAGTGATGGTTCAAGCTTTCACAGCAGATGTTTGGGATATGTATTTTTATCCCATTTTACCACTGAGAAAAATAGTCTCGGAGAAGGTAAGGGATGTGCCCAGGGTCATGCGGCTTGTTAAAAGGTACAAAACTGTCTGGTTTCAAAGTTTCCTCCTGCATGCTCTGATTTCTAGCTGGTTTTCTAAAACATCTTTGTAGATGAACAATGAATTATTATATATAAGAAATGGGGTGCTATTTATGAGACAGAGTTTTGCAGTGCTTAACTCAAACATACCGTTCTCTATCCTTTTGGAAAACATTATGGTTCTGTATCAATAGTTAGAAAACCTAAACTGTAAGATCCCTACAAGCCTACTGTGCCTCCTTGACATAAGATGACACCCTATTATTTTGGTACCATCATCAGCAAGCCTGTTCCCTTTTCCCTGCTCCCTCTGACCATCCAGTGTGAGTCAGTCTTACTTTTTTTTTTTCCCCCAAAACTATGCTATCTGCCATTTCTAAGCTGATATTCCACCAGGAGGATGTGGCAGTGGAGGCGAGAACCCTCAGATATGGAAGGATCAGAATTTCTGGAGAGATACATTTTTTTTTTTTTAAAAAAGCATATTCAATACTATAATTTGGCTTTAGTCACGATACTTAAATTGTGGTGATAATGTGTATGTATTAGTCCATTCTCACACTGCTAATAAAGACATACCCAAGACTGGGTACTTTATAAAGGAAAGAGATTTAATTGACTCACAGTTCTGCCTTGCTGGGAGGCATCAAGAAACTTACAATCATGGTGGAAGGGGAAGCAAGCACATCCTTCTTCATATGGCAGCAAGGAGAAGTGTACAGCAAAGCTGGGGAAAATCCCGTTATAAAACCATCAGATCTCGGGAGAACTCACTATCATGAGAACATTATGGAGGAAACCACCTCCATGATTCAATTACCTCCGACCAGGTCCCTAACACGACAATTGGGGATTATGGGAACTACAGTTCGAGTTAAGATTTAGGTGAGGACACAGTGAAACCATATCATTTAAATAACATTAAAGGAATACATGAAATATCAGTTTATCAGAAAGGACCACGGATTAAAATTTTAAGAAGTATAGTAATTTACAACAAGTTTTGAAACATGAACATAAAGTGTCTTGCCTTTCTCAGAATATTTTAATTTTAACATGTGGCTATGACAAAGGAATGATGGGATTTCTACGGTGGGTCAGGTCAATGAGAGAAATGGGGGAGAGACATTTTAGGAGTCTCAATCAATTTAAGATCCTTCTATGACTCAATTTTGTATCCTTAATCTGATTGAGGGGTTTGTGCCTCATGGAGCAGGTTTGTCTTCATTCTCTTTGTAAATTATTACACTGTGCATATCTGCCTGGGAGATTTGCCTTCCACTTCCTTTGATAAACTGATATCTATCATTTTGGTCTCTCTATCAAAACTGAGGCAGATGCATTCTGTTCTAATATCCTGTGTCCTGTGCAGGATCCATCTGATGTTGGCTGTTATACTTCAAGTACACTGTCTCTCTGAGTAGAGACGCAGGAGTCTTAACAGTGATATGAGGATATCTACCACACCACACACCTGCCATAGCCACAGAGCAGTGGGGTTTGGGGATGGCACAGCTGAAAAGGGCAGAGGATATCAGAGTGGGATGGGGGGATAAGTGGATGGAAGAAAGGGGCCTCATATCTCCCATGGTGATAGAGTTCTTTGGATGAGACTTTGACCCCATAAGAGCTGACTGCAGTATCCTAGGGACGGGGTATGATCTTTGGATCACATCAGCCCAAATCCTAAACCCACTGGCACATAACAAGGACAAGCTGCCCACCTAGAAAGAGCAGGAGGTGGCTTTCTGTGATGCTAATGCCTTGGCTCACACTGTGGAACCTCCAAAGCCTATCTTTCTCCTTGGCCCTGATTCAGCCTTTTCTCAGCTCCTTGCTGAGTTACAGCTCTATGTCCTGTTGAAGTAGAATATAAAGATGGGCTGAGCTGCCTAGGCTTATGCAGCTTTCAGAGGCAGAGCTCAGGCAGGAGCATAGGTTGCTTGATACCTGATGCTGGAAGTTCCAGAGAATGTTCCCATTGCCAAGAAATGCCTACCATAGTGTACACATTCTGCCTAGTGGAGAACTTCACTTACCCATTAGGGTGAGGGCCTCAGTGCAGAGCTCCAAGGCTCATAAACTCCTTCAGAACCTCAGCTTTCGTCTGTTGACTCCCTGCCTTTGAAGCAGCATCACACAGGGGCTGGGAAGCCTGTCCCTGGAGTGAGGGGACCGACATTTGAATATCTACGTTTAAATTGCAAGTTGTAACATGGTAAAACCCCATCTCTACTAAAAATACAAACATTGGCCTGGGTGTGGTGTCAGTTGCCTGTAATCCCAGCTACTCAGGAGGCTGAGGCATTAGAATCGCTTGTACCTGGGAGGCAGATGTTGCCGTGAATCGAGATCGTACCACTGTGCTCCAGCCTGGGCGTCGGAGTGAGACCCTGTGTCAAAAAAATATAATACAATATGTAAATTGCAAGTTGTATAACCTTCAGCAGGTGATTTGTTTCCTTGGCCTTAGTTTTCCTATCTGTAATTTGCGAGTAATGGCAACATGATTATGAGATAATCCATGTAAACCATAAGGCACATAATTATCTCTTTAACTGTTACTTTTGTCAAATTGCTTTGTGGCAACCCACAGAGAGATATACTTGGCACTTAACAAACACAAAACCACAACCAAACACACATACACACAGACATACACACACACCACACACGTATACAAAACCTTCTACAAGTGACGGAGGTAGTGTGGGAGAAACTGTGTTGGGAACAGACCCTTAATTTGACAAACACAGAGTTAATAATATTCATGCTTATGTGATTTTAATACAATGAAGCACTGTCCCCTTCCAACGGAGTACACATTGTTCTATCTTCCTTGAAAGTATATTTTCCTAAAAGTAGCTTGGATTAGTGAGCAGGGGTCAGTGATAAGGAATCTCACTTAACTGGATATCCTGTTTGGGAACCATGTCTGATGTCCAGTTTCCTTACTCTACACCTCCCAACCCTTCGACCCTATCTACTATCTTGTTAATATTTACAGTTGCAGTTTGCTGTTCTGGTACAAAATGCCAGAAGTGTTCTCGAATTGCCTCATAAAATAAACTCAGTTTAGAAAGCCTTATTCCCTAAGGATTTATTAGCTCTTCACACTCTGGAAGCCTAAAGTTTTTTTGAGCCAGTTAGTTGTGCACCCAAACCAGCTGAGTAATTCTACCCTTGAGATAATAGGCCAGTTGGAGGCAAGAGTTTTTAAGCTGCCAACAACTTCCCCTTTGGCTTAAGGTCACGTGTGTGTGTGTGTTTGTGGTAGAGGTGGGTGCTACTTTTCCCAGGGTGTAGCCATCCACGTATGCCCTGAAAGTCCAAAGGCTGACCCAGAAAGCCCGAAGTTTTAACCACTAGATGTTGGGAATAGGGGTGGGGCAGACATTTCTACAAATTCATTGCCCAAAATGATTTCCAGTAAAATTTATAAATTTTATAAAAGCTCTATATGTGGTCAGAAGGAGGATGGGGGTAAAGAGGAAAGGTCACACGTGAAGAGTTAAATCCCAGTGAGAGGGAACCTTGCCAATGGTCTCAAGGGGCTGGATGAATAATTGAGCTGAGAGCAGAGAAGGACATGTCAGAGTGGGTTGGTCAGGGAAGACTTCATGTCATAAAAAGACAAGATTTTAGTGGACCTGCAAGCTTGGGTTTATTTGGACAGGCAAAGAGGAAGAGTAAACACTTTGAAGATTATTAAAAAGACCTCCCTTTGGTTTGGATTTCAGCCAGGCCTTGTCTGCCATTGTAAGGTGAAACTTACCGATTTTAGAACTATGTTCAGTTTTAGCTACATACACTCAGATCAAGCATCTGGGAACATAAGGAAAAAAGGAATTATCAGAAAGCTATCTCTATCTCTTCCTGCTTTTTACTCTCCCACCTAAGGCTTAAAAACTAAGTAACTAATGCTGGCTAAAGGAAAAATACTTGTAAGTTACGTATGTATTTAGTAGCAACCTATCTCCTGAATTTTTTGGGAGGTGGGGAGATCTTTCGACATCTGGAAAACATCCTCAGATATGGAAGTCAGCTCCAAAGACCTCTGAGGGCAAAGGAAAAGAGCTGCCACAAGGCTTGTCTGTGAGACGACTCTGCAGGAAACAATAGCAGGGCCATCTTCTGACCAGAATCTATTTTGAATTAGAGTTTTGTGAAAATTGAGGTTGCTGATGTGGCAAAGCCCAGGCAGGGGAGGAATGAGGGTGGAGGGAGGGAGTGCTGCTTGAAGCTGACATTCCGAAAAGTTCCCAAAAAGAGGAAGAATATAGCAGAATCTATAGTCTGAAGCCACTCAGTGTAGAAGCAGTCTTGCATCTCACTGATGACCCTGGAATATCAAGAAAAGGCTAAAAGATGTACATTTTGTTCTGTGTAGTGAGTTAGAAAAGAGTCGTAGAAAGTTCTATAAAAGTTGGTCAACAATGTTGATAAATCAAAGGGGAAGTTTCAGATGTCCACATCGGAGAGAAGGGAGTGGGCCCGTGCTGAGAGCTTACTGTTAGGTGCTCTTAGCCATGGTGTCATTTGGTCATCACAACTCTGGTGAGGGATTCTTACTCCATTTTTCCTTTGGGGAAACTCAGGCTCAGAGATACTAGGTAACTTGCTTGTAGTCAAATAGTAGCTGAGGAAGGATTTGAACCCACTTCTTAGGACATTAGAAATCATGTCACCATTTATGTAGAAACTTTGTTTTTCAATGATGTGCAGGACAGGTTTTGTTGTTCCACTTTGTGGATCCTCTTCCAGGCTGCTTGAAATAATGCCATCTGAGGACAGGCACTGGCTTGGTTTAACATGATTAATCAGTGCCTTGTGCCTCCTGATATTTAATAAATGTTTTCCAAGGCTAGAAGGGGAATGAGAAGTGGTAATTCATTTACAATGACTTGCACATAATAAGAATTCAATAAATGTTATCTCTTGATGATAATGAAGATGACTAAATAATCTCTGCCCAAAAGGATTTCCTCTGACAGACTATTGATTTCTGCCAAAGAATCAGCCTAATAGGATAAAGGTTGTCATCTCAGCATTGTTAGTTATGAAGCATTTATAAAATGAAGGTGAGGAAACAGGCTCTGTAGCCCAGACCTTAACTCCCTGTTCTGCTGTCTCCCAATAGTGCTAGAGGGCTCACCTCTTATGTAATGGAGGGAAAAGTATATCTATTAGTAGTTTTTGTTCTTTTAGGCAATGAGAAACATTAGAGGTTCTTCTCCTTCTAGAGCTAGGATAACTTTCTAAATATTCCTGTGGAAGTTTTCTTTAGGAATATACACAGCTTTTCAATTCTGCTGAGTGACAAATGTTCTCTTAGTAACAAGCTGTCCTTTTGCATAGCTGAAGCTCATCCTCACTTGACCAACCCCTCCATTCCTTTTGTGAAGACAAAATACTAGGCATAGTGAAGTTCCTATTTGCGGCTGAAGGAAGATGAGGGGACAGCATCTTTTAGCCTTGACTTCACACAACAACACCAGAAGGGGAATTAATTACCAGTTACATTGTGCTGAAAGTAATTGCTAGAAAACTTCAGAGTGGGGACAGAATTGATGCTTGGGATAAAGTGGTCAGGTAGGTTTCTTGGAGGACACAGTCCTGAACTAGTGGGGCCCAAAATAGTCCTCAAGGCAGATAAAATCCAGACTTAAACTGTCTGAATCTCAACTCTACCACTTACTAGTGACCTTGGAAGCTTTCTGCATCTTTCTGTGTATCAGTTTCTTCATTTATAAAATAGGAATAATAGTAACACCTACTTCATAGATTGTTTTGAGGATGAAATGAATTGGTATATCTCAAGTGCTGAAAACAGTGCTATATACCTAGTAAAAGTCGAATAAATATTAGGTAATTTTATTAAAGACTGGGGAGGTTTAGGTAGTCAGAGAGGAGAAACCAGATCTCAGAGGCAGGAAAGAGAATTTAGGTTAAATTTACCTTCCCTCCCAGCCGAGACAGGAGACCTGACTCTTCCCCTTCTCTGGTGACACAACCGAGGGCAAGATGTTTTCCTATTGACATCCCTGAAGACACAAGTGAGTGACTCTGGGAGGCTGCAAGCTGTTAAACAGTTTTCAGAAGAGCTTAGTTTGTTTTTTTGGAATATATTTGAACCTGGGGAAATGCTGGCCCTGAGGGGCACGTTTGTTTCTTGTAGAAAACATGGCTTGTTGGAATTTCAAAAGACTTGACTACTCAGCTTCACTCAAAGCCATGCTTGAGCCCAGCTATTGGTTTCCATATGAGACTTCAGGAAAGACCTGGGTCTCGCCCGAGGTTGGATCTGTTCTTAAGACACCATATGGGATCTTTTAAACATGCAATAGGCATTTATTGATCATCTTCAATGTGCCATGTTTCTGCCTTTGTGGAGCTCACAATTTATTAGGTGACATAGACAAGTAAAGAGGCAATTGCATTGTAATGTGACAAATGTTCTCATGTGAGAAGCGTAGGACACCATGGAAACAGTGGGAGATGCAGCTGGTCCAGTCCAGGATGATGGAAGAAGAAACATGTAAATGAAGACCCAAGGGAGGGCCAGGCATGGTGGCTCATGCCTGTAATTCCAGCACTTTGGGAGGCCAAGGTGGGCAGATCACCTGAGGTCAGGAGTTTGAGACCAGCCTGGCCAACATGGTGAAATGCTGTCTCTACTAAAATTACAAAAAATTAGCTGGACATGGTGACGCATGCCTGTAATCCCAGTTACTTGGGAGGCTGAGGCAGGAGAATCACTTGAATCCAGGAGACAGAGGTTGCAGTGAGCTGAGATTGGGGCACTGTACTCCAGCCTGGGCAACAAGAGTGAAATTCTGTCTCAAAAGACCTGGAGGAGGAGGATTTAGCCTAAAGCTGAGGGGTTTGGGGAAAGGGTGGGAGTGTGGAAAGTAGAAGGAATGTCTATGAGGCTGTGAGTACTGACCTGCTGATGTGGGCCAAGGTTAATACTGTGTGTGCATAGATGCATATGTGTTATATATATGTGTAAGGGGAAAGAAAGATGAGATGGGGTGGGGCAGTTTAGGATAGTCAAGAAAGACCTGATCTGGATTAAGGAGGAAAAAGTCAGTTTTTGTGATGTCTTGCTGGCCAACTTTGGGTAAGTCCCTTCACTTATACGGATCTTGTAAAATGGAGAGAGTAATAATATAAATCTGGCCTATTTCCTAAGGCTATCTCATAATAGTACATCTGAAAGAGCTTAAAACATATAGTAGTACACATATTTAAGGAATTATCATTGTCATGTTACTATTTCATTTAGGAATCATGTTATGATTTCATTTAGACTATAAATCTGTAGTACTAGGAATATGTGAATGTGAATGATTAGGAATCATCATTATGAAGAGTATCTTTAATATTTACACTACTATCATTAGAGGCAGAGAAGTAGAGCCTCTGTTTATGATGGTGGGTGGTGTTTGTAAATGGTCGACCAAGCTGTCCATTCCTCCTGCCCCCACTTCCTCCACCTACTTATACACAAAGGTGGTGACAGAATATATTAAAAAAATGGAGGCTGTGTTTCTCCAAATCCAATTTATAGAACAGCAATTCTTGTGATTACTTTTTCATTATTGGTTTATAGTTATTACTTGGTCAGATGGGTCAGGCAATGGCGGGAGCATTGTGGATGGTGGAATAATATGTTACAGCAGGGAGACTTCCCTGCAGAGGGATGATGGGCAGGACTTCAAAGACAAGCTCCAGAAATAGGGCATATGGAAGCCAATCTGGTTGTCAGAAAAGTCTATTAATCTTCCATTCTGACTGGAAGGCCACAATGTGAACTTGGCACATTATTCTCTTTCTCAAAGCCTCAGTTTCTTTATCTTTAAATTGGAAATAATAATACCAATTTCATATATAATAAGTATGTCAGATTTTATATAACTCATCAATAAATGACAGAACCAGTGAGATGACATAACTGGCTTACAGGATAATTCAAAGAACCACATGTAATATAGGCAATAAGGAATGCCGAAATGAATGTACAAATAAGTGCAAGCTGAGTCTATTAAAAGGCAACAATCGATTGCATTCCGCTGGGCAGATTCATTTGCATTTCAATGTATGAAAGTTATTTGCATCGTTGTCAGTTTTCTGCATTTTACAGTGTTGGGGAATAGCTAAAAATAATCATAACCCAGATTATGGCTTGTTTTCCATTTATAATACTCAGTAATCTTTTTGGTCCATTTTAGTCTTTTTTACAATTTTCCCTCACTTAATTAAGTAGAGATAATGCATACAGAGTGCTTGACAAAGAGTAAGTGCTCAATCAACGCTAGCTATTATAAAAATCATTTAAATAATAGTAATAATAAAATTTTTCTGCACTGCTGGCAGAGTTATCTCTCCAAAGTACAGCTTTGGTCATGATAGCTTCTTCTCACATTCAGTGACTCATCATTGTCTCTGAAATAAATTCCACACTTCTTAGCTAGATATTTAAAGTTCTTTGATCTGTCTCCATCTAAACTTGCCAGTTTATTTCCTACACATAACTCTTTGCAAGGTCTGTCATGATGCCTAGAATTTCACCATTTGGGATCAATCTTTTTTGATATTGAAGAGTTTGGGGTCTTTAGGTGCTGCCTCTGTAGATGCAAATGTCACCAAGATAAGATTTTGCCCAGAAATGATCTGGCAGCAACATAGTCACCCAAATTAGCAAGTGTATTAGTATGCTTGGGCTGCCATAACAAAATGTTTAAGCTTGGGTGGCTTAAACAACAGACATTATTTTTCTCACAGTTCTAGAGGCTGGGAAGTCCATGATCAAGGTGCTAGCTGATTCGGTTTCTCATACTGGCTCTCTTCTTATGCAGATAGCCATCTTGTTGCTGTGTCCTCACATGGCCTTTCCTCTGTGCATGGGCAGGGAGAGATTTCTGATGCTTCTTCCCCTTTTGATAAGGACCCCAGTCCTATCATATTTAGGCCCCCACCCTTATGACCTCATTCAACCTTAATTACCTCCCTCAAGGTCTTATCTCCAAATACAGTTACATCAAGGGGTTGGCATTTCAACACGTGAAGTTTGAGGGACACAATTCAATCTATACAGCAACATACTAGAAGATAGAGTGTAGTCAAGAATGGAGACTGGGGGCTGAGTGCAGTGGCTCACATCTGTAATCCCAGCACTGGGAGCCAAGGTGGAAGGATCGCTTGAGCCGAGGAGTTCAAGACCAGCCTGGGCAACATGGCAAAATTCTATCTCTACAAAAAATACAAAAACTAACTGGGCATCATGGCACATGCCTGTGGTCCCAGCTACTTGGAGGCTGAGGTGGGAGGATCACTTGAGCCCAGGAAGATGAGGCTGCCGTGAGCCGTGATTGTGACACTGAACTCAAGCCTGGGTGACAAAGTGAGACCCTGTCTCCAAGGGAAAAAGAAAAAAAAGAGAGAGAGAGAAACTGGGAAGGCTGACTTCACCATTGCTCCACAAAATTATTCTGCTGAATTTTCTTTGTGATGAGATCAACACACTCTTACTTGGAGGATTCTGAACCTGACTCCCATACCCCAGAACAGGAATCCTAGCTGGGGAAGATGAAGTGTGGGATTGGGTTCTCTTCTGCCACTCCCTCAGCCTCCAGTGGGTGTCTCACTTAAGCTGAAAACTGGGGACAGCTGCCTAGGACTGGCTGAGATTTTCACTGGAAGACAAACGCCCAGAAATGCTACTACGTTCTCTTAAAAAATTCTTCAGGTTCTGTAGTTTGCTCTTTTGAGTGGCTAAAACATATGATTTTCTTTGTTCATACATTTGATTTTTGTCCAGTTGTGTTTATTTTAAAGTTTTCCATTCATACCACTCTTTAGGGACATTATAGGACATCATTTGGCTTAATTAAAACATCTAATCCATCACAACGCTAATAGGTTACAAAAACTGCAAAATAGATGCATGATTTAGGGGTAGCAAAACACTTGGAATTAACTAATGAAGTGTTCGATTTGGGAAAAGTATTTTATTTTTCAAAGTGTGTTATGTGCCAAACTCAATTACTAAGGTTTACAGGAAGACATTTAGGTAATTTCAGAAGCAATTTCAGTAGATACTATCATATGAAATTGTCTGCTGAGTGGGTAGATATCACTTTCTGTTATTATGGTTTGTTTATTGGGAGCCAAGTGGGATGAGAGTGTTAAGTGGGGTGCACATGACGTTGAGGCAGTGAAACATAGTAAAAAAGAAAAAGCAACTGGATTTGGAGGCTAATAGACCAGAGCTTGTCACTAACTAGCTCTGTGACATTGGTTAAGTCCCTTAATTTTCTAGGCCACAGTTGACTTATCTGTAAAAATAATTGTTGATGACCTCTAAAGTTCTGTAGTAATTAGGATAGTTTTAGCTGTTGTAATAAACTCTGCAATTCCAGTGGCTCAATCCGATAGAAATAAACTTAAAAATACTTTTGACTGTTGAAGTTTTTTTCTTTTGAAAATGAAATTTTAAGTTGAAGTATGGGATGCATGCTGAAAAATGCACAAATCAAAACTGTGTAGCCCAGCTAACTTATGAAAAGGTGAATGCTCTTGTAACAGCATCCCAGGAACATTTTCTATAGCTCTCCAATCACTCCCCCTCCAAATTCTTCAAAGCAACCACCATCCCAACTTTGAAAATCATAACTTAGTTTTGCTAGTGCTCATATACTGTATAAATGAAATCATGTATTGCCATTGATATGCATAAAGTATGTATACTTTTGTGTTTAGCTTCTCTGAAAGAGCTATAATCAGATTCATACATACTGTTATATGTAGCAGCAATTCACTAATTTTGATTGTTCTGTAGTATTATATGAATACACCAAAATTTATCCATCCTCTGTTAATGGATATTTGGGTTTTTATGAATAATGCTGCTATGAACATTCTCAGACATTCATTTGGGGTTGTGTGTGTGTGTGTGTGTGTGGTCCATTTCTATTGGTACAGATTTAGGCGTTGCATTGTTAAAAAAAAAAAAAAAAAAAAAAAAAAAAAAAAAAAAAAGCACTAACAGATTTCAGAGTGGTTATGCGAGTTGATTCTTCCAACAGCGGGATATGAATGTTCCTGTTCCTCCTCATTCTCACCAGTGCTTGGTGGTGTTGACCTTTCTAATTTTAGCTACACTGATGGGAATAAAGTGACATCTCATTGTATTTTTAACTTACATTTCCATAAGGAGCTCATAAGGTTAGGTAAATTTCATATGTTTAAAAGCCATTTGAATATTCTTTTTGTTAAGTGACTGTGTAAGCTCCTTACCTATTTTTATATTAGGTTGTTTATTATTTAGCAATCCAATATAAAAATAGGCATTCCTTATCTATTTTGCGTATGAGCTGTTTGTCAGCTCTAAGACACTGTATTATTTTAATTTTTACTGAAAACGGCAGTGAATGCTAAATGTCCAGCTTTACAATAAATACAGTAATGGCAACTCACACTAAAACAAAACACACTTCCGATAGCCATTATTTTTCTGTTTAGGACAATTTTAAAATCTCTTTGGTTAAAAAAACAGGAATGTACGTATACAAAGGCTCAAAATAGGCCATCCTTTTAAACAGAAAGGCAAATGATTCACAGAAGACTATGAATAGAACATGTAACTAGTTGACACAGATCTAATAGGATTTGTTAGTCAGTCACATCTAACACATCTGAAGTGTTCTTGTATGAAGTATCACATGAAGAAAAGAAGACTTTATCGGTATCTAAAAAAGTAGGTTTGCTCATGGACAATCTGACAAGTTACCAGAAAAAGTGTTTCCTGAGACATAAGGAAATGCAACATGATCTTCTTAAACCTTTTAGTTCAAGTCTTTCCACTCAATAAAATAGTAGAGGATCTGAAACTGAGAAAATATATTTGAGTACAAACAGCTTGTGAAACTCAACACTGTTTTTGCATCATTAGAGGGTTTTACTGAACAACCAACTTGTCTGCTCGGTATGCATTTCAGATGTGAGAGACACTTCTCTGAACAGGAGCCTGTACTGTCTTCAATCCTGTGCATCGAGTGTCTACCACAGGCAAACAGTTTTCTCCCTATTTTGTAGTAATGCAATCTTCCTATTAGCAAAAAGAGGTAACCAGCCCCTGTAGACTGAAGGGACCAGAGTCACAGGATAAGGATTTCCTCTTAATTTTTATTTTGATGTTTGAACTCCTGATGCAACATTCTAGAACAGGGTGTCAGGACCTGCTATGCCCAAGGGACTGACAAAGGAAAAAGCTCTGTTTATTTTGTGTGATTTGATGGACAGATGAAAAACTTAACACACAATAACAGAAGTTGGTTGTTAATAAATCACATCCTAGTCTTTCAGTACTTCCGTAAGCAGATGACATTTTCAGTTTTCTAGCTCTTGTAGTTTTAACACTGCAACATCAATGATGCATATGTCCAGAATCAGTTAAAAAGACTGTCAAATTATTTTATTTTATCTATTTTTTTCACTGTCTCTTGGTCCCAAGTGTATCAGAAGGATTACCTTTTGGCATTCTCCGCTATTGCGCGTTGGGGTGCTCTCGATTGTCCCTGTGTTTTGTGGGCCGGTTGGGAGAGGGAGCATGGGAAGGATGTGCCACTGTGTGGAGGTTGTGAGTCACTGGGATGCCTCCAAGGATGATCCCTTCCTTGGCTGCAGGGAGAGCTCCTGGAGCCACGCCCACGATGCCTGGCAGATACCTGTATGTGGCACCATTGAGCTCGAGATGAATTGCTTGCTGTTCTATTACTGACCAAGGCGCTGATGTGACAAAGAATTCCTTGTTCACACAGTTTCTTAAGCTTTCTGAATGCAACCTGTGATGGCTCAGCAGATCTCGGTGGCAGCTGCCTCTCATCTCCAGCGACGCCTGCTTTCTGTACCAGGCAGTATGGGGAGTACAGATGAAATTTGGTACATCTTTCAACGGACCCTGAATAAAGCTAAAGGGCTCTGATTCCTGCATGTCGAGGGCTGCCCCTCTATCCTGCTTTCCTTGGGGGCCTGTCCTAAGGCTTTCTTGTCCACCAAGTTACCACGGGCTGCCTTCACAAGGAATTCTCCCTCCCTCATCTGATTTATAGTAAAGTCATTGGTGAGGTTGTGGTTATGTTCACTGAAACTGCAGTGCATGGAGAGGTGGTCACTCTGATACAGCAAATCCTGCAGGGCATAGACCCTCTGCAGGCCCAGGGGCTGCTCTATCCCATCCTGCAAGTAGGGGTTATAAAATAAGACACTGAATCCGAAGGCCTTGGCTTGAACTGCAATCGCCTACTCCGTGCCACTGAAGCGGATGAGGCCCAGCGTCTTCCCAGGGATGCTGGCCGCTCCTGATCCACCTCTGCTCCATGCTCTGTACCTGCGTGCCTTCCCGCAGTGCCTAGTATAGCCACAGTTCCTCTGGTACAGATTGAGAATGTGGCAGATGGTGGAGTTGGCTGTTTCTTCCTTGGCTCGGAACGGATGTTGCACACAGCAATCCCGAGCTCACAGGCAGCCTTGATGTCCACATTGTCATGGCCAGTGCCTATCCGCAACAGTCACTCTCAGGGCCTTGAACTTCTCCAGGTCCTCCCTGGCGAAGGTGATTTTGTGGCATGTCATGGCGCCCACGGCTTCATTTAAAACCTTATGGTGGATCTCCTGCGTGGACTGTACATAAGAGAAGGCCACAGTGGCCAGGTCCTTCAGAATGGGCATGTCCACGGTGCAGTTGCGGTGGTCCAGCAGCACCACAGGGGGTGTGGTGCCCGGGGCCGTTCAGGACCTGGGGGCGGATACCTTCAGATTCTGTCCAATCACTGCCTCTTGACCTTGTGCTTATCCACAAGGGCCATTCTTATGGAACTGTGCAAATCTCAGATCAACAGGCAAAGCAATCCTGTAAGAACTTAGAGGAACTCGCGGGAGTCTGCGTGCATGACGCCACTATGAACCCAATATAAACCTGTCCACTAACTCTGTAGCCTGATGTGATTTTTCTCTCTCCTTCACTTTGAATGTCCTAAAGATTTTGCTTTGTATTACTCTAGAGCTCATATATATTCACATTATTTTATCCTCATTGAAATTTGTACCCTATGGTACTATAAAATACCCTTCCCTGACTTGTTAAATACTTCTTAGCCTGAATTTAATTTTGTATAATATTCAGATTGTGATTTTCTTCTTTTTGTATGCATTTGCCTAACATGCTTTTGTACATTCTATTATTTTCAGCTTTTATGAGAATCTATATTCAGCACAGAATTCAATTTTATGTTGTGGTATATTCTGTATGTCTTTATAAAGAGGTGGGTTTAACTCTTTCACATTTATTAGTATAACAAATATAACATCCCAATCTTCTATTTCTTTATTTAGTACCTATTGATTTTCTCCTATGGCCAATGGATAGAATGAGGGCATATCTTTTCCTCTCTGTTTCCTGCTCTGCCTCCTGGTACTACAATTATATTATCTTCTTACTATTTGCTTTTGTATTGTTCTATATAATTAGGTCTTTGATTTGATTTTTTTAAAGCTTATCCTTTATCCTCAGCAGAATCACTGTATCTACCATGCCTCTCATCTTTTTTTCTTCCTCTCTTGATTTTTGTTATAATAATTCTACATTGTCAGGGCATATAACATTCGCATTTTGTTCTGTCACTTCACTTGGCATTTGTTTTAAGTTTGGTAATCCATTTAAGCAAAGGGGTCTTTGTTTTACTTGTCTTTTTGTCATAACTTTTCTAGTAATCTTTTGGTTGGATGGCGTTTGGCTTCTAGTAGATTCCTCTTGCAAATAAGAGGGCTTATGCAAATAATCCAATTTGTCCATTTTATTTAAACCTAAATCACAGTTTCAAAGAATATAAAAATCCTTGGATCTCACCTTCTTTTCAGAAGGTTTCGTAGGTGTTGTGCTACTCTCTTCTACCACTGAACATTGCTACAAAGAAATGTGAGGCCAGGCTATTTTCCCTCTTGACTTTGTGACTCTATTGTTGTTGTTGTTGTTGTTTAACCTAGACAGTTGCCTAACTAGAAGTGATGTGTTTTGTGATTGGTTTGGGGAGTGTATTTGACTTTCTCAGGCTGTTCTTAATTGGAAGTGGGTGGGGAGGGTTGCAGGGATGGAGGAGAACACAGAATTAAGGAAGCTGATAGTTCTTGACTAAGTCCTAGCTGTTTGGGCCAGTTCCTACAGGGGTTGTTATTTGGTTCCCTGGTCACTGCAGAGTGTAGGTCATAGTTGTGTTTGTATATATGGTCTTGATATTGTCCATTTGTATATTAAGTCTTTCAGTTTTTCTTTGCTCTTTTTTGGACATTCTCATTCTTTATTCTGGATATCCTTTAACTGTCTTCCATATCAATTTCCTTCTCTGAAGTCTTTTAAACTTTATTTCCACTTTTTTTTTTCTTTCCTTCATGTCTCCTTTTTATGTCTCATACTGTGTTAACTGGTGTTTATTTTCCCTTTTGCTCCTTCTAATTTTGCTTTTATTTCTGTGAGGGCTCTATTTTTTTTTCTTCTTTTCTGAATGCTTCCAGCCCATAATTAGCTCTTCCTGTTTTGCTCTTTCTTCCTTGAGTTCTTGCATATGAGCTTTGTGTTCATGTCTAACAGAGAACATTGTTTTTTAGTTCTTTTAAATTTCTATTACAATTTTCCTTTTCTCCGTGGCACTGTTCTATATTCTTTGCTTTTCTTTAGAAAGCATTTGCTTTTCTTTATTCTTTTCTTTTTTCTCCTCTTACCTTTGTATAAATTCTATGCTTTTTTAAAAAAATTACTCAGCTTTAAAAGAGGCAAACATTTCTTGACCCACTAGATGTGTAAGGGAGGAGCAAGGCTATTCAGATTAGTTATTTTTTTCTATGATCCAGGATTTTGTGTATAATTTCATTTAGTCTTCACTCAATGAAGATAGCTCTATTACTTTTAATTTACTATTATTTTAAATACATTTCTCTATCTTCTTCTGATGCCATAGACACAGATGGAAAACATACGTTTCTTCATTTATCCCAGCTTCCCCTGTTTCTTGGATCTCACAGGTATACCCTCAGTTTGCATATCCCTGTTCTTCCTATTACAAACTAAAATTGGCATCACAGTGTGTGCCCCTCACTTTCAAGGAGTATATGTTGTTTCACACTTTTTGGAAGCTGCAGTTTAGTCTTTCTCTCTGGAATCTGTTTTCCGGCTCCTTCCTGCATGGCCTCTTCTAAATTACAGTTGTTGTTTGCAGCTCTTGAATTTTTGTAGGGAGAGGTGGTGTGTATATCGGTGTCTGTCTGTGCTGCTATCACAGAATACTTGAGACTGGGTAATTTATAGATGATGGAAATTTGTATCTCATAGTCTGGAGTCTGGGAAGTCTAGGATCAAGGCACTGGCAGGTTCAGTGTCTGGTGAGAGTCTGGTCTCTCTGGTCTCTGCTTCCATGATAGCTTTTTGTTGCTATGCCCTCTGGAGGGGACTAATGCTGTGTCCTCACATAGCCAAAGAAACAAAAGGGCAAAAAGGGTCAAATGCTGTATAAAGCCCCTTTAAAGGCCTTAATTTCATTCACAAAAGAGGAGCTCTCATGACCTAATCACCTCCTAAAGGCTTTACCACTTAATACTGCTGCATTGGAGATTAAGTTTGAACATGATATTTGGAGGCACACAGACTTTCAAACCATAGCATTTCACCCCTGGCCCCCCAAAGTTGAAGTCTTTCACATAATCAAAACACATTCTTTCTATCTCAGTAGCCCCTAAAGTCTTAACTCATTGCAGATTGAATTCAAAAGTCTGAAGTTCAGAGTCTTATCTAAATATCATCTAAATCAGATATGGCTGAGACTCAAGGTATTATTCATTCTGGGGCAAATTCCCCTCCAGCTGTGAGCCTATGAAATCAAACAAGCTATATGCTTCCAAGATACAATGTTGGAACAGGCATAGGATAGACATGCTCATTCTAACTGGGAGAAATAGGAAGGAAAAAAGGGGTAACAAGTCCCACGTAAGTCTAAAACCTAACAAGGCAAACAGCATTAAATCTTGGGGCTCAAAAATAATCTCTGACTCCATGTCCTAATTTTTAGATACTTGGATGGGGATTGTGTTCCTAAGGCTTCAGGGGACTCTGTTCCATGGCATTGCTGGGTACAGTCCATGCTATAGCTCTCATGGGTTGAGGCCTAGAACCTGTAGCTCTCTTGGGCTACACTTGGACATTGGTGGATCTACAGTTGTTCAGTCTTGGGGGAAGCCACACCCCTAAGGCTTCATAGGGAATCCCCTTAGTGGAGGCTCTCTGCAGTGGCCCTGACCCCATAGCTGTAATGGGCATTGCCTTAATGGGGATGCTCTGTGGTGGCCCATCTCTGTGGAAGTTCTCTGCCTGCGCCCCAGCTCTCTCCAAGGCACCATTTGGAATCTAGGTGGTGGTAACCATGCCTCCTCAACTTGTGCACTCTGCACCTGCAGAATCAGTACCTTGTGGACACCACCAAGGCTTATAGCTTGTGCCCTCTGGAATGGCAGCCCAAGCCACACCCAGGGTAGCTAAGGATTGCTACATTAGCATGTGTGGAGCAGAAACTTGGGGTGGCTCTAGGCAGCAAGTCCCAAGTCCCATGCTACCCTGGGCTCGCCCCTTGAAACCATTCTGCTTTCAAAGCCCTGGTACTCTGACCTATGGTGAGAGTGGTAGCCTCAAACATCTCCAAAATACCTTTCAGGTCATTCTTCCATCATCTTGATGAAAGCACCCAACTTTCTTCTATTTATACTAATCTCCCTATCAAAATGTTTGCTTAGCTACATCCTTGGTGTTCTCTCCAGAATGTGTTTTCTCATTTTTACTTTACAGGCTGAGAATTTCCCAATTAAGTTCAGCATCCCTTTTGGTTAAAAATTGTGCCTTTAGTTTTTCTCTTTCTGCATTTTACTATAAGTAGTGAAGTAACAGCCATGCAGCCCCTTCAATACTTTGTTTAGAGATTTCTTCTGCCCAGTATTCTAGTTCTTTACTCTTAAGTTTCATCTTCCACAAAACACTAGGACAAAGACACCATTCAGTCAAGGACACAATTCGGTCTATGCCACTTTATAACAAGGATGGCCTTTCGTTCAGTCTCCAATATCATATGTTAATACTTATTTCCATCTAAGACCTCATTAGAATGGTCTTTAGTGTCTTTATTTCTACCAACATTCTGTTCACAACCACTTAGATAATCTGAGAGAAATGAGGCTTTTTCTACAACTCTCCTCTTCTGAGCCCTCACCAGAATCTCCCTCAATGCTCCATTCACAGCAATTCAGGCTTTTTCTTGCCTGTTCCTCCAAACTCTTCCAGCCTCTGCCCATTACCCGGTTCCAAAGGCACATCCATCCACATTTTTAGTTATTTATTATAACAACATCCCACACTCAGTATCAGTTTTTATCCTAGTCTGTTGTGTTACTATAACAAAATGCTCGAGACTGGGTAATTTATAAATAACAGAAATCTATTTCTCACAGTGTGGAGGCTGGGAAGTCTGAGATTAAGGCACAAGTAGGTCTGATGCTTGGTGAAGGCCCAGTCTTTGCTTCGAAGATGATGCTTCGTTGCTGTGTTCTCACATGATAGAAGCTGGAAGGGCAAACTAGGCCAAGCTAGTTTTCTCCATTGAAAAATGTTCCTAATCCTATTCACAAGGGAGGAGCCCTCATGACCTAATCACCCCCTAAAGCCCCCACCTCTTAATACTGTTGCATTGGAGATTAAGTTTCAGCATGAATTTTGGAGGGACACAAACATTCAAGGCAGGGATCTGAGGTTTTAACTGTCTTCCAGTTTTGCTGAAAGTGGATTTTCTTTTTGTTTCTCTTTGTTCTTGCCACTTTTGCATAATTTTGTATCTTTTTTTTTTTTTTTTGGCAAGACAATTAGTAGGAAATGTTGCAATCTCTGAGAGTAGGAAATGTTGCAGCCTCCTCTGAGATCAAGATGGGACCACTATGCTCCTGCCACTCTTTGCCATCATGTTCAAATGATCATTTCAAGGTTCCCGTAGGAGGGCCAGGGAATGATGGCATCTGGCAGTGACTAGGAACGTCCCTCAGCGTGGCTGACTCAGAAGAAGAAAGTCTACCACTCCTGTGACTAGAAAATTTCCCTCTCTCATTTTTCTCTACTTCAGCTGGCATTTAAGTGATCACATCCATAGTCTTCATTTTTAAAAATCTGATTTATAAGATGTAACAATCTATTGTTTTCCCCTAGAAAAAAAAGTAATATTCTCTTTAACTTTTTGCTGTTAAATGGTAGAAAACAGACTACAAATCAGTGTTTGAGATAACATTTTGGGGAAAACCTGGGAATAAAGTTTGAACTTTGGTCATGCTTGATTGGTAGCAATGATAGTGAAAATATTTTATGATTTTTTTTCCTTGAATCAGCTTTTCTTATAAAATTATCTCAGATCTAGCCTGAAAAGAACAATGAAGAGATGAAGAGAAAGATGAAAGTAATCTATGGTATGTGATTTTTGAGAGGCTCTTGAAAACCCCCCTGGTCAAAAATGTGTCCTACGTGGGCTTTTCTTCCTGCTTGACTTTGCAAGGATAGCAATGAATTCCTTTGAGCCTCCTCCTGCAGTCCTTTTTCAAAATGCAGATTTTCACAGGTGAGGCAATGCACCAAGGACACGATTTTAACCAGCAGTGAGCTGATGATGAGCCTGTCTTCTCGTCTGATTCACACAATGGTTTTTTGAACAAGATTTTCCCAAGAGTTTTTTGGCTCTTCCCTCAAGGGTGACAGCCACATTTTGTGACTGATATTGGATTAGCCCATCAATCCAATGGATTAAGCTATAATGCCAAGTTTGGCAACAAAGATGGGGTTGAATACTTTTACCTCTCTCCTTGTCGGGTTTGCGGTTTCATCTGCCTTCTGCTCAGGTGATTGGTCAAAGCCTGAGACTTTGATTAGCTTCAAAGGGAGGGGTGGAGTGGGGTTAATTATGTCTAAAAAGATCAGCACCCAATCTTTTTACCCTTTTTAATGGTCTCAGCTGTTTATCTCATTCGCACTTGTTAGTATGAGTATCTTTGTTGTAATATTTAGAAAAGGGAGAGAGTAAATAGGGGTCCTTTCTTTGACCTTGAACATTGATCCAACTCAGCCTTTAATTAGAGCTATGCACAAGCATAGAGCATTCTTATGCAGCTGAGAATAAAATGGTACCCTGATTTCCATTCTGCATTTGTTTTCTGTGAATACCTTCCTAGAACTTTGTTGGGAGGGACTAGGGGTAATTAACTGGGCAATATGAGGTCATTCTCTGGTTTCTGACCAAAATATTATTATATGTAATAATGGCAGCTGATACTCTCATCTAAACTTCTAAAGTAATCTCATTGAGAAATTGAGAAATAAAGACCAAGGGCAGGAAATGCTCTGTAGAAACGGGGGTAAGCCCACCAGCTGAGCGAGAAAGGAGTCCTGGAACATGGGGCAGTGAACTAGGAGAACCTTTGGGGCAGATGAATGTGTGCGAGGATGTGGGTGGTGGGGTTGATTGCAGCAGAGGATGAAGTTTTTAAATCAGTGAATCGTCTTGTGATAACATATGGCTGATAGTATATAACTCCCTTGTTTACAACTCTATAGTGCCTCCCCATTGCTTGCTCTGATGATGAGGTCCAAACTTTTTAGCAAGAAACCTCAGCCTGGGTGCAGTGGCTCATTCCTGTAGTCCCAACACTTTGGGAGGGTCATCTGATGTCAGGAGTTCAAGACCAGCCTGGCGTATCATGGCGAAACCCCATCTGTACTTAAAAAAAAATTAGCTGGGCATGGTGGCATATACCTGTAATCCCAGCTATCTGGGAGGCTGACGAAAGAGAATCTCTTGAACCCAGGAGGAGGAGGCACTGCATTCTAGCCTGGGCAACAGGGCAAGACACCATCTGAAAAAAAAAAAAAGAAAAAAAAAAAAAAAAAACCAAACCTCTGCCTGATGTGGAGTCTGTCTCATGCTATGCCAAACCTCACACTGTTCCAGACTCACTGACCATTGATTCTTAGGCTAAGCAAATCCTGCATTGATTAAGGACCTCAAAATCATTTGTGCTGTTCCCGCTCAGAATTTGATCCCCCTGCAAATATCTACTTTTCTAGTATGTCCCTGTTTAATGTCACATTTCAGAGAAGTGTAGTAGATGTCCTCTGTTTAACCCACATAACTCAGGTGTGCAACACATATGAACTGCTGTATATTCAGTTTCTCAGCTTTCTTACTTTTAAGCCTTGTTTTGTCTAATGGTGGGGAAAACCCCCACAATCTTGCTAATCCATTAAACCCAATCACTTCCAAGATTTTCTCTGTAATTCCAGAATTAAATTTAGTCATTTGGGATGCTGCTTCTCACCTTTGGGTCTCCCTGGGGATACGTCTGATTCATGGGGGTGCTTGCAAAGTGTTAAGGCATTTGGGGGGATATCAAGTCCTTGGTCTCTAGCCACATAGTGTTTATTTCTGTGACTGCTTTTAGGTTTATCTCTAGTCATGGTGTCTGTCCTTCTGGTTTCTATCAAGGTGTGCCATCTTATCTGACCATGGAGGGGTGATGATTGTCAACAGAGACTTAAGAATGTTCTCATATCCTCCGTAGCAGGGCAGTCCACCACCCAACCTCTGTGAACATGTTGCTTTTCCTGGTGATAAGACATCCACGAAATATGCTGACTTTCCCTCTTACAGCTAACCCCTGGGACCATGTAAATATGTGCATTCATTCTTCAATTATTCTCCTTTTGAAGCATTATCATGGAGTAATCTGATACTCTGATTCCTTCAATGTTTCCTGATTGATCCTCAAATGTAGGTTTTGAGAACTCAGAAAGCTCTTACTTCTCCAGAAACCCAGCTCTTGCCAATGAAAGCTTTGGTTTCCAAGTCAGTTTGCTCTTATAGCAGATTTAAAAGTGTATTTTGGAACTCAAAATCTGTGAATGGACTGTTTCTTTGTCTTTGTATTCTTATTATAAAAATTCTGTTCATTTTTTAGAGTATAGAATTCCTTTGACTGTATAGGGGAGAGTCACTCTAAGAAATTGTGGGATATGGGGAGAAATACTTTGTTCAGGAAATTAATCCACCATGGAAGGCTGCTTCAATGTCAGGACTGGATCAGGCCTCACTGTTTTAGTCTGAAATTATGTATTGATGTGACTTGGGTGTCTATCCGTGTAACATTTGTGCGTCCCAACAAACTCTGAGCTTCATGAGAGATCTAAGACTGTATCTGTCTTGCTTACCACCAAAGCCTGAGCTTCTGGGTACAGGACTCGGCAGAGAATCGGTGTTCCACAAATTCCCAGTGAATAGTTGAATACTCTGGGGAGAGAGGAGAGATCAGTGCGGTAGCAGGAGGGTTCTGGTACCCAGGGGCAGAGTTGGGAGCTGAATGAACAGAAGTGGGAAATGGCTGCAGGTTAGTTTCTCTTGATGAGTGTGGTGGTGCTTGTAGTGCAGTGAGAGCTGAAATATCGCTGTGGAGCCCAGTGGTTCAGAATCTTTGTGTCCTACACAGATTTCAGACAGGCATTGGAGTTCAACTGGGAGCACATCCTGGGGTAGTACCCGTGTTCATGTAGTGAAGGACAATAGTGGAAAATACCTCATCTGCATGTAAGTAGCACTATTTGCATCCAAATGTGGAAGTCTCCTTACAGACTACTCCCTACCCCCCCCCGCCATAAACATGGACCTAGTGCAGTTCTGGCCCACTACAGAGGGGGCTGTAGGTTGTCATGGTGGGGAGAGGGCTTTGTAAAGTTCTGTGCTCTTCTGGGTAGCCCTGAGGTCAGAGGTTCCCTGCAGAACAAGCAGGCTTGCTTGAAGAAAACAAATAAGTTAAAAATAAGTGGATAATTCTTTCTCCTTATATCAGGTTGTCAGGAAATTGGTGAGTGTTGTGTGTGTTTTCATAATTTGAAAAGGATATCTGACTTTTTCTTGTCAGAATTGATTATTTTGGGATTTAAAAGGCAATACACTCCATCAGGGAGCAAAACTGGAAATTCCTGACGTGAAAGCAGATGGTGCAATTTCTTACTCATTCGGTTCTCAGGGAATCCTGGCACATTGCTGGTACTCCAGACAGAGGGATAATGTCATTAGAGTCACTGTGTCAATTTATTTTTCCCAGAGAAGGACACAGAGGAAAATGTAAGCATGGCTTAGCTAAATCTCTGCATGACTGAAGCTCCAGAGGTAGGTGGCATGACATTGGCCTTGGAGCTTGACATCAGAGAGAGAGATCATTAGAAAATGAATTCAGAGACCAGGAGGGGATCTTCAAGGCCAGGGACCCAGCCTTAACTGAGGACCCAGCCACTCAGTTTACAGTGAGGAAACTGAGGCCCATAAAGTGAATTGACTTGATCAAGATGGCACAGTTACTTAATTAGTGGGAGTGCTGTGATATTTTAATTAAATCATGGCTTCTCAAACACGTATTTTCATACAAATCGCATGGAAATCATGAAAAATGCAGATTCTAATTCAGGACATTAGAGCCATGGCCTAGAATCTGCATTTCTACCATTCTCCCAGGTGATACTGATGTTTCTCTTCCCTGGGCAATGCTATGATTTAAAAAAAATTATGTTACAGGGACCTAATCGCAAGCCATTCCTGAGTACCTCTTTCAGGAAGGATTGTTTTAAGACTTGGGAAGAAGGCTTAGGTGCCCAAGACGACTGACCTGGTGTGGATTCTCGCCACAGCATGCCCACTGAATAGAGGATGTCCTGTAAAATCAGAGAAGCCAGGTCTGGCTTATAAGGCTCTGACTGTTCAGCTCAATTTCTTCTCTTTCATTGTTGACTTTATCACTGTTTTCCTGCTTCTCCCATGGAATGCAATCTGAGAAAGATAGGATATATGTTAATTGTATAAAAGACTTTGCAATAACTCCGCCCCCCCACCAAAAAAAAAAAAAAAAAAAAACAGAATAAAAGAGAGATTACTGGGTATTCTATGGGATTCTAGGTATTGTCTAGCATACTCATCTGGATTATCTGATGCTATAATGGTCTATTCCTCTCATTGTTTATAAGTGGTTTTTAAATCTCTTTAAGTTGTATAATAGAACCTAAGCATAATGCCAATGATTCTTTTCTCATGAAATGCAATGCATTATTGCCATGTGGATATTGACCACATCTATTTTAAAATTTATTTTAGCATTCCTGTTTGTCTATATGTTCTTTGAATTATTTGCATTGAGTGTAACATTTTACTGTTCTCTCATCAATTAATAGGTCATATAAAATATTTCACACAGGTTCCTTTTATGTTTTATATTTGTGCAAGAGTTATAATTTTACCCTTAAATTGTCCTTTAGAATGAACTTTGATTATTTGGCTGAATCCCTTCTCCAAAAGAGGTAAAATTGAACTAGGGTCTTAATTTTTCCACACTTATGTAACACTTAGAGTCACACCATCTTGTGGAGTCTCAAAGAATGTTACGTTACTGATGAGACAGCTGAATCTCAGAAAAATGAAGAGATTTACCCAGGCACACATGGCTAGGATGGGGTAGAGAAAGGAGTCTCCTTTTTCTCATACTACCCTTTAGTTATTGTGTATTTGAATGACTCAAGTCTTTCTTCACCATTGTCCTAATCAGTGAGTTGACCAAAGGTAGGAGGAGCATAGACATGTGGGAAGGGGCCCAAAGAACTGGTGCTCTTGGCCTGTTTTATTGACCCTTCTGGAGAAGAGGTCAAGAAAAATGTGAAGGCTTGTGCCTTGCTGTGGATAGATTTGTGTCTGCAGTTGTTTACCTGAGGCCTGTGGCCTGCAAAGATGCAGAGAGTGACCATGAAAAGTCTCTCTACAGCTAAATGGCTCAGCCCTTTTGCAGGTGGACATGGCCATAATGACAGTGGTGGAAATCATAAAAACTCTTGGAATGAGCATATGCTCTGGAGTCAGATTGACTTGAGTTTAAATTATGCTCTGTTTATTACAAATTGTATACCCTTGGTAGAGTTTCTTAACCTCCTCAGAACGTTGTGCTACCCCATTTTACAGATTAAAAAATAATCTCATAAAATTATTGTGAAGAATTTCTGAGATAACATGAAAAGCACAATGTAGTTCCTTGTCAGTATTCATTGAATGTTCTTTTCCTTTTTTTATCTTAACTTTTGCCAAGAAATATATTCATTTACATTCAACTCTCTTTACCCAGAAGAAAGTTAACCGCTCAATGACATTTATTGAACACTTGTTATGAATCCAGCCTGTGGCAGGGACTACAGGGTATACAGAAATGTAAACAGAAATGTAAATGTATTTGACCTGGAACAAATAAAGACATCAGTGCCTTGAGAATTTGGAGACATGAGGCATCAGTGAAGGTTGGAAAAGGTGGTTGTGGACACAGCATGGACAAAGGGAAGGTGGTGGGAACGAGCGTGACATGGGGAAGGAATTGGTTTAGTCCTCAGAGAGGGTATTGGTGGGGAGCAGTGGGAGCCCAGGTGGCGAAAGCAGGCCTGTGCAGGTTTGGAGAGAACCTTGTTTGCCAAGCTGAGCAGCTAGGCCTTGCTACAATAGATGGCAGCAGCCCCTGGCGGGTTCTGAGCAGAGGAATAAGTAACATGCTTGGCAAGCCCAGATATTGTCCTCTGGAGTTTCTCTTATGGGACTCTTTGTTGTTGAGCTCCCTGAATTTCTCCTGGAGGTCAGAGATGTCAGTTGCTGCTCTGACACTGATTCAAAGGTTGACTTTGAGGAGTGCTGAGGAGGCTGATTTTTTGTGGGAAGAGATGACGATTTAAATGCCCCATAGAGGCAGCTCCTCCAGATTCCTCTACATCACAATTTTTTTCTCTGAGTATCCATACTTTAGGTTACTTTGAACAGGAATATGTTATCTGTAATTTTTCATTATAAGTCTGATTAATTATCTTTTTTTTTTTTTTTGCTTTGCAGCCTTAATTTAATGAAAAAATGTAATCTTGACTGCTAAAAAATTGAGCTTTGATACTTTAGTCCATGTTTTTCATTACCGTTGTCATTTCCAGACAAGCCTCTTGATAATGGAATTTCATATGAGCACTTCATGAAGATTTTGACAAACCTCCATTCAAAACCAAGGCAATTTCAATGACTTAGGGAGCAAGCAGATGCTCTGGGCCTTGGGGAAAAGGGATAAGGGCGACCTCCTTTTTTTGTTTTTTTGAGTCTTGCTCTGTCACCCAGGCTGGAGTGTAGTGGCCCTTGGCTCACTGCATCCTCCGCCTCCTGGGTTCAAGCAATTCTCCTGCCTCAGCCTCTCGAATGGCTATGATTACAGGCACCCACCACCATGCCCGGCTAATTTTTGTAGAGATGAGATTTCACCATGTTGGCCAGGCTGGTCTCGAACTCCTGACCTCAGGTGATCTGCCCGCCTCGGCCTCCCAAAGTGCTGGGATTACAGGCATGAGCCACCGCGCCCGGCCCTGTGACTTCCTTTTCATGGACATATAACTGCTGAGGGTTAGTGTCAGTGCAGGTATAGCAGGCAGATCATCATGACCTTGCACACATAGTTATCAGTGATTGAAGTGGGAGACACTGAGCCCTGGAACAAGGGGAGATAGAAAATATACATGAGCCACTTGGGAGGGTAGATGAGGAGCCATTTATGGAGATGAGATGTAGAATGCAACTGATAAATGATATTGATGGGAGCAAAGCCAGTGTAGCTGCCAGTCCCTAGAGTGACCAAGATGATAATGAAAAATAAAAATAACAGATATCCTTGCTGAGTATTTTACATCTACTATTTCATTTTTATCCTCACAACAACTCTGAAGGGTCGATATTATTAATCTGATTTTATAGAAAATGACAGATCTGCATTAAAACCCTGGTCTTTGTGAGGCCGACAGCTGACCTCTTCACGGCATTGCACTGCCTCCCTACGGAGACTTCTTCTAAGTAGAAGGGATCTTGACTTGAGATTAAACTCTTATTCTAGGGTTCAGATGAGTCCTAAGGAAAGGTGGGTTGTGCTTGCTGATGATCTATTTGCATGGGAGACTGGAGAGCGTCTGGGAATGAACAAGTGCTCAGTGAAAGAGTGAGCTGAGACCTATTAGCCAGATCAGAGTCTCCAGCTGAAATGGGGGACTGATTTGGAGTATAGAGACAGACCTCAGGCCATCTCTGGCTCAGTCTCCATGGAATGATACCTGGATATGAGGAATCGTAGGCTGATTGGACATCATCCTACGATGATACCAAGATGTGAGGGCTAAAAAATAAAGACTGGGTTAAATGAATCATCAAGGCCACCATAAAGTGATGAGGGAAATAAGATTCTTGTAACAGAGGTGGGAGGAGAGTTTTTTGAAAGGTTTGGATTAGAGAGGCACTCTGTGAACTGCCCATGAGAGGAAAGTGGATGGGGAGGGAAAGGGAATTTTATGAACCATGTCCCCATTCAGTGTTTGATAAACACAAGCGAAATTATTTTGAAAATACATTTTGGTTTCCTAGGCTGTATCTCTTTAACTGTGACTTCTCTCTGAGGTGTCTGCTAGGTTGGTCATGGTTTTTGTAGCTTTTATGCCAACAAACTTGATATTAGCCATGATAACTCATGTCTGCAGGGCACTTTTGTTTAAGTAGGCATTTTTAACCAGGAAAATCAGCCTGGTTCTTAGTTCAAAGAGTCATTAAATGTGAAGTATCCGCAAAATTGAGAAAACAGAACCCTGTTATTTTTCCTTTTAACTTTCTATTTTTTAATTTACCGTTTTAATCTCTGTCTTTTTTTATTTTTCTGAGATAAGATCTTGCTCTGTCACACAGGCCGTAGTGCAGTGGCATGATCATGGTTCACTATGGCCTCGAACTCTTGGGCCCAAGTGATCCTTCCACCTGAGCCTCCTAAGTAGCTGGGACCACAGGCCTGTGCCACCATGCCCAGCTATTTTTAATTTTTTTTTTTTTGGTCGATATGAGGTTTCCCTGTGTTGCCCAGTCTGATCTCAAACTCCTGGGGTGAAGTGATTCTCCTGTCTCAGCTTCTCAAAGTGCTGGGATTATAGGCATGAGCCACTGTGCTGGCTTTCCTCTCATTTCTCATAGTGATGTTAGTTCATGTTGCAGTGTAGCAGCAAGTTACAAAAGTTTGCTATTGCTTGAATTTCATCGAATTATAATTATACTGGCCATACCTTACCTGCTCTGGATACAAGAAACAATTTGTCTTTTTCTTGGACTCGACAAGAGGTGACCAGGACCAGTTTCGCATCCCACCACCAATCTTCCATCCCTGTAGAAAATATAACCTTGACCCAAATAGAAAAAGTTCTAAGAGATTCTTGAATGAGTGACCCAGTATTCATTAAGTCCCTTCTCTATTTGAATACCAGTCTCTGTGCCTCCCTTCTTGCCTGAATATTGGGGACCACATGTTAGTCCTCTGATAAATAACTGTACAGCAAAAGAGAAGAGACCTTAACAGTCATCAGAAGCATCAGAAGGTGGGACCCATCTCTGTCTTTCATATATGCCATTCCCCTTGTAACAAATATCCTTTTGCTATAATAAGATACACCATTTGGGTAACTCAATATCCCTAGATTCAGTTTATCTGTAAAATGAACGGGCTGAACTAGATGACTTCCAAACTGTATTTTAAAGCTTTAATGTTCTAAGAGTCCATGGTTTCGGGCATAAACAATAGGCAATGAAGGTCTCCCCCTCATCTTCCATTATGCCACAGCCTACTGTAATTCTGGCACTGGTTTTGAATCCTCTGTTTAACAGAGTCCAACTTGATTCTTGATTCAGAGAGAACTCGATTCCATAGAGAACTGGAGTGAACAGTTCTCTCTCCTTGAATATTTTGACTAATTCAGATTTCTCTGTAAGGACACCCAGCTATCCAAATCGCTCCTGGGTCCTAATGGAAATATGAGAGCTCACGTAGGCAGAACAGGTCAAAATTAGTAGAATTTAGTTGAATAAAGGCAACTGGTGGGACCAGCCATTGATGTTGGTTGACACTGGTCACTTTCCCAGTGATTGTGGCAATAACTTGGGAACTCCACAGAACCAAGATCATAGAACATATGGGCACTAGGAACCTGGGATGGGAGAGGTGATGCCACAGAATGTTCAGCGGGAACACAAACACAGGTGCTAAAGGTAAGAGTCTCTGGCTTCCTGTCTTGCTGAGGGAGAGTTAGGACCCACTGACCCAGGACAATCCTGGGTAGCTCGTGTCCTATCTCAGTCTCTTTAGGTCAGCTCTACCCACATGAAACCAGGGACAAGACCAGCTGTGTGTCACCTTGAGCAGTCTGATATAACTTATCTTTCTAAGTCCTATGGTGGTCACTGAAAAATATCATCCAGGCATTGAGATGTGTAAATGCTATTTGAAAACTAGCACTTATTTTCTGGTGATAAAAGAATTGTATTTTTTTCATTATTGTTCCATCAACTCCAACTCACAAAGGGGCTCAAAGAGCACTCAAATAATTGCCTGCTGTAGTAATAAAGAAGTTATAGTCTCTTTTGTTGTGATGGCAACAGAACATTTTAGGAATTTCAGCTCCCCTCTGGCTTTTCCACTTGTGATGTGTTTTGGGGGAGGGATTCTGGATCTGACTCTCTTTGTCCATTTTCTACAATTAAATTCCCCTGTAACTTTGTTCCAAGTAATTTAGATGAAGGGTCAAAATCATGTGCTAACTGGTCGATAGCACTAAAGTTTCTCTATGGTTTTGCCGGGAGGCACTTTTAAACAAGTTTCTGGGAGAATCAGGGGTTTAGCTGTTGTATTTGGTTCTGGCTTTTTGAAATACTTGCCTCTCCCCAGTCTTTCTTTTCCTGTTTCTCCATACTGTCAGGACCTATCCTTAATTCAGCTCACCACACTTCATGCTGGCCTGTCTATCTTTCCAGCACACACACTGCACCATCACCAGGCCCTGGGACCTCAGCATGGATTCCTTTTGCTGCAGAAAACAGGTGGTTGGGGGAGGTGGTCACTCTGTCCCTTTAGGTTCCCTTCCAAGTTCTGCCAGAGACCACATAGGGGACACTTTTTGAGACTGTCTATTGATAGTTAGGTATTGATAATTACACCTGGACTGTAAGAACAAACCAGGACCAATCCAGGCAAACAGGGATGTATGGCCCCCACACCAGTGGACTAGGCATTCTTTGGCCCTATGCCTTTAAATATGCCATTCTGGCTATCTGGAGTGATCTTCCCATATCTTATCCTGGTTAGTTCCTGCTCACTCATTCTTCAGGTTCACTCCTGCTCACTCATTCATCACTCTAGATGATGACATTTCTTCTAAGAAGACTTCCCTGATCCTGCTGATTAGAGATCCTGCTTCCAAAATTTCCCCTTTCTCCTACCCCCTCCCCCCAAAAAATAATTAGAATCAATAAAACTTAATATTTGCTAGCAAAACAGGGCAACAATAGTCAATAATAATTTTATTGTACATTTACAAATAACTAAAAGAGTATAATTGTATTGTTTGTAACACAAAGGATAAATGCTTGAGGGGATGGATACCCTATCTTCCATGATGTGATTATTACACATTGCATACCTGTATCAAAACATCTCAGGGCCGGGCGCGGTGGCTCAAGCCTGTAATCCCAGCACTTTGGGAGGCCGAGACGGGCGGATCACGAGGTCAGGAGATCGAGACCATCCTGGCTAACACGGTGAAACCCCATCTCTATTAAGAAATACAAAAAACTAGCTGGGCGAGGTGGCGGGCACCTGTAGTCCCAGCTACTCGGGAGGCTGAGGCCGGAGAATGGCGTGAACCTGGGAGGCGGAGCTTGCAGTGAGCTGAGATCCGGCCACTGCACTCCAGCCTGGGTGACAGAGCGAGACTCCATCTCAAAAAAAAAAAAAACAAAAAACAAAAAACAAAACATCTCAGGTACCTTGTAAATATATACACCTACTGTGTACCCACAAAAATCAAAATTAGAAATTAAAAATCAACAAAATTTCCCCTTCCCTATCACAGCCATCACACTATCACACACGTGCACATGTTCTTTCATGAGTGTGCACACAGGGCTCTGGGGCTGGGCACGATTTACCTTGTGTCTGCGGCACAGCAGCTAGCTTGTTGATTGCAGCTTAGTAAATATTTATTGAATGCTACACTGATTTCCCTCCTTTCTTCCCTCCCTCCCTCCCTCCCTCTCTCCTTCTTCTCTTCTGGTGCCTTGAGTCTTTAGTGTCCTCTATAGTATTTGCCGGTATTTAGTTTTGCTTTGGCTTACTTCTGGTTCCGCTGTTCCTCAATTTTTCTCCTCACCCTTCTTCTTTCCTTCTTCTTTCCACCAAGCTCATCCTTTTCTTTTCTCTCCTTCCACTGTGTCCTGTGCTATGTAGCTTAAATTCTCTTCTGTTTCCCCATCTTAAAATAGTGCCTAAGCTGAGTGGCTGGCTCCTTTTGTGAAAGTGCACTCCAAGAATACAAGTGTCTAGGCTATATGACTTTGGAATAAGAAAAATAGGATCCCAGAATTTGCTAGCTTGTAAGATCTCTGCTTCTATTTTGAGTCAGTGATGAATTCCCTTGAGCAGGTGTGCTTGTTTGTAAGTCTTTACCTTTGCTATCTCCCATTACAATTTGGTCCTTTTCATGACTGTAGGTTTGAAGCAGGATGGCTGCTGGGATGCCTTCTATTCCTAATGATAAATGTCATGTGAATCTTCAAGCATGTTATCCTGCTTGGCATAGATATTCCTCGAAAAGATGAGGCTTATTTGGAAGGAGGCTATTTCTTCCCTGTGCTGCCCCTTTGGATTACACTGTCTTCCTTAGTAGAACTCCCTTTTTGAGTAGTTGTGCTCTTCGTTTATGTTTTCTTTTCCTGCCTTCATTTAGAGCCACAAATGAATCTGGTATTTCTGCTCACTTCTGGCTTATCTGAGCTTCTTTGCCACCTTACATGTTTTATCATGCGTGACTAAGAAGCCTGTATCCCCAAAACAGAAGGCTAGACATTGGTTTGCTGCAGCCAGCTGGCATTGGCCCATGAGCACCAATCCTGTGTATCTCTCAACTCAGCATTTGGTGACATCACATCAGTGGTTTGAAATCTGCCATAGTGGGAGTATTTACACCACGGAAATCAGCAAACTTGGCAAACGTTACAAATCGAGGGGAACGTGTGTATGCATGCGCCCACCTTGTTATTAAACATTTACCAGAAAACCACTCATTGGCTAAAGCATCAAAATTCTAGCTCTGTGCTGTCCAATATGGTAGTCACTAGCTATATGTGGGTATTTACATTTAAATTAATTAAAATGGAATACAATTAAAAATTCAGTTTCTCAGTCTCCCTGGCCATGTTCAAAATGCTTAATATTACAATCACATGTGGCTAAGTGGCTACTGTATAGGTACAGATATGGACTGTTTCCATTATGACAAAGTATTGTTATGACACCCCAGACTAGCTGTTTTGTATGTTGGATGTTTGGTATCATGGTCCAGTCTAAGGTATTAGGATTAGAATTGGGTGTGTGTTGTCTCCACAATTCACATATGCCAAAGGCTGTTTACAATCTATAGATTGGGGGTCAGCCATTTTTTTCTGTAAAGGCATACGAGTACATTTTTGGCTACATGGGCCATATAGTCTTTATTGAATGGTGTGTAACTATTCAACTTTGGTATCATGGTACAAAAGCACCTAGAGATGATACATAAAAACATAAGCCTATCTGTGTTTCAATAAAACTTTGTTTACAAAAGCAGGTAGGACACCAGATTTGGCCCATGGGCTATAATTTACTAACCCCTGACCTATGCAGATACCTGGTTTTTCAATGAAACTTAGAAATATATTTGAAAAATCCAATTTGGGTACATTTTAAATTGACCAAATTCATTCTATTTTAAAAATTCAGTATGCAAAATTTCAAACAGATACAAAAGTAAAGACAATAGTATAGTGAACCCACATGTACCCAGTCACCCAGTTTCGACAATTATCAATACAAGGCAAATCTTATTTTGGCTACCCGCCTTGTTATATTTTTCTTATGTATGAGAACATTGTATATTAAAATACAATTAAAAATTCAAAGATCGGTGGCTCAAGCCTGTAATCCCAGCACTTTGGGAGGCCGAGACGGGCGGATCACGAGGTCAGGAGATCGAGACCATCCTGGCTAACCCGGTGAAACCCCGTCTCTACTAAAAAATACAAAAAACTAGCCGGGCGAGGTGGCAGGCACCTGTAGTCCCAGCTACTCGGGAGGCGGAGGCAGGAGAATGGCGTAAAGCCGGGAGGCGGAGCTTGCAGTGAGCTGAGATCCGGCCACTACACTCCAGCCTGGGTGACAGAGCAAGACTCCGTCTCAAAAAAAAAAAAAAAAAAAAAAAAATTTCAAAGATCATTTAATAAAATAGCCCTTTTAATCTACACAAATCAAACTTTGCATATTTTCAAAAGCAAGCTTATCTTATGCTATTTGATTATCATCAGTGACTCCTGGGAACCAGGCATTCTGAACTCATGCTCTAAAAGCATCTCTGCCTCCCAAGACAGGAGGCTCTCTCCACCTCGGGAGTGTGAGGCAGAATTGCACGTCATGGGTTTGCTTGCAGTATTAAAAATGAAATGGGCTCTGTGGAGCTTGCAGCAAAATGCTTCTGCCTCTTTGTATTATGTCAGCCCCTGGGCTATTCTTAAAGCCCAGTCCTTGTCTCTGGGGAGCAACACAGGCATATTACAACCCTGCTGTGAGCTTGGCAGCTGTTCAAATGCAGAACCCTCCTCTTCTTTCCCTTGCACACCCTCCCCACTACTTTTGCTATGGAGAGGTCTCAAGGATGGGCTTTGAGTAGAGAGAATCATAGAGTCAAAGCAAGTTAGAATGGAAAAGCACGTTCATGAGCATATAGTTCAACTCTCACAATTTACATGTGCTTCAGAAAGGGCTCAGAGAAATGAATGATTTCCCTAAGGCCACACAGCCAGATTGCAGCAGAGCAAGGTCTAGGATTGAGTCTCCTGATTCCTAGTTCAGCATCGGGAAGGAAAAGAATGTGGAAGGAGGGAGTCTTGTACCACATCACCAGCTACTTATTTACTCTGAGTTCTACTCACTTGGGCCCTGCTACTATCTTCTTTTCAGCTGGCTGTTAACTACCTAATCCCTGGCTAAAGCATGTCACCAACTCAAATAGCAGCTGATGGTGTTACAGCTCTCAAAGAAGATTATGTTATAATAGCAGAGGCTTGGGCATAAGATCGATGCACTGATGCTAAGGAACAAGTGAGGCCTTTTAGTTGGTCCTTCCTTTTTGCAGTATCTTTCTCTCCTCCCGGCTCAAATCAAGATCTTTGAATGAGAAAACCTACCTCTTCTCTACCACATACACACACAGATACTACCCCACTGATAGCTTAGGAAGCTTCTTGTAACTCTAGGATAAGCTCTGTTTCCCAATGAATGATCCGCCCCCTCCCCGAATAGCTAGAGTCAAATTTAAATGACTCATGTCACGTTTAAACTTAAATCCAAGTGGCTTCTTCCTTCTCTGGACTTCATTTCATTAGAGAATGGATCAGTGACTGAATCAGCAAATTTGGTGAGTGATTCCCAGTGTCCTATGCTGTTAAAACGTTAAGCCGATGATGACACTGCTCTGCTTAAAATGCTCCAAAGGCTTTCCATTTTCACTGGAATGAAAGGCAAATTCCTTCCGTTGGCCTCAAGGACCTGCATGCTGGGCCCTGCCCACCTCTCCATTTTCCCCTCATGCCTGCTCCCCTTTGCAATGTATCTTCAGGAACTGAAAGCTGTTTCTCATCTCCGACTTTGCGCATGCTCTTCCTCTGCCCAGAACATCACTCCCTGGCTTTTCAACGGACTAATGTCACGTCCTGAGAAAAGCCTACACCAGATCCAAAATTAGCTTCATTAGGCTACATGACACATGCTCTTTTTGTGCCACTTATCACATATACTTGTTTGTGTTTTTGCTGACTTAACATTTTTTCTTCCTACATAGACTTCAGCTCCATGAGGGAGAAGGGCCACAGCTTGTTACTAAATACCTAAGCCTACCATTATTCCTGGCCAATCGATATTAGATATATTTTTCTAATTGTCTAATCTCTGCCCCTTGCAATTTTTAATTTTTCCCAATCAATTTGTAAACTCTTTGTGTTTAGGGACCAAGATTTCCACTTCTTGTGTTTTTACCACAGTACCTAGCACAGGGCTTATTTAATAATTGAACCTACAACTTGAGGAGAAATATACCCCCAACCCCACAAAAAAAGGAGACATTTCCTGACAATTAGGTACGGAGATATGTGGGGCAAGTAAATTCATTCTCAGTAGAAATGAGTTCATAAGACCTATATAATGTACTCCCAAAGCCAAGATTTGGTAATATAGTCCCCAAATATCTGAAAGTTGTGTTTAAAAATGCAGGTAAGGCTGTAACTGAAAAAACAAAACAAAACCCAAACGCTGTTCTTACCATATAGAGAAGGGACCTTGGGAATCATAGCTCAGTGAGAAGATGTTCCTCTAACTTTGTAGTTATTCTATATAGAATATAATAAAATTTTTTTTGAAAAACTTTAATTTTTAGATCCATTTTAGATTCACAGCAAAATTAAGCAGAAAGCATAGGGCAGTATCACATACCCTCTGCCCCCCACACCCACAGCCTCCCCACTGCACCCACAGCTTCCCCCACCAGAGTGGCACGTGTGTCACAATCGGGGGAGCTACATCAACGTGTTATCACCCGAGCCCATGGTTTACATTAGGGTTCACTCTTGGTGTTGTACATTCTATGGGTCTGGACAAATGAGTAATGATGTGTCCACCATTATGGTGTCATGAGGAGTAGTTTCGCCGTTCCTAGAATCCTCTGTGCTCTTCCCTTCATCTCTCCTTCATCCCTAACCCCTGTTAAAATCTCCATAGATTTGCCTTTTTCAGAATGTCATATAGTTGAAATCATGTGATATGTAGCCTTTTAAGATAAGCGTCTTTTGCTTAGTAATATGCATGTAAGTTTCTTGTTGATACAAATTTTTAAAGCTTTAAGATTATCTAACCCAGCATTTCTTAAATGTGTGTTTCATTGGAAGGTCACTGAGCCTCTAGGTGAAAAAGTGATTCACGGCCAATTAGGTTGGAAAACCTGACTACCCTTTCCTCCTTTGGGAGGGTCAAGTTCATGCTGGCATTATTAGCATCATTTAACCCACCATTTGCCTCAGAGACTGTTCCAGAAAGAACTATTGATCACTTGCTACAGGACATGGTACATGAAGCTCTTATCTAACCCAGTGCCTTATTTTTTATCCCCCTTTCCGATTTGATTCCTGCCCAGACAGTGACTCCCCTACATTATCTTTGACTATCCTGGTGGAAATAGTACCAGAAAGTACTTCATAAAGCAGTATTTTAGCAGTACCACATGTTCTGTGCCAAATTTATATGTCCAAATGTTGCTGTGGTAACAGCACAAACAGCCAAACACTAGATAACACAAACTGGCAGGGAGAACAAAAATTCCTTTTAATAAATTCATGGCTGCCTTAGACAAACCGAGCACTTTCACGGTATGTTAATTTAAGGTTGTGGAGGAATTGTGAAATGGTTAAAGACAGACTCACAAGTCTGAAAGTTTACCAGTGACTTATGCTATTTGAATAGATTTATGCATATGTCTATTCATATTGCATGGTTGTTGGTCATTTGAGTACGTGTCAAACAAGCTAACGCCAGAAACTGGCCAATATCTGCTAATTTTGTGCAAGTCTGACACTGTATTGATATTTCTGCTCAAGTCTGGTAGCTGGTCCATTCCTCTCCTGTCGTCTGAAGTGGGAGCTGTCACCATGTCACCTATTAGCAGTTGCCCCAATGGACAGTGTTCTGCTGTTCCGTGCTCTGAGTACATCCTCTTCCTTCTGTCTGCAACATCCTTCTTCCTCTTGATTGAAAAACATTCATCCTTCAAGGCCCAATGTAGGTGTCTCTTTTTGGTGAAGATTTGTGGGACTCCAACCTACCGTCTTCCACAGAACCTTCTGTGAAGAACCTTGTCTGATTTGTAATTACAGCTTTCATCTTTCTCACTGTTTCACAGTTTCTTGTCATGCTAGAATGCAAATTTCTTAAGGATAATTACAACATCATATTTCTCTACCCCAGAAATCAGCCCCATGCCTGGTGCACAGTAGACATTCTATAAACATTTGTTCAGTAAATGGATGAAACAATGGATAAATCAATCACTCAAGTATATAAGTCCTTAAAATCAGCAATTAATGTTGGGACTGTGAACAAACACAAGTCTTATTGATTGCTTTTTAGGCTCAATAAGCATCAATTTGATGAGCTAATCCTTTCAAGTATAAGCATTATTTAGATTTTTAGGTTTCCAACGAAATGATCAAAACAGGCACACACTACTAATTCTCCTCCTAGTAACAAAAGCTGGTTGTTTCACAGTTTTAGCTAATGGCAAGGCATGAGTACACTTTTTTTTCCCCTAATTCACTCCATCTTCCCTCAAATGTTTAGGAGTTGTTTCTTAATGTATAAAAATGACTTTATAAAGTTAAGCAAGAGTTGAGGTTTAGGGAAACAATATAGGCATTGGCTTTGCCTCTTTTTTACTAGTAGCTATGTAACATGTCTCTCAAATTTTCTGGGTTTCATTACAGTTCACTTTAGTGCAGAATACGGCATGAGACGGTAATAGGGCATCTTGTTCTGTTGAATAAAAGAGATGAGGATAAGAATGTTGAAGTTTTTCTTTATGCCTTTCTTCATTCCCCCTTTGTTTTTTCTTCCCCTACAATAACATATAAGGCCCATCAGAGTAAGGCTATTGTCTTGTTTGGTTCCTGCTATATTCCCAGTACCTAGTCACTGTCTGGTATGTGGTCATTTCTTCAAAAATGTACTTAGAACAAATATGTGCTGACAGATGTGGTCAGAGTAGGAGAGAATAAGAACATGAATCAGAGTAGTGACCTTGGAGAGAGAGGGAAAACTGGGATGATGAGCAATCAGTGCAGATGTAGTGCTGACTGTCCTGGGAGCTGATTAGATAGAGGGCATTGGGAAAGGAAGGAGTTAAAGTAGCAGCGGAGTGTGGAGCCTGATAGATTGAAATGATGAACAAAGAGAAGTGAAGTTGGGAGCAAAGTTGTGATCTCTGATTTGGGTATGTTGAGTTTGAAGTTCTAGTGGGAGATATCCACAAGACAATTAAAAATGTGAAACAAGGCCGGGCGCAGTGGCTCAGGCCTGTAATCCCAGCACTTTGGGAGGCCGAGGCGGGCGGATCATGAGGTCAAGAGATAGAGACCATCCTGGCCAACATGGTGAAACCTCATCTCTACTAAAAACACAAAAATTAGCAGGGTGTGGTGGCGGGCGCCTGTAGTCCCAGCAACTTGGGAGGCTGAGGCAGGAGAATCGCTTGAACCTCAGAGGTAGAGGTTGTAGTGAGCCGAGATCCTGCCATTGTACTCCAGCCTGGTGACAGAGCGAGACTCCATCTCAAAAAAAGAAAAAAAAAGAAATGAAACTAGAGCTTAGAGTAGAAGTCAGGAGTGGATATACAGATACGATAGTTGAAATCATAAATGTGGTAGATTGTCAAAATAAAGACAAAAAAAAAGGGAGCCCCAGGTTAGGTCCTTGGGAGATATATACGTTGTTGTGAGGCACGGGGAGATTAAAAACTAGAGGCATTGTCAGAGGGGTACAGGTCAAAGAATTAAAAATGGGAGAGGGTTTTAGGATGAGTACTTCGTCAATGGTGTTTAGGGCAGCAGAGAACCTCATGGTGTTTGCCTTAAAAAATAATTACAGAATTTTGTGTTTAAAATATGTATATTTGTTTACTATGATGGTAGCAGTTTCCATAAAATAATGAGTACTGGGCAAAATCTAGATTGCTAAAGGACTGTTCAATGCTTATCTAAGATACTTCATATTACTTTTTGTAGCTTATAATAGATGTTCAAGAAATACTTGTTGTTTGAGAGTGAAATCAACATTCACATTCTTTTTAGAAGCAGCTATTTTTGTTTGGGGAGTACTTTCTAATATTGCCTCTGGAACAACTTTAATGAAAATAAGAGTCCAGCACTTACCTGAAGTTGTGATTATCTACAACTATCTGCAATGTGGTTTGTCTCTAGTTTTCACTTAGAGCCTCACTGGATGTCAAGCTCCAGGCTCTAAGAGCAATCAGCTGACAGGCTGAAAATTATGTATATGTGAGTCTAAGTATATTTATATTGACTTAGTAGATGCCTAAATCTCAAAAGAATTTTAAAATTATGTCATGTTTTATGTAATGGAAAATTAACAATTTTATTTGTAAATTATTTCTGGAAGTTTGCTGAAAATAACATAAAGCCCATAGGCGCATAAGCCCATAGGCTTTAGCCCATAGGCTTGGGGTTAGATTGGGCGGGGGTGGGGGGGTGGGGAGTGCAGTGCAGAGAAGAATGTAAGATTTACTGTGTAGCCTGCAGTTAGTTGATTTCACCACTAGATGGTGATCTTGTATTAGCCTGGCAAGCTGCCCACTAACAAAGGATGGCATAAAGTCGACTACAGGTGGTTGAAATCTATTACATTGACACAGAAGCTTTTTTGATGTTGTGAAATAAAATGGCATTTGAAGTAATAAAAATTAGGGAATGGTAGTGTCCTTCTGACTGTGCAGACTATGATGAACTGAGAACACTTGAGTATCTAGTTAGAAACCTACAGTGGGGGAAATAGGGAGAATACTGTTTTAGGCAGCACAAAATCTACATCCTGGTTCACCTGTTGCTGCTTGTATCATATTTGGGAAATCATTTTCCTTCCAAGGACTTCAGTTGCTTCACCTGTAAAATGGGAGATGATGATATCTACCTTGTCAGGGGCTGTGCCAGTTTTCCCAAGACCTTTTTCTGTTGTTTTAGTGGTGGGGAAAAAGGTAGAGGTTTACTGTGTCTGCAGTGGGCAGTGGGAGAAGAAAGAAGGCACTAAGGAACCTTGGTTGGTCTTGGTCTACTTTTTTTTCTAATTTTCACTTTCTTCCTTGATCAGCTGGATGGAGTCTTAGTAAAAGATCTTTCTCTCACTGGGAGAACCTGGAGTGAGAGTCTTTGCTACAGACTGAGAGTGGAGAAAGGAATAGAGGAAAAAGCTGAAAGGGGAAATGTTCTATAAAGGCATGGTGGTGTGTGTGTGTGTGTGTCTGCATGTGTGTCTACTTAGGTCTAGAGCCACAGAAAGGCGGAGAAGTAGAACATGTTCATTGCTATTGGGGATTCCATTATTATTGATTAGTTGAGCCCCCTTAGTTGTCACTGAAGCCTCATTAAAAAGCCATGATGATGGTCTTGTGTCCCAATTTTACAGTTGAGGGACATAAGGAGAGCTTGTGATACAACTTTATTCAATGTTAAGGCCTTATTTTCAATCTGAGAGTCAATATAATTAATAATGGCAGTGGGTTTTATTTCATGCTTCATCAAAGGGTCTTGTATGTGGGACATCTTAGCCCATGTATGCAGACATAAATTATTTGGCTTATAAATTGATACTATTTTACTAGGAGAAAATAATGTCTTCAGTGGGGTAAATTTCTTGGAGGTTCAAGTTACAACTGTTTTTCTCAGTTTTTCACAGGACGTTATTCAAATGATAAATTGCCTTTGACAGAGAAAATGAATTTGATTCTGTCCTCTCTGATCCTGAAATTCCATAATGGAGCCACAGAAAGTGTCTTGCTCAATTTCAGAGTAATTAGTGATTACCCAGAATTAACTGAAGGAACTGGATTGTATCCTTTCTGATAGGAGAACCCATGAAAGACTTTATCCTAACCATTGTCTATATCTTCTTATTAGAATAGAATAAAATAAAAATAGATGAAGATTTGATCTTTTCTGGAAGGAAAGGAACAGATACAGAGAGACGGGAGTTTGAAAGCATATGCTGAGAGAAAAAAATGAATTAGATTAGGGCAGGAACTGTACCCTATAGAGGATATGGTTTTGTAACTGTCTATTCATTCCCCTTATGAGTTTCTGTCTTTGAGAAATTTTTGTTGTTTTGTTTGTTTTGAGATGGGGTCTCACTTTGTTGCCCAGACCAGAAATAGACTGCAGTGGCATGATCATAACTCACTGTAACCTTGAACTCCTGAGCTCAGGTGATGCTCCTTCTGCCTCAGTCTCCTAAGTAGCCAGGAATACAGGCATGTACCATCACAACCAGCTAATTAAACAATTTTTTAAAAGACAGGGTCTTCCTATGTTGCCCAGGCTGGTCTTGAACTCCTGACCTCAAGCAGTCCTCTCGCCTCGGCCTTCCAAAGTGCTGGGATTATAGGCATGAACCACTGTGCCTGTCCTGAGAAATGGCTAAAAGTAGTCAAATATTCTCTCTCTCGTACTCCTGGTGGAGTTTGATCAAATTAAATTGATTCTGAAACTCTCTCTTCAGTTTGACGATGGTCAGGAAAGCTGTGTAGACTGAGTTCAGCTAGAATATACTTAGTTCTGTACTTAGCCAAGATAAACTTTTTAAAACAAACTGTGAGATAGAGATTATTAATGACCAAGTTTTTATTATGTGGCCTTACTATTTTGGAGTCCCATATGGCTCAAGTCTTTGCATATTGTTGGTTTTCTTTTCTGAACCCAACAATGGAGAACAGCAGCAGGAAAACATTGGCAGATCTCAACCATTTTCATGAGCTAACGTGAAAATGTGAGAACTCTTAGGAAGATGAATGTGTTTGGCTGCCAGGCTGGGAGAAATGACAGCCTGGAGACGAGGAAAGCCAGAGACATCCAAGGGATTGGGTGGCAGAAAGCTTTCTAGTGTTTTCTTTCTTTTCCCCACAGTACTCTGGGTGACTGGTTGCCTCGATCTGTGGCAGGAAAGCAATAGAATAGGCAGAAGTGGCAGGGCAGCATCAGGGCTGCTCTGGAGCCAAAATGTGAAGCTAGTAGTGACGACACCCGGATGCCTCCTGAGCATTCTTGCCTTCTCTTTCCACCCAGTGGAGGAGGAAATTACACAGGCTTTTTGTTCTTAAGAACATGCCTGGTGATGAGAGGCCAGAGAATGTCTGGTGGAGTGGTGGTGGGGTTTGGAGAATGGCTAAATTCATATTGCAACCTTTGAGACTTTGTACCTTGAAGACCATCCTCCTCCAACTCACATAGAGAAAGGGCAAGTCCTAAGTTTTTACCCCTCTCCCACGTAGACGTTATTTGCAAAATCAGTAGATAGTCTAAAGAAATAAAAGATAAGCTTACGAGAAAAAATGGTAAGATGTGAGTAGTAAGAGTTCCTTGAAAGTAACTTAACTAAATAAATAAGCTCAACCAGAAGAAATGGAATGGGCAATAATTTAACAAACAAGAATAGTAATTATTCTTAGAAACATAAAGGAGAATCTTGAAACAAACAGGGAGAAGCAAATATGAAGAACAAACTGGAGATATTGAGGGTCTAAACATAATTGCTGAAATTACTCAATAGATGGACCACATATCAGAATGCATACAGCAAAATAACATATCGGTAGACTGAAATACTGAAACCAGGAACTTGCTCAGAAGACATTGGAAAAGGATAGAGAGATATAAAGAATACAAGTCAACAAATATGGAGGACTGAAGTTGAAGTGTAAATACCCTTCCAAGAGCATCACGTAGGAAGAAATAGACCTCAAATGGAAAGGACACAGGAGTGCTGAATAGGAGAGGTGACCTCCTCACAGAGATGTTCTACAGTAACATTAAAGTATATTAAAGAAAACTAGAACATTCTAAAAGGCTTCAAAGATAAAAAGCATATTACCCAAAAGGAACATGAAAATTAGATTACAATCATAATTTTCAACAGTTATGTTAGATGTGGGAAAGCAACAATTTAATATCTTCAAAGTGTTGAAGAAGAAAAGACAGTAAAACTAAAATTTCATGATGGGCACAATTATTACTATAATGTGAAATTGAAATACAGATATTTTGAGGCATACAATGTAGCATAATAATTGCTACCATTTTGAAAGAACCCTGGAGTTAAGTGAATTAAGTGAATTTTGGATGAAGCAATTAAATCCAATTAAATCCAAAAGGATGCAATGACTCCAGGAGGAAAGGTGAATAAATAATGAACAAACACAGAATGCACATTATTTTGAGTACACAAAGATTTATCTTTAAAAATTAACCATGAAATTAGCTCACAAAGGATTTATTGACTCCAAAGTCAGCCTCAGACCAGTTTTTCAACTATAAGGAAACAGTTCAACAATCAAAAATAATTAAAAGCAACATATATTTATTGGCATTTCTTAAAGAATGGTGCAACGGTCATTCTTATATGTATGTGTCTTCTTGTGCATAAGACTAAGTCTTCCTTGGGGCATATTCCTAGAAGTGAATATTCTAAGTCTTCCTTGGGGCATATTTGGCCAGAGTGCAGTGGCGTGATATCGGCTCACTGCAACCTTTCTACCTCTGCCTCCTGGGTTCAAGCGATTCTCCTGCCTCAGCCTCCTGAGTAGCTGGGATTATAGGCACACACCACCACACCTAGGTAATTTTTGCATTTTTAGTAAAGATGGGGTTTTACCATGTTGGCCAGGATGGTCTTGATCTCTTGATCTCATGATCTGCCCACCTTGGCCTCCCAAAGTGCTGGGATTACAGGCGTGAGCCACCGCGCCCGGCCGGTATGTGCATTTTTACTATAGCCAAATTGATCTCTAAAGTTCTACAAATCCCTACCCATGAACTAAAGTTTGGAATTTCGTTGCATTGTATTGACTTTATACATTCATTTGGGAGTGAATTGATACGTTTGTAATATTGAAAATTCACATTGATGAAAATAATTTATCTCCTCATTTATTTACGTCTTCTCTCAATAAGTTTTACATTTTCTTGTGAGAGTCTTGTCCTTATTCTATGTACTCTTATGTTATTGTATGTACTCTTATAGTTATTGCTATTGTGAGGATTTTTCCCTTTTTCTACTGGATTTTCTAATTGTTACTACAGGAACACAGATTTCTTTTGTGGATTTAAAATAAGTTGAGGTATAATTTACGTACAACAAAATGCATGGATATTAAGTGTTCATTTGATTGGTTTGATAATTGTTTACATCTGTGTAACTGCCACACAAAACATAGACTATTTCCATTATTATAGAAAGTTCTCCTTTTCAGTCAACCCTTTATCCCTGAGATGACCCTTTTGGACTTACATCATTGTGCATCAGTTTTTCCTGTTCTTGAACTTTATATTTATGGAAAAATACAGTATTTACTCTTTGGTTCTGCCTTTATTCACTTAATATAGTATTTTTGAGATTGATTCGTCATTATGTGGTGTATATCGGTAATTTATTCAGTTTTTATGACTGAGCAGTATTCCTTAGTATAAATATACCACAATTTATTTATCTATTCACCTTTTGATGGACATTTAGGTGCTTTTCCAGTTTTTGGTTTTTATGAGTAAGACTGCTGTATACCTATCTTTTTGTTATGTATATTCAAAATTTCTCTTGTATAAGTAACTAGAAGTGGAGCTGCTGGGTGCTATAGTAGATGGGTTTGCCCTCCCTTATTTGTTGGGTTATCTTTCTATTGTTTATTTGCAGGAGTTTTTTATGTATTCTGGATATGAATCGTGGGTTAGAGGTGTCTTGAGTGTGTTTTTTTTTTTTGGCTTTGCCCTGCCTTTTCATTTTCTTAATGTGTCTTTTGATGAACAGAAATGTTTAATCTTGATCAAGCCCAATTTATCAATTTTTTTATACATTATTGCTTTTTGAGTCCTGACTAGGAAATCTTGGCTTGCTATAAACTTGTAAAGACAGTTTCACAGAAAAGTTTTATAGTTCTAGCTTTCAGAAGCTAAAAGATGTATTTCTGTCTTTATTGTGTTTTCATTCAATCATTGCCATTTCATTTTTAGCATATATTTCCTAAAATATTTTTTCTACATCTAAAGTTATTACATCTCTTTCCTTATCTAAAGCATCACAAGGACTTATATCCTTATCTCTTATAGTCCCCATTTCCCTATGGCTTTACTTCTCTTCGCAGGTCTGAGGCGGACAACTCTTGTAGTCATTGCATTCTAGAAAACCATCTCTGTCCTTGCATTTGAACAATGTTGGCAGAAAGTGGTCACAGTTGTGCCCTCTAGGGTTATAGCTGCATTTTGCTAAGCTATTTCTGTTGATAATCATGCCTGGCTGCTGGGTCCTCTGTGACTGACTGTTAGACAGGGGCTCACACTGGGCTCTGGCGCAAGAGGAGTGTGAGTCATGTGACGTGGCTGGGTTGCTGTTTAATGCTCCTTCATTTCCTTTTGACTGTTTCTTCTCCTTAAGCACCCATGTCCCCAAAGCTTTAATGCTGCCCATCTGCCTACCCAGTAAGCGCTGATTCCACACGAGTTCACTCTGGCTCCCCAGTGCCCAGACTCTTCTACCTGCATCACATAAGCCCTGTGTGCACCCATTCCCTAAGGGTAAAGCGGTGTGGTGGAAGGAGCTCAGCTAATTAAATCACATTAGTTAGAGACCGTTCCCAACAACATTTGTATTTCAGCTGCACCCATATTCATGATGATTAGGTAGTTTTTGACATGCTTTCATATACTCCAACTCACACATTCTTTCCAAAACAAGGTGAAGGGTAGAGTTCAGACTTCAAACTAGTTCAAACTATATCTTTGGACATGTTTCATGCTCTTTCCACCAGCATGCATCTGATTGATAAGATGGGGATTTCAGGTGTTGTAAGGTACTGATATGAAGGTGATATGAAGGAGATTCTGGTTTTTTTTTTTTTTTGAGATGGAGTCATGCTGTTGTTGCCCAGGCTGGAGTGCAATGGCGCGATCTCAGCTCACTACAACCTCTGCCTCCTGGGTTCCAGCAATTCTCCTGCCTCAGGTTCCTGAGTAGCTGAGATTACAGGCACCTGCCACCATGGCTGGCTAATTTTTGTATTTTTAGTAGAGACAGGGTTTCACCATGTTGTCCAGGCTGGTCTTGAACTGCTGACCTTAGGTGATCCACCTGACTCGGCCTCCCAAAGTGCTGGGATTACAGGCGTGAGCCACCACCCCCGGGCCATGGAGGAGATTCTGAATCAGTGTGAGGAAGCAGGTAAGGGAAAGAGGAGAACAGGGGATGGGGAGTAGTGAGCTTCAACCTCCTTGGAATCTCAAGTAGAGGACACTGCTGAACAGACATCTAATCTGTAGATCACAGTGACCTAACTAATTCATCCACAGTTGGCAAAGTGCACATTAATTGTAAATTTCCTTCCTCTTTGGTCATTAAGTGATATAAGCACAGACCTCCTTTTCATTCTGTTGAGGCTCAGAAACGTAAGGATTCTGCAGCATCTTAGGAAAATAATCTGAGAGTTGTAGGCAATGGTAAGCTTTGTAAATATTTACTAGACTTGGAGTAAGTGGTAGAATACACGAAACCAGAATTTGTTGCCATATATACTGCAGAGGCACACTGGAAGGTAGAAGGGATTGTGGAAAGTATAGTGCTTTGCAACTAGACAGATCCTTGACCACCCTGTCTCAGGTAGCATCCACTCCTTCCCAGATCCTCCTGATGACATCCCTCCTTCATTTACTTATATTAAGAGCAGTGTCCCAATCTGTTATATAGCTTCTTTCTTGTTTATTATCTGTCTTTCCCACCAGAATGCAAGCTCCATTTGGGCAGTGGCCACCTTGTTTATTGTGTACCTGTCTGTATCCATGAAGTCTGACATAATGCCTGGCATATACTATGAGCTCAATAACTACTGAGTGAATGAAATAATGAGAAAATCCTGTTTGATCACTTGCCAGCCATATAATGCTAGTCAATTTTTTCCACTTCAGTTTCTGCATCTGTGAAATTGGATAACACAAATACTCACCTTGTAACACTGTTGGAATAAAATGGCATAAACTCGTAGCATAATATTGGAAGTGTTAGGGCTCAGAACGTGATAGCCCACAGTATGGTGTCTTGGTGTGATGAATGCTTTGAACTGAAGGAAACTGAAAGAGCTTCAGAAGCAAAGTCTCTCTGGCCTTCTCCCACCTTTCTTTCTCCTGCTCTCCTTTCTTCCCCAAGGCAGACTAGAGAAACTAGAATTCCTCTTTTTCAAGGTGAGTCACAGAAACTAGAACTCCTCTTCCCTAAAGACAGCCATAAAGCCTAGGCATATTAGTCTAACCTTCCCCTGCCTTTCTGTGTAGGGGCTGGCCATAAAGAAATTCTCTGACCTATCTTGTCTGATACATGATCACGAGACCCTCATTCCAGAATGAGACCTGCCCTAAACCCAGGAGAAAGAACTGTCACAGAGAGAGGCAAAGAAGAATGTGAACAGACAGAGCTTGCTGGGTTTCTTCCCTCTGCCTGCTACCATTAGACCATACCCTTTTTGTCCAATCAAATTTGACATAGCTGTCCATTCTTCACTGAATCTGAGCATACAAATGGACAATTTTCCTTGATATTTGGGTCTTAATTTCTGAAGGCTCCTGTGACACGTACAACTTTGATCAAATAAATTCTTATGTTTTCTCCTATTAATCTTTCTCTGCCAACCCTAGGCGGGTTGAGGAAACTTTCTCTTTGATAGGCACATCATAAGAGCTGAACTAATATTAGCTCCTTTACTTCCTAAGATGAACCTCTGTTTGAGTGCCTGCCAGTCAGTAGAAGAAATCAGATGGGCTATTCTCATTTTGCCTCCAATGAATATATTGTTTTGAAGCAGGTAAATGCATGTGTAAAACTCCAGGCAGGGCATCCTTCTCTCTCACCAGGCACAGTGCCCTGCCTGGTAAAACTGAATTTGGTAAAACCCTCTGTGCTCTCATAGTAACTTGCTCAAATGACCACACAGATGGAATTATGTTTACTTGTCTATTTCCTGAGCTGGTCTGTGTGGGGGAAAGAAGACATTTTACTAATTTTGTAATCCTGCTGCCTAGCACGGTGCCTGCTTCCTAGTGCTTAGTCAGTGGACCTTCAATGAAAAGTGATATTTGAGCTGAGTTTTATAAAGAGGGCATATGCAGGGTGCATGGCATGAGCAAAGGCATGGCAGCCTAAAAGGCAAGGCCTGCTCCTGGAGGAAAGTTGAGGAGGTTGGTAGAATAGCAAGGGAGGAGGGAGTTGGCTTCTGAAGGTGAAGACTTCAGAGGTGATGGGGCGATTTCTGGACATTTCAGGATTGGGATTGTGGCTACAAGTTGCCCAGGTCTATGAAAGTGTAAAGCACTGGGAATGGGTAAGTCAAAGTATCGTGAAGCTGAGGTCCAGGCTGTGTGATCCATGATAATGCTGAAGTCGTCAGGAAAGTGCAGAAGTGGGGAAGGAGATGGCAACTGAGTTAAGTGCCAAGGGTTCTAATAATAAATATGGAATGATCTGAATGGCAGAGCCATGGCCAAAGTGCATGTGTCCCAGGTGAAGGCGACAACACTGGCCTGCAAGCTGTGCTTTGAATGGTTTTCTCAGTAGTGGGGGAAGAAGAACACTGACTCACCTCTACTTCTTCATGAAGACCACCACTCACATCTGCAGGACTCAGACAAGGGTGCAAGTGGAAGTCCTGCCCTGTGCAGTTCCTTTTCTCTGTGTACCCTGGTTGCACTGAGCATGCATTATGCCACTCCGGCCTGCACCTCTGAGTTCCATTTACACCCTGCAAACAGCCATCCTTAGGCCTGTGAGGTGCACACTGAGGGCATAATGCACCCTTGGGTGGAGAGAGTCAAGGCAGACTTTGAGTACTCAGGAGATTTTGTGGCCTCAAGTATCAGAGCATGTTCAGTGCAAATTTGGGTGCTCATGTCCCGTTGGCCTCATGGTCTCCCAGATTCCTTGCCTGTGGGTGAGGTATGGCTAGAAGAGGGCAAGAGAGAGCAGGGTCCTCTAAAGTATGGTGTCTAGGAAGGGGACCACACGTCTGCCCTCAACTTTCTTCACTTAGAAACTGACATCTAAATGTGAAATGCCTGATTGCAGCAGAGAAAATAGCCATGGCCATGCCATGGTCTTATTCTTTCCCAGCAAATGGTCTCTTTTAGGGATGAACAAAGACACACTTAAATTAAAGGTTATTCTCCTCTGGAGGAAACACCTTAGGGCTGTCAAATTCCTTAACTACACTGGCTCACAGTCAAGTTTGGCCCATGAGTTAGGGCTCTCCTGAGCCATAGTACATTTCATGGACTCTTGTTTTTCTCTCTCCCTGGCTTCTGCTGAGCTCAACTGCATGCCAGTCAGGGAGTGCCCTGTGCTTGGAATCAGGAGACGAAAGGTATTACAGGGAATTAGAAAAAGCTCTGCTCACTGGAGCACCGGGCTTTGCTTTGTGACTCTATTTTCCTTGTTCATCTGATTAAATTCACACCATCAAGGATTCAGCAAGGACAGTGAGCATCAGCTGTGTAAGAATACAGTCCCTGGTCAGCTGCTGGCCTAGTCTTGCTGCCAGAAGTGTCTGATCTAGGTTGCTGCCCTTATTCATGTTAAGGCTGGTGATTTGAATTCTGCACTTATTCTGCCATTGTTTAGCTGCACAACCTAGGTAGGTCACTTAACCTTTGAATGGTAATTTCTTCTTTTATAACAAGGAAACCCTATCCTCCTTTCTACCTCACAGGAATGTTTTGAGGACCTAATGAGCCAATGCAAGCCAATGTCTTCTGGAATGTGTAAAAAAGCCCATCGCAATATAGGAGATTATTATCACTGTGGTGTGAACCATTTATCATATTCTTTTGAAAGTGACAGCCCCACAGGAGAGCAGCCTTGCTGTGGGGTGGGTGGAGAGATGATGGCAGGAAAGAGTTAGAGTGAGGGCTGGGAAACCAGGAGAGTGGAAAAGGGGGAGGATGAGGTACAGCAAGCTGTTAAAGGAAATGAAAAGTGACTGAAATTCAAGATCTCCTAGTGTTAAATACAAGGCTAGGCAATCTACACACACAAGCTCAATTAATACTTATTACAACCTTTCAGGTATCTTTTTTTATTCTTAATAAGCCGGCTTCCACCCTTTTAGAAATAGAGAAATTGAAATGATCTAGCTTCCTGTATTTTTTTTGTCTTTATTTCTTGCTACTCTCCCTCACCCCCTTTTCTCTGCTCCAGCCACACTGATCTTGTTTTTCTGGAGCCAACCAGGTTCACTGTCCCTGGGCTTTTGCACTTGCTGTTCCCTTTGCCTGGAACACTCTTCCCTCAATATCCACATGTCTCACTTTCCATTCCCTCCAGGTCTACTCAAGTCACGTTCTCAGGGAGGCCCCCAATGTCGCATATCATATCCCTCTTCCCTGATTTATTTTTTGTCACCAGCACTTGTGACTGCCTAGCACTAATGCATTTTACTTAGTTTGTATGTCATCGGTCACCTCTACTAGACTATAGAGTTTCCAAGGACAGACATTTTTATTTACTACTTTGTATCCAGTGACTGGAATAGTGCTTGGTTTAAAGTAGGCACTCAATAAATATTTGTTGAATAAGGGAACGCATAAGTGGAAAATAGAGTTGTGTGGGCTTGTTCAGAGTTAGTTTTTGATTTCTCTAGGTGGCTCCCAGTGATATAATTTACCCCAACACCAAATATTTGTATAGTTCCAAATACTGACCCTTATGTCTTTGGTTAGATTCTGTCTCACAAATAAGTTTCTTGAATGTTGATCTAAAACTATTCACTGAAATACACAGAAAACTGCCTTACACATTCCAGACTTCCTAGGAAGGAGGACTTGGCACACCAGCCCAACTGATCCGTAGTCGATGCTCCAACAGTGCAAGGTGGATGGAGGGCTTCCTGGCTCATTTCCTAAAGAAGCCTTGGCTTGTGGCACCGGGAAGCCTAGGCTGACTAGCTCACACTGCATGGGGAATAGATGGAGATGAGAATTTTTCAGGGGTCTCTGTGAGGATGTGGTATATGAAGGTTTCCCATTACTTCACACACAGAGGCAGTCTATTCTTCATGATATTTTCCACATTTTCTTTTATTTCCCCCTCCCTCCCTTCCTTCATTCATTCCCTCTCTTCTTCCCTTACCCACTTCTCTTATTCTTTCCTTTTTGCTTCCCTTCCCTATGCTTTCTGTGAAAAGGAAATCACCTAAATCTCTTTTGGACAGAGAGCATTTGCATTACCTCATGGATATTAGAGGAAAATGCAAGAGTGGAGTTAAAGGCCAGGAGTTCTGTACCTCCTATGGTGGTCACCAGGAGTCAGTGCACCCAACTTTTTTCCTCCCAGTGGCACATTCAGAGATTAGAAATCAATACAAATGGATGTGGAAGAAGGTGAATTCTCATAGCTCTTTCAAAGTCTTAGAAAATCACCCCTGGTATTAATTACTTAAAATGGGAAGATTTTTAGGCTGACTCCTCAATTCAAAGGGGCTGGCTCTGTTTAAGTGTGGACTGTGTGTGTGTGTGTGTGCGCGCATGTGTGCATGTGCATGATTGATGTATGTGCTGCCAAGTCCCATGCTTTAAGGGGAGAATTATAAGGAAGAGCTCTGGTTTGAAGTTACAGCTGAGTTCCAATCCTTACTCGATTACTATGAATTATATTACCTTGGACAAGTCATTTCTCTTTATTCTCCTGATTTCTCATCTTTGAGTGAAGGCCTTGGATAAATAAGTCACTGGTTTCCTTCAGTCCTGAAATTCCATGACTGTGCATTAGAGAGTTAAGCCAGACTGTCCTAGGTAGTGGATGCTGCTGGTCACAGTTTTCACACTTGATAGGCTCATCCTCCAACCCAACTTGCAATGACAGATAAGAATAATTCTTCCAACTCCTGAACCACCATGTCTTCTAACTTGTTCAGGTGCAGGAGGCAGGTAGTTATTTGGGTGGCCAACTCTCACTAGGTGCCCTGGATGTCCTTCACCTTCACATTCCGCAGGCTGCCTGATTTCCAGAATAGGAACACAAAGCTGTTTGGTAGCTTCATTCTTTGGAGATGGGAATCTTGTGGTACAGGTTTTGCTGCCTGTGAAACAACAACTTTTAAATATTCACTGGCCAAACTACATCTTTGAGCAACTCATTAATACCTGGCAGTTTAAATGACCCTTGCTAATGATAAATGGAGGGGAAATTGCCTGAAAGTTCTCTAAGTGCAGAGCTGAAAATGTCCTTTGCTTCTTATTATGTGGACAGTATAACTACAAATAAGATAATTGTTTATATTCTTCTTTTGTGTGTGTTTAAGGAATGTCCCAGGATTCAAGGAATCCTGTGATATAAAATAACAAAAGGAAAGGAAGCAAGAGCATAACAAATCAATTGCTCTTACGAACTTTGGGGTTTAGTATATTTTTGAAGCTTATATATTCCAGAACAAAATGATCAGGGGCCGTGACTGATGCTGTTGGGAAGAATAGAATACGATGAAGACCTTGTCTCATGTAGAGGATCAAGCTGTCTTTACATTTTCTGAGGTCTGACATGGGGAGGCTTTAAATATCTTCAGAAATATTTTTCCATTACTCACTTTTTGAACTAGATGTGGGGATCCCAGGCCATGGTATGTGGAGCCATGGGAAACCTAGACCATCATGGTATGTCTATTGGGTTTTTCTACTGGGATATAAGACTGAGCTCATTCAGTGTTCTGAATTGAACTCTTTGCAACAAGTTGAAAAGATTTTCTTAAGACAAAGCTAAACAAGTAACTGCACAAAGGACATGGTCAGGGCCTGGCTTTCTTTCACATTGCCCCTTCCCTTGATATTTGTCTTGCCATTCTTTCTTTTCCTCATGTCTCTTCCTTCCTATCCTAGTGCATTTCTTTTATTTGTTACTTCTTTTTTCTCTTGTCTCTTTTCTTTCTTTTTTTCCTTTTCCACTCCTATTCCCAAATAGGATTTCATGGACAATGTATGACTCTAGTGGTTGCCTTTAGATCTAAGTAGTCTCTAGGGTTTGTATCAGGGACAGACTACATGGAGAGGAGCTGCACTGCAGGCTATAACGGAGGGAGGGTGACAGAGGGATGAAGACGGGAGATATGAGGTGTAAAGATGCCATATGTATCCTGACCTTGAATACCACTGGCTTCATCCCATGAGAGAGGATTTGGGTTGACTCAGGTTGGAGGATGAAGTTGCCTACCCATTCATCCCCCTCTTCTAGTACCTGCTTCCACCTTCCTGACCGACAGAACTTGCCTTCCACTATAGAGGCTGATTGTGGCAGAGGCTCATTTTGTGACCTCTGTTGCAACCAGGGCAACAATCTTAGATAATGAATAGAAAGGAAGGCATTCTTGTGGCCTTTAATGAGACATTTTATTCCCTTTGAAAAGAGAGATGCACAGAAGAAAAGACATCTCTTGTTCCTGGATTTGGTCATGTCTGCTTGGGGCATCTGGAACTGCTATAGCAACCTACTATCATGAGGGAAGATGTGGCTGAAGACTGCAAAGATGGCAGAGCAAAAAGATGGAAAATGTCCTGGGTCTTTGAGATCATCGAGCTGCCAATCCAAGCCTGGAGCATTTTATGTAACTGACCTTATTGTTTAGGCTTTTTTTTTTTTTTAAAGAGTTCTCCTACTTGCCACTGAAAGCACCTTGATGAGGGCCAGCGAAAATAACCTTATAGTTGAGCTTTATTTTGTGTGGACATTTATTTAGTCTCTTTAATGGATTCAGTTATAATTTAAACAACACATCTATATATTAGTCTTCTTTCTTCAATGTCCCTTAGTATGCAATAGCTGAAAGTTTATTCTCTCTTATGCCTTTACAAACTTTTGTAATAAAATACTTTATGAACCTAAAGGTGTGGCCATTAGTTTCGATGATCTTTTTCGGATTTTTCTAATGCCATGTGATACTGACTAAATAAGGCAGAGTGCTGCCTGTGGTAAGAGTTGCGGTGTCTTGGTGGTGCAAGTGCAGGGGACTTTTCCTCTTACTCTCTTCCTCCCTCCGTTTACTCTTCCAGAAACAAGGTATGAAGGGTTCCCCATGATCAGCACATGAAGCCGTGTAGTGAAATACTACTCTCCAGTGCCCCCCATTCCATCCCCTTCACCAAAACTACTTCATCTGTATGCGACAAGATAAAAACTGTTGATCAGCTTGTGTACCCAGTTCGTCTCTTCACTCTGTCCCATTCACTCTGGACTTACCCATTCAGTTGCCTTGCTCCAACCCTGCCAAGGAGGATCCTACCCTGTCAGATTTTCTTGGGATTTAGTCAAAGGAGTATATGGAGGAAAGTGCGGGGAGAACGGAAGACAAAATGAGAGGCTTTCCAGGATGGGGCTGAAGGAATTTATGATGGGTGAAAATTTGAGGAAATAGATATGGGAGCAGATCCAGTGTGTGGTCAGGGATAGGAGGCAAAGATTTCATTTTGTACCAGGATGGCCAAATGAAATGTTCACAGCCAATATCCATCCTGAGAGATCAGTACTTGTTATTGATATTTTCAGTATTACACATGGAGATATGAGTACTTTAAGGAATCTCTGGGAGCTATTGTACTCTTCATGGTTTTTGAGATTTGCAATACAAACTTAAAAAATAGAAAAAACTAACTTGTATTAATCTGAAACTTCTTGCGTGGCCGTGTGTGTGTGTTTTCCCTCTGGGTCACCACTATGGGACTGAATTGCCACTCCAGGAGGTACAACTTTAAGGGTGTTACCTGTATAAACACCTTTAGGGGGAAGAGTGATTGATGTACTGGATTTCAATAGCTTTTATTTTAATACAGAAAGTGTAGGATGTTTTTCTTTCTCTTCAGATTTGTCTAAAGGATTTAGAAGCACTGAATTTAGCTACCCATAAATATGTTTGCTCATTTGAGAAAAGTCTCATCTCTTACCAGGAAGTATTATAGTGATGGAAAAAATGTCTTCTGAGTGTCTCTTGCTGTATATTTGTCTCTGAACACATTCTTGCCTCTGAGACCCGTGATTTCTTAAACCGATGTGTCATCAGCAGCTATGTTGTAGAATAATTAATACTCTATCGTATTTTTAATTTAGCTGCAACTTGCTTTTGAGTCCAAATTCAGAAATACATTGCCTCTGGTCAAAAATAAGGAAGATGAATGACTGCAGATGGAGCTGGGACAGCCCAGCAGTGCAGCAAATGAGTGTGTGGGGGATGGGGAGAAAACGCTAGCTGAAAGCCCTTTATTTTTGTATAGTTCTAGATCAGTGCCCTCCAATTGAAAAATACTGCAAACCATAAATGCAAGCCACGTATGTAATTAAAAATTTTCTTGTAGCTACATTAAAAAATGTAAAAATAAATAAGTGAAACTAATTTGTAAATGTATTTGTCCTGATACCTCAAAAACAATATTGTCCTAATATGTAATCAATAAAATAGTTACTGAGCTATTTTACAATTTTTCATATGAAGTATTTGGAATCCCATGTGTATTTTACACTTACAGCACATCTAAATTCAGGCTAGCCACGGTCCAAGTGCCTAATAGCCACACGTGGCTAGCAGCCACTGTGCCAGACAGTAAAACTCTAGATTATTTACAAGGACAATTATTTTATTTTGCACTTGATGCTCACAGTATATCAATATGGTGCCAGGTCAGATGGGAGGAGACGATTGCTTTTTCTTCTGGCTCTGTAAGAACTTCCTCATTAATGCTTTTGGGATCAGCTTTTAAAAAGGTTGCCAAACGGTAAGAGGAGGAAGGACTGGCTTCTGACATTGAAAGAGCAGACTCAGAGCTTTGTGTGCTAGCCAAGGCTCAGAGCTTGGTGGAATTTATAGTTGGTATTTATGACCGAAAATATCCAGATGGGGTCATTTATAAAATAGATGTGGGTAGTATGGTTATTTATCAAGAGCAATATGCTATAATGGAATGAGTTCTAGACTGAGGTTCAGGAGAAGGCACTAGACCAGGCACAGGTCTGGGAGGAGAGAAGTGAACCAACATTTACCACACCAGTTACGGCACTAGGCACTTCACAACCATTTTCTTATCTACTTCTTACAATAAGCTCAAAAGTTAGCTATATAACCAGCTCTAGGTTACAGAAATGGCAGCTGAGCCTAGTGAGGTCAGGTCCTGGCTTATTGTGGAGTCCTAAGAAAACCTCAGTGCTGTCTGATTCCAAACTGCTGTGTTCTTAACATTACAATCCATATGCACGTCATATAATAGGTGTTAGGGTTCAAGCGGAGAAGCAGAACCAGTGATATATTTGCATGCATGTAAATACATATAGGTGGTAAATATTTGTTACAGGCTTACACAGTTGTGGGGAGCTGGTTAACCTGTCTTTGTAAGGATGTCTCCACAGCTGATGCCAGAGCTAGAAGTCCTCAGGGTGGGCGATCATAAAGGGAAGATCACAGCATGCTGGAAGCAGCAGCACAGGTAGAATTCCACAAGCACACCCTGAGCCCTGCTTACTTTCTTGTTGCCTCTGACCTTGGTGATGAAAGTGCCCTGCAGAGGTTGGACCCTTTTTCATGGAGCTTAACAAATATACCTGGCCCAGGATGAGTCTGAGAACCTGAAGGAGGATCCAGGGAAAGGTGGAGCAGTTGGAGACCCAGCCGCTGCTTTACAGCAGTAAGCTGAGTCAGCATCAGCAACAGTGTGCTGAGCTACAAAATGGCTGCCGTTTTCCTCTGCCCTCCTGTTTTCCTAGAGTCTTCACTATGGCCCACTCTAATTGGAAACACATGAGGAAGGGAATTCTGGGAAATGTATTTTAGCCTGTCCACACTGATGCATAACAAAGGCTTCAAATGGGTGTTCAGTAAATATTTGTTGAATGAATGAATGAATGAATACCATGGTGCTTCTCTTGGAAATTCTCTGGGAGTTGGAATACCTAATCCTGGCTCTGCCTCTGACAAACCAAACAATTTTGAACAAGTCACTTAACTCTGAGTCTTAGTTTCCTCATTTGTAAAACTCCAAGAATAATCCCTGTCCT